>NC_060273.1:60996578-61664356 GCF_021613505.1 Equus quagga | reverse complement strand
CCCCCCCCCCCGGCCTACTCTGTAGGGTGCTGACGACAATGGGAAGGGAGGGAGGCAGGTGAGAGGGATGAAGAGCAGCCCCAGTGGCTTCCCGGCCTTGCCTGGCTCTCCGGGTGGGGCCTGACATCATCCCGGGCGACTGTGAGAAGTGCTGGACAGTAGAGGTGGTGGGGACCCAAGAAGACAGAGGAAGCTCTAGTGAAAAGGCTTTTCCAGAGGAGGAAGCATGGTCCAATAGTTCCCAGGCAAGGCCAGGCTGAATGGAGACCTTTCTGATGCTAATTCTTTCTGTCTCAGATGCTTCCTTCCTCAGAGGGGAGAGAAGTGGCCACCAGGAGGGGCGGAACCTGACGGCTTTATTTACAGCTTGTCCTGAGGATAGTTAATGAGGACCCAGGATCCTGTGAAGCCAGTTGGAAACAGGTGAGAATGCCCCTCCCGACGGCCTCAAGTCCAGGCTCAGGTGCCAGCCTCCCATCCCCAACCCCCTGTTATAACTTGTATGATTTTGGGCTATCACTGGGAAACCCACGTGTCAAAGGGTGGGTGGTGAGGGCCCAAGGGGCGCAGGTCATGTGACTGCACACACAGGGGAGGCTCCAGAAACGGTAGCAGCTGCTGCTGTATCATTTCTTGAACACGGTATTTATTCTTTGCACCCTAGACCTGGTTTTTTTTTTTTTTTGATTTGATTTTTTTCCTTTTTCTCCCCAAAGACCCCCAGTACATAGTTGTATATTCTTCGCTGTGGGTCCTTCTAGTTGTGGCATGTGGGACACTGCCTCAGCGTGACCTGAAGAGCAGTGCCATGTCCGCGCCCAGGATTCGAACCAACGAAACACTGGGCCGCCCGCAGCGAAGCGCGCGAACTTAACCACTCGGCCACGGGGCCAGCCCCCAAGACCTGGGTTTTCTTCTAAAGTCCTGTTAGTCAGGCACAGATAACTAGAGTTAGTAGCCGATGCTGTAAGACATTTTCTTACAGGCTCTGGAAAAGGGGTGGAAATAAGCCCAAGAAAAGGCTCCCCCAACCCTACCTGATCCACCAGCCAGGCTGTGCTGGACGCCCAAAGTGGACAGCAGAGTGGCTCCAGCCTCCTTCCTCTGGGCTGTGACCTTGAACTCGCACCCTCCTGCTGGTGGTTCCAAGGTTCACAGAGAGGGAGGCAAAGGGGAGTATGGGGTCCAAGGCCTTTCCCAGATGGGTCCTCCCCACAGGGGCGGGACTCCCCCAGGTCACCCAGGCGGTGAGCAAGAAGCAGCATCTGTAGCATCAGGATGTGAGCTCTGGAGGGCAGGGAGTCCACACGTGGCTCCCCGCTGCAGGCCAGGCTCCAGCACAGCACAGCAGGCATCACCGCATGCAGGCAGCCCCGGGGAGGGGAGCCTCACGGGCTGTGCTCGCCCTTCACAAGCGCTCTCAGTTCATTCTGAGACATCCCTGGGAGGCTGGGCAAGTTTTCCACAGGAACTCAGAAGCCTGGAAGGGTTAAGTGAATTGCCCCAATCACCCAGCTGGTAAGGGACAAAGCAAAATGAAAAGTCTGGCTGGCTGCTCATGAGGGTGGGGACCACATCTGTCTTGTAGAACATCATAGATGCCCTTCACCTAGCATGGCATCTGGCACAAAGTCAATGCTTTAGACAGAGTTGTTGTTTTTTTCCTAAATATTTTATTTTTTATTTATTTTTATGCTTTTTGGTGAGGAAGATTGGCCCTGTGCTAACATCTGTTGCCAATCTTCCTCTTTTTTTTTTTTCTCCCCAAAGCCCCAGTACATAGTTGTATATCCTAGCTCTAGGTCATTCTAGCTCTTCTCTGTGGGATGCCACCACAGCATGGCTTGATGAGCAGTATGTAGGTCCATGTCCAGGATCTGAACCAGTGAACCCTGGGCCACTGAAGTGGAGCGCAGGAACTTAACCACTCGGCCGCAGGGCCCCAAGAGCTGTGTTTTTTTTAATGAATGAATAAATGACTCCAAAGTCCAGAGCTTTCTATACCACAAGCCGGAAATCTCAGATACAGCCTCAAGGATCCCTGCCAACCGGGAAAGTGCTCATAATGGGTGTACCTGTTTGGGGGCAGGAATTCCCACAGATGTGGGGGTCAGGCCAGGCGAAGCCCCTCCTCCTCTAACGGCCCTGCTCTCCGCAAATACCCTTATCTTCACCCTCCTCTCTGCTTCTGCTATTCAGTAACAATTCCAGAGCCCTTTCCATTAAAGATCGGAATGATCGACAGGACTTGGTTTTTCCTTTCAATGACAGAAATGAAGTTGAAGAGTGAATCTCTAACAGGATACTTTCTGTAATAAAGGACCTACTCCTAGCGCCCCCCCCCCACCAAGTCTTTTTATTTAAAAAACCCTTTGGGGGCTGGCCTGGTGGCGCAGCAGTTAAGTTCCCATGTTCCACTTCTTGGCGGCCTGGGGTTCGCCGGTTCAGATCCCTGGTGCAGACATGGCACCACTTGGCAAGCCATGCTGTGGCAGGCGTCCCACATATAAAGTAGAGGAAGATGGGCATGGATGTTAGCTCAGGGCCCGTCTTCCTCGGCAAAAAGAGGAGGATTGGCAGATGTTAGCTCAGGGCTAATCTTCCTCAAAAGTAAATAAATAAATAAATAAAAATTTAAAAAACCCAAACAAACCTCTTTGGCTTTTTGTAGTTACTGGAAGCCAGAAGGTCACTTTCTACTCATCCCCAAAGAGGGCACTGCTCATACGTCCAGCAGAGAATTGTCTTTCTGAGACCATTCTAAGCAATCTGATGGAGAAGCCAGGAGCCTGCTCTGAGGACAGCACCCTCTGAAAGGCTGTTTTACCTTGCGAGGCAGCATGGAGGGCAGAGTGTGCACTCTGACCATCCTGGGTCCCCAGAGGCTCAGCCACTCACTGGCTGTGTGGTTTGGGGCAAGTCTCAACCTCTTGGGTCTGTGCAATGGGAGTAACAGAAGTAGACAGAACTGTGGTGACAGGAGGACTCAGCGTGCTGAGAATGGTGCCCAGTGCTCAACAAACACTGGAACTCGCTCTGCTTTACAAAGCCCTGCTTGATTCAGGACCAACGACACAATCAGCATCACACGTGCAATGACAGTTTAATTTCTGGACAGGATTTGATGTGGGGGAGAGAGAAAGCCAGGGACACAGCAAGAACACCTTCCAGCTATACCACAGGGCTTCGGGGGTCTTCGGGGAAGGGAGCAAGGTGTGAAGACCACAGGGGTGGGGAGCTGCTGCAGCCATGTCAAGAGCCCTAGCCCCTCCAGGGATCCGGAGGTTAGGAAAGGTCCTGCGGGAACAGGCCTCCAGTCCCAGCCATACCTGGGCTTCAGGGGCCCGCTGGGCAGACCTGGCCTGAAGGTGGACCTGGGACCTTCCTTGGCTGAGTTCCCTTTCTTCCTTAGGACACAAAGAAAGGTCCTTACAGTGGCCTACAGCCTGGGGGGATGGTGGTGAACAGAAGGAACGTTTCCAGTCCTTGTCGTTGAAGATTCATTCCACACACACGTACCTACTATGTGCTGGGCCTGTGAGACAGTGGAGCACAAAACAGAAAAAGCCCCGTCTCCACGTTGTGCTCCAGGGGCCTCCTCCTTCCTCTCTTAAAAGCAAGGCTGTTCTGTTCACAGCTGCATCTCCAGTCTCCGACACAGAGGAGCGCTGAATAAACATTGAGTGAACGAAGGAAAGCACATTTCTGACAGGCTGAATCAATTCCTGAGTCCAACTTTGGAAATAGAGACTAGAGGTGAGGTCATGGGTGGTTACTTTCTTCAGAAGGAAATTGTCAAACTGTCTTCCAGGTCAGAGGTGGCATTCGGCCAGCTGGGTCACACACCAGCTTCCCTTCTGGCTGCGAGGACTTCCCTGTCTTAGGATAGAGCAACTGCTGCAATGACTCCACATGGTGGCCCAGCAAATCCCTGGCTCCTTTGTGCTCCCATTCATAAGAGACCCAAGTAATTTTACTGTCTGTCTAAAAGCAGGGGCTGTGGGGTGGGGGCCACCTGTCATGTACACGGCTGGCATCCAGGCCAGGGTCGATCAAATGCTTCGTGTGGAGGAATGGAGTCCTCTCCTGTAATGAAGGTCACTGCTTTGCAAGATGCCCACTCCCAGCTCACCAGGGGCTGCTCTGGACCAGGCCTGATGCGGCTGCTGGCTGCAGGAAGAACAGACAGCGAGTCCTTCTGGCTGCAGTGCCTAAGGCATGGACATTAGGGGTGCTGGGTCCTTTGTTCCAACCTCTGCTGGGGGCAGGGAGGAGGAGAAGGAGACGGAATCTTGGCCACTTCTCTAGAGGTTAAAAGGGAAGCTGCTTCCAGACACAGGATCTGGTCCTGAGGGCTGAAGTCTCCATCCAGAGCAGTTAACATTCAGCTCTGCAGGCTTGGAGAGCAGAGCAGTCAGGAGTCCCCCAGAAACCTCTCCATTTGCTGGCCCAGGTCTTCCTGGTGCAACCAAGGAAGGAGGTGATCCAGCTGTAGGACAAGAGCTGCTGTTGTGTAGTGGCTGAGAACAAGGACTCAGGGGGATGGCTATCTGGGTCCCCATCCTAGCCAGGCTCCTTCCTAGCCACGCGCCCACGGGCAAGCTACCTAACCTACTGGACCTCTGTTTTCTCCTCTGTCAATTGGGGAGAATATACTGCCTGTTTCATAAGGTTGTTTAAGGATTAAATGAATAATCCACGCAAAGAACGCAGAACACAGCCTGGTAGATAAACACTCAAAAAACACTAGCTATTCCACGATCACTAAGGCCAGGATGTGCCCTCCACCCCAAATTGTGATTACAGAAAAAAAAAAAAAAGTAGTGGGTTTGCAAGTGATTTTTATTTTATTCTTTATATTTTTTCTATTTTCTACAAGGAATAAATATCACTCTCCTGCTGAGGAAAAATGGTTTAAACTTCTCAGAAGACAAGATGCCACTGATGGGACCCTAGAGGGCAGAACTGGAAGAGTAACTGCCAGAGAAGGTTCCAGAAAGTGAGTCTGCCCTAGTCCAAGACTATCCCAGCGTGAACCTGCTGTACAAGTATCCATCAGTCAGGTGGTGTCAGCCTTTCCTAGGAGAGTCCCAGAAACCCCAACATGACAGTGATGAAGAGGATACTTTTGCTGTCTAGACACCAAAATGTGTGTGATTAAAACGAAGACTTAGGAAGCAGGGAGAGTCTGTGCACGCTCCTTCAAGTGAATTGTGAAAATTCTCACAAACATACCTTACACAAAAATAATCTCTATTCTCACTGCCCAGGGGTGTAACAGGCTGGCATATTTCCCTCCGGGCTGAAAGTGGTTTTAAAACCAACCGAGACTGCCCTGTTGGTTCAACCACCACCAATGCTGACTAGGCGGTGAATGCCCAGCAAAGCACAGGCTGCTGTGACCAGGGGAGTGAACCCTCCACCACACGGAGCCTGAGGCTCTTAGGCAAGGCAAGGAAGAGCTATAATCTGGAAAACTATCTGGGTGGGTCTCCCAGGGAACAAGGAGCGTAGAGAATAAGGATTCCAGAGCTCTTCCCTCTCCAAATCCAGCATGAACAGGAGAACGGATATAATGCAATGCTGGCTGTACCAGGGGAGAAGGTACCACAAGACACGAGTATTCACCTCAGAGAGGGTTCAAGGTTAAAGTTAATAAAAAGAAAAGAAAGACGAATGCCTAGCTCCCAGCAGCCACAATGCCTGATGTCCAGCGTCCCGGTCATCTTCCCGCTAACTGTGTGAGCCAGGCTGTTCTGCTCGCAGTAAGGACACGTGGACTTTCTTAGAAGGGAGACTGGCTTGTTCTTGGCACGTGCCCAGAAACCTCTTGGTAATGTCTGGCTTCACCGCTGCTTCTTTAGGATGGGGACTTGATCTATTTTGTGTGCCACTGTCTCTCCCTGGCTCAGCGCATAGTAGGTAGATGTGTGTGGAATGAATCATCTTCAACGACAGAGACTGCAGACTCCGTCTGTCCACCACCATCTCCCTGGGGCGGGACACAGTGTTAGGCATACAGCAGAAGTCGAATAAATGTTTTTTGAATGTTTTACCTGAGTGGGATCCATTAACTCACGCAGCTTAAGAATCCCCCTCGCCACAAAAAAACCTCAGAGACCAGAAGCCCAGGCCCTGGACAAACAGGTTGGGCACTAGACTTGCTAAGGCAAACTGCACAATTTCTGAGTTTCCAGCCCAGCCAGCTGTCTGACAGACACTTCACACAAAATCCCTCCCCCGAAATAGCTCTCAGGCTGCCAGTCTGCAGAGATGGGAACAGGAAACGGAAAATCACCAGGTCCTCACTCATGGGGCTGCAACACTGGAGCCCCGAGTCCGGATGAGCTCAGTGTGGCTTCACGTGACAGACCACTTTTTCCAGTCCGCCCTGAGCCGTGTGGCTACGGCCGAAATGCCACTGTTCAGAAGACACACCCTTGATGTTAGAGCAGCTTTGGGGAGGAAATAATAAATGGCCTTCACATTAAGTGCACACGTCAATTATGAGACCCATCCTGATTTCTGAAACGTGAAACCACGGCAGGGAGGAAATGTCGTATTCCTCCTGGCCACTCTCGTGTGAGATGCAAGGAGCTGTTGTTACATTATCTCCTGGACGGGGACGGCCACATTTCCTTGCAGACTTGGGTTTAATCCTTCAAATAAATCTCATGCCTCGTCTAAAGTACACCCCCAAAAAAGGCCACCTGGAAAAATCAACCCCTTTGCATGTGCTGCCTAGAATCAGTGCCCCAGAAGCATCTCAAGCATTCCCAGCTTTGTGGAGAGCTGGTGTGTTTTAACCTCCCCAGAAGGAAGGCAGCGCCCTCCTTCCTCCTTGTCTCCCAGGAGGGATTCAGACTGCTTTCAAGTTTCCGGATCTGGGGGCGACCTCCTCCCACCCCCTGCCCTGCTGTCAAAGAAGCTGCTGCTCAGAAGCAGCAGCTGCTAAGTAATGAAAGCAGGAGGACAGAAGCGGAGGGATGCAGGGATGAGGGAGGGGCAGCAAGTGGTTTACAGAGAGAAGGACAGGTCTCTCCTGAGCACCAGCACCCGGCAGGCAGCAGCTTTTATTGGTCCCTATCCTAAGAGATGAAGATACTGATTTCTAGCTTTGAGAAGCCTTAAAAGCAATCGGTCTGGGAACTCATTTCTCACCTGGGCCTCCTGGACAGGACAAGGCGGGAAGGCGGAAGGCAAATGCACGCCCCGCTGGGAGCACAGAAGAAAAGCCACAAGTGGACACTGGTGAGGCGCCAGGGTGGAGGAGGGACATCACACCTCTTCCAATGGTTCAGGTGGAGAAGCGCGGTTCCAAAGGCGCCCACAAATTAAGTGCAATTGAAGGGATCTCATCAGTTGTTGGTTGAAACCTCTGCAAGGTGATTTAGGGCTACCTATCAAAATCTTAAATCCACACACCTCTGACCAAAGCGATTCCACCGCTGGGAATTTCTCTCACAGACATACTTAAGTGTGCAAAGATACACGGAAAAGGAGAGTTGCTGTCATATTGTTTATAGCAGCGAAAAAAAACAGATGGCAATCTAAATGTCCATTGACAGAGGAATCAGTGAATAGATGGCAGTGTTTATAACATGGGGAACTCTGCAATCAAGAAAAAGAGTCAAGAAAATCTACCCAGACAGACTGGCAAGACGTTCCCTGATGTACTTCAAAGAAAGTACCTTTGGTTTTAACCCACGTGTGTAACTATACAGCCGATTCTGGTTATTCGTGGAGTTACACTCGGCAGTGAATTAGTGAATACAGAACCATTGCTCCTACAGGAAATACGGGGTTAGGTTCCCATGAGCCTCTGACCACATGTTCATCAATCAATCAATACATAACCTTGTTTCGCCTATTTCTGCTGAATATATTGTTGATTCATTATCGTTGAACTCACAGCCAACGATAAGTCATGCCTGAACACACACGTTTTATCTGAGATGCATATTTTCTCCATAACGCATGCCACAGTCGTCCTGCACCGAGGAACACTGGACAGCACTTCTGCACTATGGTTGGGGGCCATTTTATTTATTTATTTTTGAGGAAGATTAGCCCTAGAGCTAACATCTGCCATCAATCCTCCTCTTTTTGCTGAGGAAGACTGGCCCTGAGCTAATATCTGTGCCCATCTTCCTCTATTCCATATGCGGGATGCCTACCCCAGCATGGCTTGATGAGTGATGCGTGGCTCTGTGCCCGGGATATGAACTGGCGAACCCCAGGCCGCCGAAGCAGAGTGCACGAACCTAATGGCTACGCCACTGGGCCAGCCCCCTGGGGACCATTTTAAATAGCAAAATCATCAAGAAGCAGAAAAATGAGAATGCATGGCACTAAATAGACAGAGAAAAGGACGCTTGTTTTAAGCATGAGAGCTGAAACATGAAGGCAGAGTGTTGCCTGGTTCGACCTCCACTGGCAACGGGCACACGGGGCGACTCACAGTTTTTGCTGCTCTGCACATGTCCATCAACGACCACGAAAGTTCTGTGAGTACTGATTTTGGGGTTACCAATTTTAGTGAGCAAGCGAACTCACAAGTTCGGGGTTTTTGAATCATGAGTATCGACTGTATGTCTGTACATGCACAGACCATTTCTAGAAAATATACTAGGTCAATTTCAGAAGAAGACAAAAAAAAAATGCTGTTCCCAGAGTTATCTCTGAAGAGTGGGAGGGCAACAGATTTTTATTTTATTCTTTGACTCTCGCTTTACCTGTGAGCATACCATTTCTAATTTTAGAAATCTGCCGTAAGGAGACGGGCCTTTCCACAGGTAAGCACAGCACAGCACGACAGACTCCATCCGGACTCAAGGACTCTGCCTTGCAGGACGGCCAGCGTCTAGAGAGGGGCCCTTGCAGAAAGGCCATGAGCAGGCTCCTGCTTGACGCTCCCCTCTCCTGGGGAGGAGGATGACGGCAGGGATGAAGGCCACAGGACTCGGCTTCACCTACAACAACCCAAAGTCAGAACTTTCCCCCAAGAAAGACATGGACTTGCCACTCTTAGCTTCCACTGCCTTTCACACACCAGAAGTAGTCGGCCAGGGGCAGGACGGGGCTCACAGTCCAGAGGAAAACAACTCGGTACTGAGAAACCTTGTTTTCCCGGGGGCTGGGGGCCGGGGGGTGGGCGGAAGTCACAGTGAAAGAAAACAGAAGTTTGCAAAGGAAAGTATGATGGAATTGGGATTACATGGAGGGGAAAAAAGAGAACGGAAAAGGGAGGAAGAGAGGGAACCTGGCAATTTTGTATACTGGGCATTTATATGGGTGTAATCTATGATTCATCCTCCTCTTGTAAATGAAAATAGGCTTATTTTCCCAATTATGAAAATACATAAGTATATTTAGGTCTGGAAAGATATACACTAAACTGTAGGAATGAGATTAAGGGTTTGGGAGGAACCCAATTTTTTACACTAGGCGCTTCTGTATCTTTCAGATTTTTCACAATAAAAACGTATCTCATACTTCCTGTCTCAGAATAATAAGGTCCTACACTTGAGGCCATGCTACCCTAGCAAAAAGGCCCCTGGCCCTGCCTCCTGCCTTTCTTTCTCACCCTCTCTCCTTCCTCAGGCCGGTCCACGCCCTGGGGCTAAGGACTCAGCATCCAGACATCTCTGAGCAGCAACAACCAGGCAAACGCAAAACTTCAAGGTTCCTCAAAAAGTTCAACACGGAATTACCATAGGACCAGCAATTCCACTCCTAGGTATATACGCACGAGCATGGAAAACAGCGTTCAAACACGACTGGTACCTGGACGTTCACAGCAGCACGAACCAACGACAGCCGAAAGGTGAAAGCAACCCAATGTCCATCAACAGACGAACGGATAAACGAATGGCCGTCTCTCCAGACAATGGAGTATTGTTCAGCCACAACAAGGACTGAAGTACTGACACACGCCATGACACGGCTGAACCTTGAAAACATGGAGTGAAAGAAGCCAGACACAAAGGGCCACATATTATATTATATGAAACATCCAGAATAGGCAAATCCATATAGACCCAAAACAGGTTAGTGGTTGCCAGGGGCTGGGGGTGGGAAGGCATGAGAAGTGGCTGCTTAATGGGTACAAGGGTTTCTTTTGGGGTGATGAAGATGTTCTGGAACTGGATGGAGATAACAGTTGCACAACAGTGAGAATGTACTAAATGTCACAGAATCACACACTTTAAAGTGGTCAAAATGGTGAATTTTACGTCACGGTATAAATTTTACCTCAACTAAAAGAATAAGTAAAACTCCAAGCTGTGTGACCTTGGGCAAGTTACTCAGCCTCTCTGAACCTACAGAATGGGCAGACAACAGCATGAGTACATAGGCTCGGTTGTGAGGATTCCATGCGATGTGTGGGTAAAGTGTTTGGCACAGAGCTGGGCGGGCAGAAAGAGACCAGTAAGTAATGAAGCTGCTGCGGCCAGGATGAGGATTATTATGTTGCACTGTCAAAGCCATCGCACCTGGCAGTCGGTGGGGTTTCCATGTTTTCAAATTATCCTAATTAAGCAACAACAACAAGACGGGTGGGGGACAGGTGCTGTGTAAGATGAACGATTATAGGAGAGGGGCTTGACTATATTTATAGTAGATTTCTATCTAGACTGTACTTACAGTCTGTCCTGTGTTCAGGTAGGAAACACAAACAACCACCTCGGTCACAGAGAGACCAGGGGGCGGCTTTGCCACTTGTCCACCATGGGACAACATAGAAGCTCTTGCTTTTCCCACTCCCTCCGGAGGCCTGTAGACATGGGTCCCTGACGGACACCTGTTTCATGGAGGCAGAAGGGGCTGCATGTAGGTGAAAAGCTCCCACCTGTGCAAAGGCCCTTATCTGCAGCAGCTCTAAAAACCTAAGAACTGATGGGGGTGTGAGAAGGAGCAGGAAGAATGTCGCTCTTCTTCTCTATGTGGAAGTGATTTGGTACCGAATTAGAACTCCACACTTCCTGAGGCAAGGTGCCCCCCTCACAGCTGACCTGGGCAGAGGGGAGGGAGAAGCGGAGAGGATTTCAGGCTGTCATGGAAACTTTCTTTCCTTGGGCCTCTGAGCATACGGCAGGTGTCTTGAAAAATCCGTCCCTACTGCCCGCGGCTGGCTGCTGCCCTCAGACACAGGGGGGCAGCTGCCTCTGTGTCGCCAAGCCCACTCCCCATGGCACGGTGGCAGCAGCACAAGGGAGTCTGCAGTGTGCGCCTCCCGCCCCAGCTCCCCAGAAGGACCCCACAGCCCCATGGAAATCCGAGTCCCCAGGCCCGCGACCTCGATGCACCCCACGGATCACAGACAGTGGCAGGCCAAAGGCCGCAGCACAGACTCCTCCGGGGCCTCCTGAAACGCGATGCCCACTCTGCCCTCTGCTGATGAGGATGGCTCCCAAGATGAAAGAGAGCTGTGTGTGGATTTGGGGCTTGGAAGCAGCCAACAGGAGCCGCCTAGCAAGACGGGCCCCTCTGCGCAACACGGGAAATCCAGCTGGTCCAAGGCAGAGAAAATCACAAACTGGGAGGCTGTAAACCCAAAACAGCTAAAGGGACTCTAAATAACAGCAGGTGCAAGATGCCAGGGTAGAAAGCAAGAGGGACTGCTGGAAAGTCTAAAGCTTCTGGAACTGGGTGACTGTGCCCATGGGGGTTCATGGCAGCGTGCCAGGAGCACACAGAGCCCCAAGAGGAAAGGGGTGCCATCTTCTCAAGCATCAGCGGGACTCAAGGAGTGGGGGTGCTCATATAATAAAATAGGACAATAACATATAGCAGAGGAGAACGTAAAATCTGATTAGTTTTAAGGATAAAATACTAGATGTCGAGGAAATGTGTAACTGTGGCTGGCCACTTTGGGGCATTCTGCTCCTGAGCATTAAGGGCAACTTGGAGAAGTATAGATGACCAGCTCTCAAGGAACTCCTGGCCCTCATTTCATTTGTCACATGAATATTTTTTTGAGGTCTTACTATGCGCCAGGCTCCTCTCCCTCCCTGAAACTCACTGCTTAGTGGGGGAGGCGGGTGTGAATTAAAAAGACATGATGCCATGGGATTTATATCAGGGAGACCCCACCTGCCGAGGGCAACGGGGAAGGCTTTCTTGGGCACGCAGGCCTGAGTGACAATTAACCAGGACCAGCCGGGCAGCGGGAGGAACGGGAAGCTCTCCGGGCAGACAGAACAGCATGTGCAAAGTTCTGTGACAGGACGGGGCTTGGCTGGAACCCAGGGAGTGAGGAGGAGAAAGGCCTGAGGTCATGGAGGCAGACCCTTGATGGCTGGTCGCTGGTAAACCAGGGGGCGATTTTAAGTGGCAGGTGGCGTGCAGAGTTCTGTTTTAAGCAGATGATGCAAGCAGCAGCACATTCACGTAGGCATCCCTACTAAGGCAGGCAGATAGATGGTCAAAGCTATACCGTGTTACCAGTGAGGCCTTACTGGAAGATGCAAACCCATGAGGCCTGTGCCCAGGCCCACTGACTACATAATGGGTCCCAGTTGGGCCTCAATCAAGCAGTCAGATTTCTAAACAGCTCTAAGAACAGTGGTTGCTAGAGCTCCCCTCCCAGCACATCCAGGGGTCCCAGACCAGGAAGCCAGTGACATGGGTTAAGAGCACAGATTCTGTAACCATGCAGTTCTGAGCTCAAATCTCATCTGCTATACACTAGCTGGGTGACCCAAGGCACATTTATTACCCTCTCTGTGCCTCAGTAAAATGGGGTACTTAAAGCCCTATCTCCTAGGGGCATTGTGTGGATTCATTAAGTCAGGCTGCTAAAGCCCTTATCACTTAGCCTGGTACATCACAGGCGCTAAAGAAAATGTTGATTATTATTACTATAATTCGTAGTCAGCTAAAGATGAACATGGGAGATGTGCAAAGACCAGGGAAATGTAAAATGACTGGGGAGCACCCAGGCTCACTGAGAGGAGCAGACAGCACAGAGGAGGAAGCGGGTTCCACGTACTTGCGAGCAGGAGGCAGGAGATGGCCACGGCGTACAGCTGCTTGGAGGTGGTGATGCTATAGCGGTCCAGGAAGTGGTCCAGCAGGTAGACGGCCAGGTGCCGGGCTGCGGGGCAGAGCTGGCAGTGGCTACTCAGCAGGGTCAAGATGTCGACAAAGAACCGGCGGCTCTTCAGGAGCGGAGAGTGGGCTCGGAAGGCCGGCAGCTTCAGCTCCTGGAGGACAGGCAGGGCAGAGGGAGGTCAGGGCTGCCTCCCGAGAGCCTCAGATGCTCCCGGAAGTGAGACATGGGGGCCCAGCTGCCGGCTGGTTAGGGGGCAAGGATCCCTCCATACCCTGTTCTTTTCCTTCAAGCCCCAGGAGGGCAGCCCCTCTATTCCAGAAACTCCTGGACCGTCTCCCATCCGCCCTCTCTGAGTGCAGGCTCGTCAAGTGTCAGGGACACGATGACAGAGGCAGGTGAAGGAGAAGATCGGCTAAGAAGCCAGTCATTTCCCGGGTGAAACGTTTACTATTCCAGACACACAAGGCCATAAAAGAATGTAGGCCCTGAGGCGGGAGACCTGCATCCAGATTCTGCTTCTACTGCTCAACCAACTGTACACCACTTGGTCACCTGCCTCACCTGCCACACCTTTGTTCCCTCCTCTGTAGCTGAGGAGTAAATGAAAAACCAATGGGAAGCACCTGGCACACGGGAACCTCTCAGGGATCACGGCTTAATTCCCTCTGGGGCTAGGATTGCAAGGGACAATTTCCTGAAAAAAATTCAACCTAAAAAAGGTTGTTTAAATAATAGTACAAAGAACTCCCAAACAGCCGCCCCGCAGATTCATTAGCTGTTGATGTTGTACCTTTCCTCTCTCTACAAGCACATGCACTTTTTCCTAAAGGTTCCAGACATCATATGCCCCACCCCCGCAGGAGGCGACTTTTCCTTTGTAAGGTATGCACTGCCGTGTTATCTGAATTTATTTGTCTAATACAAGAAAAACAAATATCTGAAATATCAAACCAACCAAGATTTTTATAATGGAAAAAATGTTCTTATCTATCTACCATATTTACAATTTTGCCCAAGTAGACCGGACATGATTTATTTAGGAAATGTCTTGGCAACTTTTTGTCAAATAGGGAGACTAAAGAGAAGCAAAACCGAGGAAAAACAGGAAAGGAGAAGCTGGCAGAAAAGGAATTGTGAGAGCTCACTGGTGGCAGGTTCACTGGGAGATGAGATTAAACAAAGTGATGCCCCTTCTCTATATAAGGCCACTCACTTAACCCTGGAGCTTTACTTAAGCAGACAGCTCTGGGACTAGGAAATAGCTGTTCATTCATTCAAGAGATATCCATTCATCGTTTCCCTCAGTAAGTATCCTTCTATAGATCAAGCATTATTCCAGGCACTGGGGATACAGTCTGCAATGAGATGGACACAGACCTACACGTAAGATTAAAACTAAAAAACTCTCAGAAGAAAACAGGAGCAAATCTTTATGACTTTAGATCAGGCAATGATTTCTTCAATATGACACCAAAAGCAGAAGCAACAAAAGTAAAAATACCCAAGTTGGACTTCAAAATAAAAAATTTTCATGCTTCAAAAGACATCATCAGGAAAGTGCAAGACAACACAGAATGGGAGAAAATGTTTGGAAACCATAAATCAATAAAAGGCTGTAGTCAGATTATATAAAGAACTCTTATAACTCAACACTGAAAAGGCAACCCCAGGGGCCGGGCTTGTGTCCTAGTGGTTAAGTTCAGTGCATTCCACTTCGGCAGCCTGGGTTCCCAGGCACAGACCTACACCACTTGTCGGCGGCCATGCTGTGGCGGTGACCCACATACACAATAGAAGAAGATTGGTACAGATGTTAGCTCAGGGGGAATCTTCCTCAGCAAAAATAAAAAAGAAAAGAAGAAGACAATCCAATTTAAAAATGGGCAAAGGACTGAAGAGATATCTCTCCAAAGAAGATATACAAGTAGCCAATAAAATGAAAAGATGAAAAATGAAAAATAACATGAAAAGATGCTCAACATCACTAATCATCAGGGAAATGAAAATCAAAGCCACAATGAGATACCACCTCCCATCCATTAGGTTGGCCATTATAAAAACAAGAACAGAAATAAACAAGTGCTCGTGAGGATGTGGACAAATTGGAACCTTTGCATACCGCTGGTTGGAAAGTAAAATGGTGCAGTCACTGTGGAAAATGGTTTGGCAGTTCCTCAAAATGTGAAACACAGAGTTACAACATAACCCAGCAATTCTAACCCTTGGTATATACTCAAGAGAAATGAAAATATATCACCACACAAAAATGCGTATGCAGATATGTTCACAGCAGCATTATTGATAATAGCCCCAAGTGAAAACAACCCAAATGTCCATCAACTGATGAATGGATAAATACAATGCAGTATATCCATACAATGGAATATTACTAGTTCATAAAAAAGAAGGAAGAACTGATACATGTTACAACAGGATGAACCTCAAAAACATTATGCTAAGTGAAAAAAAAGCCAGTCATAAAAGGCCGTATATTGTATGATCCCATTTATGTGCAATGTCCAGTACAGGAAATCCATATAAACAGAAAGTAGATAAGTGGTTACTGTGGGCTGGGGGTGGAGTTTAATGAGGGGTGACTGCTAATGGATATGGGGTTTCTATTTGGGATGATGACAATATTCTAAAATTAGATAGTGTTAACAGTTGCACAACTCTATGAATACAGTAAAGACAACTGAATTGTGTACTTTAAAGGGCTGAATTTTATAGTATGTGAATTATATCTCAATAAAGCTGCTGTAAAAAATAAGATGGACACATCACCCACTCTCATTGAGTTTATGGCCCAGTAAGAGAAACTTTCCCCTCAAAAAGAAAGTTGAGTTGAAATTTCACGCTTGGATCTTGTCTCTTCTGGCCGGTTCCCTGAGAGCCTGGAGGCCGGGACACGGCTATCTTGGTGCCCTAGAGCTTTGCTCATGGAAGGTGCTAAACCTGAACAAATTATTTCCTCTCTCTTATGCTTACATATGAAGAGACTGAGTTTGAAAAAGTCCTATCCTATAACTCGGGGCTTTACTTAACTAGCAACAGATCTGAGGCTAGAAGATTTTTAATGTATCTTTTCTAAGCTTGTATTTATTTTTTTTAATCAGGGAGGAGATCTTTTATCCCCAGCTTAACTTCTCTAAGGAAAAGACTTGACTTTGTCTATCATTCATCTTCACTGTTTCATGAATTTATGCGGCCACCACGGGAGTTCAAATTCCTTGAGGGCGGGGTCCGGGTCTGCTTTGGCACCTGGTCAGGTGCCCAATAACTAACTGTTGAAGGAATCAGGGAGGGAGGGGAGAAGGAGGGAAAAAAGAAGGACTGACTCTCAGTGGTGAGTGCAGAGCGTCCAGGGCCCACAGAGGAAGGTGGGTCTGCAGAGAGTAGCAGGTCAGTGGGCAGCTCTTTGACGAGGAGAGATCAATCTAGCCAAGTTTTGGAAGGATGTCTAGGAATCAACCTGTTGAAGATGCAGGAAGGAAAGGAAGCTCAGCAGGGTGAACAACACCTGCAGAGCCACACAGGTGTCCCATTTAGGGAACCTAGAGCCCCTGGAACAGGCAGACGGGGAGGTGTGCTGGATAAAGCAGGCTGGGAGAGTTGGGGGATCCCAGCTTACATGTCCTGCTAAGATACCTGGCCTGCCCTGGGGGCAATGGGGAGCCACTGAAGGATTCAGAGCAGGGCATCAACCTGGGCAGAGTGGACACGCATGAAGATCTCTTGGCCAGCCTCCTCCCAAGCTATGGCCAGACAGCTGGTAGCAGCAGCCAATGTAGGGCTGCAGCTCCCCCAAACAGCAGCCCCGCTCTGCACCCTTCAGCAGCCCCCACAAGCTTGCAGGCCACTTGTATATTTCCTCTAAGCAGACGGCTCTAAGGTTCCAGACAAGAAGTAGCCACAGATCCTTGCTGTTTTGTAGGCGGCAGCTGCCGGAAATTAGCCAAGTGACCTTTGGCCCGGGCGGGGCTGCCCTCATCAAGGCAGTTCAAAGGCCCCAAACACAACAGGTCAGATATGCAACATCGTGACTTCCCTCCCTGCTCAACTCAGCCAAGCTTAACTCCTGGATTTTCCCTTGTGCCAACCGGGAGAAGAGAACTCAAAGCGACACACTTGTAGGTCTTTCCTCTGTACATTCTCCTGGGAAAACGGTCCACTGGCTTAAGCAGATTCTCACCGGAAGCCATCGGTGCATAAAAGATATGGACCTTTGGAATGGGCAAGCATACATGACAAGGAGGAGTGAGGAGGCAGGGCTTCCTGGCAAAGGCTAGACTCAAGGGTGGGCAGGATTCTGAAAGCTAGAATGGCTGTCTGCGAATTCTTCCTCCTCATTTCTGCTTGTCCCTCAGACACTGGTTTAAATGTCACCTGCTCAGAGAGGCTATCTCTGACCCCTCATCATTCCAAATCAGGCCCCCTTGTTCTCCCTCATAGCACGCTGTTCTCCACGGCCAAATATTTACTATTTGTGTCTCTTCCTGCTAAGTTCTAGCTCCAGAGGGCATGTCCACCTTGCCTCTACCACTTGCCCAATGCCCAGTGTGTGCCTGGAAGAGGTACTCAAAAAAACATCTGCACGAGTAAAAAAGAATGAATAACCATGAGAAGGCACGGAGGAAACTTAAATGAATATTATAGCTATGTGTCACACAATGACGGAGGTATGTTTTGAGAAAAGTGACATCAGGCAACTTTGTCACTGTATGAACAGGATAGAGTGTACTTACACAAACCTAGACGGTACAGCTTACTACACACCCAGGCTGGATGGTACTAATCTTACGGGACTTCCTTGCATATGTGGTCTGTTGTCGACCACAATGTCGTTAAGGAGTGCATGACTGTACCAAGTGGAAGAAGCCAATCTGAAAAGGCTGCATCCTGTATGATTCTACCTACATGACCTTCTAGAAAAGGCAACACTATGAAGACGGTAGAAAGATCAGTGGTTGCCGAGGGCTGGGAGAGGGAGGGATGAAAGGCCGAGCACCGAGGATTTTTAGGGCACTGAAACTACCCTGTAGGACACTGTAGTTGTGGATACACGTGATTCTACATTTGTCCAAACCTGTACAATGTACCACACCAAGAGTGAACTCTACTGTCAACTATGGACTTTGGGTGACAATGATGTGTCAGTGTAGGTTCAGCGATTGTAACAAATGTACCACTCTGGTGGGGGATGTTGATAACAGGGAGACAATGCATGTGTGGGGTCAGGGGTATATGGGAACTCTCTGCACTTTCTGCTCAAAACTACTGTGGACCTAAAACTGCTCTAAAAAGTAAAGTCTGTTAAAAAAGAAAGAATAAATACAGCGACGTCTCTCCCTGTACCAAATACACTCCTAACTCCCCGCCCACGTGGAGGAAGAGCTCCACAGAGACTGTGAAGCCAGGCAGTTCTGGAGGGAATCTCAGCTCCACTATGTACTAACCTTGGGCAGGTGAATCCTGAACCCCGATGTCCTCATGTGAAAAATCGGGGTCAAGCTGCCATAAACGTAAAGTATTTGCCCCTTAGGACTCAGCAAGCGTTAGCGGCCTTTCCCTCAAGCAGGGGAATCAGGCTGCAGATAAGCTGAGTGACTCTGCCTCTGTTGGGCTCTCGAAGGAACCTGCTTTGTACAGTGGAATGTGGCTTTCTACCTGAGGGTTTACAGCTGAGCCTGGGGGCCTCTGCAGGAAAGGATATCAGCCTATCCTGTGTCCTCGTGTCCCTGTGTCCTCGGCAGAGCTCCCAAACCAAATGGAACGAGAGCTCTGAGCCTCAGCTTCTGGCACTCAGAGAAGGGTGATTCTTTCTCAAACAAACAATACTGTGGGACGCAGCATGCCGCCCTGTTTAGTTTGAGAGTCCAGCTGATTACTTCCCTAAGCCAATGAGGGGGAGAAGGCAGTCATTACGAGAGCTTTGCTCTGAGATCACATTCCTCCCAAGCATCTTGACCTAAGTCAGCCTGAAGCCCGCAGCAGCCGGCCGGGATGCATGAAGCCTGCCCCCTCTGCTGAGCAGCCTGGATTCCAGAAACAAAAGAGCAGCCTGCAAGGGGGGGCTTATAAAGCACTCCCGGATTAGGCGGGCCCTTGGCAGGCACTCAGCAGCCAGCGTGGGCGGAAAGGGGGCAGGAACCCAGCCAGGCAGGGTGACCTTCCTCTCAGCAGGGCCAGGGGCAGCACCAGTGTGGCCAGCAGAAAGGCTGCGGGGAGGGACAGACGAAGAGGGGCGGAGGGGCGGCAAAAGGCTTCCTGAAACTCCTCCTCCCCAGCTGCTGGCCCTTTAGCAGCCGAGCCAGAAAGGAGAGCATATGAGCCTCAGGTACGGCTGGAGATGAGCAGATGAGCAGGCAGGGCACAAGGACAGACGGCTGTGATGGAGTTGGGGTGGGGAGCCCATCTTACAAAAACCTGCTTTTGTTATCACAGTAGTTTATTTTATTATATTTTTGGTGAGGAAAGTTGGCCCTGAGCTAACATCTGTGCCAATCTTCCTCTATTTTTTTTTTCTATGTAGGACACCACTACAGCACGGCTTGATGAGCGGTGTGTAGGTCTGTGCCCGGGATCCAAACCCACGATCTCCAGGCCACCGAAGCAGAGCACCCAAACTTAACCACTATGCTATGGGCTGGCCCCTAATTTATTTTATTTTTAAAAAACAATAACAATGGGCTAGAAGAAAATGGAAGACATACACCAAAATGATACCAGGGGTTATCTTGGAGGCTGGGATCACATGTGATTTTTATTTTCACGAATTTCAACCCGGCAAATTTGAAAAAAAACATTCTATGTTAAAAACCCAAATTCATAGATAGAGAACAGACTGGTGGTTGCCAGAGGTGGGGGGTGGGCAAAACGAGTGAAGGGGATCAAAAGGTACAAACTTCCAGTTATAAAATAAATAAGTCATGGGGATGTAACGTACAGCATGGTGACGACAGTTAATACTGTACTGCATATCTGAAAGTTGCTAAGAGAGTAGATCTTCAAAGTTCTCATCAGAAGGAAAAAAAATTGTACTGTGTGGTAATGGACATTAACTGGACTTGTGCTGGTGATCATTTTGCAATATACACAGATAGCCAATCAGGTTGCACACCTGGAACTAAGACGTCAACAAAAAAGACTAAAATTTAAAAAATTCAAAGTATAACCACTTTACTATTTCAATAACTGTGTTTTGAGTTTGAAAAAAAAAATGGAGAGAAGGACTAGATACCCAGATACCCAGTGGGTTAAAGCCCAGCTCAAAGTGTATGGCCGACGATTTCGTGGCAACCCCGCATCCTCGCTTTGACAACGTCAGCCCTTTAACAAGAACATCCGCGGGCCAGCCCTGCACTCAATAGCCCATTTCAGCCTCACACGATGCAAAGGCCCCGCCAAGGTCCTACCCAGAAATAATGTTTTTCTTTTTACTAATGATAAACTATGTGTTCACTTACAAATTTTCAAAAGTAGAAAAGAATAACAAAAAGCACTTATAATCCCTCATAAAGACAGAAGTACTAGTAAGTTTTACACGGACTCTTCCGATGTTTCTCTCTGCAAACTTTCACAAAATGGGATCATAAGCTCCAAGCGGGCCCCACCTCCCCTTCAGACAGCACCGGAAGCCATGTATTCAATGGCTGCCCAGCTCGTTTCATTGTAAGGTTGTGCTGTGACTTCACCAAACCCTCGTGTGGACATCTGGGCTGTTTCCCTTCCTTCCGGTTGGTCTCTGGTCAGGCCCGGTCACTGAGGCCTTCCCTGACTGCCCTCCTCGGCCGCAGCACCCCACACCTCTGCAGGGCGCATCCCTGCTGAGTGTTGGCCTGTTTATTAAATGTCCTCCCCACCCCCCAGAATGTGGTCTCCGTGAGGGAGGGCACCACTTCCCTCTCCAGGTCTTGGGTGTACCCTTGGTACCTGGCACAGAGTTAGGGCTAATGAGCATCTGCTGAAGGAGTGAATGAACGTTCGAATGAATAAATGGAGTGTTTCATGTGATGAACACAGCCGTGACTGGAGCAAACACCAACTGGGGGATCGTCCCTGCGCCTGTGGCCTGCTCTGCCCTCCTCCCCCGCCGCCTGGCCCTGCCTCCTTCTCTGGGGTAACCAACAGGGTGGGGGGTGACTGCCCCCTTGAGTGGGAAACCCCAGCATTTCTGAGACCAGATAGAGCCATTCTCGGGGGAAGGAAGGTGGTGGGTGTCAACCACTCTGCCAAGAGCTCTGCCCGGAGGTTCTGAAGCAGAAACAGGATTATCTGAGCGGCACAGGGCTCCAGGAAAGGCCAAGCACCAGTGAATCACACCTACACAAAGGCCCCGACCAAGCTCCGGACAGAGGCAGCAGGCCGGCCAGCACAGGCCTCTGAAGATTCCTGGCTGTGTCTCGTCTCCACTGCTCTCCCCCTCCCCCCAAGAGGCGCTGACCTTGGCAGAGGTGGCAAACACCCCACCCCTGTGCTGGGCTCACAAGTGCCTGCGGGTACGGGCAACGCCCACCCCAAAGTGCAGTTAAACAGACCCCGAGCCCACAGCCGGGACTGCTGGGCAGGGACCCCGGCCTGTCACGGTCGCTGGACAGATAGACGAAAAAATTCAGCGTGTGCTCTTGACACACAGGCTCTGCTGGCATTTTGAGGCTAACCTCAGAGGCGTTTGAAGGTCACGTGCAGTGCAGAAGTCAGCCAGTCACCCTTGGTTTCTCATACTACGGGAGGAAGGGAAGTCTTCATTTTAACCCTTGGTGTCCTGCACTGTGTTATTTTCTACTGCCTCTGGTTTTACTTCTCATTATTGACCCACTCTTCCTTCAGATCTCAGCTTAAAAGTCTCTTCTGGAGAAATCACAACAGATACCAATGAAATACAAGAGATCATAAGAGAATACTATGAAAAACTATATGCCAACAAATTGAACAACCTGGAAGAAATGGACAAATTCCTAGACTCCTACAATCTCCCCAAACTGAATCAGGAAGAAATGGAGAATCTGAATAGGCCAATCACAAGTAAGGAAATAGAAACGGTAATCAAAAACCTCCCCAAAAATAAGAGTCCAGGACCAGACGGCTTCTCTGGAGAATTCTACCAAACATTCAAAGAAGACTTAATACCTATTCTCCTCAAACTGTTCCAGAAAATTGAGAAAGATGGAGAACTCCCTAACACATTCTATGAAGCCAACATCACTCTGATCCCCAAACCTGACAAGGACAACACAAAGAAGGAGAACTACAGGCCGATATCACTGATGAACATAGATGCAAAAATCCTCACCAAAATTTTGGCAAACCGATTACAGCAATACATCAAAAAGATTATACACCATGATCAAGTGGGATTTATACCAGGGACACAGGGATGGTTCAACATCCGCAAGTCAATCAACGTGATACACTACATCAACAAAATGAAAAACAAAAACCACATGATCATCTCAATAGATGCAGAGAAAGCATTCGACAAGATCCAACACCCATTTATGATAAAAACCCTCAGTAAAATGGGTATAGAAGGAAAGTACCTCAACATAATAAAGGCCATATATGATAGACCCACAGCCAACATCATACTCAATGGACAAAAACTGAAAGCCATCCCACTGAGGACAGGAACAAGACAAGGGTGCCCACTTTCACCACTCCTATTCAACATAGTACTGGAGGTGCTGGCCAGAGCAATTCAGCAGGAAAAAGAAATAAAAGGAATCCAAATAGGTAACGAAGAAGTAAAACTCTCGTTGTTTGCAGACGACATGATCTTATATATAGAAAACCCCAAAGAATCCACAGAAAAACTATTAGAAATAATCAACAACTACAGCAAAGTAGCAGGGTATAAAATTGACGTGCATAAATCAGTGGCATTTCTATACACTAACAATGAACTAACAGAAAAAGAACTCAAGAACTCAATCCCATTCACAATCGCAACGAAAAGAATAAAATACCTTGGGATAAACTTAACCAAGGAAGTGAAGGATCTATACAATGAAAACTACAAGACTTTCTTGAAAGAAATTGACAATGACATAAAGAGATGGAAAGACATTCCTTGCACATGGATTGGAAGAATAAACATAGTTAAAACGTCCATACTACCTAAAGCAATATACAGATTCAATGCTATCCCAATCAGAATCCCAAGAACATTCTTCACAGAAATTGAACAAACAATCCTAAAATTCATATGGGGCAACAAAAGACCGCGAATTGCTAAAGCAATCCTGAGCAAGAAAAACAAAGCCGGCGGAATCACAATCCCCGATTTCAAAACATACTACAAAGCTACAGTGATCAAAACAGCATGGTACTGGTACAAAAACAGGTCCACAGATCAATGGAACAGAATTGAAAGCCCAGAGATAAAACCACACATCTATGGACAGCTAATCTTCGACAAAGGAGCAGAGGGCCTACAATGGAGAAAAGAAAGTCTCTTCAACAAATGGTGCTGGGAAAACTGGACAGCCACATGCAAAAGATTGAAAATTGACCAGTCTTTTTCACCACACACCAAAATAAACTCAAAATGGATCAAAGACCTAAAGATTAGGCCTGAGACAATAAGTCTTTTGGAAGAGAATATAGGCAGTACACTCTTTGACATCAGTTTCAAAAGAATCTTTTCGGACACTGTAACTCCTCAGTTGAGGGAAACAATAGAAAGAATAAACAAATGGGACTTCATCAGACTAAAGAGCTTCTTCAAGGCAAGGGAAAACAGGATTGAAACAAAAAAACAGCTCACTAATTGAGAAAAAATATTTACAAGCCACTTATCCGACAAAGGGTTAATCTCCATAATATACAAAGAACTCACACTGCTTAACAACAAAAAAACAAACAACCCGATCAAAAAATGGGCAGAGGACATGAACAGACATTTCCCAAAAGAAGATATGAATATGGCCAATAGACAAATGAAAAGATGTTCATCATCGCTAATCATCAGGGAAATGCAAATCAAAACTACACTAAGATATCACCTTACACCCGTTAGATTGGCAAAAACATCCAAAACCAAGAGTGACAAATGTTGGAGAGGTTGTGGAGAAAAAGGAACCCTCATACACTGTTGGTGGGAATGCAAACTGGTACAGCCACTATGGAAAACAGTATGGAGATTTCTCAAAAAGTTAAAAATAGAAATACCCTATGACCCAGCCATCCCATTACTGGGTATCTATCCTAAGAACCTGATATCAGAAATCTCAAGAGTCCATTGCACCCCTATGTTCATCGCAGCATTATTTACAATAGCCAAGAAGTGGAACCAGCCTACATGCCCAGAAACTGATGATTGGATAAAGAAGATGTGGTATATATACACAATGGAATACTACTCAGCCATAAAAAAAGACAAAATTGGCCCATTCACAACAACGTGGATGGACCTCGAGGGTATTACGTTAAGCGAAATAAGCCAGTCAGAGAAAGACGAACTCTATATGACTCCACTCATAGGTGGAAATTAGTATATTGATAAGGAGATCTGATCGGTGGTTACCAGGGAAAAGGGGGGGTGGGGGGAGGGCACAGAGGGGGAAGTGGTATACCCACAACATGACTAACAAAAATGTACAACTGAAATCTCACAAGGTTGTAATCTATCATAACATTAAAAAAAAAAAAAAAAGTCTCCTCTGAAAAGAGTGTCCCCTGGTCATGCCCCTGTCAGATACTCCCCAGGCATCAAGGACTTTTCATCCATTCATCGATCTATCCATCCATTTTCACTGTCTTTCAACCCTTCACTATAAAACATCAAGAGGGCAGGATCTGGGTTCACCTTGTTCAGCTCTGTGACTCTAATACCTGACACAAAGGACACTCGATAATTACCAAACCCTCCAAATTTGGGGAATGGCAAATACTTGAAATGAATAGGTAAAAAAAAGAAAAAGATTTGCTCTTGATCTTAGGTTGAATAAAAACTATTAATCATAACGAGTAATTCCAAATACTCATGAAGACCAGAGAAGAGGTACAAGGATTCCAGGGGATGCTGAATTCTAGGGAAAAGAAAAAGCTCTGTCCTTGCCTTCGGGTGGCATGTGCCTCAGTCTACTTTGTAGCAACAGAGGGTTACCAAGGACGAAGCAGGTCACTGTTTAGAGAGGATTGGGAGCTTCAAGAATTACAAATTATGTACTCTACATTCAGTCCTTTCAAAGGTAACGTTTCCCAGTGTGTGTTCCACAATACCCCAGTCCTAAGATACACTCCTTGAAGAAAAGGGTTCTGTGGGCCAGTAGTTTGGGAAGCAGTGCATACTACATTGCTGCTTACTCAAAGGAATTGTACATTAGCCCATTAGAAGCCCTGAAACATCTGTTGAGGAAAAAACATCTAGTTTTGAGAAACTCTAGGTAAATTTATTTATCCACAGACCACCACCTCCACCATCCCCGGCCCCTTTTGCGGGGGCAGAGTAACAACACCTCAGAGAGCTTGTTCTGGGAAAGGGTGCTTTAGGGTGCTGGCGGCTGGGCACTGGTGCACTGGGGAAAATTCAACCCCAGCACATCCGCCAGGCGAGGCTGGTGGGAATCCCTGGCTCAATGCCGAATAATTTGATGACTCTAAGCTGAGAGATTTACTGAAAAGCTCACTGAGATTAAAAACCACAGCTTCCACCTGCAGAACTGCCCTGGTGAGAACTTCTACACGGCCGTGGGACTAGGAGCCTAGGAGAGGCACAAGAGGCTGCAGGTGCCAGTTCACGGAAGCCCCAGGCAGCCAAGGGCTACGTGCCGACTTGGGGGGGGTGGGCAGGGACCTGGCCCAAGGCTAAATGCCCCCATCTCTTATATAGACTACATATATATCTTTTACATATATTTATATTTATAATTTTGGCAGCTCCCAATCCTTCGAAAACACAGATCTGGTTCCTCCTTGGAAACTCTCTGTCGCTATTGGGTAGACTGAGGCAAATGCCACTCCAAGGCAAGGACAGTTTTCTCTTTTCCCTGGAATTCAGCCCCCCGAGCTTCTTGCACCTCCCCCGGGTCTTCACGAGTGCTTGGAATTGCTCATTATGATGAATAGTCTTATACAACCTTCCATTTTATAAATATGTATTATATATATAATTTGAAAGCTTTTCTATCTATATATCTATCTCTCTCTCTCTCTCATTGGCTAGACTCTGTGTTCCATGCATTTCGTCCTCTCATCCTCCAACAGGCCACGAGGTGAGCATTATGAGCATCGCTGTGTTCCAGACAAGGACGGCTCAGAGAGGTGACATAACCTGATTAGGTCACCCAGTTAATAAATGATGAAACAGAATCTGGGCTTTCTGACTCCGTGCTCTTAACACTATGTTTTGGGGACTCCACAGGACAGTTTAGGTTTGTTTGTGTTTTCCTTCCAAAATAATGTTACATTTAACCAATTATAAAATATCTCATCACTACAGAAATTTCAGAGAATACAGATGAATAACGAAAATGAAAATGACCAGCAACCCCACAGCGGGGAAAGAACTGCGAAGACGTGCATGTGTCAGTCTACAGGCCTTCCAGTCTCGCTTCTTGGCGCACGCATGCCCCCACTTCTCTCTCTCAGGAGACCATGGCCCCCTGACAACTCTAACTCACTTTAGGCTCTCCATCCCAACACCCAGCCTCCTGAGGTGGGCCCAGGCAGCCGGACCACCACTAGCATTAGTACCCAGAAACCGAGGCACAGAAGTGTGAGAGCCAAGGCCACACTCACGTCAGTGGCAAATCCTGGACTCAGACACGAGAGGAACTGGCCAGGCCTGGGGTGTGACAGCCACTTCAGAAACAGCCCAAGGTGCAGCGCAGGGCTGAGCTGCTCCCCAACAATAGCCACTGAACAGAAAACCACGTTGGGTCTCCTCTGTGCTCCCCACCAAGCTCCTCCTCACTGCTGCCAACTGCTGCCTCCCTAGGGAGGCTGGGCCTCCAGGCGCTGGGCCAGCTGCTTGGGAAACAGCTCCAGGGGTTGCGTCTGCCTGAGAACAAAGAGTGGCAAGATGTGAAGAAACACCATGGGTAACCAAGGTGACCAACAGGAAGCGGAGACTTGCAAATTGAAAGGGAAAAAGAAAGGGGAGGGGTTCCTCAGAGGCCTCAGGAGTACACACCACTGACCCGGGAGGCCCTGCAAGGCTGGAGGGCCACCCTCCTTCCCCTCTCTGCCCTATTGCTTCACAAAGCCCAAGGAGGCACTTTCGGTAAAGAATCGACATCTCTGCGGGAACACTATTTCAACATTCTCTCGAGAGGGAAGCCCCCGGCACAAAAAGCCAACAATGCCAGTGACATCCCCTCCTGCTGACACCTGGCTTAGCTTCCTTCTAGCAGAGAGAAAGGTGCCCCCAGCCACCACATCTCTCACCAGCCCCCTGAACTCAGCAAAGGGCAGGGGGGCCAGCTCAGGACACACCTCCTCATTCCCAGGAGCCAGAGCCACTGCCATTCCGGGCATACTCTGCACCAGGCACAGCTACAGCTGCCAGGCATCCAACTGTGGCCAAAGTCATGTGTGTCCCCTCTTGGTGGTCTCCTTCCCACCAATGCCACTAAGCCCTCCCACCACCCCCATGGACAACACTCACGGCCTTTTCATAAAACACCCCCAAGGTCTTCACTTCAGCAGCTTCCTGATAGGACCACGTCCCACACCCCCTTGACTGGGGTTCCCCTCCTTCTCCCACACCCTCCATTACCTAGGGGCAGGGGTCATCACGTGCCCCCTTCCTAGTTCTCTGTAACACGTCCCACCCTTGGATGTCTCCCCCTTTCTTCCTAGGTCACCATTGCTAAGCTGTGGCCTCAAAAGCTCTCCATTCCACACTTGGAGCTCCTGTCCCCAACTTCCAGATTCCTTCTGATGGCTTCCATCCTTGGCACCTTGACCCTACCATGCAGCCCAAAACGGGTCAGTAGGGTGATCACCACCACTACCCTCCAGTCGCCCCAGCCAGGACTCCATTCTCCTGTTGGTCTCTAGTCCCGGGTTTCTGCAGCTGTGGTCAGTTGACCACAGGCATTGGAATCTCCTGGCAATCTCCTGAAAAATGGAGGCACCCCCCCTATACTCAGTTGGATAGTGACCCCCAAAATTCATGTCTACCCAGAACGTGACCTTATTTGAAAACAGGGTCTTTACAGATGCAACCAAGTTAAAATGAGGTCGTATTGGATTAGGGTGTGTCCTAACCCAATGACTGGTGTCTTTACAAGAGGAGAAAACAGAGACAGACACACAGAGGAAAAACTAGGTGGAGACGAACACAGGAAGAAGGCCATGTGAAGACAGAGGCAGAGAATGGAGTGATGCAGCTACAAGCCAAGGAACCGCCAAGGATGCTGGAAACCACCAGATCTACAAGAGGCAAGGAAGGATCCTCCCCAAGAGCCTGTGGAGGGAGCACGGCCCTGTAGACAGCTTGACTTCGAACTTCCAGCCTCCGGAACTGTGAGAGAATGAACTGTCGTTTTAAGCCAGCCAGACTGAGGCGGCCCTAGAAACCTACTACCCTCCCCATTTCTGACCTACTGAATCAGACGTCCTGGGCACCTATCTGTGCTTTACAAGCACTTCACTTGAGCCTGATGCTGGACTCTAAGCTCCATGAAGGTAGAGAACTTTGTTTTGTTCGTCACTTACATCCCCAGTGGCTATCAGTGCTTGGCACCCGGTCAGCTGCTAATATGTGTTGAATGCAAGAATGAACATGCACTGAGCTTCAGTCAGGACATTTAACTTATCCTTTTTTTTAAAGCAACTTTAATAATCAAATGAGATAATGTGCATCAGGCACTCAACAGGGTCCGGCATATAGTAGGTGCCCAATAAACACCAACTCCCTTACTGTGGTGGTCAGTGGGGGGGTCCTTAAAGATTACAGAGAAACTAGTCATTGCTAGAAGGAGCAGTTTAAGAACAATGCACTGTGAAAAAGGCTGATTGTGCTCAGCAATGGAAAATTACTTTGTTCTAACTAGCAAGAAACTTGAAATCTTTCAGTCCTTTTGTTAATTGGCCCTTTTTCTTTTTTGAGGAAGATTAGCCCTGAGCTAAAATCTGCTGCCAATCCTCCTCTTTTTTTGCTGAGGAAAATTGGCTCTGAGCTAACATCATGCCCATCTTCCTGTATTTTATATGTGGGATGCCTGCCACAGCATGGCTTGATAAGTGGTGTGTAGGTCTGCACCCGGGATCTGAACTGATGAACCCCAGGCTGCCGAAGTGGAGTGTGCAAACTTAACCACTGCACCACAGGGTTGGCCCCTTAATTGGCCCTTTTGCTCCTATTTTCTAAAATTCTGAGGTCTCCTCACTTCCTGCCCTGGTTCAAATGCCATCTCTTTGAATCACTGCCAACACCCAGGTTGCCAAGGCCAAGGCCATTGTCCAGTGGTCTGGCACTGCCTTGCCCCTACCCTCTTCACAGCTCTCCAAGTGCTCTCAGGATAAGTGTAAACATCTACGGAGACTGCATCCCCAGAGTCAATGTTCCTGGCGCATCTCCCTCTCCTTCCCCACTCACCGGGCTGCCCCTCACAGGTCTCTGATGTGTGACCATCATCCACTGCCCCCGGCTTTGGGAGATGGACTTCCTCCACACCTCTCTGTGACTAGTCAGCTTGTGCTCACCTTTTGAACCCAGCTCAAACAGCACCTCCTCTTTGAACTTTTCACACTTTCCTAGGGAACGGGATGTAGCTGTTGGTATAGTGGTGTGAGTGTGAGCTTGGAGCCAGGTTGCCTGGGTCCAAATTCTGGCTCTGCCATCTACAGTACTAGCTGTACGGCCTTGGGTAAGTTAGTTCAGTCTCTAAACTTCAGCATGTCCCATCTGTAAAATGGGGATAATTACAGGACCCACTACAAGAGGGGGCCCGAGGACTTAGATACTGGAAGGGGGTATGTCAAGCTCTCAGCACCCATTAAGGTGGGCAGTCATTACCAACTTTCACTGGCTATTACAGCCACCAACAAATGGAATGGCCGTAACTGGTTTAATACAACTATGTCCTCAGCTGTGCTAAGGGCCCCCAGGGTGGGAGTTGGGTCCGGGTATGTCCTGGCAGAGCCTCCCAGGGGTCCGCAGGCTATACATGGGGCTCAGTTAATAGCTGCTGGATAAAGAGGCTCTCTGCTAAATAAGCCACGGAGATGGTGCACAGAAATAAGCCAGAACTGCCCTTCCCAGACTCACAGTCAACCAAGACTACCTGTGGCCACTTGGCTTCCTCCTTCCTGACCAGAATGCTGACTCCCCTCCTCCCAAAACAGGCTTCCGGGGAGGTTCCCGACACCCGGGAAGACGTTTCGAGTGGCTTGACACAAATTCCCCCAGAAACCGCTTCACGGCCCATCTTAAAGTTAACTATGCGAAATAAACCCTGAGGTATTAAGGGATAATGGGTTATTACGTCTGCAACTTCGTTCCAGAAAAAAAAACGTACAAAGATAGAAGAAGAGAACGATAAGGCAAATGTGTTAAAATGTTCACAATTGTGTTCTCTGCCGGCAACTCTTCTGCAAGTTTGAAATTTTTTCGGAACAGAAAGTTAACACAAAAGGAGAGACCAACGAGAGAGTTCAACTCCAGAGGCAACAGCTCTGTACCACGAACCCCCCCGCCTTCTCACCTCGCTCCGTGGCCGCCCAGGGTGTCGGCCCACCGGAGGGGAAGTTCACAGTTTACCATCACTGACTTCAAGACTGACTGCGAGTCCTCTGCCTGTCAAAAGCCAGGCTCTGGACAGTGGATCACAGGTTTTAAGGCCCCAGCTCTTCCATCTAACAGGGAGACCCTGGCCGAGCTCTTCAGTCCTGGGAGACTGTTTCTCTACCAGCAGAATGAAGTTAGCAGCAGCCGTGCTACCCACCCCACAACACTGTGGACAGCAAACTCCCAGAAGGCAGTGTGTGGGCTGTAAGGCACAGACCCCAGATAAGGTGTCCATGATGAGCACATACCAACTCGGGGGGTGGGGTGGGCCCTCTCATGCAGCAGCTGCTCTGCTGAGATCTGAGGAGACACAGCCCCCGCCCGCCATCTAGGGATGGAGCCAGATCCAAATGGAACAATCCCATTAAGAAGCGTATAATTACAAACTGTGCTGAGCGCAGAAGGAATAATCGAGGGTGGTCTGAGAACATCACAAGGGGCCCGGCCCTGTCCTTGTCTGGGAGTCAGGGAAGGCTCCTCAGAGGAAGTGATGTTTGAGCTAACAGCTAGAGAACAAGTAGGTTACAGCAAATTATAATCCACAAGAGTGGGGAACTATATAAACCAAACTGTTAATACCGAGCTCAGTTAAATGATATCAAGAGGAAGCAATAGGTCAAATCAAGAACAGGGGACATTCATCAGGACAAATGACCTGTTTTTCTCCAAAAATCAATGGCATGAAAAAAAAAACTTTTAAGGGGATGGAGGACGGGGGACCATTAGAGAATAAAACACTTAAGAATAATCTTTTAAAAATGTAATTAATGCACAGATCTGGATCATGATTTGAACAAACTAACTATAAAAGCCATTTTTGAGACAGCTGGGGAGAACTGAATATGGCCTGGGCAATAGAAGATATTAAAGAATTATGGTTAATTTTGTTTAGTGTAATAATGGCACAGTTGTTATGTTAAAAAAAAAAGCTGTTAGTAGATATTTATCTGTTAGTAGATATTTCTGGGTGAAGTGACATGCTGTCTGGCAAAGAGATGAAACAGGTTCCGGGCTGGGTGGAAGGTACAGAAGGATTCATTCTACTTTTGCGTATCTTTAAATATTTCTATAATAACAAGTTAAGGAAAAAGCTGTGGTTTACTCCAAAGCGTCAGAAGCACTCCCGGTAGCTTGGATTTTTTACAATGATCAGAAAAATCAATTGCCATCATACAAAGTTATCGACCACATCACGTCTAATGACTCCACCATATTTTAGTGGATAGATGAACCACAGTGAAACCAACTCCCTTCTGATGGGCAGTCACGTTTTTTCCAACTTTTCCTTATAACAACTGAATCTATCCAATTCCAGAAGCTTCTGTTCTGATGATCCTCCCATCCCCCTCTTGTCTTCCCCAATTCAGACTCTCAAGTCACTGGATGACCATTTCTGGACTAAGTAGCTGGTGGTAGCAGTGTGGACGTCCCTATCACAAAGATAGCCTAGACTCTGGCACCATCTGCTCCAGCGACCTGCAAGGGACCCACTGCCTCAAGACAATTCAAATTCAGCCTCAGAAGGATTCAGTTTCCAATTCAGCCTCAGAAGGATTCAGTTTCCAAGGAACTGCCCCTTGGGAGCAGCGGACAGCACACACTGCAATGATGGGGCTAAGAGGGAGCATGGGAGTTTTCTGGCCAGGGCTGAGGGTCACCTTCACAGCCCTCAAGCAGCCCGACACAGGCCTCAGGCTGGTTCCCTGCTGCAGACAGGTCTCCCAGATGCTGGAAAGTATTCAGAGTTCCCTCCTCCTGCCCCGCCATCCCGCAGTGATTTTCCTATTCTGGGTTCCTGCTCCTTTTAAGCACAGGCAAGAGACACCATCTAAAGGGACCTATTTTTTTTTTAAAGGCTAATATCCAGAGTTAGCAAAGCTGCTGAGAAGCAGGCACTCTCCCCCACCACTGGGGCAAGCACAAGCTGGGCCGACCTTTTGGGAACATATTAACTGCTGATGTGCAAAGTTCTTAGAGTCATACCCTGTGACCAGCAATTCCATTTCAGGAATTTATTCTCATGAGCATCCACACAGACTAGGCTCCCCACCACAGTGCTGTGTAAAATGGTACACTAGAAATGGCCCAAAAGACCATCAAGAGGGGAATTGGTAAGCAAATTATGTTATATACATACAAAGGAACACTACTCAGCAATAAGAAGAAATAAACTCCTAATAGATACAACACAGATGAATCTCAAAGCATTACACTACGTGAAAAAGGGCAGACAAAAAAAGGCATACACAGGCGTAACTCCATTTATATGACTCGAGAAAAGACAAATTAACCTACAGAGACTAAAACAGATCAGTGATTGACTGGGAGCAGGATGCAGTGAGTGACTGAGGGCGGCAACAGAGAACTTTCTAGGTGGATGGCAATGTTCCATATCTTGATTATGGTGGTAGTTACATGAGTGTATACATCTGTCAAAACTCACTACAGACTCAAAACTGTATGCACACTTAAGATCTGTACACTGCACTGTATATAAATTATACTTCAATTCAGAAAATGAATAACAGCTCCGTCTAAATACCCAGCAAGACAAGTTAATTGAAGCATCGCATTGAATCATGGTATATCCATACAATAAAACATTATGCATGATATTCTAGAATAGTTAATGACATAGGACTACGTCATTAGTATATACAATTAAGAAAAAAATTGTTAGCGAACACTAATGTAGTCTAATGGCATTTTTGTAAAATAAAATGTGTACATTTGGATAGAAAATGACCAAAAAGAAATATTCCATTCATTCATTCAAAACAAATTTATTGAGTTATCTACTATATATCTTTATTGTTACAATGAGCAGAAAAGACAAAAAAAAGTCCCTTCTGGTCATGGAGATTCTGTTCAGTGGTTTCACAGAAAATATTAAATAATTAAAATGTAAACATTAAAAAAAATCACATGGTACAGGAAAGTGTGTAAATGATACTACCACTTGTGTTAGAACATACACACATTTGATTTGTTTATGCACAGAATAACTCTGGAAGGATTCATGAGATACTGGGATCAGTGGTACCTTCCAAGGAAGAAAAAACTAGGGGAACACGACAGAGGAAGTCTATTCACTATCTGGTCTTTTATACAGCTTAATTTTGTTTTGTTTTCTTTTCCTTTTGTTTTGTTTTGGTGAGGAAGATTGGCCTTGAGCTAACATCTCTGCCAATCTTCCTCTATTTTGTACGTGGGATACCTCCACAGCATGGCTTGATGAGCAGTGTCTAAGTCTGCACTCAGGATCCCAAACTGTGCACCCTGGGCCAGTGAAGTGGAGCACACAAACTTAACCACTACACCATCAAGCCAGTCCCAAAGATTTTTCTTTTTGCTTGAGGAAGATTAGCCCTGAGCTATTATCTGTGCCAATCCTCCTCCACTTTGTATGTGGGTTGCCACCTCAGCATGGCTTGATGAGTGGTGTAGGTCTGTGCCTGGAATCTGAACCTGTGAACCTGGGCCACCAAAGCAGAGTGCACCAGACTTCACTATGCCGCAGGGCCAGCCCCCACAGACAGCTTGAACTTTTTTTTACAATGTTTGTGTATTATCTATTCTAAATAAACACAACTGATTGTTTCTCATTTTTTGCTAATGACCAATAACCAGGAATTGAGCGGGGAAGAACGATATAGAAATGCGTGCATGATAAAAGGCAAAATGAACAAAGAGTTTTGAGACAAGAGGTTTTCCATTTTTACCATAAGAAATTCAAAAATAAAAATGTTCTGTGACAACGCACACACAAAAGAACAGAACCTACATCAAAATGTCAACAGAGATTACTCCCAAGCGATGGGACTGTGGGAGGGGTTTTACCTTCTTCTGTTTGCTTGTATTTATTTTTGCAGTTTCCTAAACAAACAAGTAAAAAAAAAAAAAGATCCCACTCTGAGTGTGTGTGTTTAATTGCTTAAAAATGAGAAGAGAGAAAAAGCAGACCCATAGCGTCACCTCTTTCTGCCAGGTTCTCAGATACATGAGAGAGCGGTTGGCTGCACTCCTCTTACCCAAGGGGCCATGGGGTTTAGGAAGACAAAGAACAAGTCAAGGGCAAGGGCACAGGGCCAGCCCAAAGCCTTGTGTCCTTCCCTCACTCAGAGAGCCCAGGCTTCCCCAGCCAACCAGCGCGCCTGCCAAGCCCCTTGCCCGTCCCCAATCCAGAGGCCCCAGAGGTTGACGGAACATGCCCGTCATTTTCTCCAGCGTCACCTGGGAGGCCAGTGGGACAGGGATCACTTCCTGGTTTACAGATGGAAAGAAGGCTCCAAGCTAATTTGCTTCTTCCACAGAGAAGGTGCAGAGAGAGCAAGTCTCAGCTGCGTGTCACGGGTACACTGAGCCCTTCGGTCTTCTGAGACATGAAGGACTCGAGAAAACGCCAAGTTCTGATTGTTTTGTCACCAGCTTCCTACAGAAGACAGGTGACACACCGGAGTCAAGGAGTCACCAAACTGGATGCCACCTTGCATGACATTTCATCCAGCCCCCCAACCCCACTGGTCAATCCATCTTGCACCCTTTGTCTGTCTTCATGCACCTCTGGGGGCTGCCCACATCACCTCTGCAAGCTGGCCTACAGGAATTCTCCCGACGTAGGGTCTCTGGGAAGCCTTCCCACATACCCATTCCATGGGCCCCAGAAGAATCCATCTGAGCCTGGTCCTTCCCTTCTGTGCTCTCACAATGCCTGTGTCTGCATCAGGTGAGGCGGTGGACATCCCTCGGCCCCTCTCCACACGGTACACTCATCTGGGAATGCCGGGACACAAGGCACAACCTCATGCTGCAAGGAGCTTAAAGTCTAGCGGGCAGGACACACGACTATACAGGGTGACAGGGACAGTGAGAAGCATGCATGAGGTTGGAGCTGGGACACATGGCAGAGGGGAGAGGTTTGAAGGACAAGGAAGTTGGCCCTCAAGTTGAGAGCCACACCATGCCCTAATTCCATCGTGTGCATCCAGAACCTGCTAAGTTTAAACTTAGGTGGATGCATCTTTCACAAAAAAAAAAATGTAGCTCTCAGTTGTCATCTGAATACTCACCAGGGCATACACCTGGTTACCAGAAAAACACCACCACCAGCCTCATTATCACCACCGGCCTGGTGTTGATCTGCTCCTCCCCTCGTGTTCAGTGAAGAGGTTCAAGGGCACAGGTCTAACAGCAAGAAACCTGACCCCCTGTCCTGGCTGGCAGCCCCCAGACCCAGCAGAAAGGTGAGATGCGGGGTAGACGGGGTGTAGCTGAAGTGGGGGGCTCTAGGTCTGCTCCAGCAGAAGCAGTAGGGCCAGGAAGGGTGATCAAAGGAGCAATTTAAGGCTGGGCATGGGATAAAGGTGACCTGAGAGAGAGAGATTGCTCCAGAGCACCGGCGGGGGAGGAGAGCTCATTCTCCTCTTCACCAGTCAGGACGCCTTAGCTGGGCTGTCAGATCTTGCCGATGGTGCCTAGCTCGTGGGCCCCAGCCCTCAGCAGGACATAACTTTTGGCAAACTGCTGCCATCCCCAGCCTCAACCCCATCACTGTCCAATAGTCCAAGGGCAGAATGCTGCCTTTCTTACGAGGATTATCTGTCACACTTGTAAACCCTTGGAGGGTGGTCACAAACCCCAGGCCTTACCCTGACAATGCACTATGTGAGAGGGCCGTCGTGCTCACAGGCAGCAATCGGAAGTGGAAAGGCATGACACCCGAGAGGTACCCAGCACATGTCTCACACAGCTCTTAGGTTCTCTCACTTACTCCTAACACTCCTATAACACAGTTACCCCCATTGACAGAGAGGAAAGTAAAGAAGATTCTTTCTTCTCGTCATTGCACACAGACCCGGGAGGCTCTGTTCTAGACACAAAGGCCCGGCACTGAGCAACATGGACACAGGCCTATTCTTGTGGAGCATATATTCTAGTGTGGGAAAAAAGATGATGAACACACAGAAAACAATGCCAGATACTGGTAAATGCTACAAAGAAAACAAAATAGGATGGTTTGACAGAGTGACTCAGAGGAACAGTAATGAGAAAAGTCGACTACAAATAGAGGGAACAGATAGTGCAAAGGCCCTGAGACACAAACAAGCTTGATTATTCAAGGAGGAGATAGGAGGTCAGGCGGGAGCAGGTGAGACAAGGGAGGAAGGCAGGCTGGGGCCCTCGTATCAAGTAACACAAGTAGTGGTAAGGACTGGGAATTTTATTCTAAGTGCACTGAGAAGACACTGGAGATCTTTAAGCAGGGAATGACATGATCCAAGCTCTGGCTGTTGTGGAAAGAATGGGCAATGGGGGCCAGGTTTAAAGAGGTTTAGAAAGGTTAAATAAGCAGCTCAGGGTTTCACTGGCATTACTGGCTTGCATCCCACATTGAGGTTCATTTCCAGTGGCACATCCTACGTGCTGGAGTATAATGTTCTTCTAGAATCTCACATCTGATGAAGCGGGGCTCCCGCCATCCCCCCGACCCCAGCCTGCTTCCTGCACCAGTCTGCCGAGAGTAAGTGCTCCTGGTTCTGGGACGACAGCGCAACGGCACACACGGAAACACGCTCTGCGTCCATCTGGCAACATTCACCAAACTGTGAGTGTCTCCTGTGTGCCAGACACTTGTAAAGTTGTTCTACAGTATAAGAAAAGTTTTATTAGACAGATGTTTAATAAAAAATTACTCTGGGGAAAAAAGAAATGGCCAGCTCTCATTCCTCAAGAAAGGTGAGACCGGCGTGGTTCTGGGCTCCCCCTAGTCTTTACTTCTCTCTGCAAACTCTCTGTTAAGCCAAACCTTCTCCAGAAGCATCTGCTTCTTTCAAGAGGGAAAGGAAATAAAGGAGAAAAATAGTTAATACACTGGGGAGGCGGGACATTATAACTACAAGAACCTGGGATTTGGGGCTGGCCCGGTGGCACAGCGGTTAAGTGCGCATGTTCTGCTTCGGCGGCCTGGGGTTTGCCGGTTCGGATCCCAGATGCGGACATGGCACCGCTTGGCATGCCATGCGGTGGTAGGCGTCCCACATATAAAGTAGAGGAAGATGGGTATGGATTGTCAGTTCAGGGTCAGTCTTCCCCAGCAAAAAAGAGGAGGATTGGCAGCAGTTAGCTCAGGGCTAATCTTTCTCAAAAAAAAAGAACCTGGGGTTTGCCCTAGTACGACCAGCTTCAAGTCACTGGTGACCCTGAGCATCAACCCCTGAGTTTTCTATTTCTAACCTGTAAAACCTGGACAAACCCATCTACCCTCTGAGGTGGGTGGCCCAACAGTGAAGGAGTATGACCCCATGGCATGGGTGAGGCACAATTACTGGGGAGCAGCCTGCCCTGCTCCTTTGAGTGGCTGGAGGCGAGATGAGAACACTCACTCACGTATAAAAGGCTGGGGATTCTCAGGTAACGAGCCAGCTGAGTTTATACTGCTCTCAGAAATCCTGCCTGCTAGAAAGGGGCGAATTAGGTCAAAGTCATTCCTCCCAAGCTATAAGCAGAACTGACAGCCACTCGAGCCTGTGATAAACAAGGAAGCCCCATTTCCACAGCGGCCCTCACTAATTCATTCAGCCACCACCTCCAGAAAAGGACGGAGACCGCGCAGCCTGGGCTCCATCCCACCACCCCTGCTTTTTAACTGAACCCTCGAGACCAGGATTTCCTCTCAGATGCCTAGAATGTGCTGCACCTTGGCCATCCTGCTCCAGGAAGAAGCCCCAGGGAAGCCCAGGAAAGCCTGGACGAGCAGCACAAGACAGGGACAGGCTAGTAGATATAGGAAAAAAGAAAAAATAATTAATTCGGCTGGAAGACAGCTATTCCCTAATGAGGAAAAAATCCCACATAGCTGGTGACTTTTTAAGCAGAACTCCACAGACACTGGGTGCAAGTACACTGGATGTGGGACCTGTCGGTACAGAGACCCAGGAGCCCCACTAGGAAGGCCTCTTCTCCCTCCCTGTACTGGGTGGAATAGCATCCCATCCCCCAGCCACCCCAAATTCACGTCCACTCTGAACCTCAGCATGTGACCTTATTTGGAAAAAGGGTCTTTTCAGATGTAATTAGTTCAATTAAGATGAGGTCATACCAGATTAAAGTAGACCCTATTCCAGTGACTGGTGTCCTTATAAGGAGAGAAAACAGACAGAGACATACAGACAGACAGCCATGTGACAAGGGAGTCAGAAACTGGAGGGGTGCAACTACAAGCCAAGGAATACTGAGGATTGTGTGCAACCACCGGAAGCTAAGAGGAGGCAAGGAAGGACCCTCCTTTAGAGAGAGAATGGCCCTGCCAACACGTTGATTTCGAACTTCTGGCCTTCAGAACTGCGACAACAAATTTCTGTTGTTTTAAGACCCTCATACCAGATTTGTGGCGCGGTGGGCCCTCTGGATCTGCGGGTTCTGCATCCGCGGATTCAACCAAGTGCAGATGCAAAGGCCTACGCACGTGGTTCCGCTGACGGTTGCGACGGTACTGAACGTGTGCTAGACTTTACTTTCTTGTCATTATTCCCTAAACAATACAGTATAACAACCATTATACACAGCATTTACCTTGTATTAGGTGTTATAAGTAATCTAGACGCGATTTAAAGCATACGGGAGGATGTTGCCTAGGTTATATGCAAACACTACGCCATTTTATATAAGAGATTTCAGCATCCGCGGGTTTTGGTATCCGCGGGGGTCCTGGAATCAAACCTCCGCGGATACCGAGGGACTGTAGTTTGTCACGGCAACCCTAGGAAACCAATACACACTCTTCTACTTCTCACCTGCTCCCCAAACCACCCTTCCCTGTCTCAGCCCACAGGCAGCAGGCCAGACACACTGGCCATGCCTCCAGCCCACCGGGACTTTTTCCACCTTCCCAGGAGCCATCAGCTCCCCTCCTTTGAGGCGAGGGGAGTGGAGCGATCACATTTCAGCTGCCCCCACCTTCTGCCACCAGAGGCAAACTGGCAGGGGAGTTTGTGTTTTTCTCCCAACCGCCTCCTAGTTTTGTAGCATCTTTCATTTAGATTGGTGTTTCTTAAATTTCATTTACCTAATATTTCTTTGTTATCGAGTCACTATTTTTACTTACATTTAAAAGGATCTGCTACATCGTTACAATAAATGGAAAATGAGCATCATTTATCCTACACAGAATTTGCCAGATACATTTTTTTAACTGTACGTTAAAATACACTATTTTTTTTAAAGTCCATTCATGTGACATTTAAAATAATCTCGAGCGCCAATACGACGGGAAATACTGCCTTAAGAGTACAGTGACTATCTCTGTTTAATTGGCCGGAGCTCCGGGCTCCTAATCAGAAGAATCAACTTAAACTCTCCAATCTCGTTTTCCTTTCTCCCCCCACACACTCCGGGAGAAAGCTAAGGGCAGGAAGAAAGCAAGGCACCAAGGATTCTGAGTTCCCACGCGGGGTGACCTGAGGACACGGAATCGAGAGCGAAGGGACTTTAACTACCCAGTCCTGCAAGTGACAAGGGCGGGGAGGGACTGACCTTCTCGCGCAGGGTGCAGTGGACGTCCGAGGCGACGCGCCCTTCCCACCACGGCTCATCCATCACCGCGTGCGCAGCGCCGCGATCCGAGGCTACCGGGCTCTCCGGGCGCACCCTGCGTAGACACGGGCAACTTCAGCGGCCGCAGCGCGCCCCCCGGCTCCGACCCCCGGCATCCCTATCGTCGCTCGTCCCCGCCCGGGGACCCTTTCCTGCCCTGCTCGGCAGAGCTGGCGGTCGCCTCCTGTCCCGGGGAGGTTGTGGTGCCCCCTCCCCTCTGCTCGCGGGACCTGGGGCGACCTGGAGCTGTGCGAGAACTTGCAGAATTTCTATCTTCCCTTTTGCAAAAGTTGCAGAGAAAGTTGCCGTCGCCGCTAGCTCGCCCGAGGCTGGGGCTCCGGCGGCGGCCACCGGCTCGCCGTCCCCAACTCCTCCCCCGCCGCCCAGCCTTTGTCCTGCTCCCACATCCTGCCCTCGAGCCGGGGCGAAACTCACGCATCCCTCTCCGGGCGTGGGGGGCTGCGGGCGCCGGGCCCCTCCCAGGGCCGAGCCGGCGGCGCCTTAGAGCCTGCACGCGGCGGGCACCGCACGGGGCGCTCCCCGCTCCCGACGGCCGCCCCCGCAGCCCGTTCGCCCCGGCCGCCGCCGCGCCCCTGCGTGCGCTCGGTCCCGCCGCGGCTCGCAGCCTCCGGGCCGCCGGGGGCCTCCCTCCCTCGCTGGGGGAATTGGGGGCCGGGCCTCGCGCATGCGCCGCCGGCCCCGCACCCCGCGGGGCGGGGGGCTGGGAATTGGAGTTTTTCTTTCGCCAGCGCTGGCTCCGCTTCCTGCCAGCCGTCCTCCCCCGCCCCGGTGGAGAGCTTCCTCTCACCTTTGCCGAGCCTCCCGGTGGCCTCCTGGGCACCCTGCCGGCTCACTCGGGGGCGCAGGGACCGCGGCGCCACCTGCGCGCAGCACACGTGAAACGCGCGGGCGGGAAGCACCCAGAAAGTTCTGTCTCCCGCGTGCGCTGCTCTAGCCGAGTTTACGTCCGTTCCACCTGTTTTTTCTTTCTTGTTTTATCCTGTCCTGTGTTGGGGAGGTAGATTTCCAAACGGACGGTTCCCACGAAAGCTCCAGAAAAGCCACTTTTAATTATCCACGAGTCCCTAATTCTACAGGAGGCTCAGTAAGTCAACTAGGATTTCTTGTGCTCCTGCAAAGTACATGTTGATCTACGCCTCACATGGGAGGAAAAGCAATCTTTTGGGACGGTCCAGTAGGTGGAAAGCATTGTTTTTTTAATTCAGTTGATTGTTTTCGGAAAGGCACTCTTTTCAGTCAGCTAATCTGATGGCACAGTATTTGTGATTTGGAGATTCACAGTCCTGGGATCGAATCCACCTACCAACTAGGTGGTTTGTGCCAAGTTCCTCAGACTCTCGAAGCTTGGGAACCCTCCTGTGTCAAATGAGAATAAAAGTTGCACCATCCCGCTGGGGATATTCTATCATTAAATAAGATAATTCGCATAAAGGGATAACCGCCATGCCGAGTATAGAAGGAACATAATAGCTAGCTGCTGCTAAAGAGCCTTTGGTTTCTGACTAGTTTCCTGCAAGCAAATACCCACCTGGAAAAAAATCGTAAAGTCAGCTTTGGTAAGCTTTAATTGGAGCTTAAAGAGCAGTTTTAACTTAAAAAAAAAAAAACCCAAAATTATCAATTCTTGTAAAACTGTAAAAAACCTAGGAATAAACTTACTAAAAAGTGCAGGCTCTTCATGAAGAAGTTGTAAAGGTTGAAACGTAATAAGAAAGGCTTGAAGAAATAGGAGGTGAAAATAGCAACTTTACCCAAATTAACTCTTTTAATAAATTCTAATGGTTGTGAGTAGATGGGAGAGGATGAGACTTAACACTTTTTCTAGCACTTGAATGGAAGAATATCTGTGCAAAAAGCTAAGATTTTTAATTTTGAAAATGGGAATAGACATATCGCTGAATCTTAAAACATATTGCAAAGCTATAATTAAAACAGCGTGGTGTCGATACACGAATGGATGGAGAAGCATCACCGGAATAATTGAAAGTCTAGAAACATATACGATATACGTAAAAATTAACCAGATGATCAATGTGGCTCGGGCAGTTAGTTAATCTGGGGGAAGAAAGTAAAACTAGGTATTTATTTAAACCACCACCAAAATAAATATAAGAACCTGTCTAATGACAAAACGAAAACAATTTAGTGATGAGTTTGATGTCCTTTATTCAAGGGAGAACAATCCATGGGGTGGGGAGTACAGGGCCTCAGGAGCTGTGGAGCGCTCTTCCCCCCGGGATTTTGGGCAAGAGTGAGTTTTACAGAACGTTGGAGGAGGCAATGTGGAAACAGGGCATGACCGCCTAGGAGGCTGGGGATTTCCTAGAAGGCTATCGGGTCTTACTTTCTAGGGCAAGGTGAGCTAACAGCTGAGGTGGAGATCTGTGATTGTTGTATGTTAGGTTTCCTTGACAGGTGTTTCCAGTAGGTACAGGCTGACTTAGGTTTAGATTTGTGACCTGAGCAGGCCCACTATGGTGGCCTCCATTTTGTGGGTTCCTATATATGAATTAATTTCCTCAAAGCCCCAAAACTACAAACCACCACCAGAAATCACCAGAGAATTAAAGGAACACATAAGTGAATTATTTCAGAGGAGAAGGCCCAGGTAATAAGGCATAGGAAGAAACCAAAGGCAAGAATGAGGATATATATTTGAATAAATATGCAAGACTTAAACATACCAAATATCACCAAAAAAGGCAAATGACAAATTGGAGAAAATGTTTTTAGCAAATGTGACAAAAGGTTGATCTTACTGTATAGATCTCTTATAAATCAGTACTTCAAACACCAACACCCAAAATGCAGAAATGGATGAACAGGCCCGCAGTGAAAGAAGAAATTCAGATGGATAAATATCATTTTTAAAGTGCTCATACTCACCACCAAAGACATTGAAAATTTTTTGGAAACAGAGGCATGCACCTTTGTCAAGGATTTTAAAAAACGTAGCATGCAGCGTTGACACATATACAGTGTTGTTGGGAATATAAATTAACACCATATTTCTAAAAGATAAATGAACTCAGAAAGTTTAAAAATCTATCACTTGATCCAACTATTCCACTTTTGGAAATTTATTCAAAAAAATAAGCAGATGAGTATAAAGTTTTATTTACAGGGGATTTCATCATAATCCTTTTTTATTACACTGAACTGTTCGAGCAGAGACTGGTTAAATAAGGATTTGGCTCTTAAAAAATATTTTTTAAGAGAGTGAATATTGACTTGGGAAAATGTTCACATTATATTATGTGAAAAAGATTAGAGTATGATGCCAACTGTACTACATTCACACACACATGCAAAAGAAATGAAAGCAGATCCGTAAAAATATTAACTGTGTAATCAGAGTGGTAGGATTACGGGAAATTTCATTTTACTTTTTATTCTAATATAGCTATATTTTCTAATTTTTCTGCAAGAAATGTGCATTACTTTCATAATCAGAAAAAAAGTGAATGTTATTTTAAAATCTCACATGACATACTTACTAGAGTGGCCTTCCACTGAATAACAACTCATGGTATTGTTTCGTTTTTGTTTTTTTTTTTCAGTAGCAGTATTGTTCTTTCTCAATAATCTGTCTATACAGGGCACATCAAAAAAAGGAAAGCCTTTATTATTCACAACTTTGGAGCCCTCTTTTCCTAAACTTCAGCTCTCAGTTATCAGGAGTCCTGATAGGTGAGAGGAGGAGGCAGAAGCTTCAGGCTTTGCTCCGGGGGCCATTTTAAGCGGATTCTAAACGTCATTCACAGTCTTCAGTCCTTTCTGTATCATTCTCGGCAGTCTCTGGTTTTCCCAGAATCTCTGAAGCATGAAAACACATTGCACTGTTGGTCACTGTCCACAGGTAGAAATGGTGTCAGTGCCCTCAGCGGGAGAGGCTTCCTCCGGCGGATGGCAGGGGCACGAGTAACTGGAGTCATTTCTCCCACCCACCACCCGACCGAGCCAAGAAGTAGTCATTCGTTCATTCATTCATTCATTCAAAAACTAAACTTTTGTCAGGTGCTTACTGTGAGCCAATTACCATCCTTCTATCCCCTTTCTCTGAAGCTCACAAGTTGGGAACCAAAGATTTAAACCAAGACCGTCCTACCTGTCCCCAGCTGTCCTGTGTAGAAAATGAGAAAAAAAAGGTTTTTTTCTCTGACCATCCCAGTCTTCCTCAGAGGACAAATTAATCTAATATTATCAAATACTCACTTTAATTTTCCTTTCTCTGTTTCTTTTTCACATGATACAAGTTTTCACATGACAAATATATACGGTGAAATGTACATGTGTTCACTGTGGTCCCAGGCCTCGTCCTCCCCCTCAAGGACAAGCAGCACCTTGTGTTTCCTTCCAGAAATGATCTGTACACTTACCAGCACCGACATTCATGCCTTTTTCCTTCTACACGAACGGCAGCTTATGGTACACATCCTTCTGCAACTTGTTTTTCCTCTTGGTTGTTTCCGGGCAGTGCCCGAGCGCTGCACAGTTATCCCAGAGTCCCACGATACAGACCCATCGTGATATATGTAGCCAGCCTTCTTTGCTGGACTTTAGGTTATCTGCAGCCTTTTGCCACCCGACTGCACTGCAGTGAATGTCCTGGGTGGCAGGAGGTCAGTGATAGAAATTCTTCGAGCACTCAGGTTTTCAGAGGAAGTTGACGTGTATACTTCGAGTAGTGTTTCCTTAGGGTCTTAATGGTCCGCAGTGCTCCATTAAGGACCAAAAGCATGAAGGCTGGCTCTGTTTATAGGGACAGAAGGAAGACATCTGGGCCATAAACTTTGAGACATAAGCCTTGTTTACCACTTTGGTCTTTAACCAAAAACCAAGCCAATCTCTCTAAACTGTTTCTCGCGATGTGCTCTATGCAGTCGAGAGAACATTGGCCAAGTCTTTTATAATCCTTGACTAGACATTCTTGAGATGTAACTCTACAGATTAGGTCTGAGAACCAGGCAGGAAGAATAAAACCCCGGCATTTTGCAAACAGAACTCAAAACCTAGGACATTTATAAAGCTGGCCCAGATTACTCTTTTCAATTAAAAAAAAATGGTGTGAGATCATAAAGTATAAAATAAATAAAAAATAAATCTCCCTCTCATTGGGGCCAATTCATGGGAGTGTGATCTATGCACTTGCACAGCCTGTGCTCAGAAGGGCCTCCTGCTTGTTTTAATGCTCTACCATCACCAACTTGAAATTCTTAAGAATTTTATCTTTGGGCGCCATCCCTGTGGCCCAGTGGTTAAGTTTGGAGCATTCCTCTTCGGTGACTGGGGTTCATGGGTTTGGTTCGCGGGCACAGACCTACACCACTTATCAGCCATGCTGTGGTGACATCCCACTTACAAAATAGAGGAATATTGGCAGAGATATTATCTCAGGGATAATCTTCCTCAGCAAAAAAACCACAAAAAACAAAAAACAAAAGTCCTAAAACAAACCAAAGGGCCTGAAACAGAGCCTGTTTCTGCCACATCCCTTATAGTACAGGGTTCAACTAGGGATTCAGTTAACTGACAAAGGCCAGGACCTGTGTTCACAAAGACTCTTAACTCGATCTATTTAAGAAAAAAAAAAAGAAGAAGAAAGAATTTTATCTTTGAACCCGTATTTTGTAAATGAAGTCGGAGGGGACGGCAGAGCACGCACCTGAACAGAGAGTTGTGCAGTAGGTGTCTGCTGTCCCTTGCTGCCCCATTTGCGTATAGTGTTCTCCATGCCCCATGAGCACCGAATTCCAGTGAATCTGTAAGGCGTGGGAGTTCAGCAAGATTCAAAGGAAGTAGAAGGTAAGTGAATTATGTCTACAATGTGGGGAAAGGAGGGCAGGAGGAACTGACAGCTCCTAGAGGCCCTGCTTTCAGCTTGAACTAGAACTTGCTTTGAACATAGAAAGGTGTATAGTTTCCCAGGGCTGCTGTAACACAGTACCACACACTGGGTGGCTTAGAAAAACAGAGCTTTATTATCTCCAGTTCTGGAGGCTACAAGTCTGAAATCGAGGTGTCAGCAGGGCCATGCTCTCTCTGAGGCTCTGGGTAGAATCCTTTCTTGCCTCTTCCTCGTTTCTGCTGGTGCCGTCAGTCCGTGGTGTTCCTCACCTTGCAGCTGCCTGACTGCAGTCTCTGCCTCCATCTTCAGTTTTCCTAAAAGGATACCAGTCAGTGATACAGGATTAAGGGCCCACTCATTAAGATGAGTATGATCTCATCTTAACTAATTACATCTGGAACGACCCTATTTCCAAATAAGGGCACATTCTGACATGCTGGTGTTAGGATTTCAACATATCTTTCTAGGGGGACATAATTCAACCCATAATAGAAGGCAATAGTGTTCTGAGAAATACACACCGAGGAACCCCATCATATCCTTTCTTACTGGTATTGCTTCTTTGTATTAGGCAGCCACATATTATGACAAGAAGGAAAGGAAAAGATAGGACAACCCATCATTCCTTTTCCTCTCTGCCCTTCCTTACTCATCAGTAAGCCAATGGTAGAGAGCATTAAAAAGATGTGCACACCTCAAGAAGTTCATTGCAGCATTATTCACAGTAGCCAAGATGTGAAAACAACCTAAGTGTCCATCGATGGATGAATGGATACACACAGACACAAACACAGACACAGACACACACACACGCAGGAGAATATTATTCAGCCTAAAAAAGGGGATTATGCCATTTGAGATAAATCGAGGGCACTATGATAAGTGAAATAAGCCAGTAACAGAAGGACAAAGACTGCACGGTCTCATGTACATGTGGAATCCAGAGGAGTCGAATTCATAGTGGCAGAGTAAAACAGTGGTTACCAGGGGCAGGGAGGTGGGGAAATGAAGAGATGTTGGTCAAAGGGGATAAAGTTGCCATTATGCAGGATGAATGAGTTCTGGAGACTTAACGTACAGCCTGGGGACTGTAGTCAATGACTCTGTATGGTAAGCTGGAAATTTGCTAAGAGAGTAGATCTCAGGTGCTCTCGTCACCCCCCTCCCCCAGAAAAAAGTAACTATGTGAGGAGATGGCTGTTAGTTAGCTTGACTATAGTAATCATTTCACTATGTATATACGTATAGCAAAACATCATGTTTTATAGCTTAAATACACAATATTTATTTAAAAAATGAAACACCCCCCAAACAAAAACAAACAAAAAGAAGTGAAATAAAACCAGTTGAGTTAGTTTTGTATAGCATATGCAGTGTTATTGTATGAACTAAATACATGAGCACATACAAGCCAAAAAATACAAATTGTGTAATCTCAGGGATCCTATATGTGAGTTAAATGCCCTTATTTTTGCATTGAAAAGTGTTACTGCACAATATAAAGACGAATGATAAAACTCATGCTAATATTTTTAATTTTTCTTTACTGAGAACATTAAATCGCAAATTAAAAAAAAAAAACCCATGGCAAGTCAAGAGATGGCAGAAGAAAGGACAGAACTTTATATTTTAGCACTTTAACAACACTTTTCCCAGCTTCTTGAACAAGGAGTGCTGTGTTTTCATTTTGTACTGGGCCCTGCAAATCATGTAGCCAGCCCAGCTCCCACCTCTGTCCCCTCTGAACTCTACCCCAGAGGAAACCCATTACTATGGTCTGAATGTTTGTGTTTCTCTCAAATTCCTATGTTGAAATCCTAACCCCTAAAGGTGATGGTATGAGGAGGTGGAGCCCAGGGGAGATGACTAGGTCATGGGGTGGAGCCCTCATGAATCAGATTAGTGCTTTATAAAAGAGACCCCATAGACATCCCTGGCCTGCCCACCATGTGAGGACGCAGCCAGAAGGTGCTGGCTATGAAGCAGGAACAGGGCCCCCACCAGAATGTGACCCTGCTGGTGCCTTGATCTTGGGAGTTCCAGCCCCTAGAACTTGTGAGAAATAATTTCCTCTTGTTTATAAGCCACCCGGCCTGTGGTATGTTGGTATAGCAGCCCAAACAGACTAGACATGCACTTCTGTTTCCTTTCACAGACCTCGTGTGCCACACCACTCTTCATGGGAACTCACCCATCCCCCTCCAGGGGCACTTTGGGGATGAGGTTTTCTGCATTTCTGCCCGCCATTACTATTTGCCCTCACACAGTTTAGGCTCCTTGAAGACAAGTACAGTGCCTGAGGTAGAGGAGATGGTCACTATAGGTTTACTGAATTGATAAATGATGGACACGTGGGTAGCAGAGCCCATGGGGGCCTGAAGCAATCACTGGCCCAGACTTCAGGTTGGTAAGTGGTTTTTAATCCCCATTTTTCAAATGAGACCCAGAAAGTTGTGTGACCCTGGACACTGATGCTCTTTGGGCCTCATTGTTCATATTAGTAAAATGGAGGAACTACTCTTTCTTTAAAAGACTGTTGTGACTGTGAAAAGAAGAAACTTGAGTGGAAGTACATCCTGCTCTCTAATACTTGCCACTTGTAATAATAACAAAACATTCTAGAACCTTCCTAGGACATTGTTCTTTACAGCCTGAAGCAAGCACTGTGTAAATTCACTGTGGGGACTTGGCAGGTAGCCCTCTTTCCGTGGACCTCAGTTTCTCCTTCTGTCAAAGAAGGGGATGGGGGGCCGGCCCCGTGGCCGAGTAGTTAAGTTCACACGCTCCGCTTCGGCAGCCCAGGGTTTCACCAGTTTGAATCCTGGGCACAGACATGGCACCACTCATTAAGCCATGCTGAGGCGGCGTCCCACATGCCACAAGTGGAAAGACCCACAACTGAAAATACACAACTATGTACCGGGGAGCTTTGGGGAGAAAAAGGAAAAATAAAATCTTAAAAAAAGAAAAAAAGAGGAGGGGATGGGATTAGACCAGGGGGGATACAACCCAGGGGGATAAGAGGATCAAGAAGACAACATAAGAGAAAGAAGCTCGCTGGGTGGAAGAAAATTCTCACAGCCTTCCTGGCCCAACTCCCCCACCCCTCACCCCCCACTCTGAAAGAGACAAGAGGAGAGAGAAGTGCTTTTCTTTCTCAGAAAAACAACAGCACAATTTGATGGTCAATGGCCACCCCAGTTGAGGGGCCAGGGAAGCACTGGGAGTGGGGAGGACTGTGGTGAGCAGGACAGCTCACGGTGCATCCAAAGCGAGGAGCCCCTTCTGCAGCCCTGGGATTGTTCTGGCTCTGGATGTGGGCCCATTGTTGCCAGATGGTAAGATTTTTCAAAGCAAGAAGAAATTGAGATATCTCCTGATTTTTAAAATACTGGCTTCTCTTTTTTTCTTTCTTTCTTTCTTTTCTTTTTTTTTTTTTTTTGCCATGTGGCCACCCACAGCATCAGCCCTCGTTTCAGAGCTCTGGGATAGGTGTGTGGTAAGGAGCCTTCCAGTCTGCCTAGGACTCTGTGGGGAACAATGGAACGAGACCCTAGGAACTCCCCAGACTCCAGGAGGAGGAAATAAAAGCAGCCATTAACTTCAAAGCCCCTGAGCCTGCCAGACCCCCCTCCTCTGACAGACAATGAACAGGAAGGAAACTGAGACTGGACAGTAAAAAGCCACCAGACAATCCTGTCGGGGCCTGCCGTGGGACTCTCAGGCAGAGGCAGTCCTGCCTGCTAGCCGCTGGGCACTGCTTTCCTCAGGCCACGAGACGCCACCAGGTCACCTTCTCTGAGGGGCTTCCAGAGAGCCCAGGGGGTTCAGAAACCCAGGGTTGAGGAGCTGAGGATTAGGGTGGCAGCCACTCAGCCGGGGGCCTTGAGGCTGGGGGGTGGGGAGGTGCTGCTCCATCTTCTGTTTTAAAATGTTTTGATCATATAAGTGTCACTCTCCTTGTAACACTATTAAAACATGATTACAATATGTTCAAGATCCTGAAGGACTCCACCCTCCTCCCACCACCGGGCAACCATGCAATACCAATGCGATGGTGTCCCGGGCTGCACACATGGACGGTGAGGGGCAAGGGAGACCAGCTGGGAGGCTCCAGGTGCAAGCGGTGGAGGAGGTGGGAAGGGACCGGATTCTGACTGTCTTTTGAAGTTGGAGCTGATAGGATCTGCTGATGGACCAGATGTGGGGTGTGAAAGAGGGAATCAGAATGACCTCAAGCTTTTAGTCCTCAGCACCTGAAGGCAGAAGTTCCCCTTTACTGAGATGGGGACCTTAATTCCATCACCCAGGACATTTTTTTTTTTTTAAAGATTTTTTTATTTTTTCCTTTTTCTCCCCAAAGCCCCCCGGTACATAGTTGTATATTCTTTGTTGTGGGTCCTTCTAGTTGTGGCATGTGGGACGCTGCCTCAGCGTGGTTTGACGAGCAGTGTCATGTCCGCGCCCAGGATTCGAACCAACGATACACCGGGCCGCCTGCAGCGGAGCGCGTGAAGTTAACCGCTCGGCCATGGGGCCAGCCCCTCACACAGGACATTTTTGGTGTATTTCCCTCCCCTCCCCTGGCCACTGTACCTCCCGCCAGCTCAGTGGTTCATCGGGGCTCTAAGAGCTCCGACTTCAAGCTTGACCTTGCTTCTTTCTAGTTGATGATCTCAGGCAAGTTATTTAACCCCAGATTCCTCATTTGCAAAACGAGGATAATAATACTTCCTTTAGAAAGTTATATAAAGATCAAATGATATAATGCCTGGTATGTAGAGGGCACTGAATAAGGGTGAGCCAAAATTACTATATCATCGTTCAGTTATAATCGTATATGTACATAGTTTTGTATCCTGCTGCTTCTAAGCCCAAAATTATCTTATGAGCATTTTTTCATGAGTACCTTAAAAATATCTTTCAGGGCCTGGCCCCATGACGGAGTAGTTAAGTTCGCATGCTCTGTTTCGGTGGCCCAGGGTTCAGGGGTTCGAATCCCAGGTGTGGACCTACCAGTCACTCATCAAGTCATGCTGTGGAGGCACCCCACATACAAGATAGAGGAAGATTGGCATGAACATTAGCTCAGGGACAGTCTTCCTCATCAAAAAAAAAAAAAAGTCTTTCAAATGGCTGCGTGATATTCTATTATATAGCTAAATCATCATTTATTTAACCAGACTTTTATTGTTGGATATTTTAAAATATCGCTAGGAGCCATTGGTAACATTTACATTGATTCTGTTTTTTCTCTATGTGTTATAAAGAACACTGAGATGAAAATCCTAAAAACATATTTTCTTCATGCCTCTCCAATTATATCCTGAGGATACACTCCTAGAAGTGAAATTGCCATGATAAAGGTTTGAACAGTTTTAAGGCTTCTGAAATCGATGAGAAATTGACCTCCAGGTGGTTCTACCAAGACACATTCCTGTCCGCACAACGTTAGAAGGCGCCTGCTTCAAAATCAACAAGTGGGACGACATCAGACTAAAAGCTTCTGCAAAGCAAAAGAAACCCTCAACACAATGAAAAGGCAGCCTATTCTGTAGGAGGAAATACTTGTAAATCATGTATCTGATAAGGGGTTAATAACCAAAATATATAAGGAACTCATACAACTTAATAGCAAAAAAAAATCTGATTTTAAAATGAGCAGATGACTTGAACAGACATTTTCCCCAAAGAAGACATACAAATAGCCAAGAAGTACATGAAAAGGAGCCAGCCCTGGTAGTCATGATTCAGCAGTCTCACTGCCACAGCCCGGGTTCATTTCCTGGTCAGTGAAGCACACTACTCATCTGTTGGTTATCATACTGTAGCAGCTGCATGTTGCTGTGATGCTAAAAGCTATGCCACTGGTATTTCAAATACTAGCAGGATCACTCATGGTAGACAGGTTTCAGTGGAGCTTCCAGACTATGACAGACTAGGAAGAAGGACCTGGCCACCCACTTCTGAAAAAGTTGGCCATAAAAACCCTGTGGATAGCAGTGGAGCATTGTCTGATAGAGCAGTGGAAGGTGAGAGGATGGTGCACAAAGACTGGCCCGGATTCCACTCTGCTGTATGCAGGGTCACTAGGATTCGGAATTGACTTGACAGCACTAACAACAAAAACGTGAGAAGGTGCTCAACATCACTCATCATCAAGGAAATGAAAGTCAAAACCACAGTAAAATATCACCTCATACCTGTTAGAATGGTTATTATAAAAAAGACAAGAGATAACAAATGCTGGCGAGGATGTGGAGAAAAAGGAACCCTGGTTCACTGTTGGTCGGAATGTAGACTGGTACAACCACTATGGAAAACAGTATGGAGGTTCCTCAAAAAATTAAAAATAGAACTGCCATATGATCCAGCAATCGCATTTCTGGGTATTTATCCAAAGGAAATGAAAACAAGATACTGAAGAGATATCTGCACCCCCATGTTCATTGTAGCTTCATTCAAAATAGAGAACCAAAACATGGAAACAACTAGGGGCCAGCCCTGTGGCCGAGTGGTTAAGTTCGCGCACTCCACTTCGGCGGCCCAGGGTTTCGCAGGTTCGGATCCTGGGCGTGGACATGGCATTGCTTATCAGGCCATGCTGAGGCAGGGTCCCACATGCCACAACTAGAAGGACCCACAACTAAAATATACAACTATGTACTGGGGGGCTTTGGGGAGAAAAAGGAAAAAATAAAACCTTAAAAAAAAAAAAGACATGGAAGCAACCTAAATCCATCGAAAGTGGCCATCAGTGGATGAATGGGCAAAGAAAAGGTGATACACACAAACAGATACAAACAGAAACACACACACACACACATGAATATTATTCAGCCATAAAAAAGAAGGAAATCCTGCCATTTGTGACAACATGGATGGACCTTGAGGGAATTATGCTAAGGGAAATGAATCAGAGAAAGACAAATACTGTATGATCTTATTTACATGTGGAATCTAAAACATCAAACTCACAGAAACAGTAGAATGGTGGTTGCCATGGGCTGAGGAGTGGGGGAAATGGGAGATGTTGGTCAAAGAGTACAAACTTCCAGTTAGAAGATGAATAAGTTCTTGGGATTAATGTACACTTGGGGACTACTATTAACAGTACTGAAAAGTTGCTACCAGAGTAGACTTTTAATATTCTCACCATAGCAACAAAATGGCAATTACGTGAGGTGAAGGAGGTGTTAACTTATTGTGATAAACATTTCACAACATATACATGTATCAAGTCATCACGTTGTACACCTTATGCTTACCCAATATTGAAAGTCAATTCCATCTCAATACAGCTGGAAAAAATAAGGCGCCTGCTTCCCTGGACCTTCGCTAAGTCACTATTAAAAAAAGAAAAAAGGAAAAAATATTAAAATTTCTCCCCAATTGATTATGAACTTGAATACATTGTTTTACTTCACATTTCTTTGCTTTCCAGCAAGTTTTAAAAATGTGATTCTCTGTTGTTTATATTTCTTCTACAAACTGTCCTTCACCCATCTTTCTGTTGGCATATCAGCGTTTTGCAAAAGGAAGAGCTAGTTATATACTAAAACTAACAAGCCTCCGTCTATTGAATTTGTTGCAAGTGTTTTTGCTGCTGTTTTTAAATTTTATGCTGGGACTTTGCATGTAGTGAAATACACTGTTTATGTATTCTTCGTGGCTACTTTCATGCTACAGTGGCAGAGGTGAGCAGCTGCCACGTTTCACTATAGGATACATGCAGTGAAAACTCTTTTTCCTTCCCCAGAGTCTATGCTTCCAAAGCACTTTGGCGTGCGTGCTCAAATGCGCCTGGGAATCCAGGCTGCAGGCCTACCCCTACCCTGGTTTGCTGTTTGACATCTCTTCTCGGATCACAGCCTCCCCATCTGTCAATGGGGTGCAGTCCTCGTTAGATCTCTGAGCTTCCTCTCAGTTCTGGCATCCTATGTTTATATTCTAAAGCTAGAAATTTGATTTCAAGCTCAGAGCTCATTTCAAGAAGCTCTTACCGCCTATTACAACAGCCTCCCTGGTAGCTCGGGCTGCTATAACAAATTACCATAACTGGCTGACTTAGACAACACGCATTTCCCTCTCACAGTTCTGGAGCCTGGATGTCTGAGATCAGGGAGCCAGCATGCGTGGGTTCTTGGGGAGAGCCCTTTTGCTGGTTTACAAACAGCAGCTTTCTTGCAGTATCCTCACAGGGCAGGAACAGAAAGCTCTAGTCCCTTTGTCCCCTTGTAAGGGCACCAGTCCTACCATGGGGGCTCCACCCCATGACCTCATTCAAACCAGATTTCTTCCCAAAGGCCCCACCTCCAAATACCATCACGCTGGGGATTAGAACTTCAACATACGAATCTGGGGGGGGGAACACAAACATTCAGTCTTTTGCGCTCTCTTAACTGGCCTCCCCATTTTTATCCCTCTATGCTCCAATCTTTAACGGGCATTGCTAACATCAACCTTCCTAACAGGCAGTTCTGAGCACGGGGCTCAAGGGCTGCAGACGGGACCCCGCCCCCTCGGCAGTCCTTGATCTTCTTCTCTGCCTTCCCAGCCTTATCGCCTGCTGCTCCCTGTCAGAATAAATATTTGTGGTTCCCCAAATATTTTTGCTCATACCATTGCCTTTGCTGGGAATGCTCCCACACTGTACATTTTACATGGAAAAACATTACCTAACTTTTAACCACAGCTAAGCACCACCTCCTCCCAAAGCCTTTGGTAACTATTTCTCAGTCCAGAGGAAATGTTCTCTTTTGAACTGCAGTATTATTCACATACTACGTGTATTATGGTTGTTGATATTTATGTCTTGTTTCCTGAACAGAAATATACCAACCTCTGAGGCAATATGGCAAGCCACTAAATTAGTGAGTGCAAACTGGCAGCCTATATGATATTTTCAGAATTGGGAAATTTCACAAAAAATCCCAACTTTCATCTTCTCTCGAAAAATCAGAAGATCTGGACTACATTTCTATAAGGCAGAGGTCAACAAACTATAGCCCTTGGGCCAAATTTGCCCTGTCACCCATTTTTGCAAATAAAGTTTTATTGGTACACAGTCACACTCATTTGTTTATGTATTCTCAGTGGCTACCTTCATGCTGCAATGGGAGAGGTGAGCAGCCGCCACAGAGACTGTATGGCTCACAAAGCCTGTTTACTATCCAGCCCTTTACAGGAAAGGTTTGCTGACCCTTGCTGTAAGGCACCAAGTATAGGCCACCACCGAGGCTCACTTTAAATGAAGCATGTACTCTCCAGTTTCTGCCAGGAGCCTCCCCACCTGCTCTTGGATTGACCCTGGCCAGCTGCCAAGTATTTATCTTCCCCTGCAAGGCATTTGAGCCATTTGCATTTTCCATTCTTATGAATCCTCTAAATCACAGCCTAATACAACATGAAAGCCATTATGCCATAGAAGCGAGGCAATCTTCTAAAAAATACCTAAAAGCATTACACTGCCAATACTAAATTTGAGGATCAGGTCTGATAATATTCCTCAGTAACTCTAGCTCCTGATGAAGTAAGTTCTTGTAGGTTGAAGCTTGGAGTCTAAAGTCAGATTGCCTGGGTTGATATTCCAGCTGCATCACCAGTGAGCCGGGTGACCCCTGTAAGCAAGACTGAGTCTTAATTTCCTCGTCTAAAAATGAGGATAACAGTAGTACCTACTACTGGATTGATGAAAGGATTAACTTCCTTCAATTAATATTCATTGCTCCCTGCTGTCAGGCCCTGTGCTGGGCTCTTGGGACACATCTGTGAACAGAAATGACAGTCTCCGCTTGCTAAGAACTTGCACTCTAGTGGGGCAATGGGTCAGGCAGCAGACACCATGGAGCCTGTCGCCCACCTCTGAGTTTAGCCACGGCTGTCTTGAAAAGTGCTGACTTGCCTCTGGCTCCAGAGCCTTCTCCAGTGCAGCCTTGCATCTGGAACTACCTTGGCCCTCAGGCAAGCACAGGCTGGTAGTCAGGGAACCGACACCCTGGAAGCAGCCGCCACCAGTGGGGATGGGAGCCAGTGGATAAAGGCTTCGGCCTCCCATCTTTGGCAGGACAACCCCGCCAGGTATTCTGAATGCTTCCCAGAGTTCCTGTGGGATGCAGCCCCTCCCCTACAGCAGTGAGGCTGACAACACCCTTACATGGACTTTGCGCCCTCCCCATCTCACTCTCGGTGCCTCCTCACCCCCACCTTCTGGCAACACCTTCCAAATAAGCTACCTGCACCCAGACCTTTGTCTCAGTCTCTGCTTTTAGGGAAATCCAAAGTAGAACAGATATAAACAAAACCAAGACAATACAAGAGGGTAGTGAGTACCATGCAGAGAATTAAAATAGGCATGAACAACGTGAGTGAGCAGAGCCCACATGACATTGGGTGGCCTCAGCTGAGACCTGAGGGACAAGAAGAATCTAGTCACGCATGGACTAGGGGAAAGATTAATCCAGGCGGAGGGAACAGCTGGTGCAAAGGCCCACAGCAGGAGTGTGCTTGGCATGTTAAAGAAGAGGAAGGTCAGGGAATCTGGAATTTAGTGGTGAGGAAATGACGTGGAAAGGAAGGCCAAATGGTGAGGGATGTTGTAATCCAGGAATAGTGATTTGGGACTTTATTCTAAATGCCATGGATGAGAGGTCGTGGGACAATTTTAAGCAAAGGAGTAAGATGGATTGATCTGCAGTTTCAAAATATCACCCTGGCTGCAGTGCGAGAGTTGGGAAGACTGGGGAGCGGAAACAGGACTCCTATGAAGGAGCCTCCTGCAGGGTCCCTGCCAGTGAAGGTGGTGGCTTGGATGAGTGTCGTAATAATAGGGACAGAGAGAAGCAGAGGATTGGGGAAATGTTTTACACAGCATAATGGCAAACTCAAATAGGGTCTACTACATGCCAGGCGCTCTTCTAGCACCCTTGGTAAATTAACTCACTCACTCTTCACAAAATCCCCTGGAGGTGGGTAAAATTCTTAGCCTCATTTTACAGATAGGGAAACCAAGGCACAGGAAGATTGAGTAACTTGCCTAAGGTCATCCAGAGCAGAGATTTGACCCAAGTCCATCTGGCTCCAGGGTTTCAGCTCTAACCACCACATGACCCTGCCTCACTAGAGCCTACTGACTTGCTGACGGATCGGACACGGAGAAGAGGAAGCTAGGAGCCAGGGCGGAGCCCCAAATTCAAGGTGTTCCACTCGGATCCCCTCCCCCTCTTCCAGCCTCTGCCACTGCCAGGTAAAGAGGGGCCACTGCCCTCTCTGTGCTCCAGGCGAGACCCCATCCCTCCCTCTCCCCAACACTCAACACTCCGAGCCTCACCACCACGATGTGCCTTGAGACCACAGGCAGGCACTTGACCCCTCTTTCAGCCCAGGTCTGCCAGGTCTCCCCACTCCCCCGGACTTCATCCTCACGCCCACCATCCTCCCCTAGTCTGGTCCCATGTCCTGAAGCCTGCCATTTTCCCTCTGGACCCCAGGCCAATCACTGGCAAAGTCCCCCACATCCTTGGACTCCTGTCAGTGTCCCCTTCACCGTCTTCCTCTCCCTCCCGAGCTGCACAGTCAAATCACGTCCGGGGCTTAAGAACACACCCAAGTCCAGGCTCCTCACCAGACTTATGAAATTCAAACCTCAGATAGTGGGGTCCAGGCTCCCGTGTGGTCTCCAAATTCCCCAGGTGTTTCTCATTTGAGGCTAGGGTGGAGAACTACAGAGGGAACGGACCCTGGCTCTCCCTGAGAGCTCAGCTTCCCAGCGGCTCCCTAAGTGATGGCTCTGCTCACTCCTGCTTCTCTGCTCCAGGCCTGGAGGTGGGGTGGGCTCCTCCTTGTTCCCCTTGTCTTGCCAGACCTCTCTCCATGGTCGTTCCTGTAAAACCTTCTGGCTTTGAACCTCTTGTCATTAGAATGCAGCTCCCGCCACCTCTCCTTGTCGCCGTCACCTCTGGGCCACCAGGTCACCACCTCATTGCTTGAGGATTTTAGCTCCTGGCTCACTGTCACTCTCTCTAAGTGGCTCCTGCTTCAATTCTTAGTGTTTTCAATATCCAAACAGAAAGATGCACCTTCCAAGACTCTGGCCTCTCATTCCTGGACCTCCTGTCCTACAAGCACCCTGTCTTCCACCCAACCTTGGCCACTCCTTGCTATGGTCTCACCCCATCCATAACCTCAATTCTAGCTCACTCCCTCTAAGGACCCAGACCACAACAACCCTGGACATCCTGGATCCTGACATGTCTCCACCAACGACTCACCTCTCCTCTCACCTTGCCCAGATTCACATCCAAGGTCAACCAGCCCAGTCATTCCAGTGCCTCTCCCCTTAACCTACTTGCCTTTCCCAGGATTTGTAGCATTCACTTGGCTAAAATTCAACCCAAGTTAAACCTACCTGCCTGCTCTGTGCCGGTTCCAGTGCAGCTGAGCATGACAGAGACAAAAACACAGCCGTGCTGGCGGCCTTCAGTGAATTCACCATCATGAGGCACAAATGGGTGCTCCATTCTGCGGGGCAAACTGACTGTAATGCACTTCTTCTGTGGTTCTCAAAACTGGTCCCCGACCAGCAGCATTAGCATCAGTGTCACCTGGGAATGTGTCAGAAATGCAAATTTTCAAGCCGCATCCCAGACTTACCGAGTCAGAAACTCTGGGCGTGGGGCCCAGCACTCTGCTTTCTCGAGCACTCCAGGTGAGCCTGCTGTGCGTGCTTAAGTTTAAGACCCATTCCTCTCTCACTCTCCTAGGTGACTATCTAAACGTTGTCCTCTTCCTGCAAAGGTCCAATACATCTCCTCCGCCCCCCACCTCACATTCAGCTTGCTTCCTTATTCACTAAGAAACCAGAAGAACTGCCCACAACACACTATGCCCCTTCTTACTCCACCTCTGCCCTCACACCCTACCTGGTCTCTCCTTAGTAAGATGTACCCATTCATCAGCTGTTCGGGCTCCTAAGGCCATGCCCCCACTACTGCCCTGGTCCAAGCCACAACCAGTTCTCAGTGGGATTATGGCAAAAGCTTCCTAACTAGTCTCCTTACATCAGCCTTTGCCCCCTATTTTGTCCTCACAGCAGTCAGCATGAATCCATCGAAATGCAATTCACATTTCTCCTGTGCCCAAAACCTTTCAGGGGCTCCCCATTTCATTCAGTATACAGGTCAAGTCCTTCCTATGCCCACAGGGCCCTACATGATCTGTCCACCCCTCTGTTTGCCACTTTGACCTCCTCTCACCCCCACAATCTCCCTTCCCTCCACCACTACCACCATGCTGACCTCCTCGCTCTTCCTCAGACATTGTGGGCATGCTGTCACCTCAGGGCCTTTGCAGTTGCTGTTCTTCTTACCCCCAGGTCTCTGGTCAGCTCTCCAATTTCCTTCAGGCCTTTACTCAATGTCTTCTTCTCAGGGAGCCTGTCTTAGCTAACTATTATAGTTTTAACTCCCAATTACTGACACTTCGATCTTTCTTCACTGCTTTATTTTTTCCCCTAATATTTAGCACTATCTAGTAGACTATATATTTGACTTTTTCAATCTTGTTTACTCTGTCTCACCAGGTGGAACATAAGGCCCAGGAGGGAGGATATTTCACTCTTTTGTTCACTGTCTCAGTGTCCAGCTGAGTGCTGGGCATAGAAAGTAAATATCATCAGCTTCTTTAAATATTCCTTTCCTATTCTCCCTTTAACCAAAACCTGGCTCCTTTCTGAGAGCAAGCTTCCACTGTAGCCGTCTTGGGTTGGGTTTGTTTTCTGTCCCACTACCCTTGTACCAAGGGGCCTGAAGGGGAGGTGGGTGACCTCCTTGCTCTTCATTGTCACCCCCCAACCATTCTCCCTCCTGCCTCCAGAAGCCCTCGCCCTTTAGAAAGGCACATCATCAGGCTAGACTCTCTTGTTACAGCCTCAGATGGACCCCCAGGACATCCCTCTCATTACTGGAGGATGAGCCTGTGCCTCACTGTCACTATCGCCACCATTATCTCATCATAATTCTTGGTGATTTCATTATCTTGGTAGATGACTCACCCAAGACCCTGGTCTCTCAGTTCCTTGAGGTCTTCTCAATAATCTTGTCTCTGTGCCAGCCCGGTGGCACAGCGGTTAAGTGCGCACATTCCGCTTCGGTGGCCTGGGGTTCACCAGTTCGCATCCTGGGTGCAGACATGGCACCATTTGTCAAGCCATGCTGTGGTAGGCGTCCCACATATACAGTAGAGGAAGATGGGCACGGATATTAGCTCAGGGCCAGTCTTCCCCAGCAAAAAGAGGAGGATTGCTGGCAGTTAGCTCAGGGCTGATCTTCCTCAAAAAAAAAAATAATAATAATCTTGTCCTCCACGTGACCTTAGCCCAAACCCAGACTTTGCTATTACTAATAACTGCAAACCATCCATTTCCGGGATCACACGCTATGACCACCCACCTGTCTTTCCAGCTCACCCCTCTGTCCCTCCAGCTCCAACAAGCATTCCACCCCACTGGGTCTTTCATCCATTGATCCTTCTGCCTATTACTGTCCCACCCGCCCGCTGTCATGCCCATACTTGCTTTTTTACACAGCACAGATCCCACAGCTTATCCTTAAATCCTTCCATTGCCCACACCCTCAACTCTGCTGCCCTTTCTCACTTCACGACCTTCATCTGGCTAACCCCAGCCTTTGTTGAATGCAACTCTCCATCTCCTTTACCCCGTGCAACTAGATGTCACAATAAAAAAAAATATGACACCATACTGAAGGCGCCCCTTTAAGTGAATGATAACAGCTACCTGCATAGCCCTCTTAATCCTCACAAGACCCCCAAGAGGTACTATTATTATCATCCTCATTTTCACGATGAGAAAACGGAGGCACAGAAAGGTCGAGATCGCACAACGAAGTGGAAGAATTAGAACGGAGCCCAGGCAGCAGCTTGGCTCCAGAATCCACACTCAGAATCATTCCACCAGCCTCTCAGGTCCGCTAACTTCACGCAGCCTCTAATGCCCACGAGTTACACCACATTTAAGTAGGCCAGCCTTCTCAGACCAGAGCAGGCCTCAGATCTGCCAGGAGGGCTTGTTAAGCACAGAGAGCTGGATCCACTCCCTGGGTTTCTGAATCTGTGATATGAAGGGTTGGGCCTGACAACAATGCCCAAGTTATGCTGCGGTGCTGGTCTGAGGACCTGAGCAGAGGACCACGGCCCTTGTCCATTCACCCCACCCCCCATAGGCGACCATTTCACACTTTCTCTCAACCTCCAACGCCTTGTCCTCATCCTCACTCCTTTTTTTTTCTTTTAATCATTTTTCTAGATTTTTTTTTTAGGAAAATTAGCCCTGAGCTAACTGCTGCCAATCCTCCTCTTTTTGCTGAGGAAGGCTGGCCGTGAGCTAACATCCATGCCCATCTCCCTCTACTTTATATGTGGGCTGCCTACCACAGCATGGCTTTTGCCAAGCGGTGCCATGTCCGCACCCGGGATCCGAACTGGCAAAGCCTGGGCTGCTGAAGCAGAACGTGAGAACTTCACCACTGCGCCACCGGGCCGGCCCCTCATCCTCACTCTTGACAGATGACCTTGCTTCTGACCTCACTGAGAAAACAGGAGCCATCAGAAGAGAGCTTCCACAAGCTCCCTCATCATTTTTCCTCACTCTCCTGCTGCCATCCCTCCTGTCATTATGGGCGAACTGTCTCTCCCCTGGCTCGTTCCATCAGTAGAGAAACATGCTATAACTTCTCCCATCTTAGAAAAAATAATTTCAAAACCCCCTCTTCATTACCTCTCTCTGCTTTACAATAAAACTTCTCGAAACAGTTGTCTATGCTCACTGCCTCCCGTTATTCACCTAGTGTCTCTTTTTATTTTTAAACATTTTATTGTGATAAAATATGTATAACATAAAATATTCCCTTTCAACCATTTTTAAGTGTATAATTCAGTGGCATTAGTTACATTCACAGTGGGGCCAGCCCCATGGCGTACTGGTTAAGTTCACGCGCTCCGCATCGCTGGCCCAGAGTTCGTGGGTTTGGATCCCTGGTGTGGACCTACACCACTCATCAAGCCACGCTGTGGCAGCAGCCCACATACAAAATAGAGGAAGATGGGCACAGATGTTAGCTCAGGGACAATATTCCTCAAGTAAGAAGGGGAAAATTGGCAACAGATCTTCCTCACCAAAAAAAAAAAAAAAAAAGTTACATTCTCACTGTTGTGCAACCATTACTACCGTTTCCCAATTTTTTTCTGTATATAAGAAATCCCAAAGAATCCACAAGAAAGCAACTAGAGCTAATAAATAAGTTCAGCAAAGTTGCATCCTCCTATTGTCTCTTGAATCTTCTCCAACCATGTTTTGCCTCCATTCCTATTCCCAAACTGCTCTTTCCAAACACTCCTCTGAGCTCCATCTTCCTAACGCCAATGGTCGCCTTTCAGTCTTCATCTTATTTTTGTTCCTGCATCATCTGATATGGTTGGTCATTTCTTCCTTTTTGTATCAGTGTCCTCACTTGGTGCTATAGACTGAGTGTTTCTGTCCTCCCCAAACTCTCATGTTGAAAGCTAATCCCTAATGTGATGGTGTTAGGAGGTGGGACCTTTGGGAGGTGGTTAGGTCATGGGGGTGGAGCCCTCGTGGATTCGGGATTATAACAGAGGCCCCAGAGAGCTTTTGCCCCTTCCACCATGTGAGGACACAGCAGGAAGACGGCCTTCTATGAACCAGGAAGTGGGCTCTCACCAGACACTGAATCTGCCGGCACCTTGATCTTGGAATTTCCAGCTTCCAGAACTAAGAAATAAATTTCTGTTGTTTATACGACACCCAATTTATAGTACTTCATTATAGCAGCCCGAATGGACTAAGACACATGGAGTCCAGCACCACAGTCCCTTGGTTCTCTCAACCTCTGTAGGGGAGAGGCACTGTGACCAAGGAGGAGAGGCTGGAGCAGTGTGGCCACAAGTCAAAGAATGCCAAGAGCCACCAGAAGCTAGAAAAGGCGAAGAACAGATTCTCGCCAGGAGCCTTCAGGGCAGCCTGGCCCTGCCGACACTCAGAGTTCTGACTTCAGCCTCCAGAACTGTGAGAGAATCAATTTCTGCTGTTTTACGCCACGAAGTTTGTGGTAATTTGTTACAGCAGCCCTAGGAAACTAACAGAGATGGCTCACAGACATCTCCAGCTCAACCGTCCAAAACCAAACTCTCCATCTACTTACCTCTCGCTCCCACCCACGGAACCCGCTCCTCCCACCGTCTTTCCCTTCTCAGCAAAGAGCAATTTCAGCCTTAAAGTCACTCAGGCCAAAACCTTGCTGTCTTCATTGACCCTTCACTTTCTATCACACCTCACATCCAAACCATCAGCAAACCTGGTTGGCTCTACCTTCAAAGACAGCACAATCAGATCACTTCTAATCTCCTTCCTGTAACCACCTGGGTCCAAGCCACCAGCATCTCTTGCTTGGATTATTGCAATCATCTCCTGTCTCCTTGATTTTGTCCTTGCTCCTTACAGTCTATTCTCAAAATAGTAGCTGGAGTGATGCTGTTAAAATCGAAGTCAGACCTTGACACTCCTCTGCTCAAAACGCTCCGTGGTTCTTCATCTCACTCAACATAAAAGCCAAGACCTTACAATGTCCTACAAGGGCCTCTGTGATCTGGACACTTGTAACCTCTCTGATGTCATCTCCCACTACTCTTGTCTTTCATCACTTGGCTCCTTGAACCAACCATGTTGGTTCCCAACTTTTCACTGAGAATGCTGGCCGTTTGGGAGGGGAGCTGGTAGGACTACCAGGACACATTTTGTCCTATTTGAGATTGGTAGACGTGAGTTTAAAGTGAGACCAACTAGCACAGTTGTGTGTTCTCTTTGCCATTCAGTTGGAACGAGTGACTAGGGAAAGAGGAGGGTTGGGTTTGGCCAGATTAAGGTTTAGCTAAGGAAGGATGATGGGAAGAGAAGAGCAAGGATGTTAAGGCCATTTGTGTAAGGGAATGATTATAATGTTGGACCATGAAATCTAAGTGGATAAGAAGGAATTAAGTTAAGTAGTGCATACAAAGCACTTACTACAGGGCCTGGCACATGGTGAAAGCTCAATAAGCAAGAGCTATTATTACCACAAGCATTCACCCTAAGTGTCCTAAAAGTATTCTTAAACCTAAAAAAGACCTGGCAAAATTAACTGCAGAACTGCACTCTCTCCCAGCTCTTGTGATTAAATCTCTATCCCTATAAATAAGAGATGGCTTTGAAGACAGAGCAATAAAATCCAAGACAAAGATAACACTTAACAGTTACATATGTATCTTAGGTATAAATAAATAAAAAGTATATTTTTGAGTTCACCACCACCAGAGTGAGAAGTCATCATTGCTTTCAACTCTAAGAATTCATAATGAGTGAGATGCAAAAAATACATCCCAACACATCCGTCGATTTAAATACATAAAGCCTTACTTACCCCTCCAAATATTTCAGCCTGATAATACGGTGGTTTTTCTCTTAGACGGCGGTCTCATCTTACAAATTGGCAGTGATTTGCTTTCAATGATACATTAATGCTGACACAGAAAGCGCCTTCTCATCTGTTACTGTCGTCTGCCAAGAGGCAAGCTGGGGTTGACTAACTGGAAACACACAACCAAATGCATCAGCTTTATCAGTGTGTTCTGGGTGCTCAAGGCCACGGCTCATTTCCTTCAAGCTTCGATATTATTCAAAGATTTGGCTAAGAAAAACATTTTATTTCTCTGTTCATACAAATAGAGATGTTAATGAGTAGAATGTCAAAGTCACATATATTTTAAAGATTAAAACATATCGGCACCATTCAGGAGCTGGGGCATGGAGCACAAAATCAACAGATGGGAGTTCTGGTAGGAGGGTCCATCTGCCAGCGCAAGGTCCCGCTAATTTAGGAGGAAGATGAACCCTCTGTGTCAACACTGTGGCAGAGGGAAGGATCCTGACATTTTTGAGCTAAGCACCAAGGTGAATGGGGTTGCCGGTTACTAAAACGAGGGAGCTGGGGCTGGAACGAATGGTTGTGGGTCCAAGTCTCTGATTTTACACTTCTAATTGCAGGAGCCTCAATTTCCTCATCTGTGAAACGGATGTGATGACTCCGAATTTCCTCAGTTGTATCATTCGATTTTTAACATTTCTAGTATTGAGAATGTGTCTTAAAATTAACCTATTTGAAGACGCAGTGCTTATCTTTGAACAGAAAAAGTATGAAAGGGAAGGTAATTCTTTTTCTCAGTGTTGATGTAAAATGTAATGAAGCAGCTAGGACCCAGCTCATAAGGTTGCCGTGAGGATTGAGTTAGTGGCAATGAGATGTTGTGTGTAAGGCATTAGGAGAGCATCTGGACCTGCGGTTGAAGTGGGGTGGGGGGAGGGGTAGCCCCAGTCTGCTGATGTCCCGCTTTGCAGTTGGGTTTCCATGTCAGGTCATCAGAGCTAAAGCGGGGCAGAAAATGGCAGAAAAAGGAGAGGGAAAACATCCCTACCCTGTTCTGCGGGGTTATTTCTTACCTATAATTTGTTGCAACTAGGTTCAAGGACGTGCATTTCTCTGGAGCTGTTTCCTATCCTACTCCCTTTGTTTTGTTATTCACTGTGGAACCTACTTCAGAACACTGTCAGATTTAGCGACCCAGTTACCACCTCTGTGGGCGGACCTGGAGCCTGCATTGATTTCTTGTTTACAGGTACATCATTTATGTAAAGCCTTTGTTCAAAATGCTCCAGGGGCTCTCCATCTCCATGTAAACGCCAGGTCAGGTCAGTGGTCCATAATACCTTACATGATCTCCCCCACCATCATTTCTCTGACCGTCTTCTCTGGCCACGGTGGCCTCTTGGCTCTGCACACCATGCACACTGTGTCTCAGGCCTTCACACTGTTGTTCCCTCTGCCTAAAATGCTCCCCCTCCCCCGCAACCCCCTCAGATAGCCTCATCTCACCTTCTAAAAGGTCCTTACTCAAGTGTCACCTTTGCAGTCACACCTTTTCTCAACACCTCGCTAAAGCTGTGACCCACCCCAACCAGCCCCCAATTCTCTCCCCTACTGTATTTTCTCTCCATGGTTCATGGGACCATCCAACATACCATTTTACCTGTTTACCTGGTTTATCGCCTAACTCTCTATTCGAGTGTAAGCTTCATGAAGGCAGGAATCTTTCTCTATTGTGTTTGCTGCTTTATCCGCAGTGTCCAGAACAGAGCCTGGCACACACAGGTATTCAGTAATTATTGATTTAAACAGTATTTCCGCATTTAGCATGTCCCTTCTTCAAGGTTGGACTATTGGGCCAAAAGGATGAGTATTTTTTCACAGTTCTTCACCTCGGTTGTTGCATGTATCAATGGTTTGTTCCTTTTTGTTGCTGAGTAGTATTTCATAGTATAGACGTACTACAGTGTGTTTAACCATTCACCCGGTGAAGGACATCTGGCTGTTTATAGTTTGAGGCTAATATGAATAAAGCTGATATAAACAATCGTGTACAGGTTTTCGTGTGAACATTAAGTCATTTCACTGGGATGAATGCCTATGAATGCAATTGCTGGGTTGTGTGGTAGTGACCTATTTACTTTTTTAAAGAAACCACCAAATTGTTTTCCAGAGGGACTGTACCATTTTACATCTCCACCAGCAATGTAAGAGTGATCCAGTTTCTCTGCATCCTTGCCAGCATTTGGTATTGTCATTATTTTTTATTTTAGCCATTTTAATAGGTGTATAGTGATGTTGTGGGTTTAATTTGCATTTCTCTAATAGCTAACGATCTTGATCATCTTTTTTTGTGCTTATTTGCCATCTGTATATCTGCTTCAGTGAAATGTCTCTTTGTGTCTTTTGCCCATGGTCTAATTGGATTGCTTGGTTTTTTACTACTGAGTTTTGAGAGTTTTTAAGATATATTCTAGATACTAGTCCTTTGTCAAGTATGTGGTTTGCAAATATTCTCTTTCACTCTGTAGGCTGTCTTCTCATCCTCTTAACAGGGCCTTTCGCAGAATAAAAGTTTTTAGTGTTGAGGAAATCCAACTTTTCCATTTGGTGTCAAGTCTAAGAACTCTTTGCCTAGCCAGATCTTAAAGATGTCCTCTTCTGTTTTTTCCTAAAAGTTTTATAGGGTAATATTTTACATTTAAATCTATGATCCATTTTGAATTAATTTTTATATAAGGTGTGAGATTAGCTTGAGATTTATTCTTTTTTTTAACCTATGGATGTCCAATTTGGAGCCTGTATTTCAACAAACTCCTCGGGAGCATAAAGATCTGAGAACTGCTAAGGGATTTGTGGATTTAGACAATCATGTGATGGTAAATGTTTCACAACTGGCTCTTGGCAGGGAGGGGCAATTTCTCTGGTATAAATACAACCCTCATAGCTGATTTCAAGCTACTAATATGATGCCAATGGACACTGAGTCGGAAGAGATGTACAGAAGCACACCATTATGTAGCATCTCCACATTTATGATAGATGCAAATAACTTCAGAAGCATAGATAATTATCAAATCTAGTAGGAAGTGATGAGTTTTGAGTATTTATTATCTTTGTTCTTAACATCATTTATTTGATTTTAAGTTTATGTCAGGAACTTTGGAGGTTCTAAGAGTTTACCCTACTTACAAGCTAACAAATTGACCCATCAGTTTCATGGATGCCGGCAGAAGACACGAGACTCCTGGGTCAGAGACAAAGGACTTTGTTGCTTAGAGCAGTTGGAGTAATCAGTGTCAGCGTTATCTTGCACCAGTTCCCTGAGCCCCAGTTCCCATAGGGTGATGCAAAGTGGAGCAGTTGGCATTGCTGGCACATGCAGTGAGTTGCATGTAGGAGAGAACTCCTGAGCTTAGGGACCTGAATCTTTCATAAGGATAAGTTATCACCTTTTATAATGCTTAGGGGTAGACATTATCTTTATTATTCTGGACAAAGAGCAAAGCTATTCTTTTTTTCTGGAGGGAACTACTATACAAACAAGTTTGAAAAGATAGCCTGGAACAAAGACAGTGAGACCAGCTGAAACGAGAGACATTCATGGAGAATTGGCTCCCAACAGTTTATATAATTTTTTTTTTTTTTTTTGGTGAGGAAGATTGACCCTGAGCTAACATGTGTTGCCAATCTTCCTCATTTTGCTTGAGGAAGATTGTCACTGGGCTAACATCTGTGCCAATCTTCCTCTATTTGTGTGTGAGAGCTGCCACAGTGTGGCTTGATGAGTAGTGTATAGGTCCACACCTGGTATCCAAACTCACAAACCCTGGGCCACTAAAGCAGAGCAGAAGAACTTAACTACCATGCCACCGGGTTGGCCCTATAATTTAATTTTTAATGATGACTATGTTTAACAACCAGTTCACAAAATTCCTGAGAATTTAACAATAGACCCTCTGAAGCCAGTAAAACTTGGCTCCAGCACACAAATATATTTCGAGGAAGAAAAAAGGAAGGACAAAGAGGGAGAGATTCCTCCGGGTTGATTTCACCAGCTGGGAGCCCAGGAGGCTGGAAATGAGGCCTCATTGCTGGCGGAAGCTGTTTTGATCATTCGTTTTCCAGGATGGTTATGATCATAACGGAAATTATAAAAATGGTAATTCAAATAAAAATAGCAACTACTCTTTATTGCCTGTCAAGTTCAGATCCTGCAATTTTGGGGCTTTTTGTCTCATTTAACCCTCACGATGATCCCACGAAGTAAGGACTATTGCTATCCTCATTTAATAAGTGAGAAAACCAAGGCTCAGAGGTCAAGGCAAAAAGCTGGGCTGGGATTGAGCTTGTCTGGAAAATTCTATTTCTGAGGAGTTGAGAACTCATAGTCATAAAAGCAACTTTTCCACTCATGTTAACTGGCATTATCTGCAACCCCCGCCTTCCCTGGGCCCCTCTAAGAAGCAGGACTCTGCGATGTAACAGTGGGAATGGCCAGGGGTGCAGATTTCTGGTCTCTGTTTGCCAGTGAGGTACAATGTGACCTTGGGCAGATGGTTCATCTCGGTTCCTCTGTTTCCTCATCTGTAAAATGGGTTGATGGCACTGCTCTGCATCTTGCATAGAGTTATCCTGAGACTCAAAGGTGCATCAAAATTGGCTAGAGTTGTACTTTAGGACTTGTCACTCACAAGCTACATGGCTTTGTACCAGCCATAGAATCTCTGGCCTCCCAAGTTTCTTATTTATATTATGAGGGGGCCACATGAGATCACCATAAGGCTGTCAGATTCTGAGGCTACAAATGAGAAAATAGCTCCAGAAGGGCCTGGAAAAGGTAGAAAGCAGTCCACAGGATGTGAGGTATTGTTTTTCACTCTCTGCGGCCCCATTTCTTTCCAACTGCCTGTGGTTGTGTGGTCACTGGTCTCAGAGAGGGTCATGGAAGCATTTATGACCTGAGTCTTTGCACTGTAGCAGTGATGGCAGATCAGACAGTGCTGGTCTCCCTGGGTGCAGATGAAGCCTCACCTCCAAAGCCAGGGAGGAGGCATCTGGGGGGAGCAGGAGCTTGGGCACAGCCTGCCTCCAGGCCCTTCAACTCAGAGCTCTGTCTGGGCTCCACCTGCCAAGATGCCAGGCCTGGGTTCCAGGCTCAGAGTTGCCAAGAAAATGGCTGGGGGAGGGCATCCCAAGCCCAGGGACCAGCAAGTCCAAGGCCTAGAGGCAAGAATGACCTTGGCAAATACAAGGCCTAGAGCGGGGAATAAACTTGGCAGTTTCAAGGCCTAGAGGGGGCAATGAACTTGGCAGTTTCAAGACCTAGAGGAGGAATGAACTTGGCAAGTTCAAGCAGCAGCAGACCAGCCTGGCTGGAGAGAGGAAGGGAAGAGGTCAGACATGACCTGCCCAGGCAGCAGAACGCCTGAGAAGCCAATGGGCCCCAAGGGGGCAGGTGAGAGACGTTCCCTGGTTCTTTTCACCACCTAGCCCTCAGGCATGGTCACCCCAGACCTCTGGGGGGCCTCCGTCTTGGGAGGAGTCCTCCCACCTTCCAAGTCTCCAGGTGTTCTCAAAGGAGCGGATCAGTCCCTCTAGTGGGGCCAGCAACCAGCTCTGGCAGGGCCCACCTGGGGTCAGCTGACCATTTCCCTTCCTCCTCTCAGCTTATCTGTGGGTTGAGTCTGGGCCAGAGGGACAGTGGCTGGCAGGGCTGAGACAAAGCCTTGAGAACTTGGCTCTCCCTGCCCAGCCGTTGGAGCCGACGTGGTGTTAGCAAGGTCCCTCAGCCTCCATCTGTCAGTTCCAGAAACCCAATCACCTTGGGGGAAAGGCTTCTGGCAGCAGAACTGGTGAATCATAAAATCACAGAATATCTGAGCTGGAAGGGAGCTCGGAGGTCACGGAGTCCAGCCAGAGAGCTGCCTCTCTGCTCCAAAAGCCCTCCCAAGAGTTTGCAAAGGCAGGAGGCCAGCGGGTCCCAACCTGGCTGCACAGCAGACTGGGGAGTTTACACACATTCCCACTGCCCAGGCTGCACTCCACGTGGGCTGCATCAGAGGCTCTTTGGAGGGAGGATTTGAATGTTTAACACCCCACCCAGGCGATTCCAATGTGCCAACCAAGGTCGAGGACCAGGGCTGTGGTCCCGCACAGCTTTCTGGCGCTGCAGTCATTATGAGCGGGGCCTCTGGGGTCAAACAAACTTGGATTTGACCTCTTACTCTGCTACTTCTCCAACTGAGTGACCTCAACCGACTTTCTGAACCTCTCTGAGCCTCTATTTCCTCATCTGAAAAAAGTACATCATAGAAGTTCACGTACCTTATATGTTGTTCTCAAGGCCGAGTGTACCAGTCCATGAAAAGCACGTGGCACAGTGCTTCGCTCCCGGTAAAGCCCAAGAAACGTGTTCACTGTTGTTACTTTCCCAAGGGCAAGCACTCCATTAGAAAGCTCTTCTTTAGGGTAAGTTGAAATGGTCTTATGGCTGTACGAGTGATCTTCTCATAACCCAAGTTTGCTTATGTCACCCGCCCACTTAACATCGTTCTGTGGTTTTCCGTTATTCTCAGGGTCAAGACAGAAGTCTTTAGTTTGACCTACCCGCCTGCTAGGTCTGGGCTCTGCCCCCTCGTCTTCTCACCTTGTGCCTGTTCCCCATGACCTGGGGGAGGGGACTTCTTTGATTCCCCCCACCTGCCACGCTTTGTCACACCACAGGGCCTTGGCATGAGATGCTCCTGCCCCTGGAATGTTTTCCCCACCCTGCTTGCCAAGGTCAGCTCGCCTGTCAGCTCTCAGTTCTGCTGTTACTCAGCCGGTCGAGTTTTCCTTGACACAGTCTTACCGAGACAAATCCTCACTTTACCGTTCTCATGGCACCATCTCACAGCTGACGTTTTACATTTCTTTGATGGTCATTTGTCCAATGTCTGTTGCCTGTGCTAGACGCTAAGCTCCAGGACAGAGACTGTATCTGCATTTTGCTCATCCCAGTATCCCCAACGCCTAACTCAGTGCTTGGCACATAGTTGAGGTTCAATAAATATTTGTTGAATAAGTAAACTGGCCAAAATTGGCTGCTTGATGAAGTTCACCAGCTGTTCAAGTTCTGCCCTCTAGGGCTCCTCAAAGCAGTTGTCGCCCTTGCCCCCAGGACCAGCCTGCAGGAGGTCCTTATAGAAGGTGGTTCTTCCAGAGCCCCACATCCTCCCTGGGACAGTTTCTGGCTGTATGTGCCTGGTACAGGACTCACCCCACAGATGGGGAGCTTTTCAAGAGTGATTTGCCCACACAATTCTGCCAAGCGATGGGGCAGCCGAGAGCAGCTCAGGATTTAATGCGCTAGTTAGCCTTTCACCTCCGAGGCCCTTGATCGCCACGTAATTAAGCTCATACATTAAATGAGTTTTATGGGATAAGGGAGCCCCAAGTGGAATACAGACTTTTCACACCAGGAGGCCATTTTGGATAATTACCAGTCTCAGCTTGAAAACCACTTGGGGGTGGAGATGAACTTGTGCTGCCCGTTCATGAGGACATCGGTGAAAATAAACACCAGGGATGAAACTGACCCCTTCCTTCTTGTTTTTAATCAGGGCCAACCTGCGGCCCAATTATAAAGTAGATGAAGAATGCCTTAACACAAAAAAAGCGATTTGCCCAGAGCCATCTGTGGGCCATTTCTGAGAAATTCTTTTCAGGCGTCTGTCTACGGATCAGAGAGAGGGGAGAGGCTGGGGAGAGGTTGTCAGGACGGAGAAAGCACCAGGCTCCTTTCCTGCCCTCAGACGCGGGCTGAGGAACCGGGCCGGTGAGGCACCGTCAGAGCTCCACTTTCAACATCCACCTGGGCCTGAGGACCGCTGTGAAGTGACCCCAGGAAAGCGGAAAAGGAAGAAAAAGGCACACACACGTCCCACCCCCATTAAAGGGTAGAATCAGAGTCTTCCTGTTCTGGTTTTCCCCTCAGCCTGGCCCAGGGATTGGAAGCTGGCTGTACTTTGCCGTCAGCTGAGGAGCTTGTTAATGAGCCGGACTCGCAGGCCCCCCGGTGGAAACTGAAGGAGGCGGTTCGGTTTGGCTGGAGCACTGATTCAACCCCCGCCCGCCGGCCTGGGAGATTCTGACTCCCCACCTGTTAGGGAGACCAGAGGAGCCTTCCCTGGCCTTGCCACAGCGAGGGTTTAGGAGATGTTTGCTGAATTGAGATGAAACCTTCAATCCGCTAGACAGGACCCTGCTTTGTGGGAGGGAAGTGTTTGGGGCCCAACCCCCACCACTCAGGAGTGCTTCGAAATCAGGGCACTCCTCTGGCTCCCCTCGCACAAGGGGATACACCAGTGGCAGGGAGGGCCCGTTGCCCACAGATGGGTCCACTTGTGGCCACTGCAGTTGAAAACGCACTGTCTGGATTCAGACACCCTTCCAATCCTAGCTATGCCTTTATCAGCTAGGTAACCTTTGGCATTGACCTAGCCTTTCTAGGACTCAGATTTCTCCATCTGTAAAGTGGGGATGATGCTCATCGTCACTGCTCACAGGAATGTTGAGAAGCCGAAAAGAGACAATACCTGTAAAACCCAGCACATGGCTAATGTTCAGCAGAAGTGAGCCGTTATTTGCTGGTGCAGGAAACTTAGTAACAGCAGTTTGTTGGAAGTCTTCTGTGGGAGCAGAGGGCTGAAGGGGAAGTTCAACGTTTCAGAACACGCCTCCCTCAATCACCCAGCTGCTTTAATTTACCTTTCAGGAATGTTAGGCTCTTTTCCTAGTTCTGCTTTGGAGACAGAAACATGTTTAGTGCCAAAATGGATTCTGAGATCATCTGATCCAATACTTCATTCCACAGATGGGGAAACTGAGGCCACCGGATGTAAAATCACTTGGCCAAGTCATTCAAGGAATCTGAAGGCAAAGCTGGGACTGGAATCTAGATTCCTTGTTTCCCAGACAACTGCTGTATTCCTGCCCTATCCCAGCTGTCTCTGCAATTTAGAATGTACGGAAATCCCTTTAACTGAAAATGCTAGGAAGATGTGTGGCTCTTGTGTTTTACTCTTTTTCTTTTCCCCAGTGGAAGGTCATGGTCTCATAATACCATGGGTCTAAATCTCTCTCTTTTTTTCTTCTTTTGGCTCTGAATCTAGAAAGCAGCCTGGAGAAGAGACTAGGGTAGACCCTCCAGCCTCTGAGCCTCAGGCCTGGAGCTTTGTGTAGTGGACGTGCTCCCCCTAGTGGAACAAGTGAAGATGACAGGCAGGAAGTGAAGAAAGTTTCCACCCCCAGGGCCTGGCTGCCCAGGGGTCCCATGCTGGGGGTGGACCACCAGGATCCCAGGTACTTGCACGACTCGGCCTCCCTCACCTCACCCTAATACCAGCACTGTCACATCCCATGTCCTTAAAATTTTGATATTTTGTTCATCTTAGAGCTTTTTTGCATTAATTTTGATTTATTAAAATGTTACATTAAAATATTATTTATATGGATAACTGAGGTTTTTGGCAACCTCTTAAAGTTTGTGCCTGGAGTGAGTACCTCATTCGCCTCCCCCTAGCCCTAGTCCTAATCCAGGAGTCAGCACTGGAAGACCACCCTGATATATCACGTACAGCACCCCCTCACGTGTCAGGTGAGCCGTGAGGCCCAGCGAGGGCCGGGGCCGGCCTGTCAGGGCAGTGTGGGTCTCGAGCTCTTTGCACCATAATAATCAGAGCTGTAGACTCTTTGGGCTTTCTCCAGGAGGGGACAGTGACAAAGAGTCTCTCCTTACCTAAACTCTAGCCAGGCTCCTCTGAGCCCTCTTCTTGACTAGGCTGGCCAACCCTGGCCCATAAAGACTTGAGCAAACACGAGCATCATTTCTAACAGCTCACGGCCACATCCCTAAATGACCCCCCTTAAAGAGGCTGCCTGAAAAAACTCAAGGCAGCCAAAAGAAGGTATTGTTTGTTCCAGCCAAGATCTGAAGATAGACCCGTCTCCCAGTCTCTGCCAGGGGGAGGAGCCCCTCTGACAAACACCAGTTAGCAAACCCAGATGGGTTTCACCTGGACTAATTCCCTTCCTGTGCTTTGCAATTTTCCACTTCCCTGACTCTACAGCGCCACACGCCCCCATCCCTAGTCCCTCCTGCTCCCTTGAAAATACCCAGTCGCCTCTGTACGACTCGAAGTTGAGTTCAGTTCACGTTGGACTCTTTTCCCTATTACAATAGTATATTAGTGATTAAAATCTGTCCTTACCACTTTAACTAGTGTCTGGCTTTGTTTCGCTTTGACAGTGACTGCCTTTCAAAGTGTGTCCCTTATGAGCAAAGACCCTGGGTTCGAGGGCAATTTTATTGCACAAAGATGCACTGGGTTCTGGGTCTTCATCGATGCCTACAAATGAGAAGCCCTAAAGACAGGCCCAGCTGTCTGGGGCCCAGTGCAAGCAGCCAGAGCCAGGAGGAGGGGCTGGTACCCCAGTGTGTCTGGGAAGGCGTCCTGCTTGGAACACCTTCCTCGTGGGGCCTCCATTCTGCATCATCTGTTGGGGACTCCAAGTGGCTCACCCAGGAGGCAGCCACCCTCAGAAGTGTTAGGGGATAAACCAGCCCTCATCCTTGGCATCAGCTGGCCACCAGAGGCTCCCTGAATTGTGTCCCCTGCTTCTGCCCCACCTGCCCCAAACCCAGTGCTCCCATCTCACCACCTCCAGCAGCCCTGGACCACATCCAAGGGAGACAAGCTCCCAATGTTGGGCTGCGAGATCTCTGCTTCCATCTGCCCCAGTCAGCACAGAGTGCCGAGTGTCCCCCCATTATGCCCACCATCCTCCCTGGAGACTCCCCAGCAGAGTGAAGGGGACATGGGAGCAGGTCAGGCCCAGGAGTGGCAGCTACAGAGCTCTGGGGTCCTGTCCATATTGCTCAGGCTGGATTTATTACCCAGGCGACAAAGAGTTAAGTCAACTGTCTTGAAATGCCTACATCCCTGGGGGAAGGAAGCTGGAAGTGGCTAAATGAGCTCCTAAAAAAGACTAAAAGGAAAAGAAAAAAAGAACTGTTCAGACAAATATGCCCCTTGATCTCAGAAGCTGGCCCCTTCCTATAGGGGTGCCGGGAAGGACTCTGACCTGCACATCAATCTACTTGGGCCCCAAACCCCTTCCTGGGTTTCTCAGGCCTATCCTAATCCCATACTCTTTGTGGCCCAGCAAGAATGGAGTCGTTTTAAGAAAACCTCATTTTATTTATAAAGGGGCCACCCCTTCCAGGACCACCCCAGGCAGCATTCTCTGTCCTTGAGGCCCCCACTGGTCCCACTTTCCAGCTAGAGGTTGGTCAGAGCAATCTGCCAGGGAGCTGCAGCTCCTTCAGAAAGTTCTTTCTCTCCAGCAACTGCCCTGTGGGGCCTTCTCACACCAGCCACTTTGTACTGTGGCTTCTTCTGTCCCTCAGATCCATGCACACTGGAGACCCCTGGGACAGGGACAGGAGTCCTTTACACACTACCCATCCCGCCATCTTAGAGCCGTGGCTCTCAGGCATGGGAGATCCTAGTGTGTCTCATGGACGGAGAAGTGGGCCTGCAGGTGATTTGTAACTAAGAGCAAAGTGCTTAAGAGTGAGACTGATCTGACTCAACATTGAACAGGTTCAAGGTTACCCCTATATTAAGGCCAGGCACACTCTTGCATTCGGATAAGCTTTCTTGAGCGGAATGAACTCTGCCACGGCCTGTGAGGTCCTGTGTGATCCAGCCTCGCACCTCATGCCTCCCGTCGCCTTTCTCACTTCCCTCATCCCTCTTGCCTCCAGTCAGCTCCTCACACATGCCAAGCTCTTTCCTTTGCATCTGCAGCTCCTTCTGCCAGGAGACCCCTTCCCCACCCTTCACTTTGCTCTATCTCCTGCTTCGGGGCTCAGCTTAAAAATAACCTCTCCCTGGTCCTGACGGACAGGGGACTTAAGAGAGCCTTGGGGACTTGGGGGGCTGGAAATACTCTCTTCTTGATCTACATGGAGGTTACAAGGTGTGTACATATGTAAAAATTCACTTAGCCGTCCGCTTACGATTTGTAGACTTTACTGGACATGAGTAAACCTCAAACGATGAAATCTAAAAATAAATTTCAACCTCTTCCCTGTCCCCTGTTACTCTTGAGCGTGGCATGTGCACTTCCATCCCGGCACAATAATTATATTTCTGGCAGGTTATATCTCCCACTAGTATGTGAGCCCCATAAGGACAGAGCCTCTGTCTGTCTCGTTCACTGATGTAACTTCCAGAGCAGAGCACAGTGCCTGTCGCACAGTAGATACCAAAAAAATTACTGAATGGATAGATGGAAGGATGAATAAAAAAGCTTGGATTTAATGATGGAGAAAAAAGAGGCAGGGGAGGTTGGCCTGAGGCTAGAAGGTCCCAACTCACGGCCCCCAGCAGACAGTTTAGGGGTCTTGCTCTGGAAGCACAAGTCCAGGAGGTTGTTCCCCCTGGAGGCCCAACGCTTGCCTGTCTACAGCTCATTGGGGTTGTCCTGGTCTGCGTAGATGAGGAAGCCCGTGAAGAGGCTGTCGGTCCAATAAGGGTCATAGAAGAGTCCATTCTGCTCGGAGTAGAAGATCTGCAGCCAGACCTCGTCCCCCTGCTTGAGAGCCAGGATGGTGGAGCCCGAGGCCACATCGTGGTTGCCTGTGTTGGCATCGAAGGTCCGGATGCGGTACTGGCCATTGTGCACTAGGCCGATGGCCAGGTGCTTGTTGGCCAGCGTGATGTCGTAGGAGAAGTAGTAGATCCCCGGGACGCCGCAGACGAACTTGCCGCTGGACGCGTTGTAGTGGCCACCCTCGTTCATCAGGATCTTGTCGAACTTGATGGGCAGCCGCTCCCGCGGGTAGCTCTTAGTCACTGCCACCGAGAAGGCGGACTTGGCACGGCCACTGCCGCAGCTGCAGGGGCCTGGGAGGCCCGGCTCCCCTTTCCTGCCCTTGGGCCCCTTCTTGCCTGGTGTGCCGTGCTTCCCTGGGGCACCACTGACCCCCTTGGGGCCGCGAGGGCCGGCCCGTCCAATGGCCCCGGCTTTGCCCTTTGGTCCTGGCTTTCCCCGGTTACCTGTGCGGCCAGGTGGACCTGGAAGACAGAGCAGCTGGTGTTACAGAGGGGCCCTCACAGAACTAGGCAGAGGCTGTGGGCCTTGGCTTTCCATCCTTGGAGCACGGGCCTTGGGGTAATGGGAAGAATAAGAAGGCTTTGGAGTCGCATAGTAACGGGTGCAAATCCTGATGGTGTAAACTGGAGCCCTTCTCCTAGTCTTATCTGGAAAATGGGAATGGGGATACTTACCTTCCAGAATCATTGTGGATCAGGGCAAAAAGACTAACTTGTAACCATTCTCGCCCTTCCCTTTTCCTGCCTTCCAAGGGAGAGTCTAGTTTGTCTGCTACACTAATCCTTCAACTGGCTGTTCTGGTCATGGGTTGAGAAGAGAATTGGAAAAATTGGAAGAAGCCTTTTGACTTCAAAACATTGATGTTAGTGAAATCCTTGCCTCGTGCCCCAGATCCCTGCCCACACGTACGAGGGTTTTAATGCAGCACTGCTTACAGTAGCAGAAACTGGGAACAACTAAATGCCCATCCGAAGGGAAATGATTAAAAAAGTACGGTCCATCCATATTGTGCAATCCATGCAGGACTTAAAAAAAATGAGGCAGATTTACATGCACTATATGAAAACTTCTCTAAAATACACTGGTAAGAGGAAAAAGCGGGTAGTAGAATCTCTTTTGGGAAAAGGAAACCACAACACTATCCATTGCTATACCAATTTAAGTGCATAGAAAAGTGCCTGGGCCATAGTAAGCACTTGCTAAACATACTTGGCATATCCTGCAGAACATTTCTGCGCCAACGTTTTCCTGTAGAATGCCTCTTGGTTTTTAATAACATGTGCATTGGCCTTAATACAACATTTTTGGCCAATGATTATATAGGAAACATTTATATATATGTACCCTAAACTCAATTCAACATTTTAAACAAAACATATATGGGTAAAGATTTGAGTCACCTCCAAACACAATCGTACAATCAGTACAATTGCTAAGGGGACAGAATTGGGTGAAGATGTTTTGAAAAGTGGCCGCATATCAACCAAGGAGGCTGCTTCTGAAGGTTGCTGCTGCTGGACGGCATCGTAGTATCGCTGTACACAAAGCAACATTTGTTAACCACCATGTGAACTGGGTGATCAGAAAGCAATATTGTAGGCTTTTTACATCCTAACAAGGTACTTTGCTTCTTATATTATATATAAGTTGGCATTTTACTGTGTTTTAGAGTCTTAGGTTAACATGCAATGCATTTAAACTTTTCCTATTTTAAGCAATTGGGAAATAGATTCCCAAATAGCTTTTTCTCCCCGAACATCCAGCTCTCAAGAACAGATTGCTTATGCTAAGTGGCTGGCAGTGCCTGGTATTATTATACATGTATGTAAATACGTAGGAAAAGGCCAGGAATGATACACATCTAACTAAATAGGCGTGGTTACCACTGGAGGATGAGGGGAGGGCCAGAGGGATAGGAATTAAGAAGGACTCTCGTTTTACTTTTATTGTTTGAATATTATTACCATGAGAACATATGTGTGTATTACTCATGTAATTAAAAATAAATAAAAAGAATGGAGAAAAATAAGACCAAGAAAGGACACAAAGCTCTTCCTTGAAAAAATGAAAATAAACAAAAGGTGGGAGAAGGAGCCATGAGAAGAGGAGGGGTAAGGACAGAGCCCTTTTGGTTTGGAGGTTTTTGGGGAGACAGATAAGGAAGCTTATTGGGAAGTTCCACTATGTTTTATGTGATGTGCTTCCTTCTTGATTAGCTTTTGGAGAAACTTTAGGGAAAGCTGCCTTTACTTTTCAAGACCTTTCTGGGGATGGATTTGTCCGTGTACGTCAGGGGGAGGGTAGCTGGATGTCAACCTGTACTGGTCCCAGGGTGACCCGGCTTTATCTGGGTTACACACGTCAGGACTGTCCATCTCTCAACACTGCCATCCTCAGTGTGTTGGCTTAATTCTCAGCAGAGACTCAGTGCCTGCTAGGAGAGTTGGCCAAAAGCAGCCTCAAGCCTACATCCTCACAGCTCTTGATCAAGGGGAAAAAGCCAATAGCAGAGACACCCTCTCACCCGTAGGATCCATAAGGCAAGTGTCAGGGAAAACTCCAGCTGGCCCTCCCTGGAGCACATGCCCAGACCCGAATCTACCACTGAGGTCAGGGAACGAGCTACCGTGACATCCAGGGCCTGACATACTGTGAGACCCCTCAACTCAAAGCCATCATCATTATTGATCAAGTTATTCTTTTAGGAAGGAGGTGCTTTTAGAGGAACTAATTTGGTGTGGTAGGAAAAGGCCTGGATTTGGAGTCTGTGACCAGCCTGCTGTGTGAGCTCAGTAAGTCAATTAAGGGGTGACAATCATTTATTGTATGTCTACTCCGAGATGGGTGCTTCCCATGTGATTTTATTTCATCTCCATGCACCCCTGCGAGGGAGGTGCTATTCTTATCCTTATTTTAGAGATGAGGCAACCGAGGTTTGGAGAGAGGTTAAGTAATCTGCCAAAATTGGTATCCAGATTCATTTCCAAAGTTCAAGTTCTTGCAGCCATGACACGCTGTTCTCAACTTCATCGCACTGATTCTTAGATTCCTCATCTGTAACATGGGGATGCTAAGAATACCTCCTTCACGGTCAGATGAGCAACATATTCGGAAGTGCTTTGTCAGTGTTAAAATGCCATACAAATAAAAGTTACGATGATTTCCCTGCTGCTTCCAGTGTACACTTGGAGATGCTGCTGACATTGAAAAGTGCTCAGTTAGTGGGGTGAGAGTTGAGAGACATAAGAAATGTCAAGGCTGAGAGGCCTGTAGTGAGTATCCAGTCTGTCTGCTGGCTGCCTGGCATCCCTTCCTTCAGGGACCTGCCCTTCGCTACTTCACGTGGTCCCAGTGAAAGTGTCAATCACAGCGACCAACTGCCCACCCCACCCACTCACACACACCCAGTCCCAGCAAACAGTGGTTCTTCATCTCCATGGTCAAATGGATTGGTCCAGGATACACAGGTGAGCAAGGAGGATGGCTCATCCTGAGATTTGCCCTATGGATCAAGCCATGAGGAGGCAGGCTGGAGCCCACCATTTCATAACTTCTAGCCTTTGTGAGAACAAACCAACACACAGAAAGAAGCAGAGCCTTGAGAACAATATTTGAGCTCCTGGGCCCAGCCATTCCTGAAGTTCAGCTCTTGGGCTTCCTAGTTACATAGGCCAATAAATTCCATTTGGGGCTATAAATTGGGTTCCTGTTACTTGCAACCAAAAGAGTCCTGAACGATATTTCAGGAGATTTGCCCAAAGTCATCCAGCGAATCAGTGGCGCAGCTGGGGCAGGAACACAAGATTTGATACCCACTGCTCCTTTCAGGAGAATACACCCCTCTGTGTTTTAAAGAGACATTAACTTGGTTTATAATGAAATGAGACTAATACTAGTTTTTATAACTTCACAAACCCTCTCTGGGCTAGATGCTGTCAACCCCAGGTGGGAACAGGAAGGGTACCAGGCCTCTTACCTTCCTCTCCGTTGTCCCCCCGGTCCCCGTCCTGGCCATCCTGGCCATCTTTGCCAGGAAAGCCCATTCTTCCTACCATTCCTGAGGGCCCAGGGGCTCCTGGGGGGCCAGGTGGGCCCTGGGGGCCAGGCAGGCTGCAGACGAGCTGTGGGGAGCCCTTCTGGAAGTCCCTGCGGGCGAAGGCACCAAGCAGTGGGTCGGCCGCACATGGAAGGGCACATGCCAAGAGCACCCAGGGGATCATGGTGGTCACCTGTGGGAGGCAGGAGAGCTGTGAGCAGGTGAGTCTGGTCACTGAGCTGACTGGTGTCAATCAGAAAGGCATCTGGAGGAGGCAGAGGCTGCAGCTGGGAGAGACTCAATCGTATTTCTGCCTCTTGCTCTCTCCTGCATCACATGCAAGCAGCTGGCCAGTGTCATCATATCTTGAAGATACGTTTGGATGAGCTGAGTCATGGACCCAGAACATACTCTGGAGGGGTCTTGGGTGTGAGGCAGTCATCCTCACACCACTGTCTTCCCCACCGGCTAAAATGGAGGCAGGACTTTCAGTCCAGCGACAGCCGGGTGGGAGGGGCTGTGGATGGAGAGAAAGGATCCATGGTTTCCTTCAAATACATAGCACAAAAGGAAAGCAACGAGGGCAGAAATACTTCGAACTGCAGGTAATAATATGCAACGAGGCTACTTTCCCCAGGCGAACCAGGGGACTCGAGCTAACACGTCGGTGGGTGAGGATTCAGTTCTGAGTGAAGGTGCCCAAACCTGAGCGACACTGGTGGGCTGTGGGGACAGCTGCTCTGCCAAGTGCTTCCTGCGCACCAGGCAGTTCTTAATCTCCTACATCCTTAGTGAACAGAGACAGGGGAGGAGACGGAGGCTCAGGGACATTCACCACTTTCCTGTCATGCAACTTGCAGGTGGCTTGTGCCCTTTTGCCCCAGGCTACACTGTGAGCTTTTTTTAAAATTTTAAAGTTGAAATTAATAAAAATACTACACTGACATTGTTTACCAAGTCAAAAAATACTCTTATGATGAAAAACTGTGATCTCCAGCTCCACTCATCCTTAACCTCAACCTCCCGCCCTGAACCCTCTAGCTATTTCTTCTGGCACTTACTTCCATTAAAAGACAATATGCTTATACTGGTTCTTTTTGATTTATCAATTTCAGACACTACTGTTTGAATTCCTTTCATGAAAGATGAGGATCCAGCCCTCTTCCATCACTCTGGACCCCTATTCCTCTCCCTAATGTTGCTAAAATAAATTTCTAGACTAAATCAAAATTCACTCTTGGAATTATTATAATAAGTATTGTTTACTGCTAAGCTAAGCACTGTACTATAATTATATTTCCTTTCTCGTACATGCTTTCCTTACTGGAGATATTAATAGTTTTATTTTTTCATTTGCTTAAGTTCTTTTTTTGGAGGAAGATTAGCCCTGAGTTAACATCTGCTGCCAATCCTTTCTTTTTTGCTGAGGAAGATGGGCCCTGAGCTAACATCTGTGCCCATCTTCCCCTATTGTATGTGGGATGTCAACCATAGCATGGCTTGACAAGTGGTGCCACGTGCCCACCCGGGATCTGAACCAGCGAATCGGGGGCCACTGAAGTGGAATGTGTGAACTTAACCACTGCACCACCAGGTTGGCCCCTTGCTTAGTTCTTTATGTCACTATTTTCTACATTATCAAATATATCAGAAAATTCATCTGTTCCATTTATTTTCCTGAAGATATAGGTCCTAGAGCCCTCCATCCTCCTGTTCCAATCACTATACATGCTACACAGTTGTCATCTGGGATTCTCCTTTATGCAGTGGTCCCCCCTTATCCACGGGGGATACGTTCCAAGACCCCCAGAGGATGCCTGCAACCGCAGATAGTACCAAGCCCTTTATAGACTACATTTTCTCCTATATATACATACCTATGATAAAGTTTAATTTATAAATTAGGCACAGTAAGAGATTAACAACAATAATAATAAAATAGAGCAATTATAACATACTGTAATAAAAGCTACCATAGATCTCAGCAACCTCAGCATACAATTTTTTTTCTTAAGTCAAGAACTTTCACCTTTTCACGTAAAGGAAGCACTTTATGGCTTCTCCTTAAAGGCATGCCTGACTTGGCGGCATCACTTCTCTTGTGTTTTGGCGCCATTAAGTGAAACAAGGGTGACTTGAACACAAGCACTGTGATACCACGACAGTTGCTCTGATAACCAAGATGGCTACTGCACAGGGAGCCTGTTCCTGAATGAAGGGATGATTCACGTCCTGGGAGGGACGGAGCAGGATGGTGAGAAATTTCATCACGCTACTCAGAATGGCACACACTTTAAAACTTATGAATTTTTTATATCTAGGATTTTCCATTTAATATTTTCCTATCGAGGTTGACCTCTGGTAACTGAAACCGTGGAAAGTAAAACCATGAATGACGGGGGACGACGGTAACCATCATGGTGATGCTCTCTGCTTCTCTCCTGTGTTATATCTCCAGTTTTACGAATCTCACATCTCTCTTCTTTCTAATTAAAAAAAATTTTTTTAATCCCACATTTTGGTGTACATATCCTGTAGTAGCTTCCTGGAAAAGAGGTATGGGAAGTAATTTTTTGGGAGACTTTGCAAGTCCCAATATGTCCCAATTTTACACTGTGTCCTTAAGGCTGGTGGCAGCAATGGCATGATCACCAGAGACCAGAGTGTTACGTGCTCAGAGGTGATCCACTCCCAGCCCCTCTCTGTGAAGATGCAGAAGCTGAGGTCCAGAGCAGGAATAAGTGGCTTGTCCGAGATCTCTCAACAAATGAGCTCAATCACTGTGCAACCAACAGCCTCTCCCAAGAATGAAACCATGAGGCAGAACATTCCAGGCATGGCGTCCTGACACAGGGATGGGCCTCAAGTGATAACTTGCTTTGTGACCTTAGGCATGCCCTTTTCCTTCTCTGAGCCCCAGTTTCCCCACCTGAACAGTAACGGGTTGGTTCCCATACTTGAGTGTGCATCAAATTCACCTGGAGGTGAGTTAAAACCCAGATTGCTGGGCCCTGCCCCAGGGTTTACGATTCCGTGGTCTGGGTTGAGGCTGGAGGATTTGCATGATTATTAAACATCCTAGCAACGCTGCTGCTGGTGGTGCAGGGACCCACTTTGAGAACCACTAGACTGGATGGCCTCTCAGGTCCCTCCCCTCTGATGCTGAGCCTCTCACACTCCAATCTGCCCTCTCTGTCCAGATAGGAAGCCTTGCTGGCTTCGCTGTTCCAGTACAGCTTGGCTGCCTAATCAGAGCCTTCAAGCATTAGGGGGCTCCCCGCAGCTGTGGTGCAGGTGGCAGGGCAGGAACATTGCTCAGGGCTCGGCCCTTGGAGCTCCCATGTCCCTCTGGGGCCCTCCGTCTCCCTTCCCTTCAGACCCTGCTCTGCCCCGGCCCTGGGAGCCCGTCCAGACTTCCGGGCCACCTCTGGAAACAGCCTGATCCTACCTCACCTCCTGCTCCTCTAGAACCTTTAACCCTGGGAATAGATGATGGGAGAGAAAACCAGGCCTCCCCGACCAGGGAGAGGAGGGGAGACCACAGCCCTGCCCTGCTCTGGGGCTTGGGGGCCTGTTCTAGTTCCAGCCTCAATGCTCTCCAACTGTGTGACTTTGGGCAAGTCACTTCTCTCCTCTGGACCTTGGAGGGTCTCTCTAGATAAGCGTCATAGAAGCGAGCCCGGCCAGGTACCAGAGGCTTCTTTAAATAACATTATATCATATAGTAACAAAGTTATCATCTTTTCTATTTCTTTAATCCTGATTAGGAAAAAACAGTTTCAATTTGGTGATAGTAAATCTTTAATGCCTCCATACCTGTTTATAATATCCCTTCTTAACAAAGAACAGGGTCATCTATAGCAGTGCACACTGATTCTTTAAGCATCTCAGGCAGGCCCCCACAAATATGCATGGGGACCTCAGAAACCCCTAGACAGGCACTTGGCTCCAGGGACCCTGGGGCAACACCTGTGCTAGGATGCAAGGAAGACTGTGGCACCAGGGAAGAGACTTGGGCGGGGCACAGGTGAGCTCTGGGTACCTAGTCCTTTGGAGAGGACTTACTGGGTGAGTGTAAGAAGATGTTAGCATCGAAATTTCCACCTGGGCACCAGGATACATGAGACGCCGTATGATACATTGAGGGGTTTGGGCAAAGTGAAGAACTGACAAAGGAAGAGTGTGAAAGCCCATTCCACAGCTCTTGGCACTCTTGTCAGATCAAGGGTTTTACAAGGTGACCCCTGTTATCGGGAGCAGAGGGAGAATGGACCTGTGTCTGAGGCCTGGGTGAGAAACCTAAAAGGAGAGCTGGTTGCCTGGGTGGAAGGGGACAGAGGGTGCCCTGCTGCTGGGTGGGGAGAGGCTGACTGCCTTGTCACCCTCCCTGCTAGATGGAGGTAGCAGACATTCACAGCAGGAGCTGGCCCGGGCCAGAGGGATGTGGCCAGAATGTGAGGGGCCCCCGCAGGGATAACCATGTGGGGTGAATGCCAGAAAACCAGAAGCTGAGGGCGAGGCCTGGATCCCCCAGTAAAAGGAACATGTACCTGGCTACCTCAGGGCTGCTACAGTCATAGGGCTCAATATGGAAACCCCCAAGGAGCTGGTGAAAGGCCCCATGAGACGCAGCTCCAATGTCGGCCAGGCCCAGAGAGGCAGAGCAGTTTAACCCTGTCCAGCCACGAGACATGTGAGAACCCTCCTGCTTCTGTCCCCTAACCACTCCCTCCTCTCCTCCCTGCAGCCCGGGAACAGCGGAGTTGAGAAAGGGAGCAGATGGCCTGCCAGCTTTGCACCTGCTGGAGGACGGGCTGAAGCCTCATCTTGGAATGAAGATTGAAGTGGATTAGCCTGGTAGGGGGAGCTCCTCACTGGCCAAATTATAAAGGGGCAGAGGGAGGGAACAATTGCAGTTTGCTGTACCTCTGGCGTCACATGTGCTCACCATGGGTGGGGTAAACGACACCAGAGGTGGCAGGCAGATATGACAAACGTGGAGTGTTAACATGCACGATGTGCTTTTGGAAAACTGCCTGGACACTCCCCAGTCCCCAGGAATCTCTGTCTCCTCCCCTTGCCTACTTGATGAGAGTCCTGCACAACCAGTCAGTGTTACTTGTGGGCTGTGACACATCCAGCCCCCCAGAATAGAAATCGAATTGTCAAAGCAGGTTTGAAATGGCTTGCAAAGTTGCAATCTGCAAACATTTTGCACTAGGGAGAGAAGGAGGAAGGAAGCCGTGGGAGTGAGTCTCCCAGGCAGATGAGAGTCCTGCAGACAGCAGGACAAAGACAGGCAGGAAAGAGAGACAGGCAGATGAGAGACAGGAGAGAGAGGAACCATCCGCTTCAGTTTACCGATCTCCTCTCTCAGCCCACAAGAGGAAGGAGGGTCTGCCCCACACCAGCCGCTTGGGACAATAGTGGCCTGCTCAGTGACAGCTGGCCCTGGCAGGCCCCAGTGGCCGGGTGGAGGCACAGGCGCAGGGCTCTGGGACACGCAGGGAGGAAGGGATTTCTCAGAGCTGGAGCCCCGAGCCAGGAACTGTTTTGGAAATAAAGGCGGGGAGACTAGATTCTGGTTCCAAACCTAGAGGGAGGGGGAGGAGAGCCTCTTTGCCTCCAGGGCACCTCCAAGAAAAAGAAGGCTCCAAATAGCCCTGCTCCCCGCCTGTGCCCCAGCCTCCCAAGTCCGGCCCCAAGTCTGGTGGTGGGGAAGCCAAGGCCCCAAGGAATCCAGACAGGTTAACTCCTCCAGGACCTTTTAAATACCTTTAGAAGGACAAACTTGAGGAGGGTCCCCAAGGTTCAGTCTAATCCAACCCCTTCAGTTACAGACAGGGAAACTGAGGCAGAGGCCAACTGACTTTATTGGAGACACTGACAATGTTCCAGGCACCATGTGAAGCTCTTTACCTAAATTATTTTACTTGAAGTTTACAATAAACCTTGTGAAAATCCTAAGTTATTGTCTCATTTTTCAGAAGAAGAAATAGAAGCTCCGAGAAGTGAAATGATTTACCCAAAGTCACAGAATCGGAGCAATGAGAAAACATTTGAATCCGTGCCTGGGGGGCTCCGAAGGCAACACTACACCCACTCCACCTTGCTCCCTTCTCCTGCTATTGTTTCCTGTTTTATAGAAGAGGAAGCTCAGAGAGGCTAATTTGCTCATGTTTACACAACTAGTTCATGGCAGAAGCTATATTTGAACTTGAGTTTGGCTGACCCCAATGCCCAAATGCTTTCCATTATGTCACTGTTTCTTAGCTCTTTCCTCCTAAATATCCCCAATTAAAGAGACCGTGACCGTGTATGCCAAAGCCACATACAGTAGTAGAGATTTCGTATTTTATCATTTTACACACACACACACACACACACACACATACACTCACACTCACAATACATGACTTTGAAAATGGAAAGGAGATGCCTTTTCTCCCTCAGGACACTTGAGTAAATCTATGCTTGAGGCAAACCTCCTGTCCTTGAGAGGCCCACTTTCGGCTTAGCCAAGGAGATGGGGGTGGTGCAGCCTCCTGGGCCCTGACTTCCCACCACGAGCCCCTCTGGGGTGTTCTTGGGGTCTGAACCAAAACACCAGGGTGCACAAAGCACAGCCCTGGTGCCATCCGCCATGGCCATCAGCTTATTCCTTGCCTGGACTGGGCAGGGGTCCCCTCCCTGGGCTGTCGCTCCCCCCACAGGCACTCTCCATGCCAGAGGGATCAGTTAAAAACAGAGCTCAGCCACATCACTTCCTGGAGGGTCTCATCCCAGTGGCTGCTGGCTGCAAACAGCCAACGTCGGAATCCCTGACGTGGCCCACAAGGCCCTAAATGACCTGGCCCCAGCCCCAGCTCCTCCCCTCTCTCCGCGCTTCCCCCACCCTGCCACCTTGCCTCCTTCTGTCTGCAACCTAGGGACCCCACCCTCTTGGCCTGCTGCCTATCCGTTATTTCAGCTTAAATGTCACTTCCCCCAAGGTCTTCCCTGATGTGCCCTCTCCCTTTGGATCCCAGCTCCTTGTTTGTGACTTTGTGGTCCTTAACAACAACTCACCAGTACCTCACTCGCTTCCTGGGCCCACTCCTTCTCCCATGTGTCCCCTGTTCAAATGGAAGCCCATGGGAGCAGGGACCTCCTGCTATATCCCCAGGACTTCCAACCTTCTTGCGCACAGTGGGTGTTCAAGAAACATTTGTTGATTAATGAGACCAGACTCTGCCCTCAAGAAAATCCACAGCAAAGAGAAAACAAGACAGTAGCCTAAATCCAAAAGGGGTACTGATACCCTTGGATTCAAATAAGTTTTCTCCCCTTCCCAGTTTTTCTAACCCAAACCAGATCTAATTCTAATCCCTCTTTCCTTTTTTCTTTTTTTTTTTTTTGGCGAGGAAGATTGGCCCTTAGCTAACATCTGTGCTAATCTTCCTCTGTTTTGTATGTGGGATGCTTGCTGCCACTGCATGGCTTGCTGAGCGGTGTGCAGGTCCATGCCCAGGATTCAAACCTGTGAACCCTGGGCCACTGAAGCAGAGCGCACAAACTTAACCACTACACCACCCAGCTGGCCCCCCTCCTTCCATTTGATCTTCTAGAGCACAGGGTCTCACCCCTACTCTGGGGAGGGGGCTTGCAGAATACTTTACATATAGTAGATGCTCCATAGATATCTGACCAGAAAAAAAGAAGTATTGGTCCTTCCTCATCTTTTTAAAAACTATCTGAGCTCCTAAATTGTCCTTTCTGGCATGAGTTGAATAGCCAAGGCTGTAGGATAGCCTTCCTGCTGAAGGGAAAAAAATGTTAGTTGGTCAAACCCCAAAAATGGAATCATGAAGTGTTAAACTTGGAGAAGTTCTCCAGTCTGGTTTTAATTTGCCCATTCCATGGGCCTCTCATGTCTCAGTTAAGTAGCTTATGATTCATAAATACACACATTCTAGGAAGATGCTAGGAGCAAAGGAGCCCCAGCCTGAAGTCCACTGTCAGGGAAGAGCTTGCCTCTTCCTCCTCCCCCTGCCCCTGGCCCTGAGGACTCAGTTCCGGGGTTCTTTCCCGAGGGCCCTCCGCCCAGACTGTGATGTGAGGAGGGCCAGAAGGGAGGACCTCAGTCCCTCACTGACTCTACCTGAAAGTGGTCTCCAGGAGAAAGTCCAGGGACGCTTGTCCGGGCCTTGAGCATGGCTGCTTAGCCTCAGTTCTGAACAAAGTCCCCTTGGGATCAGAACATAGAAATTGTGCTCAAATAAATGTGACCTGTTGGTTGTCAGGTTATGTCCCACTGACACGCAGGGTGTTTAACTCAGTGACTAAGAGCCATGGGAAGCCCAGCCCCTTGGGATTCACACCTCTCCAACGGGGATAATAGTCTACCCACCTCGTGGAGTTTGTGTAGGAATAATGAGAGAAGGCATGGAAAGCTTCTAGCCTAGTGTGTGAGACAGTAAACGCTTGGCAGTTGAAGACAACTCTGCCTAAAACACCCGCTCATCCTGACCTCCTCCCCTGGAGCCCTCCAGCCTCAGCTCTCACATCCTCACAGGGTCTGCAGCATCCCCCTGCCTGCTCTAGCTTGTCTGCTCAGACCACCTGGTCTTCCTTTCAAAGCACCTGGCCTGGGTTGTGATTATGCACTTATTTGTTTCTTGACTTGCTAACGGCCTGTGTCCCGTGTTAGCGCCCCCCACCCCCAACTCCGCAGTGGGAGGTCCAGGAAAGTGGCGCTGCCTGTCTCTCTCCTGCACCAGAGCCTCTGTGCCTGCCCCGTACGGTGTGAGTGCTCCACACATGGCTGTTCCACAGTCTTGAATGGAGTGGTCACTCTTACAACAAAAGAACAAGATCAAAAGGATTTCAGGAAACGTGCAGATGACAAAGCCACACTCGCTGTGGAAGGAAACCCCGAGGGAGGACTGGTCTTGGATTTGGAAGATGTGGGGCCCTGTCCTAGCTGTGTCACTTATGGTCCTGTGACTGTGGAAAAGCCACTTCCTCTTATCTGGGCTTCCATTGCCTCACCTGTAGGATGGAGATCACAACGCCCACCCTGCCTGGCAATCAGGCAAGAAAATGGATGTTGAAAGCAAAACCTGATACAAAAGTTAGAGCCTTGTTTAAAATTGTAATTGCCACCAACTGTGGCTGAACAAACAGCGAGCAGTCCTGACGAGCAGTCCTGACCTCCCGCAAGGGGCCCCTGGAGCATCTCCGGGAGGCCTGGCTCTGGGAGAGGAGGGATTCCAGAACCTCACCTAGCCCGGCAGGTCTCCTGTGTGTGGAAGTAAAAGGGAAGGGCTGGTGGTTGGAATGGGGCGGGGCATGCTTGCAGATGAAGCTCGCTGAAAATTCGCTTTGATGGGAGTGAGAATTCTATAATGAGAAACACTCCATGCCCCCTTGAATTCCAGGAAGCAAATTGGAAACAGCCGTCTCCGGCTGAGCGAGACTGACCAGAGGGGAGAAGGGCTGGCGGCAGCGCCTCACATGCGCCCAGGGACCGGTGCCCAGGCCTGGGATCTTGAGATCCACACCCATTTGGAAACACTCCAGCATCCAGCGTCTAAATACAGAGGATTAAAAGTCATGGGGCCCACTTGCCAAGAGGCCCCAGAAAATATTTGATCTGCTGTTTTCTGTCTTTCCACCCCCAGTTTCTGGCTCAGTCTAGAAAAAGAGGCTGAAGGACAAACCACGACCTAATGAGGTCTCAGGAGCCAGGATCTCTCGAGGTTTGTCTCAGCAGGCACTCCAGAGAGAACACTGGAAGCCAGCCTGGCGGCCACCGTACCCACACCAAAGAGTTATACCTTCTGATAGACACACCCCAAACCCTTACAAACCAGCAAACGTGGCATGTGATGTGGCGGGCATGGAGCCCACCCCTCTGGGCCCTGGGATGTTTCACACTGGACTGTAGCTGCCCGTGCAGTGAGGGCAAGAGTCAGGCTCTGGGGTGGCTGAAGCCAAAGCCATCCACTTGGGACCTGCCCACAGCTGTTTTTTGCCCTGGAAGACAAAGGAGTGCAGTGAGAGAAGACTGCAGGTGATGTGCAAGCTGAGCGGGGAGGGAAGGGGGCCTGAGGGCATTCAGAGCCCTGTACCCAGCTTCTCCCAAGGGCCAGCCTCCAGTGGCAGACCAGAGTGCTGGCGAGCATGTTCCAGCAGCACTGTCCAATAGGAATATGATTCGAGGCCACATATATCATTTTCAGTGGTCTCACTGCCATGTTAAAAAGGTAAAAAGCAACTGAAATTAATTTTAATAATACATTATTTAGGCCAATATATCCCAAATATCATTTCAACATGTAATCAATGTAAAATTTATTAATGACACATTTTACATTCTTTAATTAGCACTACATCTTCACACCCAGTGCGTAGGTCACACTTGCAGAATATCTTTTTTTTTTTTAAGATTTTATTTTTCCTTTTTCTCCCCACAGCCCCCGGTACATAGTTGTGTATTTTTAGTTATGGGTCCTTCTAGTTGTGGCATGTGGGACGCCACCTCAGCATGGCTTGATGAGTGGTGCCATGTCTGCACCCAGGATCCGAATTGGCAAAACCCTAGGCCACTGAAGCTGAGCGCGCGAACTTAATCACTCAGCCACGGCGCCGGCCCCACACTTGCAGAATATCTTAACTCAGACTGGTTACGTTTTAAGTGCTCAACAGTCACAGGGTGGCTACTCTATTAGTTCGAAGCACAGCTGTTTGAGCTGAAATCCCATGAACTAGCTGTAGGACGTTTTACAACTTACTTATCCTCTCTCTTTCAGCCTTGTCATGTCCAAAATGGGGATGATAATAATTGTATCTACCTTAGAAGGTTTTTATGAGGATATAATTTTCCTAGAATAAGGATTGGCATACGGTAAGAGATATAAAAGCATTAGCTATTATTTTATTATTTCTTGTCCTGAAAATCAAACAAGATAATGGATGTTGAAAATAAAATATGATACAAAAATTAGGACCTTGCTTAAAATTGTAATTGTCATCAAGTGCAGTGGAACAGTCCTGACCTCCCTCCATGAGTCCTGTGGTATTTCAGGGAGAGACCCCTTCTAGTAATTAGAAATACATACTAATATGTATCTAATAAACACATACTTCTAATAAGTTCTCCATTTTCACTTAAGCTAATTTGAGTTGTCTTGCTGTCAGTTGCTACAAAAAAGAGTCTGGGGGAGGCTTGGCCTTGCTCCTGCCTAGCTGTTCCATCGAGGGAAGGATGGGGTGTCTACCTTGGCCCCATACCTCAGAGCCACCTGAGTGTTCATGCTCCATAATACAAAGAGAGGTGAATCAATGGGATGGTGCTTAGCTCATCAAGTGACAGGAGGCAAAATGGGATGTCATGTACCCATATCCTTGGTACCATGGCTTGGCATGTGGATGCCTAATAAATAATAATGCCTAATAAATAATAATGGTGTTGCTTATTCTTATTGCCTTTGAGGCCAGACCCTGGCGATCTGGAGATGAAAAGATGTGCTTGCTGCTCTCATAGGGCACATAGTCTGGTGATACTGCGGTCCAGCCCAGCATACGTGTGTTCTCAGGAGAGAAAGCCAGCTTCTCTCCTCCTTTCTCCCTGTAATAGTCTCTCTTTCTCAGAGAGCATCGAGGACGACATAGAAGGCAGGGGAATGAAATTTGGGGGCTAGATGATCCCTTGGAATGGTATGGAAGGGAGCATGCTTGAAGATCTAGGAACTGAGGAAGAAGAAGAAAGTCTGAACTCGGAAGGGCTGGGGAGAAAAGGCTAAGTTTTCCCTGGGCTTGCTGGTCTCCGTGGGGTCAGTTCCGGTCAGGCCATGATGGGCGTTCAGGGTAACTCTAAAGACCTGACACAGGGCTGGCCTTCAAGAAGCACAGAGTTGGTGTGGCGGTTAAGAGATGGTTAAGAGTTATTTTCTAGCTGTTTGACCTCTGTTAAGTTATTTAACCTCTCTTGGCCTCAGTTTTCTTGTCTGTAAAACGGGAAAAACAACATTGTATGGTTTTTTTGAATTTGGAATAGCATAATACAGAAATATTTATTGTTTCACTTTATGTGTGAAATCTGAAATAACTCAAAATCCCCAAATTAAAAGTTTGTCAAGGGCTGGCCCTGTGGCCTAGTGGTTAAGTTTGGTGCACTCCACTTTGGCAGTCTGGGTTCAGTTCCCCAGCATGAACCTATAACACTCATCTGTCAGTGGCCATGACGTGGCAGTGGCTCCCATATACAAAACGAGGAAGATTGGCAACAGATGTTAGCTCAGGGTGAATCTTCCTCAGCAAAAAAAAAAAAAAAAAAAAGTTTGTCAAGAACTTTGCAAGGCAGCATGACTTGTAAATTGGAAACCGCATTTACGCTCTAGCTACATGATTGCACTATTCCAATAGGTAAACAGAAAAACCTGCCCTCCTTCAGCAGGTGAGTTTTGAATTACACTAGCGTGAACTATTTGTGGTCTTTAGGAATGTCTCCCTGGGTAATTTGATTGCTCATACCTCCATTATAGAGTAATTGTGAATATTAAATGAAATGATGCAGTAACCAGCCCACAGGAAGCAGTTGGTAACAGTAGTGTTATTCTGATATAATAATATGTAAAAACAATGAGGGCTATGATAGACTGGGAGAGATTAAAACAGCAGGCCCAGGTAGAGCTGTAGAATGGGGAGGAGCTGAACAATTGTGAGTTTTGGGATAAACGGCACTGAAGGCAGTTAGCACTACTGACGCAATTTTACCGCATGGCGTGCATGCAAAGGGCACGATTTCTACAGGTGTGCCACACTTTAAAAAAGCTTACACAATTCGAATTTAGTCATTCAATGACAGCTTTTAAGATCGCAACAAACTTGTTAAGTGTAGAACCTCTGGCTGAGAGGGATTAAAAAGCTACGGAAGATGGCCCTGCCACTGAAGAAATGAGAATCTAGACCAAATGACTTATCAGTGTTCTCGTGGTCTCATGCAAACCACAGACGACACTGTGCACTTTTTTTTTGGAAGATTGGCCCTGAGCTAACATCTGTTGCCAATTTTTCCTCTCTTTTTTTAAAATTTTAAAAAATTTTTCTCCCCAAAGCCCCAGGACTTAGTTGTATATCCTCGTTGTAGGTCCTTCTAGTCCTTCTAGTTCTCAGCATGGCTTGACAAGCGGTGCTAGGCCTGCACCCAGAGTCTGAACCGACGAATCCCGGGCTACCGAAGCGGAGCACAAGAACTTAACCGATACATCACTGGGCCGGCCCTGTTATTGCTTTTTAATTTGAAATTGTTGCCAATGTAAAACTTGGGAGATTTTATGTTAAAATCAAGATTTCCAGGTTTGCTTGAGAATCTGGAGTATCTAGCAACATTCCAGCAGGGCACCAAATGGTTGCCCTTTGAGACAGGGTGACACGGGCTGAATTGTGTTCCCCAGAATTCATATTTTGAAGTCCTAACCCCAGAACCTCAGAATAGGACTATATTTAGAGACAGGACCTTTAAAGAGGTCATTAAGGGAAAACGAGGTCATATGGATGGGTCCTAATCCAATATGACCTGTGTCCTTATAAGAAGAGGAGACTAGGACACCACACACAGACTGAGGGATGACCATACGAGGTCACACGGAGAAGGTGGCCATCTGTAGGCCAAAGAGAGAGGCCTCAGGAGAAACCAAACCTGCCGTCACCGCAATCACGGATTTCTAGCCTCCAGAACCGTGAGAAAATAAGTTTCTGTTAAGTTGCCCAGTCTGTGGTATTTTGTTACGGCAGCCCCAGCAAACTAATACACAGGACCTATATTCTCAGTGTCCACAGTCCTCACCACTCCCATATGTCGTGCATCCCATTCACTTAGGCATCACACATAGCTGCTGGCGGCATATGAGTTTGTAACCTCTGATCTACAGGAAAAGGGTATTCTCCATGAATGTTACATGTTTTTATTTCAAAGCTTTGATGTTTATTTTCTCCTTTAATTCTCCCCACAGTTCTAAGAGGCTGACACTATCATCCCTACTTGGCAGAAGAAAAAACAGAGCTCAGAAAAGTGAAGTCATTTTTCCCAGGTCAAAGCTGGGATAGAACCAGGCTGGATGACTCAGGGTCCAGGGCTCATGTCGCTGTACTCTGGCCCCTCTGCCTGAGCACAGGACCCACGAGCAGAAAGCCTTAATGAACAGGGCAGCTCTGCGTGCGTGTGTGAGAGAAGTAAGTCATTACAGCAACGCGCAAATCCAAGGGAGGATTATATCCCTGAACTTGACTGACAGAAACCTGATTTACGCAGGAGTTCATCTCATGGAGGCAAAGTCACGTTGGCAGGCCTTTGACATGGAGGAAGGAGTGGGGGAAGCGGTGAGTGTATTACAGGGACTCTGTTGCCCCAATGATGAACATTCGGGAATAGTAAGCATCACAGACGGGAACTGTAGCGAGAAGGTTCAGTTGTCTGTGGCCCATCAGCAGATGAGGATGAGAAGGAACAGCAAGACAGGGAAGAAGAGAGGAATTTCCAGAGAAGGAAGTAACTTCTTGGGGGAACTGCTGAATATTTGATGGAGGCAGACCAGCTTCAAAGATGACCCCAGACTTGTGAAAGAAATCTCGATTCATTTGTACAATGACACACTATGACGCCATTATAAGAACCAAGTAGGTCATACATGCAGATATGGAAAGATAGTCAAGATACACTGTGAAAGGGAAAAAGCAAGTTGCATCATGGAAAGCAAGGAATGTAAAGTATGATTCTCTTTGAGTTAAAAAAAGATAGATACACAAATGTGTATATATATATATATATGGGAAATCTCTGAAAGGACACAGCATCTTGCAGAGGGGTTACCTCTCAGAATTAGGAATGAGTGTGTGGGCTTTTACTTTTCACTTTGCACCTTTTTGCACCGTCTGAGTTTCTTATGATGAGCATTGTTAGTTTTATATCATTTAAAGCAAAAGGTAAGTCTAACATTCAAGCATGAAAGACAGGCAAGGCTAGTGTCCCTGCCAGGGGAAGGGGAGAAGACAGACATTTGGGAAGAAACAGACTCTGTGGGGCACTTGCTATGTTAGAATGAAGGGCAGTAGTGATGTTCTGAAGAGTATGGAGGGTCTGAGGAGCTGGCAGTTGAAAGTGGGCGTAATGGATATGATTACCAGATAACAGAACAAATCGGAGGAGAATTGTGCAGATGGTAGGGCAGAAATGCAAGGTAAGAGAGGACAGACATTGAACAATGGTAAGTGAGCATCAGCCTTGGGCTGACATAGACAGGACGTTGTCGGTACTATTGCTGCTGGTTCAGTGTGGCAGGCACACGAGGGTCTCTGGGAGATGGCCAGTCTAAGGAGAGGACTCTTGAAGGGTCGCAGGCAGGAGAACTCAGTGGTCAGAGAGCAGAGGGGGATTGCACCGAGGTTGTGCAAAGGACTTGTGGTGTTAGGGGAGAGACCTGGGCTGCAGTCTACTGGGGGCCATTGGGATCATTCAGCTGAGAGAGACAGTCCTGGAATGGGGCAGTGGCAGTGGGGATAGAGAAATAAGAACAAAGTAAGTAAGCTGAGGTTTAGAGACAAGTCGTTTAGGGGAAGAGGGAGGGTGAAGAGAGTTGTGAAGAATTGGGTGCAAATCTCAGCTTGCCGTTTAGTACATTTTCAGCTCAGTTTGCCCATCTGTATGATGCATTTAATTAAAGAAATGTTGTGAAGAGTAAATGAGACAATGCACTCCATAAATGTTAACTGTTAGCTGGGGTATTGGACTCAGACTTACTAAGGTTCAAATCCTTTTACCACTAGTTACTAGCTGTGCGATCCTGAGCAAGTCATTAACGTCTCTGAGCCGGGTTCCTCCTTTGTAGATGGGGATAACCTGTTGTCACAGAAATGAAACAGCACACGTAGAGGGCTGGCAGGGCCTGGCACAAAATAGGCACGAATAAGTGGCAGAGCTATTACGATCAGCAGGTAAATCCCTGAGCACAGCCCTGACACGCAGTAAGCGCTCAGCAGACGTTAATTCAGGTTGTAATTCGCAAGGCAGAGGTGAGAGCCAGGAATCCAGGGGCTGCCGGCCTGCAAACAGCGGGTGTTCGCAGCACTCCCCCTCCTGCCCCGCCCAGCCCCGCGAGGCCTCCCCTCCGCGCCCGCACTTTCCGCCCCGGCCGGACAGCGCGCGGACACTCACCCTCGCTCCCGCCGGCCACGTCCCGGGGCGTCCGGAGCGACGAAGCCCTCGGCCGTGCTCGCGACCCCGCCTCCCGCGGCAGCTGCGGCCCGGCCGGCGCCCGCCCCAGGCATACTTTTCCCATCCCGTCATGGGCGGGGGCGCCTTCCTCCGGTCACGTGGGCCCGCCAGAAGCTCCGCGCTCTCTCTTCAGCATCGGTTGCGTGCTCCCAGGGCTAGTGACAGCTTGCGTGTGTCGATGAATCTCTGTGTGTGGAACTTATCAGTGTATTTGAAAGTTTACGTGCACGAGAGTGATCGTTACGCAGGCGTTTGCAAGGGTGTGGGTACGTCTGCGTGTGTCAAGAGCCATCTGTATTGCTTGCACGTGAACATGCATCTCACTGTGGATCTGAGGGTGCTGGGGGCAGGACAGCTTATAACAGAGTACCTTTTCCTGCGTACTGAACGTGCGTGTACTTGAGAGTGATCATGAATCGCGTGTGCGTGCTTAGTTATCTATGTGTGGGCATTCATAAGTGCATGTGTCCACATGTGCATCAGGGCTGGTGTATGTACATATACACACCGTGTCCAAGACTGCAGCTTGGTGTGCAATTGGAATGTACTTCAGTTGCTGAGTACACACGATAGTGGCTGACTGTATGTTGGTGCATGTTTAAATGTTTGTATGAGTGTGCATAACCACATATCAGTGTGCATGTGCATAATGCGTGTGTGGTACCTGTTTGTGCAGTGGCTCGTCCTGTGTGTGTGTATATGTAAGCAAGCCTTGGTGTGGACTTTGTCCAGACGTGAGTGTGCACGTACATAATAGTGTGGACAGGTACCCATGCGCGATAGCCCTCAGCTCTCTCCTCCCCAGAAGATGAGGCCTCACTAACTCTGGCCCAGCCTTGTTACTGGGAGAGGTGTGTGTGCCTGCTGGAGGGTCTCTGCTCCAGAGCAGGCAGAGCCATCCTGCTCAGGTAGCAAGCAGACACTAGAGAAAAGAAGAATCATCAGAAGCCTGACTTTTGCTTCTCCCTGTTCTGTCCACTGCTCTCTTCCACCAGCTACCAGTATTTCGCTCAGCTGCCAGAGCATCTGGTTAGCAGATTGTATATAACCCAAGGTTTACAGTCAGAATTTTAATGCAGATATGCATTCGAACTCTAATGCTGGTTCCAATACCTTAGACAAGTCAGTTACGTTATAGATGCTGTTTCATTTTCTGAAATGTAGGGAGAATAATGATGATATTACTGCATTGTCTTTCCTCCCAAAGTTGGGACACTCACTCATAAAAGTGTTTGGTAAGCCATTGAACTATGTAGAGAATTACTGTTAATATTACATAAATATTATTTGAGGATGAAAGTTAGTGGGCTCAACAAACATTCACTCAACAAACATTTAATAAGCATCTATCATGTGTCAGTCCCTGAGCTAGGTGCCGGGGATATAGAGGTAAACCAAATAGGTATGGTGCCTATCCTCATGGAACTTAGGGTCTAGTGGGATGACACAAGTGGTTCCAAGTGAAATGAGTGTTACAGTAGAGAAAAACATTGCGTATACAACTGGGTGGTCAGGGGAAGGCCTGGGGAAGAGATGTTTCCACTGAGCCCTGAGGGATGACTGTAACTTGTCCGGTTGTAGGGGAGGAGTGTGCAATGAACATGACTGAAAGACGACATGTGAAGTAGAGTTTGGTGTGCTGATTCATATATGGCTGGAAAGGGGACCTCCATCCACCACCCCCTGTGGGCACCTTGGTCTGTCCCCAGATGAGTCAGGGATGGAAAAGGTGAAGAAACTCTGTTCACAATGCCTGGAGGCTATCCAGAATCTCGAAGGCTCAGGAAAGCCCCTCTTCTAGGGTGCAGTAGGAATCTCCGTGTGTTACCCATGGGGCTCCACGGCGACAGAAGTTGAAATCACTGGCATGCTCTTGTGGAAAGGAAATGGTGAATGAAAAGTATAGGGAAAGGCTGTGGTGCCATACTTTTACAACAGTAAATGTTTACTGGCTGAATGAATGGGAGTGGATGTTTATCCAACTTTTGGAGGAGCGCTGGAACCCAGGTCTCCTGGAGTCAAGCAGAGTCCCTGGGGCCTTGTCCTGTGGGTCCTTGCAATGGTGATAGCTTCACGTAGCAGGAAATCCAAAATACGCAGGAAATGGCTGTTCCAGGAGCTGCCTCAAGCTAGAAGGGACCTCAGGACTTCCTCCCTCTAGCCTGTGTCTGTCTTTAATTCGATCTGAAAACATTTATGACCTATTATGAGTGTGGGGACAAGGAGATGAACTTCTGGTCCACATGGAAAATGAATGAGAACACAAATTAAGAAGCAAAATGCGATAGCACCACAGGAAAGGTACAGCGTGCTATAAGAAATGAGGAGGCTTTCCCCTTTGTTTGATTCATTTCATTTCACAGTTCCATTCGAGTCTGGAGAACATGTCCAGCATCGAATGAGAGAAGATGAAGGACATTATGACATTGACGGCCACAGAAAGTTTACAATCTGGCAGGGGCAGCCATGTGCCAGACGTGGTTGATTGGCTTGTTTCACACCTGTTCAAACCTCTCTCAGGTGTGCCTTCCTATGCTACAGAGGCTGGAATGTAAAAACCCGTTTCCTAGACTCCTTGCTGCTGGGGTTCTCATTGTAATTTAGGTTTAGCTAGTCCTGTGTGCTTCTGCGAGACCTGAGTTCAAAATTGAGTTAGGAAAAAAAATTGAGTTTGATGGAGAGGAGGCAGCAGCTTGGGAGGAATCCACTTGCTGATGCTGACCCAAAAGGGGCAGTATGGCTCTGGAGTCCTGGCAGCAGCTCCTGGTCCCCAGATTACACCTCAGATGGTGTGTTCCTGTAGCCAGTGGCTGGGCCAGTCTCTCCCTCAATTCCTAGCTTCCATATTGTGCCAGAAATAGTAGTTCCCTCGGGGTGTCAGTAGTGTGGTGGTGTTCTGGGAGTCATTCCCGGAGGCCCAGGCCGGAACTTGCTGGGCAGTGATTCTGAATTCTCTTGACTCTCTTTATTAAATCCTGTCTGCTGAAAATTGCTAGAAGGGTGTTGCATCTCACTTGAACCCTAACGATCTGTCATGCTGTGAACTCTAGATCCTGTGAAAGTCAGAGAAGGGAGATGAGGGTGGGTCAGAGCGAGCAGGGGAGAAATCCAGAGGACTGCCTTCCTTTCCTCTTTCAACCCCACCTCCTACCCTCCACCTCTCTTCAATCCCATAATCAACCTTCACATTAATCAATCGATTAAATATGATATGACTGCGATGCAAAATGCACTCTGCTTAATGTTGGGGTCACAGTAAGGAACAGATAAGCGAGGCCTCTGTCTCCATGATACTTATGAGGAGACGGATGTTCAACCATCGCCCAAATAAACATGTAACTCAGAGTTGTGGTTTAGAGTTAGGAAGGAAAAGAAGAGGGAACTGTGGGAGACGATGATGGACGTCTGCGAGAGAACTTATTTTGATTGGGAGATCTGTGAAGATCTCTTGAGTAGGTAACATTTAAGCTGAGTTGCAAAGGATGAAAAATGGCCAGCTATGCAAAGCTGGCAAAGAAGGAGCAGAGAGTATCAAAGCCATGTCAGCCTTTCTCCACATCTTTGTAATGCTCGCCTGTGGAATAGTTGCAGGATAAAGCCTCAACTCCTTAGGCTTTCTGGAGCCTCACTAACTGGAAGCCCTCTTTGATTTGACATCTTCCCAGCCACTTCTCCTGTAGGGCCATGTTTCTCAACCTCAGCAATACTGACATTTGGGGCTGGATAAGCCTTCGTTGTGGGGACTGTCCTGTGCATTGTAGGATGTTTAGCAGGATCTCTGGCCTCTGCCCTCTAGAAAATAGTAGCAGCTCTCCCATCCCCAGTTGTGACAACCAAAAACGTCTCCAGACATTGCCAAACGTCCCCAGAGGGGGAAAACTGCCCTCTGTTGAGAACCACTGTCCTGTGGGCAGCCTTGCTTTTGTCAGGGTGGTCTTCTTGCTGACTCCCCAAAACACCGTCAACTTCTATGTTTCTGCACCTCCACTTATGCTGCTCCTCTAGCTATCTCCAACTCTTCCACAAAGACTCATCCACATGTCTACTAGAAACTCATGGCTTTTATCTGCCCAGTACCCCTCTGTCCATTGGGGAACTCTGTTTGGATTATTCTCATGAGTATTGGTGGTGGGACGAGTGGTCCATCCTAGTGCTCTGCCTGCCCTCTGGCTGCAGGGGCAGGGCATCATGTGGACCAGGTATTCTTTTCTTTATGCCCAGTTAAGAGCCCAAACAGTGGGCATGAGACCCAAGCAGAGCCAATCAGAGTCTTTCCATGTGATTTCCACCAGAGGGCATTGCTTTGCTTCTGAATTGTTAACTGTGAGGCTATAGCTCTGGGCTGCCACTAGCGTATTTCCTGCCACTTGGAGAGAGCCTGCTTATGGCGGGAGACAATGTTATCAATACACAAATAGAAGCAGATTCAAGAACTGAAAGGTAGAGAGAAGAGTGCTGTGACCATATTATTAGAGCCCTTTGTTCAGATACTTGTACTAAAATAGTCACATTCTCATATTCTTTCTCTCCCGTTCTTTAAGCTAGTTTGAATGGTTTCTGTCAGCTACCATGGAAAGAGTCCTAATACAGTATCCTTCAAGGCCTAATACAAATCTCTCCTCTTTCATGAAGTCTTTTCAACACAGAACTGAAGAAAATTCTTTGAATTCCTAACTGGTGGTTTGCTGAAGCCAGCAGCTAATTCTGTGCCTCTTTCCAACTCTGAGTTTAGTGACGTCATGTTGGCAGTTTGAAATCATCATAGTAGTCAATTACACTACAGAAATCAGCAAATGCTACAAATCAAGGCTCTCTTTCTCCCAACCCAGCCCCCAGCCTGTTTACCAGCACACCACTGTCTAAATTGCTTCTCAATTGTACCACCCATTTGGATATTAATAATGTACTGATTTGTGACATCTCTTGCCTTTTGAATTTGGTGATGTTGGGAGAAGTGCCCCTGACCTACACTGCATTTGCAGCTTCAGATTCTCAAAGGAGGAAAGGTCCTGAGAAATAATTTGGTCTGTGGTCTTCATTTTGCACATGAGGACAAAGAAGTCCAGGGAGCTTCAGCGGTTTGGTAGGTAGTTGTGGAGTGAAGACAAGGAAAGTCTAAGATCTTGACTTAGATCCATTATGAAAACGTAGGTCTTCCTGGGCTCCCTTTTTGCCTTTTTCAACCCTTTCCTTTCTCCAATTCTCATACAAAAGAGAGTTTAAAAACAATTATTGAATCATTCCAAACACCTAATGGCCAAGACCCAAGTTGTCAATGCTTACTTTCAACAAGGGTTTTGGGGCTGCGAAATTCTCTAGAATGAGATCATTCCAGATGGAGTCTCACTAATGTGGCAGCACTGGGGAGACAGCTGTTGATAGAAAGGACATGGTGCCATTGCACAGAAGGACGGTGATGTTGGAGTGAGTGTTGGCTGCTCGGTGTATTATATCACTTAGATGATAGCTGAAATGCAAGGAAAGGTGACAGATTTATAATAATTAAAAATATGCATTTTTTGACAGAGGTGTTCTATTTCTAGTAACTCACCCTGGAAGTGAATATAAGGATATTCATTGCAACCTTGTTTGAACTAATACAAGACTGGAAACACTCTAAATGCCTAGCAATAGGGGACTAATTAAATAAATCATTATACATATATACAGAGAGGCAGAACTCTATGTACTATTATGGAATTATCTCCAGGATACATTGTTTAGTGAAAAAAATAAGGAGCATAACAATGTGTACAGTTTGCTGTCATCCAAATTAAAAATAGAAGAGGTGAGGAAAATGCACATAAACACATGGATGTATGAGCATAAGCAATCTCTAGAAGGATATACAGAAAATTGTAACACAAGACATTGTATCTGGAGAGGGGAACTGGAAAACAGTGGTAAGAGGGAGACTTATTTTTCATGGTAGGTCTTTTGGAGCAGCTTGATTTTTAAAAACATGGGTATCTATTACATATTCAACACCCTTCCCATCAATAAAATAAAAAATAAAGGATATATTGTGTTGCAGTTCTTGGAAATTCTTCCTTTGCTCTTATGGATGAGTTGGATCTGGGGATGTGGCAAACCCCTTACAATTATACCCTTTTTTTTTTTTCTCCTATGTAAGAGTATTTTTTTAAAAGCTCTGGAAGAATACATATCAAACTCATGACGGTGGTAACTTCAGGCAGAGGGATTATATGCTTTCTTTTAAAAAAAAACCTTTCAAAGAGCAGTCTGTTCCAACCTTGCAAGTGTGGGACAAGTATTTCTCTCATCATACAGCCAGAGGAACGGAGGCACAGAAGCAGGCCATCTCCCCCAGGTTACACAGTGGGGGAGGGGCAGGTTGGGGAGAGAGCTCAGATCTTGCCCAGGCATACATTCCTTCTACTAGACCACATTTAGCTGGGCAGAGGCTTCAACAAGCAGAGTAGTTGTCACAGGAAGGAAAAGGAGACCCAGGGAGTTCTGAGAGGCTCTTCTGGCCTAAGGTTTGAGGAAAGTTAGAGCCCTGAGCCAACTAGCGTCCCAAAGCAAATGAAGTCAGACCAAAATAGACACCACTTACATTCAGCAGGAAATGACCCAGAAAAGATCCAATCCGTTTCCAGATGTTATTTGAAGGGCCTCAGTTGGAGAGACTTCATTTTGGAAGCTGAGGCAAAAAGCTCTTGATAAGGTTTCTCAACTCAGAGTGTGGATCAGAAGAGAGCAGACATTTGATTGGAGGGAAATGCCCTGCTATGGAGGTTGAGAGGCTTCTGTTTTATGGAATCAAGGTTTGAGAAAGCAGCCTATGAATGAGTATAGAAACCAAGGCTTTGCCATCTTTTGTCAGCATAATTTTGGGAAGGAACATGAGAAATATAGGGTCTATTCCTGCCTTTTGGCTGGGAAGAAAAGCAGAAATTTCAGATTGAGGAAATGAGGCATGATTAAACTGTATAAATGAGACTGAGCTGGAGGATAAAAAAATTTTTAGGTGTTAGCTGTTGTGAAGTAGGAGACTAATTTCTCTAAATCTTGTATTTCAGAGACGTCTACAGATTTATTTTACATAACACTCAGAAGACACTTAGCTCTACATGTCTCATCCACTTATGATGGGTATAATAAAAACTAAAAACCTTGAAGCAAACAAGAGTGTGTCTAATGTGCTACTCCTTATGAAGGAGAAAGGTTACACTCACAAACACACACACACTTGTTTATGTGTAACCATCTCTTTAAAGATACCTAATCTGGTAAGAGCGGCTGCCTCTGGGGAGAACTGTGGAGGAGAGAGACGAGGTGGGAGGTACAGCCTTCACTGCACTGTTCAATTTACCCTATGCCTCTATTACGTATTAAAAATAAAACGTAGTCTTAAAAAAGTGGAAAGAGAAAAACATCCCTTTACAATGGAGAGATCAGGTGGCCATTCTGCTAACCACACAAGGAAATTTTGCATCACCAAGGCTAAAACAACCTGACATTATATGGTGCATTAAGGGTTTTAACCTAAATTTAATCAAGCCTTCAGACCTAACCTCTGATTAGCAGAAATCAAAGAAGATGACATAGGAGAAAGCAATCCAGAGAGTGGGACATTCTTCAAAATGTTGTCAGAAAAAAATTAGGTGGTTCAAAAAAATTAGGAATAAAAGATATTTTGAGGGCAACTGGAGAAACTTTGAATATGGCCTGAGTATTAGGCAATTATTAGAGAATTATTAATTTTCTTGGGTGTGAATAATGGTTTTGTGGTTGTATAGCATAATACCCTTATTCTTACGAGATGCATGCCAAAGTAGGAGGGGTGAAGAGACATGATGTAGGAAATTCACTTTAAAGTGGCTCCAAAAACACACCTGAACACACGAACACACAGAGTTGGTTATTAAGCTATAGTCTCTTAGCTTCAAACTAGGCCATGCGATGCCAGGGCTGGGACTTTGCAAATCACAGTTCTCCTTTGCCAGCTGGCCTTCTGCTTGTCTTCCAGTTGGGGCACTAGAAAGAGACCGGAAGTCCAGAGGAGTGGAAAGGAACCCGCTCCTTTCTGTTTTGCTTCCTGTTACTGTCAGCCTCACCGGAGCAACAGTTCCTCACCCTGGCAATTAGAGAGTTATTTCCTGTAGGAGCAGCTGGTTCAAATTTACATTTTTTCCACACTCTCAGAACCAGCCTCATTATGCTTCTTCAGACATACCAGTATCAGCTGGCAGATGTCTTCTCTGTCCCAGCTCCATGGGCCTCTTCATCCAAGTCTCTCAGTTGTATTAATCCCAAGCTCTTCTCCTTGTTCTCCCAGCCCTGGGATGGTAACTTTCTGTATTTACTACAGTATTCCTTTTGCCTTTCCAGCTCTCCAATACTCGGTTAACAATTCTTTACATTAAATTCTCTCTGCAAAAGTAACTGGTGAGGTTTGTGTCCCCTTACTGAGCCTTGACTGATACAGAAATCGGTACCAGGAGCCTCAGGAAACAGACCCTCCAAGATGGAATTTTTTCACATGCCTGGGTTAGTCTTCAGATTCGAATGCAATGTTGAGCTCCTTGTCATGGAAAGGGGATGCTAGTAACCCATGGCATGGAGTGGTACTGATTAGTCAAATTATTGACTGTAGATTATTGTGATAAAGAACCTCCTGAAGCAGGTGCCTGGCGACCAAGCAGCTGCCTGGAATAATGATGACTACAAGGACTGTGGGGTGGGATGCCTTCTTCTGAGTGCACTGAAGTGCTTACAGAAAGAAAAGGACACACTCAGCTATTTAAAATCTCAGCTCAAGTCTCAGTCAGAGAACTAGAGAGAATCTATGGCAGTTCTGAAATATCTCAAATCTTTTGTAGCTGCAAATTCAGACACAATATTTAATTGTGAGGGTTGCAGAGTTAAATGTAAATTGAATACACAGCCTCCATCTTTCAGTGAACGTTAGGATGAGGATTGGGAACTGTCCGCAAGATTTGGAATGAGAACATCTGCATGGACTCAGATGAAGCTGAAAATCTTAACCCCTAAGTCACTCTGAGCCTGCCTTGCCTTCACCTTCCATGTCTGAGAGTAGCCTGAAGTCCTTGTAATAACCTCACCTGAAGCAAGTGTCTTTCAAGGAGATGCCTATACTCTTCAAGACCGACCCCACCTACTTCTTGTTGCCACTAGATGCCTAACTAGGGTGAAATCCAGCATATTCCAAGGGAACAAGTACAAAGTCTGATCCCAAAGGAAAGATTTTATAATCCAAAGAACAGCAAGACTTTTCTAATCGACATAGGCAGAAACCTGGTGAGTATGTGTGGGAATGGCATTCTAAGAGCATTAGACTAAAGAGCACAGAATATAATAGGCCAAATTTACTGATATGTGCATACTTATCAGCGATTCTGGATTTAATGTTAGCTTGCATTAAGAATTTATTTACTTGGATGACAGAAATTTGGACTCAACAGTGACTTAAATATAATGAGTTTGAGATCCCAGAACTTCCCTGGCATAATGTGGAGAAAGGAATTCAAAGAGTTAGGGAGATAGAAATGTTGGAGCAAACTTACCAGGTGTGACCTTCAACCTTCCCTCACCCACTACCCCCCGCTACTTTATGGTTCAAGGGGGCCCAGAGGACACTCGTTCACTAGGTATTGAGCAATACATTAAGGAGTCCACCAATACCCTTGACAATCTCTGTGGTGGTTGTTCTCCATAGGCTGGTTTGATGGCAGAAGATGCTGCCACTGAGATGAGTTCACTGACTGCAGTGAGGTTGATGGGATCCTAGAGTGGCACAGTCCAAGGGGCAGCATTCTGTCATTAGAGCTAAGGCGGATGCATTTAACAAAATGCACACCAGGGACAAAATGGTAATTAGAATGTTTTGACCCACAGGGATCATTGATAGTAGCTGTCATGGTTAATTCTATGTGTTAACTTGGCTGGGTGACTGTGTGCCCAGATATTTGGTCAAACATTATTCTGGGCGTTTCTGTGAGGGTGTTTTTGGATAAGATTAACACTTAAATGGATGGACTCTGAGTAAAGCAGATTGCCCTACAAAATTTTGATGGGCCTCATCCAATCAGTTGAAAGCCTGAATAGAATAAAAAGACCAAGCTCCCCTAAGCAAGAAAGAATTCTCTAGCAGACTGTTTTCAGACTACAACTGCAGCAACGGCTCTCCTGGCTCTCTGGGCTGCTGGCCAAAACCCTGCAGATTTTGGACTTGTTAGCATCCATAATTCTCTGAGCCAATTCCTTATATCATATATATTCATATCTTCCTGGTTCTGTTTCTCTGGAGAACCCTACTCATACATTAGCTAATTGGTACAGTGGATCTAGGAATGAAATAGATGGGCAGTCTACTAAAATATTATTTGATCTATACAACAGGAAAAACTCTTAGGTCTGATGCTCAGAAATCTGACTAAAGTTACTACAGAGAGAGTCATAGCCTCTCCTTCAGTTTCCAGACCCAAGGCAGTTTTCAGATCCAGAGTCCCCTGACTGGCGGATGTGCTGAGTTCCCTTAAGGACTCCACAACACTGCCACAAGTATATACTATAAACCTTTCTCCAAGACTTACCCAGAGATCTGCAGTGTTTAAAAGGATGACTGCGTATTGCAAAAAAAGAAAATCCTCAGCTCTTTTGGGGATTAATAGGCACTGGCCCTGAATTAATTCTAATTCCTGGGAACCTAAAACTCTATTATAGTCCATCAGTCAAGGTGGGGGCTAATGGTGGTCAGGTAATGAATGAAGTATTGGCCCAAGTTTAACTTACAGAGAGCCTAGTAGGTCTAAGAACCTAGAGGTTACAGCTCCAGTTCTTGAATGTGTACGTGGAACTACACATACTCAACTACTGGCAGAATCCCCAAATTTGCTCTCTGATCCATGGAGTGAGGGCTATTGTGGTAAAAAGGGCGAAGTAGAAGCTCCCAGAAATTCCCCTCCTTACTAAGGTAGTAAGCAATACCACATTCCTAGAGGAAACTGCAGATAAGGGTCCCACCATCATAGCTTAATATCTATCACATTCACCTGTTTGTTCTGTGTAGGTTGATGGATCTGGAGAAGGACTATGGATTACTGTCAGCTTAATCAGGCGATGACTCCAATTGCAGCTACTGTTCCAGATGTGGTATCTTTATAAGAGAAAATCAACATAACCTCATATACCATTAGTGACCTGGTAAGTGCTTTTCTTTTTTCTATACCAATTGGCTCTGCCGCCAGAAGCAGTTTGTCTTTACTTTGCAGAACCAAGAGACCATCTTCACAGCCTTGCCTTAGGGCTACGTCCACTTACTGTCTGCTTCAGTATAAACTGCAGAGATCTTGATCATCGGACATTTCACAGACCATCATACTGGTCCACTTTGCTGATGACAGGCAGATTGGATCTGATAAGAAGGTAGTAGCAAGTACTTTAGATGCCTTAGTAAAATATATGTGAGTCAGGGAGTGGAAGATAAACCCCATAAAGATTCAGGGACCCACCCATCTTAGTGAAGCTTCTGATGTGCTAATCGTCTAGAGCATGTTTCAACAGTTCACTCCTTTTCTATCTTTTTCATTGAAATATATTTGACATATAACATTGTGTAAATCAAAGGTGTGCAATATGTTGACTTGGTACATTTGAATGTTGTAATATGATTGCCATGTAGCGGTAGTTAGCACCTCTATCACTTCAGATAATTATCATTTCTTTCTTGTGGTGGGAATAATTAAAATCTAGTTTCTTAGCAAGTTGGATGATTACAATACAATATTGCTGTCTATATTGTAATAGTCCTTCCAAGGAGAAAGACAAGTTGCTGTACCTCACATCACCTACACTACAACAGAGGCACAAGGCTTCACGGGCCTTTTTGGCTTTTGGAGGCAACGCACACGTTTGAGTGTGTCAGTCTGACCCATTTACCAAGTAACGTGTAACACTGCCAGTTTTGAGTGGAGACCAGAGCACGAAAAGGCTCTGCAGCAAGTCCATCTGGAGTGCTAGCTACTCTGCCGTTTGAGACCTAAGACCCAGCAGATCCAATGACATTTGAATGTGGCAAATAGGGATTCTGGATGGAGCCTTTGGCAAATGCCCATACAAGCATAGACCTCTAGGGTTTTGGAGAAAATCTGTACCCTCTTTTGAAAATAACTATTCTCCTTTTGAGAAATAGCTCCTGGTTTGCTACTAGGCCCTGTTAAAACTGAACACCTAACTATGGGACTAGGTGCTATGTGATCCAGCAAGCCATGAACTGGAGTGTGCCCAGCAGCAGTCTATCACCAAGTGGAAATGGTACATAAAGAAGAGAGATCAGCAGGTCTGGAAGGCACAAGCAAGTTGCCTGAGTAGGTGACCCAACTCCTTTGACACCTCCTCCCATGCAAAGCTTCCTTTTCCCTCAATCTATAACTTTGGGTGCATGGGGAGTTCCCTATGACGAGCTGACTAGTAGGAAGAAATTTAGCCTGGTCTACAGTTTATTCTGCCCAGCATGCAAGGACCAGCTGGTTGCTGCAAAAACTGCCGCAGCATTACAACCCCAGTCAGGTCTGTCTCTGAAAGACCCCACTGAAGGGAAATCTGCCTGGGGAGCAGAACTTGGAGCAGGACATTTGGTTGTCTGCTATGTCTAGACTGAGCACTACCCAGAAGTAGGCACCTAAACTCGTGTTCAAGGGCGGTTACTGATGGTTGGACGGATGGTCAGGGACTCAGAAAGAACAGATTTAAAAGTGACAAGGAGGTCTGGGGGCGAGGTATGGCTGAACACCTCAGAACAGGCAGAGAACTGGAGATCACTGCATTCTAGGTGAATGCTCACCAAAGGACGCTGTGCAGCCATGAGAATGAGAACGTGCTTTGTAGACAGACAACCACAGGGAACATAACGAACCAAGAGCTTCAGCAGCTGCAATCTGAAATTCGTCACTGCACCTGGACCAGCTCACACTTCCATGGGCTGCTCCCAGCACATAACTGAGTGTGACAAGAATACTAAGGCATGCATATTCACGGGATATACAAGTCTCCTGTGACAGCTGACTTTGGCTTGAGGACTTCCCGATGGCCTTGCTGAACCTACATTAACACAGAGGAGGATCTCAATAATCAGGACATGATGACGTACTTTATAGCTATTAGTCAGCCTCTTTCTCCAGACATCACAATTATTGCCCAAAGGGCCATGTGTGAGAGTGGCCATGTAGGCAAGGATGCAGGCTTATACATAAGTACAACATTGACTTCCCCTCACCAAGACTGACCTACTGAGTGCCCGACCTGCCAACAGCAGAGACCAGAGACCCACACTGAGGCCCTGATATGGGCACTTGGTGGCAGGTTATTTATATTAGACCCCTTCTATCATGGACGGGGCAGTAACCTACTCTTATTGGAAAACACACACCATTCGGATATGGCTTTGCCTTCAGTACTTCGGCCAGCCTTATTAACTGTCACGGCATCCTGCACCACATTGTATCTCATCAAGGAATAGCAAAGGAGCGTGTGTTATTCTGCTTGGGCTGCCATAGCAAAATACTATAGACTGGGTGAAATTTCTCACAGTTCTGGAGGCTGAGAAGTCCAAGATCAAGGTGTGACAAGGTAGGTTTAATTCTGAAGCCTCTTCTCTTGGCTTGTAGCGGGAATCCATCTCTCGGTGTGCTCACATGACATCCTTTGTGGACCAGAGAGAGAAAGCAAGCTCTGTGGTGTCTCTTCTTATAGAGGCACTAATCTCATTGGGCTAGGGTCCCATCCTCATCACCTCACCTCACCCTAATTACCTCCCAAGGTCTACCTCCAAATATCACATTGGGGGTTAGGGTTTCACTATAGAAATTTGGAGGTGGACACAAACATTTAGCCCATAACAGAGTGTGGCAAAAGACTGATGCCTACAGAATTTACTGGTCTCGTCATGTACTTCACCACCAAAAAGCGGCTGGTCTGTTGGCATGACAGAATGATTTACTTAAGACTCAGTTACTTGCAAATGGGAGAAAATAACCTAAAAGGATAAAGTTCTTTCTTATAAGATGCAATATGTACTTTGAATTGGTAACCAATGAATATGGATTTTTTTTCTAAGCCATAATACAAGGGTCCAGGAATCAAGGGGTGGACGTGAGAGTAGCTCCGCTTACTATTGTACTTAATAACTCACAGAATTTTCACTTCTCATTGCTGCAACTCTGAGCACTGGTAGTTTGGAAGTCTTGGTTCCCAAGGAATGCTTTCCAGAGGACGTAACAGTAGTTCTACTAACTTGGAAGTTGAGGTTGCCACTGCCCATTTTGGGCTTATGCTGTGAGGGTTAATGCCAGTGGGCCTGAACGTGGCCTGGTCAAGGCATAACATGTCCAGATGACTAGTGTTGCACTGGAACCATGCATCTGAGGAGTTTCAGGGTGGTTTGTACCAGCTTGTCATCACTGTTTATTGTTAGAGTGAGATGGATGATTTATACCTGGAGACCTCCTCTACACCCCCAGTCCTCAACCCCTGCCCCACAAACTTGGTTGTTGGGGCTGCTTTTTAGACAACTGAATAATTAATGGCACTGCTACTAAATTTGAGAAGTGAGTTGAAACTTTGTGTCTCCTCATTCTGGGGAGAAGGTAGAGCATCTTTATTTGTAGAGAGGGTAGTTAACACCTTAAGAGAACCACAAAGCTGTTTATTGTATAGAAATTCAAATATGGATAGAGGGTAGGAATGGATGCTCAATCGCCAAAGGGATGAATGTGCTGGTTATTAAACTATTGTCTTTCAGCTTCAAACCCATCCTTCCATACTTCCTATAATCTGCTCTGTGATCCTGGGGCTGGGACCCCACAAAGTATATTTCTTTATCACCTAGGTTTCTGTTAAACTCTGCAAATAAGGGAGCAAGAGAGATAATGGAACTACAGAGGAAGGACCAGGGACTTGCTCCTTGCTCTTTTTCCTCGTATTGCTGTCAGTATCATCTCTGCAGTGGTTCTTCAGCCTGGCAGTGAGAGTGAGTTCCAGTAGCAGCAGCTGCTTTGAGTTTTCAGTTTTTTCACACTTCTGGAGCCAGCCTCATCATGCACTCTCAGAGATGGCAGCACCAGCAGGCTGACACTCATTCTTCCGACTTTTGAGGTCCTAAGACAATAATACCAGTCAAGCGCGGCCCCTTCCTCAGACTCCAGAGTCTCACTTCCAAGGGACCCCTCATCCAATCTTCCAAGTTTTAATAATCCCACCTCTTTTCTTGTTCACCCATCCTAGTGATGCCAGTTGCTTCCTGCACTTACTATCTCGGTGATACCTCAGTATCCCCTTTTTCCTTTCTAGTTCTCCAACACCTGGTTAATGATTCTTTACTGTAGATTCCATTTCTTTAAAAACTGGTTTGGTTTCTATTTCTTACTGGATCCTGTTTGATACATGGATACCTATGCATTTATATAACAGCTACAGCAAAATGTTAATTTTTGAATCTAGAAAATAGGCATGTGGGTGTTCATTTTATTATTCTTCCAACTTCGTGGTATGTTGGAGACCTTTCATAATAAAACACTGGGGATAAGGTCTTCTGAAGATTTGAATAAATATCAGTTCCAGAATAAAAAGGTAACCCTTTTTATTTTATTTATAATTATTTAATATAATTAATTATATATTAATTAAATATAAATTATATTTATATTTTATTTATTACTATTTATATAATATATATAATTAAATATAAATAATTATTTAATATAATTTATATTTATTTATAAAGGGTGAAAGTTTCCAAAATTGTAGGTTAGGAAATGATAAATAAAAACTGTGATTGCTCCAGAAACCAAGCTGGGACCATGACAAAAATAAACAGAAAAAACCCAAAACAAACAACAAAAAGTCTAGTTTTCTGTTTATATCTAGGAAAAGTTCTTTCAACTGATGTCAACACCACCAAAATTCCAAAATCAAGCAAATAAAATATGGTTTCTGTGGGAAAAAATGAAGACGTTCTCTAGGGAAAACCCGTCCAATTGTTCCATCTTATAGGGGAGAAAACTGAGGCGCAGGACAGGTAAGAGCTGCCCAAAATCACGTAATAAAATTAACAGAGTCAAAACTTTCCCATGAGCCATTCGTAATAAGAAAGATTGGAAACCAGGTATTGAAGCAGGTCTCTTGACTGCACACGTCAGAAAACAGATTTCAGAAAAAGAGGGACTCTGTTAGCTCACGTAACTGAGAGGAAAAAAGTACGACTGCACTTGGGTGCTGAAGCAGTGTCACGGGGAATCTGCCTCCTCCCTTTTGTCGGCTCTGTCTCTGCCGACTTCATCCTCTGGCAGCAGAGTTGATCACCGGAAGCTCCAGACTCACGTGCTGCTAGTTTAGCAAGTATAACGTCTTTCCCATTAACTCCAACAAAAGGACTGGAGCTCACCCTAGCCAGGATGCGGTCATACAGACTGCCAGCGGGTAAGAAAGTTCCTCAAAGAAAAATCTGGGTGCTATTATTTAAAAAGGCAAGTGAATGAATGAATGAATGCTAAGCAGACCAAAATAAGAGATGATTTGTCTGCCAGACCTCTTGATTCCTATATGCTGAGGGCTATAGAGTTTACACAGCTAGTAAGTAGCTGAGCCAGAACTGGAATCCATTTCTGTATTAGAGTAAGATTTAGAGCAAAACTGTAAAACAGAAGAAACGTAACCTCAGGTGTCTCTTTATTCTCAGAAGATAAATCAAGTACAACATACAACGAATAAGACAATTACTTTATATTGCCTTTCAAATTAAGGTAGACTGAAAGCTTCAAATTTGATTTTTCCAAATGCTTGGTAGATATGAAAGCCAAGCTTACAATATTTTGATATAATTTAGTGCTAAAAAGGTTCTATACTATAAATACCCAGATCCTAATCTTTTAAAAACTGAGATATAATTCACATATCATAAAGTTCACCCTTTAAAAGTATGTGTGCTTCGTTTTGATTCTCATTGGATCATGCCTGAAAATGCTGACCCATCTATTTACTTCAAGTAGCTTTTGGTGGCTTACAAGAGCAGCCAAGATGTCAAAAATTCACATGCAAGTCAGTATAGACAAAAAGTCCCTCCCATCTTCTCTTTCCCACCCTTGCTCCCCAACGATTTCTTGCAGTCTGGTAGTTACTGGCTCCACCAGAGTTCTGTCTGCCAATTTTGTAGGAGAGGCTCAGGTGGAGCATTTTTAATCTGAACTACTAATTCCTTTTCTAGTGATGTTTAAAAATCAGAAATTTGGCAAAATCTGTAATGCAAGCACGTTTGCTTTCAACCAATCATGCACAGAGAGTGACATCTGCTGGTCATAAAGGTTATATCTTTATCCTGCCTTGATTCCTTTTTGCAATTTATCAGTGACCTTAATTATATAGTAAAAATATAAGAAAAACAATCTCATATCGATCTTATATGATCTCTTCCTTGGGAGAAAAAGAAACCAACATATCTGACTTATATGTGCCAATATATGTACCACTGTTGGAGATTATTTAAATTAAAAAAAAACTAGGTTTCTTCTTCATTTAGCAGACACTGCACCCTCTTTCATTTGATCAGGGGAAAATAAACTGTTGTAGAATTTGAAAATGAATTAAAAACTCAGCCATTTCCTTTACAAATCCTTTGGGTTTTTGTTTCAGAGCAGAAATGAATGAATTTAGTTGAAGAGAGATTCTAGTGGACTTAATCAAAGCCCGGGCATCAAAGGTCATTGCTTCTGGCCTTTCATCCTAGTCTTGCTATTGTGTCATTAGGTAGGTCCCAGGTTTCATGCAAGCCCTTGCTCCATCCCTACTTCCTTTCTATCTTCAGATATGCAGACATATTAAACTTTATACATACTCATCCAGATTTATTCCTATATTAGCTTTGGAAATTTTTCCCACTGTTCTTGAAGTTAGATTATACTAGGAAACATTACAACGTATATTCTGTAACTACATTTTTAAATGAAAGGCATGTATTTATATTTACTGATAAAAGTATTTGATGGTGATAAAGCTCAGTTTTATGTAGAAAATATAAACTTCAATTTGCATCTAAATTTGGTAGTCAGATTCCATTGCCTTTCAGGTTTTTTTTTCAATTTTTCACTATTATAAAAATGCTGTGATTGGGCTGGCCTGGTTGCATAGTGGTTAGGTTTGTGTGCTCTGATTCAGCAGCCCGGGGTTTGTGGGTTTGGATCCTGGGTGCGGACTTACACATTCCTCATCAAGCCACGCCGTGGCAGCATCCCATATATAAGACAGAGGAAGACTGCCACAGATGTTGGCTCAGGGCCAATCTTCCTCACCAAAATAACTAAATAAATAATGCTGTGATTACTCACCTTATAAACAAAACTTTGTGGACATCCTTGCTTCTTTCCATGTGACAAATTCCTACACGGAAAAATCCTAAATCAAACGGCTATGAATAATCAATAAAGGAACGAAAACTAGTACTATAATAATAAAAAATCGGTAGTAGTAGAAGAGATGTTTTAGAAATCCAATCCTTGTCTATTATCTAGAGGAGTGAATACATAACTTTTAAAGCTGATAAATCAAAGCTGGTATATGTGTTTGATATAAACATATTACTTACAGATGTGGGCAGAACCACAAAAAGTTAAAGCAGAAATGGTCAAGGTGATTGGGCAGGAAGGGGACTGCAGCTATTCATCACAGACTCATGTTTTTTTTTTTAGGATGATAAGCCCTGAGCTAACATCTGCTGCCAATCCTCCTCTTTTTGCTGAGGAAGACTGGCCCTGAGCTAACATCTGTGCCCATCTTCCACAGCATGGCTTGACAAAGAGTGCGTAGGTTTGGACCCGGGATCTGAACCGGCGAACCCTGGGCCACTGAAGCAGAATTTGCGAACTTAACCACTGTGCCACCAGGCTGGGCCCCGCAGACTCATTTCTTTCTTCAGCATTGAGCATTTAGTACTTTGATAAAAAATTCAAGTTTTGAAACAAAAATGTAAGCTTATTTAAATTAGAAAATACTTTGTCAAATTATCATCTAGAAAAAGAATATTCCTTTAGATGCCCATGGGGAATTTTTTGATGACCCTGACTTACTCTAGTAATTTCTTGTCAATTTGTTTATTATTTATATTCTGGTCCATTCAAAAGTTTTGAACTATTTTGGAAAAATACATACAGAATAAAATGTAAAACAGGTGAGGAAGCTGGGGTGTAGGAAAATAAGAGGAGGCCAGAGGACCAAAGAATCCATCAGAACCATCTGGAAAGGTAGTTAAGAATGAAGATCTGTGATCTTCTCCCAGACTTGCTAAATCGGAATCTCTAGGAGGCGGCTCTGGAACCTCCTTTTTAGCAGCCTCGGTGACTTGGAGTCCTCATGTAATTTAAAGGAAGACGAGTGATGATAAGGTATGAGGATGTTTATTAACGTCATGGCATTCAGAGCACGGGAGCTAGGGGGATGGACAGTGTGAGAGTGACTCCAAAGAACGCATTTAAAAATAAATCTTATATAAACTAGAATCATCCCTTCTCTCACTATAACATTTCATGATCCTCTTCTGATTTCACTAACCTCCCCATGACAGCCTGCACAGAGATGAGAGGACTCTCTGCCATTTTGTCCTTTGACTTTTACCCTTCACACGAAGATGCCAGCTGTGGGAGGTCTTCTTTTTTCTCTTGGCTCCATTCCTAGCCTACTGTACTATTTAGCTGGATATTCTAGTGTTGGGTGTCTTTTTCATGTATTGCATCAAGAGGTTAGACAGACACATAAAATTAGAAAAACCCTATGGATCAACTAGGCAGTGACGGGTACTTAATCTTTTCTGCTGCTTGTGTTCTCATCCTCAAAATATATTTTCACATGCCTCATTAATGAAGTCAAAGATATTCAATTTGTAAACATTGGATTTGGTATACCATAAATATAAAAGGAAAGAGACAGAATTATAGCTTAATTTTACAGTGGAATTAAGAATATATTAGAAATCATACATTAAAAAAGTTTACCAGCTTACAGTGACTTCTGCTGTAGCTGTAGCTTCTGTTCAATGATGTCTGAGAAACGAGGAACTTTTTTTGAAATAGCCACACGGATGTCATCACTCATATTAAAGCAGCTCCTGGACTTTGTTTTAAAATGTAAAAGTGATGAAAATCCCAATTCACAAAGGTAGGTAGTTGCAAACGGTATAAGGATTTCTAGAGCTGTCTTTGCCAGGTTTGGAAACGCTGTGAATTGAGCACACCAGAAATCCTCAAGCTTCATTGTCTCAAATTCCATCAGGATTTGGCCACTAGCTCGTAATTCAGCAAGATCATTTTTCATTAAATAACCATCATCGACAAAATCCAGATTAAAAAGAAATGGATCCAGTATCCATTTACTGGCCTCATCAAGGTCTCCAATGGAAAAATAGCCGTGGAAGAAGTTGCTCAACTGTTGCAGATGCAGTGTTATGTCAGTGGCAATGCATACTGCTTCATTATCTGAAACGATTATTTCTTCCAGAAAGGGAAAGTTGGTAAAATTTCTTTTCTCAATTCGCTTTAGCCAAAACGGAAACTTTCTAACAAAAGCAGATAACTTCTCTCTGGCTGACACCGTGTTCATCCCAGTCCTTTGCATAGACGCGCTAAGTTCGTTTAGGTGTTTGAATAAATCTGCAAGGTATGCTAGGTGAATTTTAAACTCTTTATTTTCAAAGCCATCAACTAAATTACTGCTTTGGTGGTGAAGAAACTGATCTATTTCTTCATACATTTCAAAGACATGAGTAAGTATTTGGCCTCGAGAAAGCCACCGCATTTCAGTATGGAAAAGGAGGACACTATACTCTATTCCAATTTCTTCAAAAAAAGCCTGAAACACGCGATGATTTGGAGCTCGCCCTTTGATGAAATTTACTACCCTCACCACAGTAAACAGAGCATCCCTCAGTTTTGCAGGCAATGTCTTTGCGACAAGTTCATGAGGGTTTAACAAACAATGCGTGATCACGATATGAGGTACTTCTTTTTTCACACAAGCAACAAATTCTGAATTTTCTCCTAGCATAGAGGAGGCACCATCAGTACAAACAGAGCCACACACATCAAGTGCTATCTTATGCTTCCAAAAGAAGTCTCTGAAGAGATTGAACACATCTATTCCTTTCATTGTTAACTGCAAAGGTTCACAGAACAGGAATTCTTCTATGATCTCTCTCTCTTTTACGTATCGCACAAATGCCATTAGCTGACTGCAGTCATCCATGTCAGTTGTCTCAGCAAGCTGAACACCCACTTTAAGAGGACTGGCTTTGATATCTTCCAGAACTTGCTGTAAGATATCCTGGCTCATTTCATCAATTCTAGAATGGATCACATCATCTGATAAGGGTACCTGCTGAAGCTTCTTTTGTGCATCTGGTCCCAGAACTATTTGTGCTATTTCTAATGCACAAGGTTTCACTAATTTTTCAGCTATTGTATGAGGATTCTTCTCCTTGGCACATAAATAAGCAAACTGATATGACGCTTGTAACAAGGCATCCTCATGAGATGCAACTCCAAATGCTTTCAAGGTTTCGTTCTGATCAGAATGTGCTGGCATATGCTTCAGGCTATTGAGATCATGCCCACCTACACCACCATGCTGCCTGTTAAAATGGTCAGACAGTTTCGATGGTCTGAGGTCAGCATTTGAGAATATCGAGTTACACAATACACATTGTGGGCGCTGAGTTCCATCAACCTCCGTTGTACAGGTGAACCAGTAACGAACATAGTCGTCATCCCATTTGCGTTTCTTCGACATGGCACCCAAAAATTCTCAGGTAGTATTCCAGAGATGCCGCAGAATTTTGCTTTGGGAGTAAAATATAACCCACACATTAAAAATCAGTGGCTAACCAAATTAAAACAAAGCCACATCACATGCCATCCTGTCATCTGTGTGCATGTCAAGAAATATCCTGTAACATGTCAGTTCAAAGTAAGCCATGACAGCATGACAGTCCAACTTAAAGATAACAGCTCACACAGCTAATGCCCTGGAATAAATGACTTGTCAGCCAGTTATGTATGGGAGATTTGGGCTTATACAAATTGTGAATACTTGTAAGTTCTTACTGGTGAATTGCAGTTGTGGCTTAATTTGTTTTCAATGATGTATGTTCCAAACAAATCTGATACAGTTTGTATCCTCAGAAAGGGAATCTCATTACCACCCACTTCTTCCATCCTGCACCAAGGATGTGTGCACAGCCCCAGTCATGAAGCACTGAATAGAGAAGGGAGTAATTCAATAAATACTCTAAGGAAGGGCAGAGATTGCCATGGTGGCTAGTTCTTTTTAATAGTTAAGGAGTAAAAAGGCCTGTAAAACTATTCAATCCTTAAGCAGCTTTGATTCCAACTTAAGCAGAGAATTTCAACCAGGTCTGATTAAGCCACCCTTGACAAACAAGTAGGATACAAATTTGGCTCAGAGCTTTCTTGCTGCTAAAGTGTAACCCACTATTCATCCGTGACTCATACAGTCCATATAGAAAAACAAAACAAGCTGCTCAGGAGAAACACAACTATTCTTATTACCAAGACTTCAGAAAATTTCTCTCATAGGACACCCTTACTTACAATAGAAATTTCATGATGCTTTTTCATAAACTACCCCTCAGTAAAAACAGTCAAGAAAGGAGCTGAAACAATGGAATGAAAATAAGCAGCATTCCAAGAGGAGGATGTAGAAGCAGCGGTTCTCTAGTTTAGTAAATGGAGGAATCATCTAAATCTCTTGCGAAAATATGGCTTCCTGAGCCCCATGCCCAGAGATTCTGATTCCCCGGCTTTGGAAAAGTGTTCCAGAATCTGTATTCTGAAGAAGCATTTTAGATAATTCTTATGAATTGTAACTAGAGCAGTAATCTTTAACAAAAGCTGCCCATCACAATCCCTGGAAACCTCTTTGAAAGTCTGAACATCCCTGTACCACCTTAGAACTAATAAATCATCTTCTCCAGAAGTAGGACAAAAGAATCTAAAATAATGTTGTCCAGGTGATTCTGATACATATCCTAGTAAGTGGCCGGATTTAGAGGAATGAAACATATCCTTCAGGCCAATCCCTAGCTGGCAGATATTCTAGCTTGCTAAGTAAACAGCCTAAATGCTTTAATAGGCGTTTACGTTTTCTGAGTTGATGACAACCTTCTGTGAAAGCTGAGGGACCTAAAAAGAAAGCCATGCCTTTTTTCTTTTTCTTCCTCCTTAGCAATGAGCAAAGGTATAATCCATAGGTAGGCTCAAATACACCTTAGAAAACAATTCTATCTCCCAGATAAGTGATTCCCAAAGTCTCCAAAGTTCTATGCCACTGAATGTGGCTGAAATAACTTAACAGGAGCACATTTAAATCCAAATGCCCACTTTGGCCATAAAATAAAGTCACAATAAGTAAGCCAAGAATATTTACTTAAAGCACTAGCTTTCTAGTGGCTCTGCCAAGATTCCCTCGTTGTAAAATATACTTCTATGTAACTAATAAGTTGACCTGCCATATGGTTGTTACGAGCCAGTTAAAAATTGGAAGATGTCTGCCAATCAATAAAGACGATTTGAAGTTTAAAGAGTCAATCTTAAGCCTTCTTTTGTCAAGTGATGAGACTATAGGGCCAACTGTGTTTAGAATCGATCCTAATTGACAGCAATAAGCATAAAACATGATTATCCTTCTGTACTGTTATGTAGATTTACTATGTGTATTTTGAGGGGCAGAGGAAGTGAAGGAAAAACCTTGTTTCAGTCTCATTAGAAATCATTACAGGACCAGTTAAGAGTCCATTCCTATTCACCTTGACTATGCTACTCAAGTATATTTTGACTGAAGATTTACCTGTTTTGAACAAAAGAATTTTTAGAAAAATTCATTTATAGTATTCTTCTCCATCCCCCTCAAAAGGGAGAACAGATAGCAAGGATTTTCAAGATCCTCAAAGATGAACTTACCGCCCAAGAGACTGTCTTGTGTTTTAGAACCTCACAATTTTCACTTGCTCCTTTGTGGTATTTAGAAATCACAATATCCTAAAACATGTAAACATTACAAAAAGCATCATCTTATTAGGGAATTATTGTTAATCCAAGCGCGTGCGATAAATGGTATGGTTGTGTCCAAAAAAAGTTCTCATTTATTAGAGATACAGACTTATTTACAAATGCAATGATGTCTCGGATTTCCTTTGAAATACTGTACTTCAGCACACACAGACACACAAACACAAAGTAGGGTGGAGACAGAAGAAACAAGATGCACCTTGAGTTGGTAACTGTTGAAGCTGGATGATGGGTACACATTCATTACACCATTCTCACTTTTTTGAGTATGCTGAAAAATTTCCATAATAAACAGTAAAATAAAAAGCATTATCTTACCAAGACAGAAATCATTCGGGTTTAGAATGATTCTTTTGACAGTATGTTCAGAGAGATCTTAAGATGCAGAATGAAAGATCTGAAATAACAACGAAAGATCTAATATAACAAAGTAAAATGTTTTGGCAAGTTTATGAAGGATAAGGGTAGATATGAAAAAATATCACAACTGGGAGAAAAAACAGTTAAACGTAAACATGCACATAACAGAGATATTTGAACGCTAAAACATCTGTGTCAGCAATGACAACACCAAAGCGCAGCTGTACGCCTAAACTCCAAACCAAACGCACTTGCACTTGCACTGAGCCACCGCCGCCGGCAGCCCACGGGACGTGCGGTGTCTGGGGAGGCGGAGGATTCAGTCATCACCGTTTACAGTTATAAGCAAGAGCCAGGAGAAACGGGTCGGGAATGTGGTGGCAGAGCAGACGCTGCAGAGGCCAACGCCTGGGATCCCGGCTTTGTCACTCAGAGGCTGGGACCTTTCCCAGGCTCCACTCGTCAACTGGGGATGACAATAGTACCTACCTTCCAGGGCTGCTGGGAGGTTTACTTATGAGCACGCATGCACAGAACACCAGCTCGTACTGCTGGCCCTGTCGGTGTGTTACTAAGGACCGAGCGTCTGGCAGGCGGCCCCGGCGAGGAAAGCAGGCTCGGCTGCTCTCCGCCCGCCCGTCTCCCAGCCAGAGGCGCAGGCCCGGGGATGCTCGGGCTTCCTTTAGGCGCCCGCTTCGCGCTCCAGCTCGCTCTCCGCTCCGGCGGGGGCGCAGCTTCTGGGCGCCGGAAGCAGTCTAGGCAGCAGCCCTTCAGGGCCGACACGGGGCAGAAACCTGCGGAACGCGGTTAGAGCTGAGCTTCCGCAGCGCCCTCCGCCGCAGCCACACCAGGGCTCCATCCGGGTTCTCCGGGCGGCTTCCCGCCCGCACACTGGGGGAGGCGGTTCCCCGCACGCAGGCGCATTAGCAAACGGCTGAGGGCCCGGCTGGCTTGAGTAGGGAGCATGCGTGATGGCCCTTCTAACTTGTGTCTGTGGAGGTGGGAGTTTTTTGCTTGTTGTGTCTGGCAGAAAAGATGAATCGTAGAGACTCAGGAATGGAAGGCGTTGTAAAGCCCCCATAGTTCTAATTGTTAACATTTAGAGCACTAGATATAAAGTTTTCTGTCAGACTTTGTGCTTGGAGATTATAATGCTCCAATAATTACCAGTTTCTATGTGGAATCAATGAGGAAAAAGAGAAGGAAGATCATTCTACTCCCAAATGAAACGTTCAGGCAAATGGGACAAGCTGTACATTCCATTACGATACTAAGGTGGAGGATGAGCTTGCATTGTCTTGCCTCCCCCATATCTTTAGCTGAAGGTGGCATTTAAGGTGGCAACCTTGGCCATTTTGGCAAGTTGCTATTTTCCTGGGTTTCTCCCATGTATACATGTTATAAAGCTTTGTTTGATTTTCTCCTGTTATTCTGTCTCATATAAATTTAATTCGCAGACCAGCCAGAAGGACCCAGAGTGGGTAGAGGAATTGACTTCCTCTCCTATATTATAAACTTAATGAAATGATATTTTATTCATTTTTGAATAATCAATCTTGTGAGAAGCATCCCACAAGGTTGGGGGAGGGGGAAGCATCAAAGAACCTGGGTCAGATGCATCATTTTCAGGTGTTTAGAGTGAATGTGATAAAGACTAAGAGCCTGCTTAAGGTTTCTGTCAATGGAAGAAACTGCAAAGGACCAGCCTTCCTGGTCCACAAACCTGGGCCTTAAATACCAGAGAAAGCAGTAGGCTTTAGAGGCAGAGATACTTGGCTTTATGTCCAGGCCCCAATACTTTGAACTGTTAGGGCATGAGCAAGTTACCTGGACTCTTTAAGCCCATGTGCTTACTGTAAAATAGGGATATCATCCATTACTCACCCCACGAAATTGTTCTGAGGAGATAACATACGAAAACTACAGCACACAGTTCCAGCACTTGAAAGGCAGCTGTTATTGAGACAGTAAAATCAAAGCTCGTATCTTGAGTAATGTTCCAGATACCTTTTTTCCAAAGTGAAACAAATAAGATTTCAGATATTATAGAATTCTACTTAAAATCAGAGTGAATTAGGTTTCACAGAGAACAGAACCCAAAAAGGTTAGGTGACATGTTTTTTGAGTTAAAGAATCCTGAAATTTTCTAAATCAAACTCACAGAAGCTAACCCAGGCTCTCTACCAGTCCTATAAACCACTTTTCTGCCAAAATTTGAAATAATGCTACAGACTACTCACAGTCAATTCTCAATTATATATCTTTATTAACAAAAGATAAATAAAATACAAAATAGATACCAATGTCAGACTTTCTGTTGAACCATCCTATGTTAAGGTAGGACTATGAAAACAAATTTTTGACATTCTTAAAGTAGGTAAGAATTAGACCTATTTGCATTGCTGTATTAATTTCATACTAGTCTGAATCTAGATACCACGTATATCCATAGTACTTGACAATTTGATGAAGTTACTCTCCCATCAGCACTATTTCTGAGATGCTAATAATGCAATGTCCTGGGAGGTTTTGGTAGCTTAGAAAACCCAGTGAGTTGTTAAAAGTCCATGTACAATGTAAAGGCTATTACTGATCCCACTCTCACTGTCGGTATTACCTTCACAATGTTCGTAGAAGAGGATCATGGCAATCTCAGTTACTAATATCCCTATAAGCTATCCTTTTAATTCTTTGAAGAAAGCTTCAACAAGAGGTTTTGCTTTTTGCAAATTTTACAAAGTGACACCTGCTGGCTATAAAGATTAGGTACAACAGATATTCTACAATCTTTTAAGATGTAATATTCATGATTGTTACACAAAGTAATCACAATAAACTAGTATCACAAATTATATCCTCTATTATAAAGGGGAGGATTTCTGTGTCTGAAGACTCACGTCTCGAAGGGTAAAACACCAAGTAGTGATCAGTCGACACTGACTGAAGGATAAGTTATTTTTCTGTTCAAAGGCTAACACATGTAGGTGTAAGGTACAAGGAAATATTTTACAATCAAAATTTTATAACCAAGTGGAAAACAGAATTATTACTACACAGACTGATGTCAGGGATAAAGTTATTCACATGTCCTGCAGACTTCCCTTCAGTAACCCAAAGCCCAAGATAGAATACTACTTTTAGCTTCAGGCCAGGAAAACCTTGGAAGGCAAAAATGAATGATTAGCAAATAACTACAATTATAGTTACTAGTAATTTAAAAAAACGAAGACCTGGTTTTGAGAAAGACTAAGTAATCTGCCTTCAAGATGTGTGCTAACACTAAAGGACCATAAAAATTGAAGAAATAAAGTTTGAGACTTAATAAATATAGAGCGTAAGATATTCTTCTTTTCTTTTTTTAAAGATTTTATTTTTTCCTTTTTCTCCCGAAAGCCCCCCCAGTACACAGTTGTATATTTTTAGTTGCGGGTCCTCCCAGGTGTGGCATGTGGGATGCCACCTCAGCATGGCCTGATGAGTGGTACCATGTCCCTGCCCAGGATTCGAGCCGGTGAAATCCTGGGCTGCCGAAGCAAGCGTGCGAACTTAACGACTCGGCCACGGGGCTGGCCCTGAGCATAAGATATTCTTGATAGGTAGAGAGCCAAGGCCTCCTTCCACATCACTAATATAAAATTGGAAAAAAATCTTACTCTGCCTTTAATGTATCTCCTCTTTCTTTTTCTTCTTTGTTTCTTCTGTGTGAGAAGGAATGAATTTACCATGAGACTTCTGGAACCTTTATTAAAGTCAGGCACAAGAAGAGTAGACACAGAGTTTTCCACCTACAATCATCAGCAAGAAGCTCAAAGAATGTATCAGCAGTGTCTATCTTGGGTGACCATCTACGACTAGTTACTACTGTCCAAGGAAGGAGGCCATGGGGTCATCGGGCCTCTGACGTTTCATTCTGTAGGCCTCCATTTCCTCTTCCGTGGGTTCCCGAGTTTCGTATACGCTATTGTAAGGCCGCTTCCTCTCATCAATCTGCATGATCTCCTTGACATGGAGAAGGCGGGCCTCCTCTGCATTCAGTGCCTATAGTGAGAGGAAAAACATGAGTACCATGGCTCTCCATCAGATCTCTTTTGTTCAAAAGTGGCAGAGTACCGAAAGCCCCACTGAATATGAACTGCTATGTCAAAAACCTAGATTCCCTGAAAAAGCCAGGGAGTCAGTCCTTCTACTGTCAAGCTACAACTAATCACTATTTGGCTCATATATTTTCATAGAGCAGAAAATTCTATGACATTTTCAATGTTACAGAAATTTTATTTAATAACAAAAATTGAATGAGGTTCATTTTACTGACAGAAGCTGGCAACTGATGCTTCAGGTGGAGACTGCAAGACATTTCCCAAGGACTTGCTGAAACTTACAAATTATAGAGTTAGAAGGCAATTCTTTCTGGGCAACGAGCCAATAACTCTAAACTAATAGCTTTAACAAGCACATTTCTTCTGTGCCTTAGTGATAATTAACAAATAATCCAAGAAGCAGGCAAGACCAAGACACATCAAATCTCCACTCACATTCTAGACCTGATGCAAGGTGACCTGAGCAAATCACCCAGACTCGGGCCTCGCTTCCTCATTTTTAGAATGGGGCTGGAGACAGAACTGGATGATCTCCTCAGGCCCCTACAAATAAAGAACCCTGTTGCCACTCTTACTATTTATTTAGACCTCACGAAGTACCTTTTTCAATTTTTCATGTTTCTTTTCTTCGTCCTCGCTGTCTGAACTGCTCTTTCGATGCTGCTTCTTCTTCTTCTTCTTCTTCTTTTTCTCCTCTTTTAGTTTTTCCTGATGCATCTGATGGGGAGGGTTGAAATACAGTGTTATTAACGCAAAGACAAAGCGCTGGTGCAAGTTTTAAAGTCCTCCCTCCAGGACTTAAAAATTCAGGACAAATCATCGCAGACTCACCTCCATGAGGGTTTGAGGTTTTTTCACCGATTCTTCTCCAGTGATATCATTTACAAGACATTCCTCTGAATTCTGTGGGGAAATATATGTAATTTGACTTGAGTATCATAGTGACCAATCATCTAAGAAAATGTTAAAATTTGAAACACGAGAAGATAAGTTTTATCCAGACTTTGACTTAAGAGCTTTGGCTATTTTACCCCGTCAGAACTAGAGGACAACTACGTACAGCAATCTCCTTCCCAGCTTCTCCAGTACAATAGGAGTACTTGAAAAAAGAGTGACAGCATTTGTATCCCCATCGGCCTTCTTTCCAGTAAGATCCCCAGATATGCTGCAGAAGAGAGAGAAAGGTTACTTAAAAAGGGACCTGAAACTAGGGACTCTCATATACTGTTGATAAGAGTATTAAATAATCCAGTCCTTTTAAAGGTAATTTGGGAGGAAATTTACGGGGATTCTAGGGCTAGCAAATAGGGAGAGGGTGGCCCGCCCTCAAGTGTGAGAAGCAGGTATTACAGTTACAACGGTCTTACATTGTATTCCCAAAAACCTATAAAAAACATTTAGGATATCTGAATTCTCTTGAAAAATTTAGAAGCACTGGGGAATGCTGGGCCCACATTCCCACTTGTCAATAACTGGCTGTTACTGAATAGTGGATGCCCCATTAGACAGGGCTTATGTTCTCTAGTTTGTACAATTTGCCTGGCTCGCTTCGCTCATATAGATTACTGGCCTGGCTCCTACAGTTAGTTACGTTTTTGACCCCTGACTTGAAGAGACAACTGTAGTTTGGGGACCTCAAGGGTACAGCAAGTGACATTATATACTTCATGATGTGATGCAATATGAAGTATACTGCATCACCCGTGAAGTGTTCTTGTCAAAACATTTAACTTATATCTAATCAAGGCTTTAGGTCTGAATTCCTGTTATAGGAAATACAGGAGATAAAGGAATAAGTTATATGATATCATTAGCAACCAGCTGAGTACAGAATATGAGATAGTTTACAGGATAACTGGCCTGATCTGTTAAATAGTCACTGTCACGAAAAAGGAGAGAGGCATTCTAGAAAAAAGGGATATGACAACCAGTAACAAGCAAAATAAACTTCGATTGGATTCTGACTCACAAAAAACACCCAAAACCAAATAGCCACTTAAAGTCGTTTTTGGGTATCTTTTGGAAAATGTGATTAAGGACTAGAGATTAGACAATTTTACGGAGTTAACATGAATTTTCTACAGTGTGTTAATGGTAATGTAGTTACATAGAAGAACATCCTTAATTTTAGGAAATACAAGATACAGTGTTTATGGGTAAACTGTCATGATATTTGTAATTTTCAAATTTTTCAGTCAAAAAATTTATAAATATAAGATATACATATCAGCGCACACACACACACACATACGTAGACAGATCATAAATGGCCATATGTAAATACCCACTTAGGTGGTAGGTACATGGGCAAACGTAACAGTACTCTTTCACATTTTTTCTATTTTTGGAAAAATTTCATAAAACAAATTTAAAATGTAAAACAAAACAAAAAAAGCTCAACAATGATTTGCTAATGAAGTTGTAACAGAAAAATACAATCCAGAGCAAAATGCTAACAAGGACACAAAACAGTTCTGGTTCAACACATACCGTGTGATTGTGGATCTTCACATCCTCCTCATACTTAGAGCAGGCGACGGCCCGCTCCTGTCCTTTGATGACTGTCCCATGTCTTGAGTACTCCACATAGTCTTCCGTCTGAGCTAAAAGCAACTCAGCTGGAGGGGCATCCAGGTGTTCTTGGCCGCCATACTAAAAGGACATTGAACATGATTAAATACATTTTACAAAGATCTGCATTCATCTCTCTACCAAAGGGTTTATTTCCAATCAGAAAGATTAGAGGAATATGTATTTTATTTAAAGATTGGCACCTGAGCTAACAACTGTTGCCAATCTTTGTTTTTTCTGCTTTTTCTCCCCAAATCCCCCCAGTACATAGTTGTATATTTTCGTTGTGGGTCCTTCTAGCTGTGGCATGTGGGACACCACCTCAACATGGCCTGACAAGTGGTGCCATGTCTGTGCCCAGGATCTGAACTGGCGAAACCCTGGGCCGCTGAAGAGGAGTGCGTGAACTTAATCATTTGGCCACGGGGCCGGCCCCATAAAGGAATATTCTTTATGGGCTTTGTTATACAAAACAAAGTGAAAAAAAGGCCACCAAATTTTCATAGGCAAATAAAAGATGTGTCAGTTGCTATTCATCTGTTGAATGTGATAGATTACAAAATGGCCATAAGTTTCTCATATTCTTCTATGCATACCATTTGCTACATGACTTTGCCGCTCTTCCCCTCAAGAGATAGAGTCTGGGGGCTGGCCTGGTGGCGCAGCGGTCAAGTTCGCACGTTCTGCTTTGGCATCCCGGGGTTCACCGGTTCAGATCCTGGGTACGAACATAGCACTGCTTAGCAAGCCATGCTGTGGTAGGTGTCCCACATACAAAAAGTAGAGGAAGATGGGCATGGATGTTAGCTCAGGGCCAGTCTTCCTCAGCAAAAAGAGGACTGGCAGCAGAGGTTAGCTCAGGGCTAATCCTCCTCCAAAAAAAAAAAGAGAGGTAGAGTCTGTTTCTCCATCCTTTGAATCTGGCCTGACCATCTTACTCATTGTGGCCTCTAGGAAATTGGCAAATATGATGCAAACAAAGGCCTGTTAAGCACATGTGCACTGGAGCATACTGTTTGTTGCTGGTCTCTGGTATCCTGAGAATGCCATGCAAAGAAGCTGGGCCAGCAGACCAGAGGGACAGAGAGGAGCTATTCCAAATGAGGCCTGCTCATTGACAGATACCAAAGTGAGGCTGTCCCAGATCATCCAGCCTTAGATGGGCAGGCTCAGACCAGGAGACCCAGCTGACATACAAAATGGTGAGAAATAAGAATGTTTATTTTAAACTACTAAGTTTTAAGGTAGTGTTGGTTTTTTGTTTTTTTGTTTTTTTTCCTGAAGAAGATTCACCCTGAGCTAACATCTGCTACCAATCTTGCCACGCTTCTTCTTTTTTTTAACATGTGAGCTGTGGCCACAGCATGGCCAGTGACAGACAAGTGGTGTGGGTCTGTGCCCAGGAACCAAACCTGGGCCACCAAAGCAGAGCACGCTGAACTTAACCACTAGGCCACTGGGGCTGGTCCTAAGATAGTTTGTTTTGCAGCTCAAGCTCACCTATACAGCTATACTGATACAGTAATACCAGCTGATTAAGTCAATAGAAAGAAACGATGATCCCTAATGGATTAAAAGGGACTGTGTATTGTATTCCAAATGTAAACTGAATGCTTACTCATTGGTAATTTCTCTTTAAGGAATGTTCTTCTTTAGCATTATGGTCAAAATTACCTTTTCCAGGATGCTTTCTTTCTGCTGTTCCTTGAAGTCTTCTTTTTTGACTTTGAAGGACTTATACAACAGCTCAAGTTTTGTAGGATCGGCTTGCAGATGCACTTCAGATCCCTTGTCATAGGCTTCCCAAGCAAACACTAGAGTAATTAAAAACATCTTAATGAGTTGTCAGCTACATTGATTGCATGCTTCTTGAAAACAACCCTTAAAAAACGCCCCCAAATTTCTTATGAGCTGATATGAAATACCTTGACATACAGCAAACACTTACACTGTGTCTGAGCCATTGAAATGGTATCGCCTGTGTATCTAACAAAGTTATCTCCCGCATAGCTCACTCTGTAAATACAAATTAAAAAAAAATTGTTTCAGAGACTCATTTCTTTAAGGAAAGTTAATTCTTTTCTGACCCAACCAGGGATGATGCTCATTTTAATTCAGATTCAGTTTTATGATTAAAAACTCCCCTCCCCCACCTTGAAATCTATACATTTAACTTGATACTTACTCATCTGGGTTCTTTCCTGCATTGGCATAGGGATTCTCTCTCATCGCTCTAGTTTTGGGATCATAGTAAGCAGAATTTGGATCTAAATTCCGCAAATACTAGAAGGGAAAAATGTTTTAAGACTGCATTAATGTTTACTTCTGTCAAAAACGGTTTCAGCAAACTAGTAGTAGGAGTTGATCATGATCAATTGAATGCGTGTGTGCATTTCTGGGGTAGAGATGAAGAGAAAAAGACAGAATGACACTTGATCTTGGAATGACTGACTATATTACCCATTTACTGCTCAGATACCAGACGAGTAGACAAAATTTAGGCTGGGAAGACAAATATTTTTCGAATATGTATGTCAAGTTGGCAAGGCTTACTTTTGCAATATCTTCTCGAATCCTGAGATTCCGGACAGTAATTCGTCTCTTAGAGTCAAAGTTCTGTCCAGGCATGTCAATATCATCTGCGTATTTATCTTCGTCCTCATCTTCACTATTATGATCTTTTTCCTGAAAGAAGGAGAGATCGGGGAAAAAACTGTAAGACACAAAGAATGGCAACTAGTTCTGGTTTTCCTTTCTTTTCTGCTTAACCAAATCTGTATTCACTTGTGTTCTTTAAAATTATTATTATTATTATTAATTATATATCATTATTACCATTAGCTATAAGAAATTGAAAAACGTAATGTGTGCCCAGACAGGGCAAATATTTATTACCGTCTGAGAATTTGGTTCCTCTTCTCCCCACTGGTGTTTTGGAGAATTCTGCAACATGAAAGAAGAAAAAGAATTTGTAATTTTATTCCACTGAATCAGCTGACTATTTAGCACTTTAAAAACATAGTTAAGATAATATAATTTAAATCTAACTGAACAAATTCTCATATTTCTCACTCATAATAAGTATATAAGTTCTGAATACAAGATATCATTGTGAGTAATTTTACTAGACTATCTACAAAGCCCAAAAATTTCTAGAGAATTTTCATTGATATAGGGTTATAATCATACAAAGGTAACAGGAAGATTACGTTGACCAATGTACCCAATAAATACTCATTTCACATGTTCATTTTTAGACATACCATTTTCATTAAACTTGATTAGTTTCCTATTAAGGCCAAAAAGAAAAGTTACCAAGATCATGTAATAAGTATTCTTATAGCCAAAACAGCCTTTGTAAAATTTGGGCAATGAAGAAATCCACTCAGGTGACATGGTATTGTGATTTAAGGAGAGTCTGAAATCCTTGTCACAAAGAGAATCTTTCTTCATAGCAATTGGTCAAGAGCCTCTCTAACTCCACAAAATGCCGAGAGCAAAGTGGTCAGTACTTCATCTCGTCCCTTTAAAAAGGCTTCAAAGGCTAAAAAGAATACCTTATAGCATTAGTAGGGGGATGTGGAAATGTGTGTGTGAGAAGAAAAAATATCTATAGCTCTACTGAATGGTAACTAAGTGATCTGTCATCAAAATTTGACATATACATATTTACTGCACCAATAATTACACTTTTAGGAATTTATCCTAAGGAAACAACATGTCAATTATACAAAGATGTATTTACAAGAACATGATAGTGTTGTGTATAGTATCAAAAAATTGGGGAAAAAATCAAATTAACAATAGATTATTGGTTAGATAAATTACTACACTCGATATTGGAACAATGAACAACCATTAAAACTGATTCTACCCAAGGTACAGAAAAATATATAATTTGCTACCCTTTTTTTGTTGGGGGAAAAAAAGGGAAGGGTGGGAATAAGATTATATATTTCTATTTTTACATAAGAAACTCTGGAAGGATATACACCTCTGGAAGGATCCACAAGAAAAGTGAAAAAGGTTATGAGGGAGGTGAGGTTTAGCAATATGGTGGATGGAAGCAGGGGTGGGAGACTTCACTGCATATCTTCTTTTTTTTTTTCTTAAGGATTGGCACCTGGGCTAACAACTGTTGCCAATCTTTTTTTTTTTTCCTGCTTTATTTCCCCAAACTCCCCCTGTACACAGTTGTATATCCTAGTTGCAGGTCCTTCTAGCTGTGGGATGTGGGACGCTGCCTCAACGTGGCCTGATGAGCAGTGCCATGTCCGCACCCAGGATCCGAACCCTGGGCCGCCACAGCGGAGCGCGTGAACTTAACCACTCGGTCACAGAGCCGGCCCCCTGCATATCTTCTTAAAGTGTTTTGATTTTTGAACCATGTGAATTTATATAAAAATAAATGATGCTATGGTGTACATTTAATGACACAGAGAACAAGTCCTATCGCACTATATATTTTTTCATGGAAAGAGAGTAGGTGATAAATGAGTATGTAAAGATGAATCTATTTAAAAAACATGTTGTGTTATAATCACGCACATGTATAGATATATGTGGAGGGGTGGAGTGGGACCCAGAACGGCCTACTTCAAAATGTTAACAGTAAGGGGGCCGGCCCCGTGGCCAAGTGGTTAAGTTTGCGCCCTCTGCTTCAGCAGCCCAGGGTTTCGCCAGTTTGGATCCCGGGTACAAACACGGTACCGCTCATCAGGCCATGCTGAGGCGGCAACCCACATAACACAGCCAGAGGCACTCACAACTAGAATATACAACTATGTACTCGGGGGCTTTGGGGAGAAGAAGAAGAAGAGGAAGGGAAAAAAAAAAAAGATTGGGAACAGTTGTTAGCTCAGGTGCCAATCTTTAAAAAAAAAAAAGTTAACAGTGAACACGGGATATTTTTCTTCTCTGTAATTTTCTAAATTTTTTTCTGTGTTACTTCCAAATCAGACACTTTTTTTTAAAAAACAATTTTTTTAGAGGTCCCACAAGTTGCCAGTTCAACAGAGGACATTTACATAGACAATTAAATCTCCATAGCAGAGACTGCTCTACTATATGTAGTTAATTTTAATATCCAAGTGGGCAAAATTCATCAGTCCCCTCCATATATTTAAGTGTGTTACCTGGGGAAATAAATTATACTATGTTTACAACAAACAATAGAGAATAGGTTAGAACAAGAGAAACAGGCCCTCTTCCTTTTTCCAGAGTTGGTAATAATTGACAACATCAAGAGTAGTTACCAATTACCAAGTGTTTATGATGTGATATGTATGCTAAGCCTCCTGGGGGGTTGGTGGTGTTATCTTTACTTTAGAGACGATAAAATGAGGCTCAGAGAGGCAAATTAACTTTTCTAGGCCCACCTAGCTGGCCAGGGGCAGAGCTGGATTTTAACCTGTCTGTCAACTTGTGCTGTGAATCCACCTGACAGGTGGCCTCAGTGACAGCTTACTTGGTGCTGACTTCGTTCTGTTTGCTTGTAATTATATTTGCTGAGTCTCTTTTAGGAATTTAAACTCAAAAACTCCAAATGTTTAATTTATTATTTGGTCATGGCATGAATTTGTTAAAAAGAAAACTTTCAGAACTCTAATAAGCATAATATACTTTAACTATTAAGTTGACATGATTTAAAAAAGGAAAAAAAATACCTGGCTGCAATATATCATTTTTTTTTTTAGTAGGAAAATTTTTTTACCCAGCTATAAAATTATTACATGTTCATTATAGAAAATGTGGGAAATACTAAAAAAAGAAAAAAAGAAAAATTCACTAATTCTACATTAAGTAAGAACTGGTGCTCTGGTCTTTTTTCCTATGTGGTGATATAATAATATTTTCTCATGTGTCATTAAAATATAAGTGTTTTCCAGAGTTGTTACTAAATCTTGATAAAAGTCATTTTAAAAGCTATGCAACATAGTGTCATGAGATGCAGAATAGCTTACTCCACCAATTCCTTACTAGGCTATTTCAATTTCTTGCTGTCATAAAAAGTGCTGCAATGAGTATCTTTGTGCATAATGCTTTTTATGAATACCAGAAAATTCTTTAGGATGGATGGATCTACTAATTCCAGAAAAGGCATATGGCAGTATTCTTTCTAAAATAATTGCATCAATTTATATTCCCATGAACTGTATAAAAGTGTCAGTTTTACTTTCCCTTCAATAGTACCTCTCTCTCCTTCAAATCTTTTCTAACTTGAGACATATAAAACATATTCTTGTTTCAATCTTCATTTTTTGTTTACTAAAAGTTTGAATTTTATTTTATTTATTTTTTTTGCTGAGGAAGATTCACCCTGAGCTAACATCCGTTGCCAATCTTCCTCTTTTTCACTTGCGGAAGATTCGCCCTGATCTAACGTCTGTGCCAATCTTCCTCTATTTTGTATGTAGGATGCCTCTACAGCACAGCCTGATGAGTGGAGTAGGTCTGTGCCCAGGATCTGAACCTGTAAACCGGGGCCGCCAAAGCAGAGCACGTGAACTTTAACCACTCAGCCATGGGGCCAGCCCCTGAAGTTTTTTACTGAACATTTTTATTACTTACAGCCTGTTCCACTAATTTTCCTGATGCCAACTCTTCTTGGAGTTTCTGGGCTTTCAGTGTTCGTTTTGCCTAAGAAAAAAGGAAACGTTTGAAATTTACTTACAACATTCAAATGAACATTTAATCTTATATATTTAAAATAAGTAAGTTTATTATTTTCAGAAAAGGTCACTGGACAAGATTACGTCTTTGAGATGTCTTGTAGCTCTAGACCCATAGTTCTCCAAAGAAGAGGAGTTGCAAAGCCCTGTTTGAACCAGGCATTAACGTGAGCTGAGCTAGCCAGCACCAGCCGTAAACTGCAGAGAGCAAGCCTTGTCTAAATGGGGCAGTTGCCTCCTGACTCCAGATGACTGACTCTTGCCAGGCAGGCCTATGATTACCATATATTTCATTGTTCAAGAAAGATGAAATTCAGATGTTTATGTGAAATCCCATGATTTTTAAATGTTAAGTCTACTTAAAAAATAAAATGGCAGTGTGACTATGGTTTTTAAGGAATAGGTGTGAGTAGGTGAAATCATAAAAGAAAAATCTGAGGTTGAACTAAACAACTCAATTTTCTCAATGGGTTACCCTATTCCTCTTCCACCACCCTCAAATGCCACGTGACAACTGTAAAACAGGCCCATGGGTAAGCCACAGTCTGAGGGCCAAGAGTTGATAACCTCAAAAAGCCAAAAGATTTGAATACTAATCTGTTCTCATGCTTCCAGGATTTTTTGCAACCTAAGTCAGGGAGTAAAGGACAATACAAGAATCAGATAAAAAGAAATTGCTGCCAAATAGGGCTAGCACACTGTTTATTTTCACCATTCAATTAGGCTTAGTATTATTACTATAATAAAAATGTCACCATTTTTATACTGCTCGAAGACACAAAAAATAGAGCTGCTAAATCAGAGCTACAGCAAAATGTACCTTCTTTAAGGATAGTAGGAAAGCAGGAAATTTTGCTCACCAGATCAACTTTGGCATATTCCTCTACAATTTTCATGTGTTCTTCCGGATTGTAGCCATTCCACCGATCCCTCTTCCCATCATAGTCAAACATCAGCTGAGGCTGGACATGTTCATCTGGAGCTATATTAGTACCTGTAAATTTTGCTCCAACTCGCCTGGGTCTCTGGAAAACAGAATAAGATTAAATCTTTTCCTAAGTATCTGTAGCCCAGAGGAAAATTTTGTATAATCTTTACAGAGTGGGTGTGAATACACCATGGGACTTTACGGTCTATTCGATTATCAGTTAGGCTTCCAGCAGAAAATTTTGATGGTGCTAAACATTTTCACTCAATTTTTATTTAACTTGTACCTAAATACAGTAATTTTAGAAAAACAGAATTAAGCTCTCTGACAAAGAATAAAGAAAGACTCTGACAAGTTTCCAAACTTCTCAAAGGTGAACTTACCTCAAAGCAGTCTTTCTTTTTGTGTGTCATGGCGCCACAATTTTCACATGCTCCTTTGCGGTACTTAGTTGTTATGGAATTCTACAAATGGATATAATGAAAAACAAAGAAAGTGTTCCATTTATCTGAATAAGTTAGAAATAACTTTGGCTCTCTTTACTATATTGTCTAGTGAAATGATTTATTTGTTAAGAGGAAAATAAGCTAGTCTTCACGTTGTTATAAATGAGAAAGTTTAAGGACTTCAGCAATATAAAATTTAAAAGGGAAAATACAGAAGCTAAAGTAATACATATTGTGAATTTTAATACCAGACAAAAGGTTACATAATCTGTTTCTACTTTATATAGTACTGCATTAAAGGTTCTTATATTAAGTTCTTAAAATAAAATCTCCATTTCTACATGGATATACACTGGCTGCCTACATACCTCTTTTACACCCCTCTTGTACCATTCTCCAGAGGAGCTGTACTGCTTCTGTTTCTCTGGTTGTGGTCTCTGATGCTTTAAAGTAGGTCTTTTTGATGGATCAATATACCATGGCACGGAAGAAATATACTGAGGAATATGAGGGTTGATGTCTCTGTAATAAAATTAAAAAATTAAAAAAAATAAAGTTAGAAAATAATTGGTATTACAAAGGCAGCCTATCCAGAATCTAAAAATTGTTATTGCAATGGGAGGGGGGAGAGAGAATATGCTCAATGTTCCTATAATGAAAAATAAGTAAAAATAAAGTAATTTATCTTAGAGTGAAAAAATTTCCAACACAGAAACTAAGAATAATGCCATAACTGAAGGGGAAGGAGAGATGAAGGAAGATTGGGATGTATGTTAGTGAGATAAATCTTGTATCAGAACAAGAAGTTAACTAATAATGTGTAGAGTTGTATAATGGTGAAGATACATTATTTAGAGATGTGGAGGTATCAACCAGAAAAACTCAAAATAGAAAGATTTGAAAGCAGTCACTTTTGTAGCGTGGAACAAGGAGTGGGAAGGGCTGAAAGGGACTATAGCTATTCATCACAGGCCCTCCAATATTATTTGATTACTAAACCTTACACATAGGAGTTTGATAAAATAAATAATAACAAAAAGATGATGTAAATGGTAAAGATGGCTTCCTGTCAAAGCAAAGGATGAGAAATTGATAAACTAAGTAGACGTGAATTTGAATTTTGAATGAACAGATCATGCAAATACAGTACTTACTTCCCTTCTTCGTCAACTTCTGCAGGAGCATTACCCAGTTTTCTCTGTTCTTCTAGTTCCTTCTTCTTTCTCCAGTCCTCTCTGGTCATCTTCTTTGGTTCTTCCAAACTCATTTCTTTGGACCCTGACAGGGAGGCAGCATTAACTGCATCCACAGCTGCAGCTGACATGGTTAATTGCCCTCCTCTATGAAAAGGAAGAAACACACATTAGTATAAACTAGGCCTTCATGAGTTCATCAGTGAAACTATCAAAAGTACATCCTAATAACACATACTGTGGGTTATACACAATGTGTCATATGTTCTTAGTCTTTCATAGTGTCTGTAAGGGAATGGTGTCTTTCCCCTCCTATTGCAGTTTCTCCCTCAACTGTCACCTACAAATGGAGAAAGACACACACAAACAGGTATTGAAAATTTTGTAAGACTCTTTCTCTCAGATATATTCCTGAATTCCTCTCTTTCTAGGTAGGTGTCTCAAACTTTTTTACCACAATAACCCTTAATGAGTAAACAGGGTCCTATCTCTGGTCCTCTTAAAGACTGAATGAGTTATCTATATTCATTGTCACTATTTCCGCATCTCCTTCCTTCCTCGATCACTCTAATTTAGCTTCCACCCCGCTACTCCAAAGAGTCACCACCAAGATATCAATGATCAATGTGCTAAATCCATTGGACATTTTTCAGTTCTGTTCCCTCTCTTTTTGATATATTCTTATCCCTTGGCTTGTGTGACACTATACTCTCCTGGTTTTTCTTGTATCCCTCTTGCTACTCCTCCTGTCTGCTCTGAAGGTTCATCCATTTCTGCCCAGTTATTTAATTTTGGATTCCACAAGGCTCCATCCTAGAGTCTCTTTCATCACTCTGAACTCCACCTGTGGACAAGCTCATCTATTTCTAAGGCTTCAATAGCCACAATATACTACTGTTGGCTCTCCAATTTATTTCTCTACTCCAGATCTTTTATCTGAACTGCAGATACATAAGTCCAATTGCTTACTTCAGAGCATCTCCACATAGAGGTCTCAGAGACACCTAAATTCAACAAATCTTTTTTTTTTTTTGGCTGAGGAAGATTCACTCTGAGCTAACCTGCTAACCTCTCTTGCCAATCTTCCTCTGTTTTTTTGCTTGAGGAAGATTAGCCCTAAGCTATCATCTGTGGCAATCCTCCTCTACTTTGCATGTGGGTCGCTGCAGTGGTGTAGGTCAGTGCCCAGGATCGGAACCCTTGACCCCTGGCTGCTGAAACCAAGCTCCCTGAACATAACTACTACACCATGGGGCCTGCTCCTCAACAAATCTTAGTTCAAATTCATGATCTTCTCCATGAAATCTAGTTTCCTTCCACTGTTTCCTCTCTTAACGAAAGACACCACCCTCCATCGCTTTACGTAAGTGTTCCAGCTAGTCCTCATACCTATTTCATCATTATTTTCATTTTTGAATGTCATTCAAATTCACCTATTTCTCTCAATTCTCAATGCTACCACCTTCGTGTTATTACTTTTCCTACTAGTCTCCTCCAAGTCCCTCCAATCAATTCTCCACGCTGCAGTGTTATTTTTTCAAAGCACAAATTTTAAACACAATCACAGCATGCCCCACTACCCAAGCTTAAAACCCTCCCATGCAGGGCTGTCCAACAGAAATATAATGCCAGCCCTATATATCATTTAAAATATTTCAGTAGCCATATTAAGAAACTAAAAACAAAGAGGTAAAATTACTTTTGTAATATTTTGTTTAACCCAATATATCCAACATATCATTTCAATATTAAAAAAACAAAGCAAGTCTCTAAAATCTGATATGGATTTTACACTTATTCAGACTAGCCACATTTCAAGTGCTTAAAAGCCACAAGCAGCTAACAGCTATCATACTGGGCAGTGCAGCTTCAATCGCCTTTTATAATTCTTACTCTAAAAACCACTGAGACACAGTCCTGGTCTGGCCGGGCACGAATACCGCGTCTAAGGCCTAGTACTGCGGCTTCTTTGCCGGTCCCTGCTCCCCGTTCCCTCCTCAACCTGGCGTTCCCCGTCAGGAGACATCTAAGAACTAGGGGACTTTGATCTATTTTCCGGGGTTCCTCAGCTTCACCTGCTTCTCCACCCCTAAGTCCTCACAATAGTTCCTTACCCAGTCCCGCCGCAGCCGACCCCAAAACCACCGCAGAGAAACCAAAGCGATGGGTCAATGTTTACTTCCTGGCTTTCCACCTCCTCCCGGCAGCCACCGCGGTATCTTCAGGACGATCGACACATGCGCACTAATAACTCCTGGCGTCGCAGCTCCCAGGAGACGTTGATCTCGCGAGATCTCGAGCTATACCTATTTCTCTACCTCGGGTCGATAGGCGGAGCTAAGATTGAGCAGCTTCTTTTCGACTACCTATACGTGCAGCTGTTTCTTTTAGAATCGCAGACTCTTATGATGAAAAAAAAAAGATCACCGACAACGAACGACAGCTTACGCCTCACTTAGCACTATGAAATGAATGGGGAAGTGCGTTAGGCATTAAGTAAAAAAAAAAACCCAGTTAAAATTAGTATTAGTTAGTAGCCAGGTACTGTGTAACATGCTGGGGACCTAGTGAACACAAAGCGTCTTTCTCTCCTTGTATTTATATCATACAGAGTGAGAAAGACACTAAAATAGTTATTGAGGTAATTTACAGTTGTAGAGAGTCGCTCTGAAAGGAATACCAGCGCTGTGAGAACACAAGGCACTATTTGGTAATTGTGACACCTAGCTTTGAACTGATCTTATACTTTATCATTAGAAAAAAATACTATAAAACGGTTTCCCTTTTGGGAAAACAATAGTATCCATGACATCCCAACCCTCCTTTTAAAGTATATGTATGAAATAAAGTACTGAAAAATAAGCAGTAATTTTCCTAGTAGACTTTACTCCGATTTTTTTCCCCTATCTGTTCTGGTCATGTTTTTTTTTATTTTTCAAAATAACATATAAGAGTGAAAATATCTAACATGTTTGCCTCAATAAGAGAGCCCATCATCATATAATCTATTTTTTTTCTTATTAAGAATTTGCAGTGCCTAGAGTTTAAGAACGGTAAATATTAATTTTGATTTTACAGGGAAATAGATGAAGGAACAGAAAATGTCAGAGAATAGACTTAAAGTGCATAGTCCCCGAAGCACCCACACTTTGTTTTTATCTCCCTAAAGAAATTCCTGAAATTTGCTTGGAAGTGTTGAGGCCTATTTAGTTACAACCACCAGGCACAAGCCAGGGAGCACATCTCCCACAGGAAGCATAGAATGTGCTGGACAAGCAGGAATAATCTTTTGTAAAGTTTGGATTCTGAGGACAGTCTAGGGAAGCAGGGATCAGTTCTGGATGGGTTGCTGTTTGTGAATGGGTATTAGGATAAACTAGGATTGATTAGGATTTGGGTGCTATTAAGAGATGAGTGTGGTTTAGCGACTGGGTATCCCTAGTAATGGTTTGGAATAACAAAGTGGGTCTGGGGCATCATTAGTAAGAAAACAGTGGTCACTCAAAGAGGGGGTGGTTATGGCATTTTACAGTTACTGCATGACCTAGAGAGACACGACACTTTCTGTCATAAGGGGAGGACTTACCCTAGGGAGATATAAACCCTGCACCCAAAGACCTTAGGAGATAGAGAATCCCCACTTGGAAGCTGTAGATGTCGTACAAATTTGGTTTCAAAGTGAACATTTGTGTGCTGATAATGTAATATGGAGCTGAGACATATAGAAGGAGATACGGGGGAAATTAAAGCGAGGGTTGGGAGTAAAAGAAAAAGGACAAGGAAGGGGCAATAAAGGCACGCATGATTTTCTGTACTCCTGCTTTTCTTCACCTTCTTGAGTTAGGATCTTTCTTCTTGATGCCTAACACATTATCCAGCTTTTACTCAGCATTCAATAAATATTTGTTGAATGAATTAATGATTTAATCAATTTTGATCCTGAAATGCCAGGGAAGAAGGGTCAATGAACTGGCATATATTAAGAACCATGTCTGTGCCAGGTGTAGTGTTAAACCTTTTGTGAAAGAGTAATGTAGGGTCAACTCCTCTCTCCCAACTTACCTGCAGGTTAAATGTATCTGGTGACCTGTGGGGAGTAGGGTTTGCCTGACACAGATCAGCTTTGGTCTTTTGAATTTATTCCTTTATCTTGCATTTGTTCAATATATTTCCATTTACTGTAGAAATAGGAAAAGTTCGTCAACCTTTTCAAGCATAGTTTCTCTCCATATCTTGAAATTGGAATTCCTTTTCTGTATCTTTATTATTGCTTTAATCTTCTCTTGTTCATCCATCTGCCTTTCCCCACCAGGGCCTTCCAGGTGGTTTTGATGACTACATATATTGTTGAGATGTTAGAAGTTTAAAATAAGTCCCTATTAAATGACAGAATTTTAAAGGAAGCCTGAATTATGTGTTTTGTAGGATCATCATTTTGTTCCTAAGTCAGATTCCTGATGCTACAGAAGAGACAGCATCCTAGCCTGAAATGTTGAGGATAGATAGTCCTGCAATTAGGGAATAATCAGTACATTCTTAATCACAAGCATAACAGAATGACTCCCACATTGCTGTTTGATCTATCTGTACCTACATTTCTTCTTAATTCTGCTCTGCTACTAGTGTTCCTTAGACCTAATGTGGGTTGTCTTCTCCACCTGACTATATATGTATTCTTTCATGTCTCTAATTGAGATACAACTATTATGTACCCATTTTTCCTCAGTTATGACTCAGTTTTCCAGTGACTACAATGCCTTTCCTCCAGTGCTGTTCCTTCTTTTTATTTGACTTGATCCGGTCTATTTATTCTCTGGACGGATGGTTCATTAGTTGAAGACCTTAGGAAAATAGTTCTGTCGCCACCTTGCACTGACTTTTTTGAACCTCGCAAGCTTTTCATTTAAGAACGTCTTGGCCACCCATGTGTTTCAGGAACGAACGCAAAACTCTGTATCTTGATATCATAAGAATCATAATAATTATTTATTTCTTGGAATTGGAGACCATATTCACTCCCTTTCTATCTATGTAGGGAGCAGATTGAAAAAACACCTACAAGTCCGTGATTAAGGTGTCAGCAAGTTTGTTTTTTTTCTTCTCAGGAAACAAGCTACAAAACTTCCCGGGAAAAAGCTTCCGGGGGCGGAGCCCAGAGAGCTTAGTTTCCTCCCATTGGTTCTTCCTGGGAGCCTCCGCCCCACCCCGGTCCCGCCTCTTGGGCGGATGAACCAATAGGGGCGTGAGTTGTGGTTTAAACGCAGATTCTGGTGCGACCGCTGGAGACCGAGTCTTGGGTGGTTTTGGCTGTTGGTCCCAACGTGGGTGAATGGAAAGGTTGCGAGTGGTTGGGCCAGCGGGGTCTGGCGAGGAAGGAGACGGACCGGGGCTGGGGGCTGGGGGCTGGGGACCGGGGGCCGGGAACCGGGAGCCGGGGCTTTGGGGCCTGGGGGCTGGAGGCTAGGGCTACCCCGGGTTGTCTATGACCCCGGACTGCGTCCGCCACCCAGGGCGGTTCGGTTTTGATAAGCCCCAAACCGCCAACTCTTCAGGGGCTTAGAGCCTCTGACGCAGGTTTCGAGAGTTAAGAGCTGGCTTAAGTGCTTGTTGGCTCAAGATCCGGCTTCTCCTTCTTAATTCTTGTTTTTGCGTGGACGTGCCCAGGATAGAAAGTTTGTTCTGAGCTACACCTTAACTTCTGTCGTCTTCCCTAACCCCTCAGGGTCTAATATGTACTTCACATCCCTAGCTTAATCCAGAATGGCTACTCTGATCTTTGTTGATAAGGAAAATGGAGAACCAGGCACCCGTGTGGCTCCTAAGGACGGGATGAAGCTGGGGTCTGGGCCTTGTAAGTATACAGGCTGCAGTCAGATACACAGGTATTGTGAAGCAACTGTGAATGTGGCCTGGAGCTGGGGGAGGCATTTAGTGTCCTTTGTTGGCAAATGGAGTCAGGTTACGGAATACTGTTATTGTAACGGAATACTGTTATTGTTACGTGCTTGTTATGGGTCCCTTTTTCAGGTTCAATGCCTTAATGAGATTATTTAAGAGGGTCATAAACTGAAGTACTATTAGGCATATCATGGCCATGCCACTGTCAAAAATGGGAGTTGAGGGGGCCGGCCCCGTGGCCTGGTGATTAAGTGTGATGCGCTCTGCAGCGGGTTCAGATCCTGTATGCAGACCTATACAACTGGTCAGCCATGCTGTGATGGGGACCCACATCAAAAATAGAGGAGGATTGGCACAGATGTTAGCTCAGGGCTAATCTTCCTCAAGCCAAACAAAAAAGAGAGGAAGATTGGCAACAGATCTTAGCTCAGGGCAACTCTTCCTCAGGGAAAAAAAAATAAAGGTTGTGTTTAGGGATGAGAATTAGGCCAAGTTTATATACACAGTCAGCCTTCAAGGTGCACAGGTGTCTACTGCCTACATAATCTTATGGTAAGACTTTTCCTTCAGCAGTCAAAGCCTTGGATGGGAGATCTCAAGTTTCAACACCACGTGTTGGGAAAACGTTTGATGTTCCCCCAGCCTTACCTAAAGCTGCCAGAAAGGCTTTGGGGACTGTCAACAGAGCTACAGAAAAGTCAGTAAAGACTAATGGACCCCTCAAACAGAAACAGACAAGCTTCTCTGGCAAAAAGGTGAGTGTTAGCTATAAAGACACTATTTAAACACTTCACTTTTGACTCATAAAATGACTATTGGCGTCCTACCTGGCTTTCTTTCCTGTGAGCAAAAGGAAACAGAGGCAAACATAGCAGATGAAAGACTCTCTTTGTGGACTTCCTCTGTACCTCAAAATTAGAAGTCGCAGAAGCAGCTGGTGAATATTGTTGCCTCACCTGCCCTTAGCTAGTATCTTGAAGCAGATTGGTTGGTAGTGTCTACTTACAGATACATGAAGCAGTGCGAGCAAGGGTGCTTACGTTGTAAGTGGTCGCGTTCCTAATGTAATAGCTCAGGTGCTACCATCCTCCTCCCCACGTCCCAGAGCCAGCACCAGCTCGTTGGGTGATAATTTGCTAAAATGTTGGCATTTGTGTGTGTGTGCATGAGTTGTAGGTCAGTGCGTCCCAGACCAAGAGGACTTTGCTGTGAAAGGTGACTTCAGCATAGAGAGTAACACTTTATTTGAATAATTGGTTTAATGTGTATTAGGAAAAAACAACTAGTACTTTACATCAAACCTGTGGCTTACACGTAATACGGCTTAGGACAAGGATGTCTTTTTAAAAAACTGAGTTGACTTAGAGAGAAACGTTAAATACGGGTATTGCAAGGACATGGCAAAAATAAGGAGAATGTGACACAGAACCAAAGTGTGGGAAACCCTGCCATAGGGATTTGCTCTATGTGTAAGGTTAAATCCGGAAAACTCAGGCTTCGTTTTGGCCTGCCGCTGTCGTGGACTGCCTACCTCTCAGTTCCAGACGAGGCAGTGATCCCTGGTGGGCTTCTAAAGTCCTTGACTGTTTTTTTGCTGCCTCTTACTATGTGTATGTATTTGAGGAATACAAACTTGTTTTTAATATTAACCAAGCAAGTAATGAAGATAAATCACACTCCAAAAGCCAAAAATGGCTTCTAGGACTAACTACTATTCTGGGTGCTCATGCCCAGATTCTTCTCTGTTAGGCTGAGTGAGTGAGTTGATTAGCTCTGAATTAACTCCACTCTGCATTCTTGATAGTTTATGCTGACAGGTGCCAGTACTTAAATTTCGGACTTAACTTTTGAACCCTGCTACTAGAATCGCTTGCTGAATTGTATTTGCGTGTAATCATGACAACTGAAGATTATGGTTTCTTAGAAGTCCGCATGAAATTGAAAACAAACTGTAGCAAAGCAGTCACATGTCTTGAGGAAGCTCTATGATCTCTTGTACTAATCAGTTGACAAGGCTTCCACTCTCACTAATCCGTATTTTCTTGGTTTGTTTTAGGTGACTGAGAAGACTGTGAAAGCAAAAAGCTCTGTTCCTGCCCCGGACGACGCCTATCCAGAAATAGAAAAATTCTTCCCCTTCAATCCTCTGGGTAGTATCTTGTGGTGTTGCACAAATGCGTTAGCCTTGAGTTTCAGACATAGGACCCCAACTATAATGAGACTGTCTGAATCTGGGTGTCTTTGAACAAATCTAATTGTTGGTGGAATGATTTGTAAGGTATTATCTTTACGTCAGGAGGGAAATCAGAAGATGTGGAGAGCATTGTTCTGTCCTCAGAAGCTAACCACCTGGGGCAGAGAAGATGCGCTCACTAACAGTGAAGAAGTCTAAAGTGGGCAGTCTTCTGGCAAGCCTTTTAGACAGTGGGCTTTGTGTCAAGTTGAACAATGCCTGAAAAATCCACATAGCCAGTGAAAATGTGTTTTTTTAACTCCTTCAATCAGCTACATGGATCTGAAATGTTTTGTATTATAGAACCTGCTTCTCAAGCTTTAATTTCCTCACATTTGAGGAGAGGCTACTGTATGCCAGGCACTATTAGGCTGTGGATGAAATGATTAAGAAGACAGGCCCTACCCTGAGGGAGCACAGGATTTGGAGGGAGAGTCAAGCACTGAACCAATCATCTCTGTGCTGGAGTGTGAGCCAGGAGAGAAAGAGGGTGGGCTTCTGAGGGGACTGACCCAGCCTGGAAGAGCAGGGAAGCTTTCTCTCAGGAAGTGACCTGAGGTTGAGTCTTGAAGGATATAAGGAGGTAGCTGGGTGAAGGGGAGAGGCAAGGCAAAAGTATTGTACCTACGTGTGTGCAAAGATCCTGAGGCAGAACAAAGGCCTGGAGTGGTTCTGGGAGACCAACTGAAAGGCCAAGTGAAGGATGTTGCTGGTGCCTGGGTGGGGGCAGACCACAAGGGCCCAAAGAGCATTTAGTCATTCTGCTAATGTACATCTAAGTTTTTTCTGGCTGTTGTATATTACAAACAATTCTGCCATTAGTATCGTCGAAGTTATATTGTCGCGAGTTTGTGGGTATATCTGGAGAGTAAACTTTAAAAAGCATTGCTGGGTCTCAAAGTGTGTGTAATTAAGTTTTGATAAAACATGGTGCATCCATTCTAATGATTAACATTCAGGAAAATGAGGTAGGTTTATGCATATTGACCAGGGAAGAGGACTATAATATGCTGTGTTTGAGGAAAGAGATACTGCTAAATTGCCCTCCAAAACAGAAGCATAAATAAGCGAACCCACCTGCAGTGGGTGAGGATGCCTCCCTTCCCCGTGTTCTTTAACTGCAGATGTTTCAAAACTCTAATCTTTACCAGAAAGGCAGCAGGTCTCTCATGTCTTAAATTGGGGGATGTTTGTGGCTGAGCATGTTTGATTATTGGCCATCTATATTTTTTCTTTCTCTTTAACTTCCTGTTTGTATCTTTGTTTTCCTTTGATTATGTGACTTTCTTACAGATTGACTTATTTTTTAAGGGCTCTTTGTGGATAAAGGAAATTAGCCTTGTTATGTTGCCGACTTCTTTCCTCTGGCATCTTTGTCTATGGTTTCCCTTACAATTCAGTGGTTTTAAACTAAGTAGTCACGCAACACTCGATTTCTTTCTGACTTCTGGGTTTGACCAGGCTTGAAAAACAACAGACAATTCTTAGTACTTAGGCTATAGAGAACTTCACATTTCAGAAAATGATGGTTCTCCCTCCATCTTTGCTCTTATCTTTTGAGGAAACACTTAACCTCTTTGAAAAGAGGAAAGACTCAATATTTGAATCTTACTTCTGTTACTGTCAAGAGGAATCAGTTTTAAATTTCTAAGAAGTGAGGCACTCAGATTTTAAGAAGGAATGTTACCTAACAGAGTGGTTCTCAAATTTGTTTTAGGACTTTCTCACACTTAAAAATTAGCAAACACCCCAAAGAAGCTTTGTTTGTGTGTTCTGTTCTATTTCCTGTATTAGAAATTAAAATTGAGAAATTAAAAAAATTAATTGGTTAAAAATAAACCTACTACGTTAATGTTAACAACTTTTGTTTTTTTCATAAAATAACTTTTCCAAAACAAAACTTACTGAGAAGACTGGCATGGTGTTATACTTTTGAAGATTTGCTTAATTTGGCTTAATTTAAGACAGCTGGATTCTCATCTGATTCTGCATTCAATCTGTTGCATCTGTTTTGGTTGAAGTATGAAGAAAATTGGGCCTCGTGGAGATACATGATTAGGAAAGGGAGAAGTATTTTAGTAGTCTTTTCAGATAAGTCTGGATAGTTTTCTTTGATACGGCACTAAAACTCAACAATGTTTTCCGACCCATAGTTGCAATCTGGAATCTGAAACCATGTCAATGAACACTTTATCCTCTGACAAAATCTATTGGTCTATTTTGCACTTCCAATGTATCTTTTATCCTTGCATTTATCTCGCATTGGTCATTTAGAAGTATTGGTTCACTGAGAAATGTAGATCATCCAAATGTTGAAATGTTTCATTATGTGACATCAAAAGCACGTTCATTAACATCACTGATCTCTTCAGAAAAGTCTAAGTATTAGGAAGCTGTCAAGCTAATGATTGCAGATAAGTTTTCCAAAGCTCTGGTTTTTTTCCTTGAAATTGTGAATTTTGTCATTGGCAACAAATACTGTTTTCCTTGAAGTGATAGACTTCTTTCATTCCTCTGAGAAAATGTGTGACAAATACCCAAGTCTGAGTAACCATGGTTTGTCTTTCCGTTGTTCTTTCGACTATGTGGTGTTCTGGGAAAAAGGCCTCTAGTTTCGCTTGAAAATCAAATCATTGTGCAAATCTTTTTCTTTGAGATCACCGTGGTATTTCAGTTTGCAACAGATGTGCTTTATGGCATACTTCTCATTTTATCGTACAGAATACTAAAAAGACATGTTCTCAAAGGTTGAGAGCTAATAAAATTAATACTACATATGGTAAAGTGATATGTGAAACTGGCATTTTTTACTGCAAGCGAATGACAGGAATAGAGTGACTACTAAATATAGTTTATTACCACTGCCTTGATTCGTTCTATGACACAGCAGTTTTATCCACCATTGCTTTTGTACCATCATTGCATCAACCCAGTGGGAAAGAGGATTAATGTTATGAAAAATAGTTTGACCTCATGGACCCACTGAAAGGGTCTCAGACCTCCAGAGGCCACTGACCACCCTGAAAACTGTTGCCTTGACAAAATGCTTTCTCGGTGACAGATTTTGAGAGTTTCGACCTGCCTGAAGAGCACCAGATTGCACACCTGCCCTTGAATGGAGTGCCTCTCATGATCCTCGAGGAGGAACGGGAACTTGAAAAGCTGTTACACCTGGGCCCCCCTTCCCCTCTGAAGATGCCTTCTCCACTGTGGGAGTCCAGTAAGTGAACAAGTGCCCTTCTCGAAGGGCTGCAAACAATTTGTGTCATAACACTTTCATTAGCCTGCGCACAGAGTTGTGTGGAAGGTTAGCCTGCAAGTAATTTCTATCCCTCACATTCAGGGATAAGGTTCCAGAACTGGTACTGCTTTTTAGTCCCAAATGCCCGGGTAGAATTAGGGCATTTTGGAATCTGGACAGTCTTAGATACAGCAAAACAAGATTGAATTTAGCATATAGCTTCTTAGATTATAAATCGAAGTAGAATAAACTTGCTTAGAATGAGAGTTCCAAGTTATGTCCAAAGCTAATATAGGATCAAGACAGCTGTGTAATAACACAGCATGACAAAACCTTCTTACTGCAGAAGGTTTGAGGACTTGGTTCCTGCTGGTGGTCAAAAGTATGTTTTCTATTTATTCTGATGGGATAACTTATGCTATTTTATAAATTACATTAGTGACATTGTTGGCTCTTACTTGGGTCTCTAAGAACAGTAGAGTTTCAGGTACTTCTAAGATTTATTTCCTAATTAATGAAGGTTAATTCTGGGACCACAGCCATGTCTCCAAGTGAGCGAGCGAGTGTGTATATGTGTAGGCAGGGCAGGGTAGGGATTCATTAGACAAAGGGAAAAACAATTTATGATTAAAAGTGATAACTAATGCCTGTTGAGATGGGCCGTTACTCAAGGATTTGCACATATTGAATAAGAAATTCCTGTTTTCTAGATCCGTTGCAGTCTCCCTCAAGCATTCTGTCAGCCCTGGATGTTGAATTGCCACCCGTTTGCTATGACTTCAACATTTAAATTTCTTAGCACTTTATAGTTTGTGTGTATGTATGAATAGTTTGTATTAATAAAGCAATTCTTTGTTTAACAGACTCTTAATATTGTGGTTGGTATTCTTTGGAATCTGCTTAAAACAGTGTGAAAATTAGTGGAAGTGTTTAACAGACAAGAGTCTAGAATCTGACAATGGAAGTTTGTCTGATTTGAAAAACTTATCTTAAAACCCTTTTGTTTGTTAACAGCTTACTTTAGAAGCTACCACTGTTTTCCCTGAAACATATACCCCTCAATGTGTACTTTATTGCCTTTTTGTGGCCATTAACTAGTGCCAGTTATTAGATCTCTTAATTGGAGGAGCCACTTCCAGCTCATTAAGTATCTATTGCTAGGCATTCTTTATTGCTGGTTCTGTTTAGTTTCTAATGACTTGAATGCTCAGTGTTCAGTAATCAGAATTTGAAAGCCTCTAAATCTTCTGAGAACTCGACCTCCCTGGGATCTTTAATTAGGTTCTTTGAAGATCACACCAGTTAGTTTACTGATAGGAAGATCCGCTCTTCACCTGTAAGAAACTCTATTTAGTTGCTCACCCTGTGTTGGACATTAAGTGTTTGATAAGCATTGCATTTCATGTTCATGACCCTGTTTTTCAGATGAGGACAGTGAGGTTCGGAAGTTCATTAATAGGCCAAAGACATGAAGAATTAGAAAATGATAAAGCTGGTATTTTGATTCCAAATCTGAGATTGGAATCAAAATATCGGAGATTGCAAATGGTTGCTGTGGATTTTCTTTTTTGGGGGAGGGGAGTGGATATTTAAAATTCCAGAGTTTCACATATTTTTGGTTTTGGAGCTTCTCTAGGAAAAGCGGATGTGGCAATAGGAGGCCCTGGTTTCCAGCACTTGGTGGACTGGCGATGGGGTGCTGGCTGCCTTTTAGGTGGACTGTGGGTTTTCTGTCCTCAGAACCTGCCTGAGGTGGCCTGAAGGGAGAGCTGGCGTGTCCTTTTACTCTGTCTCTTCTCTGACCCAGCCTACTTAACTCACTTTACTTGCCGGGGCCATGTAGTCAATTGAATTTGATCCTTGCTCAATGCTAACCTATGTAGGAAGCCTTTTCCCGAAACATCTGTAGCATTTATAGTCAAGTTAGAGTGCAAATCCTTTCTTTTCCATCACTATTAGAGGAAGCTGCCAGATACTAGGCATAAAGTACCAGGAGCACATACAGACACTGGTCCTGACTTTGAAATTTTTGCCCTCTGAATGTGACTGAATCGGTCTGAATTTGTGGAATTAGTAGAAAGGCTTCTGAAAGAATAAGATGACAAAAGCGCTTTTCTTTAAGGGAGACTATTAGATCCAGCATCCTTGGGGATAATAGAACTACTTTGAAAAGCCAAACATAATAGTGAATGGCTTTTGTACTCTACATAAATTTAGAAACTTTGGAAAGTGGCTTCTTGTGGTGGAGGGAACAAAGGGCTGGGAGCAAGGCGACTAGTCAGTCCTTCACCAGTGAGTTACTGTCCTCCGTCAGACCTGAGTGCCGAGTGATCTCTTTGTCTGCTGTTAATCTGGATGCAAAGTGCTTAATGCTTGTTGAGACTCTCAGAACTTTAAACAGATGCTTCTCCATTAATAGAATTTTCTTCCGTTTTCTGGGATTGTTGCTGTTTGCGTACAAGTTACTAAGTATAATGTATTTGGCTTCATTACTTGAAAAAGCTTATGAGAAGCCCCATTTGGAGTTCTAGTCTGTCCAAACTCTGGGATTAAAGTTTCTTTCAGGTCAGGCAGTTGCCTGCGCTGGACCTTCAGGGGGATCTTGTCCGTAAGGTTCACCCACCCCTAGCTTGCTCCTCTCACGGCATTTTTCAGGCTTCAAATTCCAGTTACCCTTCAACAGGAACACAAAGCCTTTTTAATATATTGATGTTAATATTCTCTATCAGGCCAATACTATGCAATAGGACCAACTCACAAAAGGGTCAGTACTACGTAGAAATTCCTAGGTTGACTTTGTTCTTTCCGTTAGTTTAATCATAAGTCCTTTACTGAGGCCCCACCGTGCTGGGTACCAAGCATAGGATGGTTAAGTAATACTTCCCCCCATCCTCAGGAGCCTGTGCTCCAGGGTGCGAGGCAGGCAGGAAACACCCTCACAATAGGGGATAAAGGCATGCAGGGGCGGAAGGACCAGGGCTGTGGAGTGTTCCCCAGCCCAGCGTAGGGAAGGGCAGGGACAGCTTCCTGAGGAGGAACGTGTGGATGGAGACTTGGTGGAAGAGAAGTGTTCTGGGCAGAGGGAACAGCTTTTGCAAATTCAAGGAGGCAGGAGAACGCAGCTTGTTAAATGAAAACTGCCTTTCTTTTTCTGCTTGAGGTTTGGGCAAGGAGCTTGGTTGGCAACAGAGGAGTCTGGAGAGTTAAGCAGGGGCCAGATGGCTTGTAAACTATGTCAGGGGGTTTACAGTCTGTCCTAGGTTTGGAGTTTGTCCTGTGGGTGTCATGGAAAGGTTTTAAGGAGAGAAGTGACAGGGTCAGGTTTGTGCTTCAGAAACTCACTCAAGAGGCAGGGAGTGGTTACCAGAGGGGAGAAGGGGCGGGAGGAGGGTGAAAGGGGTAATTAGGCATGTGTGTGTGGTGGTGGGTAGTAATTAGTCTTTGGGTGGTGAACATGGTGTAATCCACACAGAAACTGAAATATATAACAATGTACACCTGAAATTTATATAATGTTATAAACCAATGTTACTGCAATAAAACATACATTAGAAATTTTTTTTAGTTAAAAAAAATGGGGAAAAAAAGAGGCAAGGAGACCAATTTGGAGTCTGTGGCAGATGATGATGAAATGACCTTGAGGAGGTGACAGTGGAGAAAAGAATAAGGCTGGAGGAATCTAGGGTTTGGAATTGGCAGGGTGGCAAATGGTGGGGAGGAAGGCACAGGAAAGAGTCAAGGATGTACCGAAAAACCCCTCACGTGTGAGTGTCCCCGTGTGTTTACAAGGATGTTTGCTGTCACATAGTTTGTAATGGGAAAATGTGATACAGATATACAGTAGAATAAAATGCATTCTTTAAAAGGACAAGGTTGGGGCTGGCCCTGTGGCCGAGTGGTTAAGTTTGTGTGCTTTGCTTCGGTGGCCCAGGGTTTCACTGGTTCAGATCCTGGGCGCGGACATGACACTGCTCATCAGGCCATGCTGAGGCAGCGTCCCACATGCCACAACTAGAAGGACCCACAACTAAAATATACAACTATGTACTGGGGGGATTTGAGGAAAAAAAGCAAAAAATAAAAAAAAATAAAAGGACAAGGTAGATCTACATGTGTGGACATGGAAAGATAACCACGGAACTTTTCCGGTGTAAACATGGGCTATAGAACAGTGTCCAGGATCACTTTTATTTAAATACATATATACATATATGCAACAGAAAAGCATGGTAGTGGGGAGTACAGCCTCCAGAATCAGATCCTGGATCAGCAACTTAGGTGCTCTGTGACCTTGGGCACATTGGTTAACCTCTCTGAACTTCCATTTTTTTCATCTGTGAAACCCAAAATAAAATTTATCTTGAAAGGTGGTCAGGAGGGCTATATGAGCTAATGCATGAACACTCAAAACAGGCTTGGCCTGTTACTATTACAGTTAGGTTGATTTGTGAGTACAAAAATATCTGTAAAGCTATACCTTTTGTCTATTACCAGGGTTATCTTGTGTGAACATATGGGAGATTAGCATAGTTTAAATTTATCAGAATTTGCATATTAATAGGATTATACCATTTAAAGAGAGAAGACACCCTTCCCTCTGGAACCTTGAGAACCCAGAGGCTGGAAAGATGGCCTTCCTCTTGCTGATTTCCCACAGTCCTCATTGTGGGGGTGGGGGTGTCAGGTTGAAGCCTTACCTTGATAACTGCTTCTAAGGTCTGGGCTGGCTGCACATCCCGTTTGTGACTTGGGTTGGAGCTGGTACGGCTGATTCTGAAACAGCCTCCAAGGAGGCTAGGGGTAGGAGGTGGTACTTTGGTATTAGTGCCCTTTGGGAACTGAAGTTCATTCCTGGAGAAAATCGCCCAATGCAGCCATTTGGCATCCCTGAGGATTCAGGATCAACCACCTTGGTGAGTGGCATGCAACGCTGTCTGACAGTTTTACACTAATATCCATTCTCCCACTTTGAGTCAACTGTTTTCATACCATCTCTGCTCTAAACTTCTGCCCCCTACCCCTGCCTCTCAGGTGCTGTACCTCCTCCCTAGTAGAGGATGTAGGAGCCAACCGTCAGGAGTGCCCTCAACTTGCTGCCATTGATTCTACAAGCTTCCTGCATGTTGCAGCAGAGGTCTCCCTCCTGCCATCATGGGCCAATCCCTCCATGTGCTCTGGGTCACCTCCCCTCTTCCGTTCTCTCCTTCCTCTCTCTCTCTCTCTTTTTGCAGCCTCTCTAGTCTCCACTCCATCATCACTAAAAGTCCTTCCTTGTCTCGGCATCTTTCTTAAATGTCAGATCTTAGGGGCTCAGTCTCGGCCTCTTTTCTCACTTCTACACACTCTCCTCGTGCGATCTTATCTACCTCTGTGGTTAGAACCCCACCTCTGTGCTGCCTTTGTCTCTCTGGCCCACATTTGTATCTAACCCAGGTCTCTTCTCTCAGCTCCAAGACCCCTGTCTCTAGTTGCTTACTTGAGATCTCAAATCTAACACATCTAAACTGGATCTCTTGATTCTCCCCTCCCAAATCTGCCCTTTGCTAGCCTTCTCTACCTCAATAAATGGCATTTACTCCTGTCACAAACCTGGGAGCTATCCTTGTCACCTCTGTCTCTTCCCACATCCATCCTAAACAAGCCTGAGGATCTGCTTCTAACTTATCTTTCTGGTTTGTTCACTTCTTTCCACCCCTCAGATGTAAGCCATTATCTCTCACCATGACCAAAGCCCTCAACTGCTCATTCTGCAGCTGCTCATGTCCCTTCCAGTCCATTCTCCACCACTGACCAGTGTGACATTTTAAAATGCACATGCAATTGTCAGTCCCCTGCTTGCAGCCTTCTAGTAGATTCTCATTGTGCCTTGGTAACGTCTGCACTCGTCACCCTGGCCCTCAAGGCCCTGCCTGGCGCTTCAGTGTCACTCTGTTTCATGCTCCCTCTCCCCAGAAGCCAACTGCCCCGCCTTTTCTTTCTTGAGTCCACCATTCATGCCCGTGGCGCGGCACCCTGAGGGAGGCTGTTGCCTCCTGATTTCATGGCTTCGCCTCCTGAACGGCATTTCAGATTCCTCTGCCATTGCTGAGTCCACCTAAGGCATCAGTTGGTTCTCTTCGACCTCACCTCAAGTTGAGGAACTCAGGTTGATGTCTCACCTGGTCGTCGTCAGCTTCCTCACCCGACACGTCGGAGCAGACACCTCATCCTGCCAATTCCACCTCTTAAATATCTCAGAAAGGCCTGACTCTTCCGGTGCTACCATCATTCTGACCTGCGATGTTCCAACAGCTTCTTATTCCTGCTTTAACAGTATCTCCCCAAAGCCATTCTCCAGGTGCAGGGCTTTCCCCTCCAACAAATGTGACACTGTCGTTCTATTTGAGACATTGCAGTTTTCAACTCTAGAAGTTTGATTTTGGTCTTTTTTATATCTCCATGTCTCTACTCAACTTTTTGAGCATATGGAATGAGTTATAATCTGTGTTTTGCTAACTCTGACATCTATGTCAATTCTGGGTTGGTTTCAATTGACTGGTTTTTTCCCTCATTACAGGTCATGTTTTTCTATTGCTTTGTATGTCTGACAGTTTTTAATTGGATGCCAGACAGGTATTTTACCTTTTGCTCATGCTGGGTATTTTTACATTTCTAGAAACGTTCTTAAACTTTGTTCTGGGATATGGTTAAATTACTTGGAAACAATCTGATTCATTTGAGTCTTGCTTTTAAGGTTTGTTAGGCGGGACCAGAGCAGCATTTGGCCTTGGGCTGAATTCCCCCTTCTCCTGAGGAAAGACTTTTTTCCTTACAGTTTTGTTGAGATATAATTGACATACAGCGCTAGATACGTTTAAGGTGTACAGCATAATGGTTTGACTTACATATATTATGAACTTTTTTTTTTTAACGTATCTTCCTTTTATCTTTACAACAATCAAATGAATCCCTGTCTTACAGATGAGGACACTGAGGCTTCCAAAGTTTAAGTGACACAGCTGGTAGGTTGTTGGAGCCTAGACTCAAGCCTGTGTCTGTCTGGCCTCAATACCTAAGCTCTCTTATTTTTTTCCAGATTTATTGAGATATAATTGTTGTATAACATTGTGTGAGTTTAAGGTGTACAATGTGTTGATTTGACCCATTTCTATGTTGCAGAACGATGACCCCCCCCATAGTATTAGCTGACACCCCATCATGTCACGTAATTACTGCTTCTTTTCTGTGATGAGAACATTTAAGATCTACTCTCTTAACAACTTTCAAGTATATAATACAGTATTCTTAACTGTAGGCATCATCCTGTACATGGGATCCCCAGAAATTATTCATCTTATAAGTAGAAGTTTGTACCCTTTGACCATTACCTCCCCATTTTCGTCACCCCCCAAGACCCTGGTAACCCCCATTCTACTGTTTGTTTCTATGAGTTTGGCTTTTTTAGATTCCACATATAAACGGTACCATATAGTGTTTGTCCTTCTCTTGCCTGACTTATCCTACTTAACATAATGCTTTCAATGTCCACCCATATGGCAGGATTTCCTTCTTTCTCATGGATGAAATAATACTCCATTGTATATATAAACCACATTTTTATCCACCTTTATCCATCCACCTGTTGATTGCCCCTTGGCCATTGTGAATAATGCTTCAATGAACATGGCAGTGCAGACATCTCTTTGAGATCCTGTATTCATTTCCTTTGGATGTATACCAGAAGTGGTACTGCTGGATCATATGATGGTTCTATTTTTAATTTTAATGTAAGGAATGAAGTAAGACTCTTAATATTCTATCCAGTGTTCCCTGGATTGTGAAGTTTTCCCATCTGGCAGTTGGGAATGGGCGCTATTCCCAGCGGTGTGTGACCCGCGGGCGCTCCTCCCTCTAACCCTTTCAGGCAGTCTTCTTGCGTGCAGGTGATGAGCCGGCTCTTCCAAATGCTAGAGGGAGACCCTCTGCAAATCCCCAGCGCTCTCTCTCTGCAGCTCTGTCCTCCCCAGTGCTCTGCCCTGCAAACTAGCTGCCGTGCTCTCCGCTGACTCTGCTGTCTCTTCGATTCAGGGGGTCGGCTGGGCTCTGCTGGGTTCCCCTCTCTTCCCCACTCTGTGGCAGGCTTCAGGCTCACCTCATTTATTTCCCGTTCCTCAAGGATCACTGCCCTTTTTGCCTGACATCTAGTCTCTTGGAAACCATTGTTTCATATGTTTGTCCTGTTTATTAGTTGTTTCAGGCAGAAGGCTACAGTGGTCCTTGTTACTCCGTCTTGGCTGGAATTGAAAGTTCCTTCCATGTGTCATTTACTTTTTTTTTTAACTGGGGTAAAATTCATGAAACATAAAGTTCACCATTTTACCCATTTTAAAGAGTACAATTCAGTGGCTTTTAGTACATTCACAATGTTGTGCAACCATCTACCTAATTTCAGAACATTTTATCACGCCAGTAAAGAAACCCATGCCCATTAAGTGGTCATTCCACACTTCATTTACTTTTCAATGATGCCACACTGCCCTCGGGATAAAGTCTGCGGGGCTCCCAAGGCAGCCTGGTGGCTCCTGGGGAGATGACGTGAGATTCACTTCTGGAAAGCTCTTCTGATTTGCCTGACTCCTACCTGTCCACCCTTGAGCTTTCCACTGAGGCAAGTCTCTTACGGAAGCCTTTCCTGAGACCCTAAGCATGGGCTAGCTGCCCTCCTATTTGCTCAGTTAGCCCCAGACCCTTAAACTTCTCCTAGCACTTACCAAGCTAAGCTTTGCCTGCCTGTTGGTCCAGCTCTCTCTTCGGCCACACGGGGAGCTGCTGAGGTCTGTCCTGTTCACTGTTGTATCCTCGTGCCTGGCATGTGGTAGGTACTCTGGTGTTTGCTGCAATGAATGAGTATGTCATCAGGCCCTGGGAACCCAGCTTCCTAGAGACCCAGTGACTGCACTGTGCCCACTGTCACATCAGGCAGAGTCTGGGCCAGGGAGCCCACCTTCGTCACAGTTTTCCACAGAGAGAGTGGTGGGGGCAGAGCACAAGCAAGGGGGCCAGCTTCCTGCCTCCCCTGCTAGACAGCTCGGGTCCTGTTGGCGTTCTTCTCACGGCCCCACCCCTGCTTACTGAGAACGTCCAGGTCATAAGGGTGGAAGTGAACTGGTTTTCTTTCTTTAGGAACTGCTGCCACACATGTTTGGTTGACCTCTCCTCCCTGCTGTGTGGTGGGTGATGCTTAACAGCATCTCAACAGATTGCGCAGGTCTCTAGTTTGGGTTAAACTTCAACTTTGGCTTGGAATATAAGCATTGGTCCTGTTCATTTTAAAACTTCCATCTCAAACTCCTTGCAAGCTCTTTCCTGAGGTCGTGGGCCCTTGTGGGCCTTACTGCAGCCCAATGCCCTGGAGGACACCTGGAAGGAGAAGGATTCTGCTCATGGGATGAGCCATGTGCTGGTGATGGTGAGTGTCCTGGCCTCATTCTGGGTGTTGGGCTCTGTGTGATGCTGGTGGCCAACACTCTGTAGGGTGTGTGACCACACGTTTGATGGCTGAGGACTCCCTCCCTCCTGAGAATGGCCACCCTGCCTCTTCCCACAGCTTTCCCACCTGGGGCCTCTTATTGCCTGATCCAGCGGCCAACCATCCATTAATAACCACCGGGGGCCTTTTCATACCTGTGAGGGCCACAGAGGATGGGATGGGGGTGAAGGTTTCCCAGGCACACCATGTTGGAGGATCTTCAGGCCCTGCAGACTTGGGCTACTCTGGCAGGTGAGAAATCTCTGGACCAGGAGCAGGCACCAGTGTTTACGTTCAAGTCCCCTCACACCACTGGTCCCCTCTTTCTCTCCATAGTGCGTTAAGAAGACAGAAAAGGACACACACTATTTTTTCAGGCTCCCACAATGCTCCCCGAAGAGCCCTGTCTCAACACACTTGGCTCTGTTGGTGGCACCAGGGTGAGCCTACAATTTCCGAGATGTCACTCTCCCCTTCTTGCAGGTCCATGTGGTTCATTTAGAGCTACTCTTGGCTGCAGGAAGGGGAGGAACCTCTCTCCCCCCACCCCGTGGATGTGGCTGTTCCCTGCAGACTGCTGGGGTTCTGCCCATCCTCTCAGGCCTCTTTCCTCTCCTGATGGCTGGTGCTCCCAGGGCAGGTCCTGGCCTCTCTCGGCAAGCCCAGAGCTAACTTAGAACATGCTGCACTTAGTGGCTTTTGGAACCTTAGCCATATGTGCTCAAGCAACAGGAGCAGACAAATGGCAGATCTAATGTCCCTCTCCTGCAGCTAGAGTGAACGTCTGCCGAGGGTGGTTTATCTTTGAGGCCTCCAGGTTTACAGCCTTGCCTGGGGCAGACAAACAATCGGTCTGTGGAATTGAATTACAGCAGGAAGTACGACAGCAAAGTGGCTGCCTGTGTCCCTGTGCACTGGCTCCCAGGAGGATTTGGGCCTCCACTCGCCGCGAAGAGGCCTCTCTTTCCTGTAAGAGAAGCTGGATTGACGAGCCACTTCTCTTCTCAGAGCACACCGTGCAACAGCCTGCAGGTCCTGCCTTCCCCTGGAGCCTGAGGAGTAGGAGGAGGTTTCCATGGCGATGGCACGTGCCAGCCCTCCCCTCCATCTTGCAGCCCCACTGCAGAGGCGGGAGCTGCCTGCCATTGGTATGCTGCTCAGAGCCCGGGCCACAGCTGGCTTCTGGCTTCCTGAAGACTTGCACTGACACACTAGAAGGGACAGCCCATCGGGGGCACTATGGGACACTAGCCCAGGGGTGCAGTCAGGGGCAGGGCACAGAGTTAAGAAGCATCTTTATCTTCCAGAAAGATCAGAAGCTAGTTGAGCACAAAGTTCTGCATTTCTAGGTTGAAAACTGGCATGTAACTAGGGCAATAAAACGAATAGTCTTTCAGGCCTGCTTTGTACTTAGAGGCAGAGAGGTGAGGGGGCGTGGAGAGAGGTTGAAGAGGACAGACGGGTGAAGATAGACAGGGAAAGCAGGCGTGGATTCGTGCCTTGAGAAGGAGCCAGAGAGAAGTGGGAGCTAAGAAGGCAGCAGACATAACATCACACAGAACTAGGTAACTTGTGGTGCTCAAACACAGGACTGTGGGATCTCACGGGAGGGTTGTATTCCTGAAGACCTGCCATAAAAACACAGGACTGTGGGATCTTACGGGAGGGTTGTATTCCTGAAGACCTTCCATAAAAACTAAAAATTTATATAATTTGGGACTAACCCTGACACAGATGCTGTATTAGGGTGCTTGGGCTGCCATAATGGAATACCACAGACTAGGGGCTTAAGCAACAAAACTTTATCTTCTGACCATTCTGGAGGCTGGAAGTCCAAGATCAAGATGTCAGTGGGGTTGGTTGCTTCTGAGGCCTCTCCCCTTGGCTTGCAGATGGCCCCCTTCTCTCTGTGTCCTCACATGATCTTCCTTCTGTGTGTCTGTGTCCTAACCTCTTCTTGTAAGGACACCAGTCCTACTGGATCAGGGTCCACCGTATGGACTCCGTTATCACTTAATCACCTCTTTAAAGGGCCTATCTCCAGATATAGTCACATTCTGAGGTACTGGATGTTAGGACGTCAGCCGAGGAACTTTGGGGCAGGGGAGTGGGGTGAGGAGAGACACAATTCAGCCCATAACAGATGTCATGTGTGTCTGTTAAAGAGGCGAAGCTATACAGCAATGGCATAAATATAAGTTCTTTTAAACCCCTTAAAACTTTGAAGGATAATTCTTGATAAATTCTGAGAAATTGCTGGGTGCTTTATTGCTTAAGGTGTTATGTAGATGACTTAAACATTTTTATTTTTTCAAATCTGCGTAATCCAATTTCCTTCATTCAGGCAGAAAATACCTACTAGGCGGTCACTATGTGCCAGATGCTGTTCCAGGTACTAAGGATACAGCAGTGAGCAAAACAGGTAAAAATCTCTGCCCTCATCCTAGCTGGAAGAAACAGACTATCTACAAAATGCGAGTAAGTTATACCACACATTAGAAAGTGATAGATGCCATGGAAAGATAAAGTAGGGAAGGAGGTAAGGCCAGTGGGTGAGTGGCTGGATGGGTGGGTTGAAATTTTAAACAGAGAGGTTATAGAGGGCCTCACTGAGAGGATATTTTGAACAAAGATTTGAAGGAAGTGAGGGAGGAGCCCTGAGGACATCCAAGGCTAGGACCATCCAGGTAGAGGAGAGTGCAAGTGCAAAGGCCCTGAGGCAGGAATGGACTTGATATATTTGAGGAATCACAGAAAGGTCAGCAGAGCTGGAGGGTAGCGAGTGATAGGGAGAGGGTTGGGACACAATGCCAGAGAGGTGGGGAGGGGCCATATCCTGTGGGATCTTAAAGGCCATGGAAATGTGTTTAGATTTTAAGTGTAGGTCCCTGTCAGGCCACAAGACTGTTGGGGATGGATAGTATAGTGTTGAGCTGGGAAGATGGAGAGTGGGGTGTTTGAAGATCAGATTATGGAGAGTTTGGAGTTGTTGGTAGTGATAATGTCTAGGAGATGACTACAGGAGTGAGCGACTGAGACAGATGGAGGGCAAGCTCACTGGAGGAGACGTGTCAGGGAATTTGGAGAGCAGGGTCTTGGAAGGAGCAAACAGAGCGAAGGAGTGGTGGTGGAGAGAATGGTAGTGAGCGAGGAACCCAAAACTTCAAGGAGGAAAGGGAATGACCCAGGTGTTTGCAACAAGGCAGGCAAGGGGTGGTACCGTCTGATGCCATGAGGTTCAAGCTGGGGCTTTGGGGCAGAGAGAAGTGTGGTCTGGAAGCAGCAGTGTGGATCCCTGTTGGGGCTGGGGATGGAGCAGGGGCCCCCTCCTCACTGTGCTGATGGGAGGCTAGCGGAGAGTTGGTGACCAGGGGAAGGATGGCACCCAGGCGAACCAAGGTTCCCTCTAGGTGTGAAATGGGACTGTCTTTTAGGATACCACAATTAATGACTCATATTTATTTATTTTAACGAGACGAGAGTATTGCTTCTTAATCCTGAGTTTCTTAGTCTAGATGAAATTGAGTGAGGAGTTTTCGGAAGTTCTTTTCCCTAGAAATGGAGTAAGAGTTAGGAATTAATAATTAATGCTCCTTGGTCTTTATTCAGAGGCATCTAGGATTAAGACAGAGTCCGTCTTTATCGCTTGTAGAATTCTGTCTCAAGGTTCCTCATCGCCCTGACAGGCTGTATCCAGAGCATAGAGGAGGATATTAAAGTTGACTTAAAAGTTTCCTGCCGTTGCCAGGAAAAAAGCAAGAATGGAGGAAAAGGGAAGAAAAGACATTTGAGAAGTGAAAAGGAATGTTTCAGGGGGAATGAACTTCCTGAAGAAGTGACGCTCAGCAAGGCAAGGCCCTCGTTCACTGGCCCTGTGGAGGCATGTTATAGAGCATTGGTTCTCCAAGGGCATCTGGAGACCCCAGGGTCCCCCAAGACCCTTTCACGGGTGCATGAGGTCAAGAGCATTTTAGTAACAGTACTAAGAGGGCATTCGCCTGTTTCACTCTCCTCTCACGAGCGTACCCTAGAGTTTTGCAGAAGCTACGCGAAGTGTGACACCAGAGCAGAGTGAAGGCAGATGTAGATACGAGAATCCAGCTGCCTTCTTTTAAGTCAGATAGTAAAGAAATCTGCAAAAATGTCAAACAATCTCAATCTTCTCACTAAATATTTTATTTGGGAAAATAATTTTCATGAAAATATCTTAATTATGTTAACATTAAAAGGGTTATTGCAATGTTTAAATTAATTAGTCAATTAAAAAATTCTTGTTATAGGGTCCAGCCTGGTGGCATAGTGGTTAAGTTCATGTGCTCCACTTTGGTGGCCTAGGGTTTGTGGGTTCGGATCCTGGGCATGGACCTACACACTGCTCATCAAGCCACACTGTGGTGGCATCCCATATGCAAAGTAGAGGAAGATTGGCACAGATGTTGGCTCAGGGACCATCTCAAGCAAAAAGAGGAAGATCGGCAACAAATGTGAGCTCAGGACCAATCTTCCTCACCAAAAAAAAAAAATAAATTCCTGTTTTAATTTCAAATACTGTAAATATTGATAGATACAATCCTTGTAAACAAAAGCTCTTTGTGGTCATTAATAATTTTTGAGTGTAAAGGAATCCCGAGACCAAACAGTTTGAGAACTTGTGGTCTAGTGGATGAGAGGCCCGGCTCTGGAGTTAATGTGCTTGGGTGCAAATCCAGGCTTTGTGATCTTAGGCAAGTTACATAACATCTCTGAGACTTAATTTCCTTATTTGTAAGCTAGGCTACCTCACACAGTTATTGTGAACAACAAATGAAATAATATATTAATAGCACTTGGCACATGATCATTTCATAAATGTTGATTATTATTTCATCAAATAATTCATTTGATTTCCTAAAGAATTGATGCATATGTCTATTACATACATAACCCGGTGGTAAGTGCTGTGAAGGACGTAAACATATAAGCTGCAGCTCCTACTCTGAAAGGGTTTGCTTTCGAGCAGGGGAGTGATTTCCAGATTTGTAGTTGGCACCCTTGGGTTCAATTGCCAGCTCTACCGTTGACTAACAAGCTGACCTTGAGTGAGTCACTTCCTGTGGGGTAAAGTCAGATAATAAAGGCATCGGTGCTGGTGAGTTCCCACTTGTGTCTTTCAGGCATCACTGCCTCCCACCTGAGTTTAACACTTGGTTTTGTCCTCCATGAACACTATGCTAAATCCTCCGCTTTCCATTGCCAGAATCCACTTTTCTTCCCGAGACGACATAACCATGCCACTAGGGGGCACCTCCTGCCTTCTTCTTCATTCGTTTGCTGCACTCTCTAATTTGCAAACGGTCTTTTAGCTGAGAGGGGTGGCGGGCCTAGATTTTATATCTTCGGGACACCATCAGCTTGGTGGTGAGCTTTGTTGGAGAATCCTGACTCTGTTTTTATCATTCAACACACATCTACTGAGACCTCTTTAAATCAAGCCAGTGGGGAAGGGTTGGTGGAGGGGAGATTGGGGGTGTCACGACGACCACCTGACATTTATGCAGCATCCACTTCATGCCAGGACCGTGTAAATGCTTCGTAAGCATCATCTCATGGAATCTCAGAGCAACGCCACGGGCTGTGGGCGGGGCACTCGTTTTTAATAGCTGGAAACCCGGGCTCTGCCTGGTTAAGTAACTCGTGCGAAGTCCAGCGTGGTGGAACTAGTTCAAACCCAGGAGAAGTGAGCTGACTGCGGAGGAGGGTGAGACAGCTGTGAGCTGGAGGGAGGGAGGCCTGGGCCTGGTGGGAGGCAGGATTTGGACAGAAAAAGAAGACCAGAGAGAGTTTGGTCAGGCAGGGGAGTAACACTTCGTACTATGAAATGGCCTCCATGGGGGCTCGTCCTGCCCGTCAGCCCTCAAAGCAGGGAACAGGTCTTACTGTTCAAGAACAGTGGTTCTCAACCTTACCAGACACAGAAACCCCTTTCTAACAAGCATTTTGTAACACCCCCTTTACCGTCCTGAATTGAAATTCAAAAGCAGTATATTATCTATGTTTACATCCGTGCTTACATATAATACAAAGCAAAGTACTTTCTCACACGTGAGTATCAAGCTTGCCGAGATGAGGACAAAAACCCTCCGGCATGAATTTCCAAGCTGTCCACCAGGGGGCGGCAGACCGCTTCGACTGCTGGGAACAGCACACGCAGTGCCTCCGCGGTGCTGTCGGGCTGCTTCTCTTTCCAGTTGTAATCGCCTCGTGTTAGACTCCTCCTCGGGCGGCGTGATTGTGTCCCTGAGGTCACCTGAGTGGTAAGGGGGTGTGGAGTGAAGAGAGGAAGTCACAGAGTATGGAGCTGACCTTCAAGTTAGTGTGATGAATGTCTAGTCACATGAACGCGCCGTGATTAGAGTCATATGCTTTAAAGTCCTGGTTTTGTTATTGAGTCATTTGCTTAAAAAGTCATTATGAAGTATCAAGTCTCTTTTATTTTCTTTGAAATTATTTTTGAGGTTACTTTGTATTATAGCAAACGATAAGTATTCATTTAACAATTTTCTTGACTCATTTTTTCTTTAACCTAAATACATATGTTTAAATGGAAACTTTAATGTATAAATGGAAAACTTATATTGCTTGGCATAGGGTAACCTAAAAAAGAAAGCACCAAGGAAAATAAGACAATGTTACTACATTCTTGCTGGTACTTATACTATTTCCACGAAAGGTCCATTCTCTCTCTATAAAAAGGGAGTTTAACACTGTTAAAGACATATTCACACTGAACTCAGGCTGTCCTTAAAGTAACCGGAATGACTGAAAAAGAAATGAAAGGGAATATTTTTCTCGTTATTTAAGAGAATTCATGTTATTTAAAGCTTTCTCTGAGTACCCCTAAAATCATCTCCCATACAACATGGGCAAAATGTCTCTGTCTGGAGACTTCGGTTCAGTGGATGGCTTCCTGGACTTGGAGTCAAGGGACCACTCACTAGCTGTGTGTCCTGCACATAGTCCTTGCCCTCTCTGGGCCACTCTGTCCACACTTGTCAAATGGAGAGGTTGGAAGAGACGGTCTTTAAACTTCTCCTGGCTCTAACAGTCTGACTCTCTGAAGCCCTGGTTCTCAGTGGAAGGAGCTCTGTTTGGTGCTTAGAACCTTTGAAGGGGACCAGGGAAAGCCATGGCTTCTTAGGAATCTCAGCCAGCACCCTCTCTGCTGAGAGGCATTTAGCTAAACATAGCAGAGCAGCTGTGGGTTGAGAACCTGGAGTCTAAGAGCCCTGGATTAAAGATTTCGCTCCGCCTCCTATAGTTTTGGAAATTTGAGCAAGTAACTTAGCTTCGTTTGCCCCAGTTTCCTTAATATAAAATAGGGCCGGTAATAGTATTTGTCCTTACTGTGAAGTCGGAACTGCAATATGATGTCCATTGCTCACTCCTGTGCCTGGCCCGTATGGTAGCAGCTATTCCTGTTTGTCGTGGTCATTCCTAAGATTTTTTTTTTTTTTTAATTAAACTGGGATATCCTGGAAGGAAACCATTTGGAAAAACTGTCTGGTGGCCCTGTCTGCAATATTTTTAAACTGAGGAAATGAAATGAATGTTATAGGCACCCAAGAAAAGGAGGCCTCGTCTGAGAAAGGTGAAGGTGGGTGTGAGGGCCGTCCCACCCACGCGGCCTTGGCGCTAACGCCGGGGCCCAGCCTCTTGCGTGGGTTTCAGGACTTCAAAAAAACTTTTTGCTTTAAAGCACTAGCTGAGTGACTTGTGGCTTCCCAGCCCACAGGTTTCCTGCGTCTCTGCCTGGCCCTGAGGTGCAGGTGCCTACAAGTGTGAGCGTGGGACACAGCAGAGTGGGGGGGACAATGGAGGGACAGAGTTTGCCCCTGGTGGCCCTGGATCTGCTCCACCACCGAGGCAGGCCTGTCCTTGCCCGGGGGCGGGGTGGGGGCAGTGGGAGCCTGAGGTTTGGAAGAGCAGCAGTGCTGGTGCTGGGGGATACATATCTGCTGCTCCCGGGACACTCCTGACCAGGGAGAATTCTCTCCATGAAGAGATCTTGTTGGCATGACCGTGTGACTGCTACTTAAAGCGGAAAGGGAATTCTGTTATTTGAGCTGCGGACCTGGGTTTTCATCTTGACTGATGACCACTAATGAGCTCTGTGACCTTTCTCAACATTTATTTCTTCCTTTCCTTATTTGTAAAGTGAAAGATTACATTATACTGGTGGTTTTTAAGTCATGGTTTATTTGTGTGTGTGGTAGGTAGATCACAGAGCCTTTAGACACACTGATGAGAGTTAGAGACCCTCTCTCCAGAAACACATGGGTTGCCACAACTTTTTTTTCTCTTTTTCTAACAACTCAATCTGGATCTCCAGAATTTTCCTGTTTTTGTGGTTCATCTTAGCCATCATCTACTTCGTTTTCTTTTTTTATGAAGAAGATTGGCCCTGAGCTAACATCTGTGCCAATTTTCCCCTACTTTGTATGTGGGATGCTGCCACAGCATAGCTTGATGAGCGGTGTGTAGGTCTGTGCCTGGGATCTGAACCTGTGAACCCTGGGTCACCGAAGCGTAGCACACGAACTTAACCACTACACCACTGGGCTGGCCCCTCCACAATGTTTTATATAAAATTTCAAGGTGTTTTAAGACCTCCCCTGGAAGCCTATCCATGGGTTCCAGGTTGCAAACCACTGATTCTATGCTTCCTTCCGCTTATAGACTTCTACAAAGCCCATGCTTTCCTCCTGAATCTCAACCAATGACAATTCTGTCCATTTGTGAACACGTGGTTAGTACCTTCTTCCTCCCCTCCAGCTCCATCAGTGTCAGCCTAGCAGGGCCATGGAGGAGATGGCCACCAGGGCTTTTGCATGTGGCCACGCACGTTGGTCCCTACACAAGATGTCCTCAGTTGATGACTAAGCCTTTTCCTAATCCACACAAAGGTGGAACATGGGCCAGCAACAGCCTTTGGAACATATACTTGGGCATCAAAATATAAGGTCCAGCAGGAGGTTCTCCACCTGAGGGGCTGGACCTGAGGCTGGCTCTCCCTGCATGGGCTCAGTAGATAATATAAATTAGTGGCTGGGGAGAGGGGTCATCAAGAGGATGGAAATATACACTTAAAGAAGATTCAGGAAAACAAAAAAAAAATGGGCCGGCCTGGTGGCACAGCAGTCAAATGCGCACATTTGGCTTTGGTGGCCCAGGGTTCACCAGTTCAGATCCCGGGTGCAGACATGGCACTGCTTGGCATGCCATGCTGTTGTAGGCGTCCCACATATAAAGAGTAGAGGAAGATGGGCATGGATGTTAGCTCAGGGCCAGTCTTCCTCAGCAAAAAGAGGAGGATTGGCAGCCAATGTCAGCTCAGAGCTAATCTTCCTCAAAAAGAGAAGAAGAAGATTCAGGCAAGGCTGAGCTCCTTGAGTTAGTTAGGGCACATTTGTGGGAAGTAACTGGATCCACTGGAGTTTCTGCAGGCAACAGAAACCAATTCAGCTGACGTAAGCAGAAAAGGAATTTATTGAAAGCATGTCAGGTGGTTCATAGAAATGTCAGGAAAGCTACAGAACAGGCCTGAGATAAAAGGGAGTAACAAGGGAGGTCAGGCCTCAGCCAGGGTAGCAGTCAGAGTGATGAGACTGGCACGGATGCCACCACCATCAAACAACCCAGCTTGTGCTGCCTCCACTGGTGGTGTTGGATGGAGGGTGTTGCTGTTACAGCCAGCGTTAGAGTGAACTCTTCAAGGCCACGTTTCATTGCATGTAACATCTAGTTGGTTGAACCCGGGTGATGTGCTCAACCATCCCAGCTGCAAGGAACACTGGGAAAGTGAGTGACTGACATTTACAACTTCGATTGTGGGAGGTGCTCTCTGCTTCCCACCAAGTCTCTAAACTAGGGGAATTCCCCAAACAATGGCGGGCAGCCCTCCAAAATCAACAACATTCTGCAGGAGGAGAAACCAGCTAGAGCTAGCTTTGTAAAGAAGACTGTTATAGCCTTTAGGGTGTTTCATGAGACCAAGGGCAGGAGGATTGCCGGACATCTGGAATGGTCTGGAACCAGGTACTCGGAAATCAGCTGAACTCTTTCTCCAGCTCTTATCTCTGCTTCTCTGTGCTCCTTCTGCATTTTCTCTCTCTGCATTCTGACATTTAATTTCCTCAGTCCAGGAGGTGGTATCATGTGGTAAAAATGGGGTCTTTGGACGCCCCCTCCCATGACTGTAAGGTATCTCCCAGGAAGGAGAGCTAGGCATTCACTACAAGGGGTAGCTCCTGCCTCCATCCTGCCTTCATTCTGGCCACCCGGGATGGGTGTCTGCTGTTCTATACTGCTTTCACCCACTGCCCAGGTCCCTTTCAATAACCTCAACACTCCTCCTGTGTCTCTCCGAGGGTGTGGTTAACTGCTGAGATATTCCCAGAATGTTAGGGCTTCTTCTTTTTACTGATGGAGGGTCTGGGGTCTCAGAAATTAAGTGACTTACTTAAGATTCTGACTGTGCCATGAACGAATTGGTACATATACAATGCTTAGAAGAGTGCTTAGCATGTGGGAAACTCTCAATAGATGTTACTTATGTCACTGGGATTTCTTTTCTTGCAAAGTATATATCTTTCCTCTTCTGTCTTTCTCTTTCTTGGCTCCCTCTGTCCCTTCTTTATTTATTCTTTCCAAAAATATGTACTGAGGGCCTTCTGTGTGCGCAGTATCTTTCTAGATGCTAAGAACTCTTCCATGAACAAGATAGACAGGATTCCTGCCCTTCCAAGGCTTTTATTTCAGTACAAAGCAAGTAAAGAAAAAAGATAATTTCTGATGGTGATGAGTGCTCTGGAGTGGCCAAGGGTTGGCTCTGGGGGAGGGCTACTTTGAAATGGTGATTAGGGAAGATACCTCTGAGATGGTGATTGTAAACTGAGATATGGAGGATGAGAGCTGAGGGAAGCGGGAATAGAACATGCAATAGCCCTGAGGTGAGAACAAGCTGGAAAGAAGGAAAGAACGCATGCCAGCCTTTGTGGCTGGAACACGATGTGGGTGAGAGTGATGGGAGGTGACGGTGGACAGAAGGCAGAGGTCAGATCAGGAAAGGCTTTGTACTGACATGGTGATCTAAGTGCAAGAGGTTGGGAACCCATAGGAGCCGTTTATGTTGGACAGTGTCAGGATCTGATTCAGAGTAAAAAAATTTATTTTTGTCAGAGAACCACAGATTGAGGGACATTCTAGAACCGAACAAAAGAAAACAACCACCACCACCACACTGGCCTGTACTCTTCAAAAATGTCAAGGTCATGAAAGACAAAGAAGAGCTGAGGAACAGCTCCGTGTTAAAGAGACAAGACAATTAAATGCAATGTGTGATACTGGATTGGGAAAAAGTCGTTCTAAAGAACCCTATTGGGGGAACTGATGAAATTTTAAAATGTACTGTCTTTAGACAATAGTATTGCATCATCATTAAATTTCCTGACTTTGATAACTTGGCTGTGGTTACATAGGACAATGTCCTTGTTCTTAGGAAATACACGCCGAAGTGTATAGGTGTGAAAGGGCGTGAGGTCTGCAATATACTCTCAAAAGTTTCAGGAAAAATGTGTGTGTAGAGAGAGTGATAAGGCAAATACGGAATAACATTAAAAGTTGGTGAATCTGTGGGAAGGGGCTGCTTGAGTTCTCTGTAGTATTTCTGTGACTTTTCTGTAAGCGTGACTATGGATGTGGTTGTTTGTCTGTCATCTTGCCCTTTGTTTTCCGTTTGCCTCATCTGCTCTTTGTTCCTCTTCTCCTGTCTTCTTTTGGATTGAGGTTTTTTAAAATGAAATCCTTTGTTGGCTCATTAGCTATAACTCTGTGGATTGCTTTGGTGGTTGCTAGGAGGTTTCCAGTGCACATCTTTATCTTATCCCAGTCTCCTTTCCAGGACGTTGTATCCCTTCACACACAGTGTGAGAACCTTGGTCAGTGTACTTCCATTTGTCCCTCCCAGGCTTTGTGCTCTTGTTGTCACACATTTGTATTTTCTAATTTGTTATAAACCCCATATTACATTGTTGTTATTTTTATTTAAACAATCAATTATCTTCTAAAGAGATTTAAATAATAAGAAAACATCTTTTACTTTTTTTGATGCTCTTCATTCCTTTGTGTAGATCCAGATTGCCGTCGAGGGTCTTTTCCCTTCTGCCTGCAGAGCTTCCTTAAGCATTTCTTGTAGTATGGGTCCGCTGGTGATGAATCCTTTCGGCTTTTGTGTGTCCGAAAAAGTCTTTACTGTAGAATTCTAGGGTGACAGGTTTTTTCCCCCCAGTACTTTAAAGATGCTGCTCCATTCTCTTCTTGTATTTTTTTCAGTGAGGAGAAATCTGCTATTATTCTTTGTACAATGTCTTTTTTTCCTCTAGATGTTTCCCCCTCCCGCCTTCTCACTGATTTTGGACAATTAGACTATGACGTGCCTTTGTGTAGTTCTCTTCATGTTTCTTGTGTTTGGGGTTTGCTGAGCTTGTTGCATCTCCAAGTTTATAGCTTTTACCAAATTTGGAAAATTTTCATTCATTATTTCTTCAAATAGTTTTTTCTTTTTGCCTCCTCTTCCTCTTTGGAGACTCATAGCTCACTGATGCTCTTTTCGCTTTTTCCAGCTGTTTACTCTCTGTATTTGCATTTCATATGGTGTCAATCATGGTGTCTTTAATTTCACCAATATTTTTTTCCACAATTTCTTATCTGCTCTTAATCCCCCAGTGTACTTTTCATTTTAGATATTGTAGTTTTACATCTAGAAGTTTGATCTGAGTCTTTTAAAAGTATGTTCTATGACTTAACTCTGAATGAGTAGAATATAATTATAATAAATGTTTTAATATCTTTGCTATTTCTAACATCTGTGTCAGTTCTGGACCAGTTTCAGTTGATTGATCTTTCCCCTCTTTATGGCCTTGTTTTCCTGTTTCTTTGCATGCCTGATAATTTGTTACTAGATGCCAGTCATTGGGACTTTTAACTCTTTGGGTGCTGGACAGTTTTCTCTTCCTGTAGGAATTTTCTCGAGTTGCTTGGAAACAGTTTACTCCTTTCAGCTCTTTCTGGATTTGTTAGGCAGGATCAGAGCAGCATTTATTCTGGGGCTAATGATTTCCCTCTGCTAGGGGAGACCCTTCTTGTTACTCTACCAATGCCCTACGAATTACGAGGTTTCCCTGTCTGGTGAGGGGATCAGGCACCATTTCTGACCTAGGGTGAATGCTGGGTACTCTTCCCTCTCAGGTGGTTCATCCCCCAGCTTTGGGTGGTTTTCTCTCATGCACGCCATGGTCAGTACTCTCCTGAATACTCAAGGGAGCCCTCTGTGGAGCTCTGTGCTTCTCTGCGGTACTCTCTCCTGCGACCTGCAGCCACTGTGCACTTCAAGGACTCTCAGCTCTGTCTTCTCACCGCTGGGCATTCCCTGGGTCTGCCTGGTTGCCCTGTCTGGGTCATGGCCTGGAAAGTCTCGTAAGGCAGTAAGCTGGGGCAATTGTGGGGCTTCCCATTTCTGAGGTATCACCGACTTGCATTGCCTCATGTCCAGTATCTTAAAAACCTTTGTTTCATTTTGTTTGGTTTTTCAGTTTGTTCAAAGGGGTAAATCCAGTCCTGATTACTCCATCATGGCCAGAAGTAGGTTTGACATTTTTTAAACTAAAAAGTTAAAAAATAATTGTAGTTTCTATGTGAAGTGAAAGAATAGAAGTGGGAGACGAATAGTCCAGGGGGAGAGAATGGCCATTTGGAATGGGCTGGTGACAGCGAAGTTGGAGAAAAGTAGATGCCTTGGGGATTTGTTTTGGAAATAGGGTTTACATGACTGGTTGGTGGATGGGAGGAAGGAATAAGAATGAGGCTTGGTGTGAAGGAAATGAAGGAATCAAGGCAGTCTCTACACCCACCCTCCTGACCTCTTACCTCTTGGGGTTTAATCTCAGCTCTTGATTTAAAAATATACAGCAATAGGGTATTTCAAGAATATGATTCTAAAGCTAAATGGATCATCCAGGTACTATGTCCTCATTGGAAGGCTGGATGCTCGTGAAGGCTTGATGAACTGGTTGGTCTTTTCATGCCTCACACACAAATGCTTGACGTGGTCTATGACTACAGAATAAAATCATTGGTCCTTGGGAAAAATATTTGTTCTCAAGTGGTGTAAAGACTTTCTAAATTTCTGCTTTTCCAAGTTTAGATTTAGATTGGGTAAAACCTCCCCATTACCTCCAATTTTCTTTTTCTTTTTCTTTTAGGTAGATTAGCCCTGAGCTATCATCCACTACCAATCCTCCTCTTTTTGCTGAGGAAGACTGGCCCTGAGCTAACATCCACGCCCATCTTCCTCTACTTTATATGTGGGACGCCTACCACAGCATGGCTTGCCATGAGGCGCCATGTCCGCACCTGGGATCTGAACCAGCGAACCCCGGGCCACTGAAGCGGAATTTGCGTACTTAACCACTGCATCACCCTGCTGGCCCCCAATTTTCTCTTTTGGGAGGGAAACACATGATGTCTACTGACAAAGACTTTCCTGTGAGGATCTTTATTAAAAATGTTGTATTAGAGGAGTCAGTGATGGGGCCTTTCTTCTCGTCACCTTTTTAAAGGTAAATCTGGTCCAGTCAGAAGAGGTATCCCCAAGTGGATGATGGCACTCTGGTCCTCATCCAATGCTGTTGGACAGGCACTTGACCCCAAAGCAGTCAGTTAATGGGTTTGTAGCAGCCTGTGATGGGGCCTGGCATGAAAAGGTGGGGTGGGCCATTGGAGTCTCTCTCTACCAAGAATTTTGATTTAAGAAATGCATGGAAGAGCTGAAGCTGTGAGGAATCTGGAGTGGTCCTGATGCGACAGGTGCAAGGTATGCTTTTTAGTGCACATTGAGTCACTTGAGAAGCTTGTTTGACATGCCCACTCTCAGACCTCAGTCCCTGAGAGGCAGATCCTATTGTTCTGTGTTGGGGTGGCAACTGGCACAGTATTTTAAGCAGTTCCCAGGAGATTCTGATGCATCTGGTCCAGGAGCACATTTTTGGTCTTTTAAAAATTAATTTTGTTTTCTGTAATTTTATTTCTTAAAAAATATTTCAAACTTAAAGAAAAGTTGCAAGAATAGTTGTAAGGACTCCTGTATACTCTTTAACCAGATTCACCAACTGTAAACATTTTGCCACATTTGCTTCTCTTTCTCTCTGTCCACACACCAGACACACACACATACACAATTTTTTTTTCTAGACTATTTGAGAGTAGTTTGCACACATCAAGCCCCTTTACTCCTAAATCCTTCAGTATATGTTTCCTAAGAAGACGGCTAATCTCTTACACAACCACAGTCGAGTGATCAAATTCAGGAAATTTAACATTGGTTCAATACTGTTACCTAATCTTCAGTCCATATTCTGCTCTCACCAGTTATCCTGATGGTGTCTTTATCCAGACCAAGATCCTACCTAGGGTCATGAATTTTGCTTAATTTCATGTCTCTTCAATGTCCCAAGGACCAAAGTTTGAGAAACACTGCTGTTAAGCTGGTTGGTCAGGGGAGGTGAGACAATCACAGGCTCTGAAAACAGCTGGCTCACAGGAATGACAGCAGAGGCCTGAGGGCAAGGGCCCTGCTGCCGTCTGGGCTTCTTGGGGCCAGGGCAAGGGTCCCTGGAATGCTCCAGCTCTTCCTGCTGCCCCATTGCGAGTCTTAGGTTCCCCTTCATGACCAGCCTTATTAGTTTCCTTGTACTTTCTCCCCCATCTCCATTGCTTAAGGCAAACAAATAACTCTCTATATTGTGCAATGAAGAGTGGGAAAGGACAGAGAAAACAGAGAGGAAGAGAGTGGGAAAGATAAGTAGAAAAATAGAGTAAACCAAGCTGGCCTGCCCTTAGACCCACAAATTCCTAGATGACCTTGGGCAAGTTACAAAACATTTTCAAGCATCAGAACCAACATCAAAATAAAACTGATTCTTACTTTCTGTGTCCAGAGGATGAGGTAATGGTTGTAAGGGCCTTGGAAGTTATTGTTATTGTCAAATGAAGGGATGGCAGAAGTCTGCAGAAAAGGTTCTGAACTTATGAACGTCCCACCTTGTCACACCAGGATGTCTATCTCCCACTTGGATTTTGCATTTTTTTTTTTTAAAGAGGGAGTGAAAGGAGGAACTCAGTGCACATGACATTGATGGGGCTGAAAAAAAATTCCCTATTTAGAAATCTGATACAAAAGCAAAGTCATCGTTTTCAAATCCAAACTTGGTTCCAAATCGTTGGCCTGACTCGTACTTCTGCACACATTTTGGGGGGAAGCTCCCAGGCCCATGTGCCCAGTTTGCAACTGGAGCTGTGGGAGCAGGGTCTGTGCTCCATCATGCTGGTGCTGAGAAATGCCCAGAAGGTGATGCCTATGCATGAATTCTAACACCTTACATCATGACCTGGTCTCCCTGCAGCCTCCTGTCTGCCCACTGCCCACCTCCCAGTCTCTAGTCAGCCATGTTAGACCTCTTTAGCTCCTCCAAGTCTGGTGACCGTCGTGTTTGCTGTGTACTCAGCTTGGAATATTCTTTCCTGGCTCTTTATCTTAAATCCTGCTTCTCTTTCTGTTCTCAGCTTTGAAGTCACTTCCTAAGCCTTCACTGACAGTCAAGCTTGGAGTATGTGCCCCTACTTGAAATCTCAGTATTCTGTGAGTTCTCCTGTCCCAGTATGATTGTGATTGACTGTTAGCCTGCCTGGACTCCATGGTAGATTCGAAGGACTGTGAGCTCAAGCACGCTGTTTTCTTTACTGTTATATTTCTGGCTCGTGGCATAGTACTTTCTACAAAATAGGTAGTCAATAAATATCTTCTGGATGAATTAAAGAGAAGCTTGCTCAGATCTTATGGCAGTTTGGAGATTAAGACAAAAAGAGTGAATTGTGTTTGGCAATGTTATACATACTCACGTGAACCCCCAGTTCTCCCTCGAACTGTCACGGAAAGCTCAGGTTTATGGCATTAACTAGAAATCTAAGAGTTTGTCTTCAGCTTCTTCCTCACCTTCCCCAGCTAAACATCCAAGTGGTCATCAAACCCTAGACAGTCCACATCCTGGGGTCCCTCAGGTTCCATCTTCTCATTTCCTTTCTCACTGCCATTGCCCTCATCACCTCCTTGTTGGGTCAGGAAAGTTCATTGCTCCTTGACTTTCAGTATCTACTTTGTTCTGGAAGCTTCTCATCACAGCATTTGAAACCTTGTCCTGATTGGTCCACTGGTCTCCCGTGATGGAGGTACCCACACTGGGCTCTTGGCCATTCCTCAGACATCTTTAGTGCTTCATTCTGTTAACTCATGATGCTTCCTCGGTAAGGAATTCCTACCCCCAACCCCCACCTATTGACTCTGCCTGCTTATCTTGCAAGGCTTAGCCTAGCTTCCTCTTCTGAGCCTCTTAGGAGTAAGGATATCCTTTACCCTCTGGATTTCTTTTGTTCCTGAGTTCAGATAGCACATTTGGACAGAGGGGGATAGTGGGTTATTGAAAACTAAGAGGTCCCTGATTTTGAGAGAGCCAGAGTTCAGATAGAGAAGGACACCTGTTATCACAATGGCTGAGCTCATCACATTTATTAAGAACCAGGGTGAACATTTCACCTGCTTCGTCTCCTTTATTCTTCACAGCAGTGCTTTCAGGTGGGGCGGGGGGGGCGGGGGAGTAGGTTCTTTAAATATCTTCATTTTGCACATAAAGAAACAGAGGTTCAGGGAGGTGACCTGGTTTTCCCACAGTCATCCAGCAAGGAAGGGGTGGATCCTTGTGGCCACCTGGAGTCTCCTCTGCCTCCCTCCAGAACCTGAGCGGTCACTGCTGCGCCCCCTGCAGGAAGGAGCCGGCTCTGGCCTCTCGGCAGGGCTGGTGCACACATCACATCGCTCCTCACACAATCAACGCCCCCTCAGCCTTTTAAACGAATGAATGCTAACTGGTATTGACAGAGCACGATCTTTCATTAGCTTCTACCATTAATATTGATAGCAATATGGTACATAAATGCAGCCCTTTTGTTTATTTAAATAGAAGTTCTGCGCGTGAGTGGTAAAAAAAAATTAAATGGTACAAGAGCATATAGAATGAAAATGAAGTTTCATTTCCTCTCACTCAGGCTGCCTAGTCTAATCCCCAGAGGCAACGACTAGTAACAGTTTCTTGTTTATCCTTCTGGAAATATTCCACGTATAAATCATTATATATGAATACAGATTTCTTTAAAAGAAACACAAATGGGAGCCTACTGTGCATCACTCTGCATCCTGATTTTTTTCATTTAGAAATGGTTTCTGGAGAACATCCCATTTCGCACATGCAGACCTGCTGCGTTCATGTTTAGGGCACTTCGTGTTCCATAGGGTGGATGTGCCCATGATTGGTTTAACGAGCGCTGTGCTGACGGACATTTAGATCATTTCCCCTATTTTGCTATTACAGACAATGCTGCACAGAACACGCTTGCACACCCTTCTTTGCCCTCCTGGTGAGTGATCTGTATCCCCTTACACATAAAGGTCTACCATTGTGGGCGAACTGTGGGCAACTGCTCTCCTTTTAAAAAATAGGAGACCAAGGCACAGAGGTTTTTAGGAATCTTTTCAAATGAAGGGAGGGAGGGAGGAGGTGAGAAGCCTCTACGTTTTCAGAAAAGAGTCAGATTGGAAGGTTATAAACATGGAAAGATTATGGTGTCCTCCTATTAGTAAAATCATAAATTAATATAAAAAAAAGTTCAGATGTGGGGCTGGCCCCGTGGCCGAGTGGTTAAGTTCGCGTGCTCCACTGCAGGCGGCCCAGTGTTTCGTTGGTTCGAATCCTGGGCGCGGACATGACACTTCTCATCAAACCACGCTGAGGCAGCGTCCCACATGCCACAACTAGAAGGACCCACAACGAAGAATATACAGCTATATACCGGGGGGCTTTGGGGAGAAAAAGGAAAAAATAAAAAAAAAATCTTTAAAAAAAAAAAAAAGTTCAGATGTTTCCCCACAGAAACCACCTCAGTGTTTTTGTTGAAGTATCTATTGCTTTTAAAACATTCCTTTTTTTGGTGTCCCTGCTTTTTCTGAGGCTCTAAGCCTGGGCTTAGCCTGTCTCTGGTGCTGCCCTGAGTGAGGAATGGAGCAGCACGAGGAACAGAGGGTCCCAGGCCCTGGGATTGGCCAGGTCAGTGCTTAAAGTGGAACTAAGCCTGAATTCACAGCTCTTGTCCCAGCCACCCACTCTACAGATGAAAAAACTGAGACCTAGAGAGATGCCGTGTGACTGTCAGAAACTGATTGATATCATCTTAATACAGGTCTCCCAACTGTCAGGCTGGTGGCATTTTTAAGTAAGTGAAACCCTAGGCAACCACCCATAAGTGAGTGTAGCCTAATGCTTCATTTTTATTTCACAAATGCAAACAGGCAGCATCAAGCAACTCGTGAAGCCGCTCTGGGTGGATGGCATGTTAAATGTCGGCCGCCCCTGCCCTGAAAGGATGCATCACCCAAGATGGAACTATGATTTACGACGTCCTTTAGGAGCTGTGCAGAGCAACAACAGTCAGTGGGTCTCAGGGGCCTAATGTGTGCTGACACTGCCTATCATTCAGACACGCCAATTGCCTGGAGGATGACTGTCAGCTGCCTCTTGGTTAATATTTCAAGGCTGGCCGTGGTATTATCTGTCTTGTGCCTGTTGATGCAGCTTCAAGAGCTCCCAGCCTCTGTGCTGATCGAGGTAAGATCTGAGCCGGCAACACTTCCTGTCAAGAGAACCTCATAAGTCGAAACTTTCCAGAGAACACGTGTGGCAGCTTTGGCAGCTGATGTGAGTCCTTGGGGACCAAGAGCCTCTTGGGAGCTCCTTGGCCTTTGCATGCATATGACCCTCCTATTTATTTTTTCTTTGCTCTGGCCCAAGTCTGGCAGGCAGTGTGGTGTGGTGTGGTGCTTAAGGGTAAGCTCAGGAATGAGGACTGTCTGGGTTCAAATCGTGCCTCCATCGCACACTGTGGTGTGACCTTGGGTGAGTGACTTACATCTCAGTGGGTCATCAGCCTGGAGCAGGCTCATGATTCTCCTGATGCTGTGTGCACTTCAGAAAATAAAGTTGAGAATTTTGGACTACAGCGATTTATTAGTGGCTTTCTAGAATTTCCCTTGCATTAAAAAGGCCACTGGCCTGAATGGAAACCTGAGTGGAAGCTTGGCAGGAACGAGCGTGGTGCTGGAACCGGGCTGCCTGCGGGAGGCTGGCTGCTGTGGGTTCTTCCTCTTCCCACCGTGTGACTTTGCGCAATCGCTGCACTGCCCTCTGCCCAAGTTCCCTCAACCCTAAAAGGGGTGACAGCCATGCTTACTGAACTCACAGGTTCTTGTGAGGATTGCCTGAGATGTGTATGTAAAGTGACAAACAAATCTCATGAAATATGCCCTGGTATCTATAACTCCCCTGCTCCCTCCTCCAAAATAATATGCCTTTCCCCCTTTCCTTTTTCCTACGCTTTAACATACTTTGTTAAAAATATGTACGTAATACAATATGCTCACACACATGGGCAATTCATGTTTATTCACTTCACAAATATTCATTAACCTTCTCCTGTGTGCCAGTTACTATGTTTGAGGCACTGGAGATACATCAGTGAACAAGACAGACACAAATTCCTGCCCTCAGGGAGCTTACATTCTAGTTTGGGAAGACAGACGACAGTAATACAATAAATAAATATACATATGTTAGAAGGTCCTAAATGCTATGGAAAAAATGGTGGAAAGTGGACAAGGGAGATAGGAAGTACTGGGTGTGTGTGCTATTTACAATGTGGGGTACCTCCTTGAGGAGGTGAGAGTTGACCACAACTTTGAAGGAGATGAAGGAGACAGCCATGGAGACAGTAGGGAGGAGACTTCTGAGAGCCAGCAAGGAGGCCTTCGTCACCCACTGGAGAGGCCAGGGGTGATGGTAGAAGATGAGGTCCCAGAGCTGAGAGGGGGGATGGAGGCAGATCTCACTGGGCCGTGCAGGCCCTTGGAAGCATTTTCATTTTTGCTCTGAATGAAACTGGTTTCCACTGTAGATTTTCAAGTCAAGGAGTGACATGGTCTGATGTAATTTTAAAATAATAATTTTTAAAAGTTATTCTTTTCAGCATTGGTCATTTGAGCAAAGACTGGAAACAACCTAGATGCCCTTTAGTAAGGAGTTGGTTATATAAATAGAGCTGTAGAAAAGAAGGCTCATTATTTATGCCTATGATATGTACTATGGACTGAAGGTTTGTGTCCCCCAAAATGTGCATGTTGAAGTCTAAGCCCCAATGTGATGGTATTTAGAGGTGGGGCCTTTGGGAGGTAATTAGGTTATAATGGTGGAGCCCTCGTGATGGGATTAGTGTCCTTATAAGAAGAGACAGAGAGCTTGCTTTTTCTCTCTCTGCTTTTCGTCACATGAGGATACAGCAAAACAGCGTCCATCACAAACCAGGAAGAAGGTCCTCATCAAGAACCCATCCAGGGGCCGGCCCCGTGGCCGAGTGGTTAAGTTCACGCGCTCTGCTTCGGCGGCCCAGGGTTTCGCTGGTTCGGATCCTGGGCATGGACATGGCACAGCTCATCAGGCCACGTTGAGGTGGTGTCCCACATGCCACAACTAGAAGGAGCCACAACTGAAAATACACAACTATGTGCTGGGGGGATTTGGGGATTAAAAAAATTCAGAAAAAAAAAAAAAAAAAAAGAAGATCGGCAACAGTTGTTAGCTCAGGTGCCAATCTTTAAAAAAAAAAGGGAAAAAGAACCCATCCATCCTGGCACCCTGATCTTGGACTTCCAGCCTCTAGGCCCAAGAGAAATAAATGTGTGTTGTTGAAGCCACCCAGTCTATGCTATTCTGTTACAGCAGCCCGAATAGACCGAGACAAGATGGTATCTAGGATATGTTGCCAAATGGAAACATGCAAGGTGCAGTGTTTGTGTCATGCTCACATGCAGAGGTCTCTAGCAGTACCTACCTCTGAAAAGATCATAGGAAACTGACAGCCCCTGGGAACCAAGGGCCTCTGGAGGATGAAGCAAGCAGGACACTCTTACCCTCTATGTTTCTGTCTATTTTGAATTTTGAGCCATGTGAACATATTACCAGATCAAAAAAGAATGATCAAAAATACAAAATATCCACGTTTGTACCAAGTCAGATGATATAATTTGTATATAAAGAAAAAGTTAATAATTGTCCCCTTCTGTCTTCCAGTCCCACCTCCTGAGAAAATCAATGATGTTTATCTTTTCACATCTTTCTCTATGTTTAAACATGAGTATACAAAAGATATAAACACATCTATATTTTCTTCTTAAAGCCAAGAAACCAACAGGAAATGAGATTATGTTATATTCATTAGTCTACAACTGCTTTCCTCCATGCTTAATGAAACACCGTGGCCACTCTCCAGACCAAGCCAATAAAACGAACATTTGTTAACATTATTGCTTTAGTAGCAAAAGCATCCATTATATGAATGTGCTACAGTTTACTTAACAACTCCTTACTTAGAGTGCATTTAAGTTGTCTCCTGTGTGTGTGTGTGTGTGTGTGCGTGCGTGTGCGTGCGCGCTTGTGTATGCTGCCTCTGACAGTGCTGCGAGGACCATCTTCAACTGCTTTCAGAGACTCCATCTCAGCTCTGTGGGGAGTCCTATAGGATGGGGACAGGTGGTTAACCTTCTTCCCATTTGTGAAGCATTACAGTGGGTCATATGAAGAGGTGGGTTTCCTCCAGCTCTGCCACTAACCAACTCATTGTGTAACTTTGAGCGAGTCCTTCCCCTTGTCTGGGTCTCAGTCTTTCCACCTGTCAAAGGGAGAAGTGGACCGGGTGATGGTGAAGGGCCTTTCCACGTCTAGGATCTTGATGGGACTGCATGTTCCACAAAGAGAGGCACCATGTTTATTTCATTCACCGCTGTTTCCTGAGTATTAAGCACATAGTAGACCCTTGATGAGTATTTGTTGAAAAAACCAATGAATGGATTCTTTGTCTCGTTTAAGGTCACAAAGCTCAGTCACAGCAGAGTAGTGTGAACTCTTGTTTCTCTTTTCCTCTACATCATGCTGCCTCCTGCCTCTTCAGTATCTTTGCCTTTGACCTTTACATCTTGTAACCACATGATCTTTTGTTCTTCTTCTGATACTCATGTGACGTGTGTTTCACTGTCAATGTGTCTTTTACATATTAGGCCCGGGTTCTAATCTTAGTTCCATCATTTACTACCTGCGTGGCCCCGGGGCAAATTGTCTGACCCTGTTTCCTCCTCTATAAATAGGAATGGAAGTTCAATATTTACCATGCAGATGTGCTGTGAGGTAAATTATCTAAGAGAATATGTGTAAATTGCCTAGCGAAGTGCCTGGTGGACAGAGGGTGCTCAATAAATGGTCGAAGTGGTGGTTGGAGCAGGATGAAGCCGAAATGATGGGCATTTCAGTTTGACAAGGGAGTGTTGGTGTCTGTTAGATGAGAGACACTGGCCTAGGTGCTGGGGTGATTCAAATCTGTGTGATATCTTCAAGTAGCTCATCACAAAATTCTAGAAACATCAATTTCATCAAACATGGTTAAGTATATTGTTGCAAATCATATTTCTTGTTTTCCCGTCTTGGGTAGTTACCACATTAAAAGACACATATGTATACACACAACATAGAGCTTTATGCATTTGACTCAGTTTCTGGGTTATTCTTATTCCAAATGCCTGGACCATTTTTCAAGTCATGTTGTTGGTTTTGGAGGGTACCTTGGAAATTGGGGTGGATTGAAATAATTGAGGTAGGAAAGGGTGAAGGCAGCTGAAGGCTTATTTTCTTTCATTTTCTTCATAGAGAGAGAGTCTGAGACTTAACTCAATCAAATTCTATCGATGCAGAGAATGCAGAAAACATGGTCAGGTTCCCGAAAAAGAAACGTAAAGGATTATTCATCTCAGAAAAGTGAATCAGTTAGCACTTCTTATGTCCAAGTTACAGAAGCCCAAACCAAATTGGCTTAAATAACAGACAGTTTGTTGCTTCATATAACTGAATTGTTTAGCAGTATGCTAGCTTCAGGTGAGGTCTGATCAAGGGACTCCAGTGATATCATCAAGAGCTTTCTTTAGTGATGGCTTCATTTTCTGCTCTTGCATGGGGCTCTCTGGCAGCTCTAGATTCCTCCTTATGGTACCAAATGGCTGTGGCAGTGGCAGCCCCACATTCATATACTACATCATCTGCTGGGGAGAGAGAGAGGGCCTCTTCGGGACACTCTTAAACAAGCCTCAGAATTGTTTCTCCCTCATTGGCCTGAATTGGGTCATGTGCCCCTTCCTGAACCAATCATCATTGTTCAGAAGAGTGGTCTCAGTCCATCAGTGACCACCTTTGGAGGGGAGGGGAGGATCAATTCCACTCAAAATAACAGTGTTGAGAACAGGCGAGTGGTGATTTCATAAAGGAGATCCAGAACAGTGTTTGGAAGGGAGCTGGATGCTAGGCAGCCAGTACACAACAAATGTCTACCAGAATAATCAATTGTTTATTTATGGAATACCTACCATGTGTTGGCCATAGTTCTAAACATTTTACATGTACCAGCTCATTTAGAGCTAATGAAAACCCTGTGGAGCACTGCTATTTTTTCTTTTTCCAGGATGGAGGCAAAGGAGACAGAAAGAGATCACGTAAGTCGTCTACTTGGTAGGTGGAAGCAGAAGAATTCAGCCTAGGCAGGCTGGCTGGAGACCCTGCGCTTGAACATTGCTCTATGGTTTTAACCAAGACCCAGGCTGAGGCCTAAAGTCGTTCTGCTCCACAAAATCATTTCTCTAATACTATTTTCTGTAAACTGTATTTTGTTTGGGGATGTTTTTTTGAAGAAGATGATGTTCCTGGATAGCCCTGGATCATTCCACTTCGTTGAAAGCTTTTGGGTAGTTTCAGGGTCCTTTCATGCTTTTAGGAGTTCATGGGAAAGACAAGTAATTTTTGCTTAAAATTACCCTTACATTGCACTTTTTGATCTGTAAATATTTACTCTCTGTTAATGCTTTGGGTATATGTCCCTAGTCTTTTATCTATGATCTTTTACTAGCAGCATGGCTCGCGTTGTTTTTCCTCAGCCAGAAGCTTTGAAGGAAGCAGAGCAGAAAGCTTCGTGGAAGGGAAACAGTTTGGTGGGAAGATGTTTATGAACCCCTGCTTTCTGACTTTCTTTTCTTTTCCCCTTCTCCTCTTCCCTCTCTTTCTTTCTTTCTCTCTCTCTCAAACTAACATTTCACCCTTTAAAAACAGTAAGACACTTGGATTTTTTTAAACATAGAAACAGTGATGACACAAATATAAGAAAGATTTCACATATCCCTTCTATAAATAATTGTGTGTGTTGCTTTCACTTTTTCTTATAGAAATTACATGATAATAAGCATTTTTTATAGTATTTTTCCCTTTTAAAAGATATCTGGAAGGGCCTTTTTAAATGTTATCAAGCATTCTTTAGCATCATCATTTTATTTTATTTTTTAAATTTTATTTATTTATTTTTTTGAGGAAGATTAGCCCTGAGCTAACATCTGCTGCCAATCCTCCTCTTTTTGCCAAGGAAGACTGGCCCTGAGCTAACATCCATGCCCATCTTCCTCTACTTTATATGTGGGATGCCTGCCACAGCATGGCTTGATAAGCGGTGCCATGTCTGCACCCGGGATCCGAACCAGCGAACCCTGGGCCGATGAGCCGGAATGTGTGAACTTAACCACTGCTCCACCGAGCCAGCCCCTAGCACCATCATTTTAAATAGAGTGGATATGCTTATTCTGTAGATGCACCTAATTTATTTAACCACTTTCCTATTTTGGAGAATTAGATTTGTTGCAGTATTTTTGATGTTAAAACAGCTTTACTCATGAGCACTGTTTGACTAAATCGTTACTCTGTGGCTTCCTTCATTTGCTGGGTCGGTACCAAATGTGTCCATATTTCCAGCATTATCCACCTCTGGAGACAGGGATGCTCTATTTCTTTTAGGCCCACTTGTGTTGTTCCACCTCACAGATGCTTGATTCTCCACTTACATACATTCAGTTTCAGGGGCTGACTCTTGGAATGCAGGAACACAGTCGGCATCACTGTTGTCTCCCTGCCTGTTGCTACAGCAGCGTGGTGAGATCTCTTTACCAGGCACAAGGTTGGAGATAGCTCTCGGGATGTCCAGCTTGGGGAAAGGCTGCACAAGAAATACAAAGATATTTAATAGGTGATCTTTTGCTCGGTATTTTCAGGGCCTGCTATGGATCATGTATTATGTTTGGCACTTTACTGCTTTTTAAAAATGAATTTAACCTTTAACGCAACCCTGTTAGGGAGGAGTTATTCCCGATTGTATTAGAAGTTAATCAGAAGTTGTTGGTTTTTCTCAGCTGGAGTCTAATGTCTGGCTTTCTCCTACTCCTTGTTGTTTTCACAGGTGTGAAACTAGTTGGAGAGAGCAGTTGTGCACAAATGAAAAGTTAAGACCATTGGACAAGGCATGCATGCCAGATGGTCCTGTGACAGGATGAAGTGGGGGAAACTCGGGTTGTGACAGCCTGGGGGCCTGCTGCTGCTCAACATGCTTCCTGGGCAGCCCCTGAGCAGAAGGGCACTTGGTTACCTGGGATTTTTCTTTGGATAGAGGCAGTCCACTGGGTACTCCTAACTCTCACCTGAACCTGCAGAGACAAGGGTGAGTTACATCCTGATTCTGGGCTCCAGCTGAACTGTAAGCTGATTGAGGTACCTGCTCTAACCCTCACCCCAACAGAGGCTGTCTATTTGGGGATTTCCTGGGTTCAAGAACCCAAAGCATCTTAGCTACTGAGTGGGCTGGAAACACAGCCTGCATCATGACCCTTGGGGGTATTTTTCACAGCCATCTATGTCACAATTTCCTAGTACCGGATCAAAGAGTCTGAGGGCCAAAGAACTCAGGTGGAGACATCACCATAGTATTCTGGGACACGCTTGAGGGTTATCTTTCCAATCTGATATTTTCATACCCCTAAGCCCACACTGCGATACTTAAGGTGAACAACGGCAAGATTCTCAAGTTTCTTGTATGTGCATCGTGAAACATGGAGCAAAGCCATCTCTTCAACATGGAACCAGGTAACACATCAGAGACTCTGGATGCTGTGAGTGTAAGTTTTTCAAGGGCTCATGAGGGAAAAATGGCTCCAAAATTCAAAAAGAAAACTACAAAATCAAAGACAATAAATGATTAAATGCCTCCCCAACAGAACATCATAACGTTGGATAAATTTCTGAACTTTAACTCATTTATCAATGTTAGTTTCAGTTAACACAGCACTGTGCAAAACCAAGGACTGCCTGTGTGTAATATTTACTGCAGGATATGGAACCATTTTGAAATGTCTAATACCATGGTAGAAGGTGGGGGGAAGCGAGGGAGTTATTTAAAAAGGAAGGGGTGGGCCTCCTTGGATTTAAAATAAAACAATGCAGGGCTCAAAAATTTTCATATTGGGGCTGGCCCAGTGGTGTAGTGGTTGAGTCTGCATGCTCCGCTTTGGCCGCCCGGGTTCACTGGTTCAGATCCTGGGCATGGACCTACACATCGCTCATCAAGCCATGCTGCTGTGGCATCCCACATACAAAGTAGAGGAAGATTGGCACAGATATTATCTCAGGGACAATCTTCCTCAAGTAAAAAGAGGAAGATTGGCAACAAATGTTTGCTCAGGGCCAATCTTTCTCACACACACACACACACAATTCATACTAATGTTGTTCCCATTGCTTCCCAAGTAACTGAGTAGCAAATAGCTCCAACCCAGTAATTCTATTAATTTTTGCGTTTGTGAGCACATGTAAAGAAGGTTGCATGACATTTAGTTAGACTGGGCTCCAAACCAGAAAAGGCATGTTCTTGTCACTCAGGAAGATTCATCCTCATTCAACAATTCCCCTCCTCCCAGCGTTGACTTACTAACTCTGTAACTCTGGGAAGTTGTTTAACTTCTCTGAGCTGCATTCATCTGTACATTTTCATCTCTAAGATGGAGATTGTGATACCCATCTTATGAGCATTAAATGAGATAATGTAGGTATGGTGTCTGGCACATTGCCTGGCATAGAAGTTCCATAAATGGCGTTTAAGTTCACCTCCATCCTACCCCCCCCTACAAAAATACAACAAAATGATATAAATTTTGATTGTAAAAGGATGAGGCTAAATTCCTATATTGACCAGGAAAACTTGGCTCAAGATTTTAGAGTCTATTCTTACTGAAAGGCAATAGGCAGACAATGAGAGTGCATACCTCTGGGGGTCTATAGCTGTTTAAATCCTGGCTCCACACATCCACTTGTCTGCTCTGGAAAACTATACAAAATGAGCCCCAGGTGTTGGGGAAGGACCCTTCGGAAGGCAGAAGTCAAGTAAACTGAGTGGAATGGGGTAAGGGATTTGTTAGCAGAAACCAGCCAGGCCTGGGTTTCTCCTGTTTATTCTTGAGTTGACCCCCAGTTGATATATCCACATGACTTCAGATGTCTTTAAACAAGATTGTCACTAGTTGATATGATACAGTTCTTATCCTTTTATAAAAGCTTCACAAATAGGTCATTTACTCCTTAATACAGCATGGGATGGGTTAAGAGTATTCTTCTGGACTCTCTTATCCTTCTTCCCGCCATCCACCCAGTGTTTCAGCAAACGCTGAAAAATACTTGAAGGTCAGCTCAGAGTGACTCAGAGGTCTGGGCCCCCACCCACACCCCCAAGGAGCTCACTTTCCCATGACAGAGAATCTCACAGAGGCAAGCAGTCTTGATGTGGCCCCCTCAAGAGGCGGTGTAATGCAGTGTATGCGGTTCAGAGCTTTGAGGAGCGCAAACCTCACTTCAAACCCTGGCTCTGCTAATTTCTAGCTACGCGACTTTGGGCAAGTGTTTTAGTCTCTCGGAGCCTCAGTTTCCTCTTTTGTAACCTGGGGATAATAATAGTATCTGCTTTCTAGGGTTGCTAGGAGGATTGAATAAGAACCTGTATGTATGTCCAGTGTCTGGCATATAATAAGTGCTCAATAATATTTGCTTTTTAAAAAGTTCTCTGTAATAGAAGTTCAAACAAACCTTTTGGGAGCCCAGGAAGGTGAGGAATGAACACCTTCTGGGGAGGCCGGGGAAGTGACCCCAGCCTGGAAGCAAAAATCCCTCAACAGGCTCTTTTCTGTGTAGGGGCAAATGTCCAGTATGGAGAGGCTGTATTTATCTTGGCTGGGAATCTGAATTTGCAGCTGCACATTCAGAGGGCCTAGAAAGGCCTTCCTAGTTTGGGAAAAGGAGCAGCAAAGAGCACCCACAGAAGTGGTTATTATGTGACCTTGGGTAAGAGACCCTAACCTCAGAGAAGATAAAATTCCCTTATGGGTAAAATGGGGATCGTAATCCTGGCTAGCAGTCAGGCTTGCCGTGAGATTAGGCAAGATCCTGCATGTGAAACGTTTAGCAGAGAGCCCGGGGCATGGTAAGTGCCCATAAAAATCTGGCTATTATTGTTATCATTAGCTGAGTAAGAGCCAAGACTGCTTTGTATGTCCACATTTCGGAGAAGAGCATTGGGAAAGAAATTTCTGGGTCTCCTGCCTGCTAGGTCCCCGCTCACTTCAAGCAGCCAGTTCACACTTCAAAGCATCCGTTTGTTCAAATGTTGAGCAAATCCAGGCCTCGTGTATGTGCAGCAAGAAAAAGAGCTTTCTGCCTGGTCCTCACTGTAAAGGCCATTTCTTCTTTGCTTTTTTCTTTCTTTCCTTCTTTCTTTTTTTTTTTTTTTTAAATAAATGCCTGCACACATGTTATTTATTTATTTTTGGTTAACGTTAAATTGAGGTTTTGACCGAAACTCAGCCTGCACATACTTGAAAAGCCAACAGGCTCTTTGGGCAGCGGATAAAGCTCTCGGGATTTCCCCGCGAGGCTGCGGGAGAGTACAGACAGGAAGCCCGGGACCGAGCGCCTGACCAGAACTTCCTCGGGGGAGGCTGGAGCAGAGCACGAGCATCCTGCTCAGAACTCTCCAGAGCGCGCAGGCCAGAGCAGTCGTCTGCGCCCATGGCGCGCTGGGAGAGGGTCCCCTGCCCGGACGCTTTAGTCTGGACCCTGCAGACAGCAGGAGGGGGGCTGAGGCCTCCCCAGGGAGAGGCTGACACCGTCAGGCTGGAACCTTCCATTCCGGCCCAGCCTCTTCCCCCCTCGCTGCGCAAGGAGGGAATCGAGAAGGGACTTTCCAGAGAGCGTTAGCGTGCAGGGTGTGGAAATGGAATAAAAGCATATGCAAATAGGCCTTTGCGTGCCTTCCTCTACCCAAGTGAGCAAGAGCCTTTCTCCAGAAAGATGCTCTTGCTCCAAGACACTTGACAGCTCTCTTCCTTCCCTGGATGGCAGCGGCGGGGCCGAGTGGAGTGGTAAAACCCCGGGCGGGAAGCCATGCCAAGCGGTGGGCTGGATGGATGGGGGCAAGTAGGAAAATGAGGAGGGGGAGAAGGGCCGCCGAATTGGGAAAGATAAAGTAAAATGAAATTTTAGGAGTTCGCTGTGAGTATGAGCTGGGAAAAATAATCATTGCAAGTTGATCTATATGTACTTATCTTCTGTCTGAGAGGCAGTGGGCTTTTGTACATGGATTATTGCAGAGTAAATGGCACATTAAAGAAATAATCAAGATGTTTAAGGCATATTGAATGACAGAGTTAAAATAGGTGAGGCTTTTGTATGGTCTGTGAATATGAAAATGTCAGTGGCTTGGAGATGTTTCCAGTGCTTTGGTTAAGATGTGGTTCCATTTTTAAAAGGAAAATATTTGTAACCTTTTGTTTTTTTCAGGGTGGGGTAGGGTGGGGTTGGGAAGTGGTGTAGAACCTACATGTATGGTAAAATAATATGCTTTAAATCCTGGAGTTGTGGACCGTGAACTCTATTTAGCAAGTCATAAGCTTTCTTGCAGTGACAATAGGGTGAAGATACTGTGCAGTACCTGTGGTGTAATTTGGGGGTTAGGAAGTCGGGGATTGTAGCTGCTATATTTTAATGATTGTGTTCCTATTCTTGAGCTCGTTCAATCTTGTCTTTGGGTAAAGAGTTTTTTTTTTTTTGAAATTTTTTTTTTTTTACTGAATTTGTATATTGGGCAAATAGTGTAGCTTTTCTTTCCTGAAGGCTTAATTATTGTATTTTCTTGTCATTCGGGACCTCCACGTTCGTCATTGCATCTGCCTGCTCGGGGTTCCACTTGGTTTTGCCCCAAACCCTTCTGATTGCAGCACTCTGCTGACATTTGTCTCTTCCTTGTTAACTATGTTTTGAACAGAACGAATTTCTCTTCACTTGTTTGTTTTTAATAAAAATCACCTTGCTGACCTTATGCATAGCACTCCTCAGAACAGATAAGCGGTAGTACGAGAAGCTCTTTGTGGTGGAGCTCACAGAGGAAGAAGAAGCTGGAAACCTTGACTTTGGGGTTTGCCCAGATTGTTTGGAATTCCCTGGATTGTCAGCGTGTGGGGTAGGTGGTGTCTGAGTCTTCTCTTGGGGATTCCACCAGGCGCAGATGTGGGATGGGACGCGGCGCTGGCTGCAAGGCTGTCATGCTTCCTGGTCATCCTCTTATCTCTGAATTCCTATCATCCAGCTTTTTCCAAGGGCACTGTGGGAACTCACTGTAGTCTGTCTTCTCAGCGTGGGCCTTTGGGCTAAGTCTGTAGCAAATATTTGTTTTCTCTGGCTGTCAGCAATTTAGAGTCTTGGGTGTGGTCCCTAAAAGCCACCTTTAGGGCACTTTTTAAATTCGAATGGTGATTCCTCCTTCTGGTTGTACTATAATCTGGCAAAAGTTCCTTATTTTGGTCCTGGCCTCAGCCTTACTAATAATAATGATAACAACAGGAATTCTTTTTATTTTAAGATTAATAAAGTATTTTTATGACATAATTTGCAAAGCATTTTCATGGGTCATTTCATGTAATTCTTCTAGAAAATTTGTAAGGTTAGTAGAGACAGTAGAATTGGCATATAATGGGAGCTTATTAAATGTTTGTTGAGTGAATGAATTATACCCATTTTACTGCTCAGGAAATTGAGACTCAGAGAGGTCAAGCGACCTACCGAAGGCCTCACTGCCCAAGATGGACTCAAACTTCTGACTTTTTCCACTGCAGGTTGGTTCTGATATAGTGTTTTACAGGGTATGTGTTGTCCTTTCTCCAGAAAGTGTCTTTGATTCTCTGAAAAAAGACACTGGGAAGATGCAAATGGATGGCCATCCTATCAGAGGGGTGGAGGAAAGCCTTGCCTACTCCTCTGTACAGATTTTTCTTAAGTTCCTTACTCTGCCAGAAATTTATATCCTTAAGAACATGACTATTTGGATACCTTCCTTATTGAAGATAAAAACGCAAGGTCATGCTGAAAAAAATGACTGTGTTGGATTTTTAATATTTCTTGGAGGTGTGGGCATCAAGCTGCATAGCTCTCAGGAGAAGCTGATACCAGAGTTTGCGTGTGGGGCTGAAAGATTTGCTCCAGCTTTGTCTCTGGAGGTACCAGGGAGAGTCATGCGGGGCCCCCATTTTGGCAGGGGCCCTGGTGTGCTGGGATCCCCAGTTGTCTGGCCAACGGGAGTTGTTACCAGCTGCTCCCACTGCTGGAGGAAATGTCACCCAGATCAGCTCAGATATCAAAGTAACAAGAAAAGATCCCCTTGTTCTACCAAACCAGAGAGGCAAAACGTTGGCTGTGAAGTTTCTCCCAGAAGAAAGCTGCAGTGACAATTCTGATTACTTCACTGAACTGACACTCTGTCCCTCTTCAGTACACGCTTTCATTGCCCCGGCGGCGGTCTCACACAGCCGGTCTTCTCCTTAATGGTTTTGGTGCCTTGTTTAGAAAGGCCTTTCTCAAGTGAGGATTATAACGATTTATTCTTACATTTGCTAATGAAACTTTTATCGTTTTAGTTGTTCTCATGTCATTTATTTGCAGTTAGCTCTTTCATCCATTGGAAGTGTATTTTTTTATATGGTGTGAAACAGATCTGATGTTAATTTTTTCCTCTAGTGATGCCAGTTTTTCCCTCTGCTGTTTCTTTAAAATAAGCTTTTAATTTTAGGATAGTTTTATTTATTTATTTATTTATTTTTTAAAGATTGGCACCTGGGCTAACACCTGTTGCCAATCTTTTTTTTTTTTTTTCTGCTTTTATCTCCCCCCCGTACATAGTTGTATATCTTAGTTGCAGGTCCTTCTAGTTGTGGGAGGTGGGACGCCGCCTCAATGTGGCCTGACGAGCGGTGCCATGTCCGCGCCCAGGATCTGAACCCTGGGCCACCGCAGCGGAGCGCGCGAACTTAACCACTTGGCCATGGAGCCAGCCCCAGGATAGTTTTAGATTTATAGAAAAGTCACATAGATAATGCAGAGAGTTCCTGTATACCCCTTTCGGCTGCTTTTTAATTTGAAAGGATATTTTTGTCTGGTCCTAAATTCCCACATATACACAGATGTCTTTCTAGAATCTCACTTTTATTCTGTTGATGTGTTTACTATTTCGGCCCTAATGCCACATGTTTAATATTATTTCTAGAGAGTTCATATTTTTTGATAGGGAGTCTGAGATCTCACAGAGCTTTTAAGAGGTCTCATCCAAACTTCAGGCAAGTAAAGCATTGTTAATCCTATTTATGGATGTTGCTGCTGCTGAGGTGATGGCCAGAAAGGAACACGGGTATCTGCCTAGTACGTAGGGAAGGGGCCATCACTGGTGACCTGCCCCTTACGCAGTCTGCCCTATTCTCTGAGCACAAGCCTTGGCCACGATGGCAAGGACGAGGCTCTGGGATAGAGTTCCACCTCCTCAGTACTATGGACATTTTGGGGCTGATAATTCTTTTTTTTTTAATTTTTCCTTTTTCTCCCAAAGCCCCCGGTACATAGTTGTGTATTTTTAGTTGTGGGTCCTTCTAGTTGTGGCATGTGGGATGCTGCCTCAGCATGGCTTGACGAACAGTGCCATGTCCACGCCCAGGACTCGAACTGGTGAAACCCTGGGCCACCGAAGCAGAGGTCGAGAACCTAACCACTCTGCCACGGGTCCGGCCCCTGGACTGATAGTTCTTTGCTGTGGGGCTGTCCTATGCATTGTAGGATGTTTAGCAGCATTCCTGGCCTCTCCCCACTAGATGCCATTAGCACCTCTGACTACTCATGATAATCAAAATTATCTGCAGACATTGCACATATCTCCTTGGGGTCACACCTCCTCTGCCCAGTTGAGAACCACGTCTCTGGAGTCAAACTGCCTGAGTGTTAACCCTGGCTGCACTGTTTTGTGACTCTGTGCCTCCATTTTCTCCTGTGTAAAATGCAAATAATGATGGTGCCTGTCTCCTAGGATGGTCCTGAAGAGCATCAGAACAGACCCTGGTAGGGCAGACCCTAGCTCAATGTTAGCTGTCACTGTTATCTAAAAGATCCTTTATATTTGATCTCACTCCTAGTAAACACACAGATTTTTCATTTTTCCACTACCTCCATATCGTCCCCACCATGGAGCAAGTGTATTTAAATCATAACAATATTCACCAAAAAATTATATGTCTATGTTAATGAAATGGAGCTCTATTTTCAGGGCCCCATAACTGCTAATTAATCAGTTCCCATGATAAACTCATCCAAGCTGCATGCGAATTTTATTTGCAGCTACAAAAGAGCAATTCCAGTTAGTTAACAGGCCTTTAAATGACAATCCAGCTCTGTGGAGCAGCAGAAAGGCCCAGAAATGATTTTCTAAGCAAGATGGTAATGACAGTGGGAAGATAGAAATCTGGGATAAGGAGAAGACTGAGGATTTACTTGATTCATTCACTTGATGGCTCTGGGAGTGCTGCGTTCATTACCGTTGAAACACCCCATCATCTTGCAATTCCAAGGAGGATGGGTGGATGGAAGGCTTGACTTCCAGCAATTCATGTTACTTAGTCACCCAGAATTTTTTTTCCTTTGTAGCAGCAGCTTTTGTAAAACCATGACGTTTGCTATTAAGGTTATCTGAGAGCCCCTATTTTTAGTGTGTAAGAAGATTGGCTGACACAGGGGGTGTGGGCATCTCTACTTTTGTCCAAGGGGCTCCCTTCCTCCAGTGAAACCAAGACTTGGTTTGAGTAGGAGAGAGGAGTGCTCTGGCCTGAGCCAGAGGGGCTGCCGGCCAGGCGGGCTCGTTGGTTAGACGGCCTTGGTGAGGCTCGGTTAGTTCACTTAGCAGCGCAGGTGGGGAGCCTGAGTTGTGGAGCTGGAATGGTTGGGTTGCAATCCCAGTTCCTTAACTTGCTGGCTGTGTGGCCTTGGGCAAGTCACTTAGCCTTTTCTCATCTATAAAATGATGTTGATGATGGTACCTACCTCATAGCTTTGTTGTGAATTTTAAGTGAGAAAATTCATTTAGCTCGGTGCTTGACGTGTAATGAGTAGTTACTACATCTTAGCTGTTGTGATAATACTATAATATATGGGCATTGGGCTAGGAGAGGGGATCCATTCAGGTCAAATACGACATTTTGTGCCTCCATAGGGTTGGTACCCTGGAAGTTAGAGTGGTTCAATAGGTAAGCATTGATGGCTGTGGAAGTGGGGGGAGTCAGAGAAGTCCCCAGAGACTGGTACCTTAGTAACCACAGGGCCTGGATCCTATACACAGGCAGAACCTGTACACAGAGGAAGGGACAAGGCCTTGGAAACAGGTGTGGAACTTAGGATTTTTTCCCTCCAAATAGGAAACAATCACCAAGTTTGAAGTGGATAGGCTGGAAGACCAGAGAGAAAAGTATAGCCCACTTCTGTTGAGTGAATCCAGCCTTCAGACGGTTTCTGCCGACATTAAACATATTTTATATTAGGCTTTGTCTGCTTCCCAGCCAACCTGGCCCCCGAGCCTAGTGGTGCCAGCACCCGCTGCATGCGCTGCAATCACTTGTGAGTTGTGTTTCGTTAAATCTCTTTTCTCGTACCAAGAACTCGCTTCATGGTTATAAGGGGATTTTGTTTTACACAAAGGGCTGGCGAGGTTCAACACCAGGATAACGCTGCAGTTTCTTGGTGCCAAGATTTATCAACCCTGTTTCTTTAATATTGCCATCCCTGCTCCAGCTTTCCTCTTAAGGCTGTGTGCACAGATCCAAATGAGATAGTTATGCAGACGATTTAGAAACTTTTTAAAAGTAAAGTGCTATGTAAGGGACTATTTTTTTTATAGTGAGCGCATAAAGTAATTTGAATGCATCTCCTCTACACCTTCTGGGAGTGAACTGGAAGACCAGGAATTATTTAGTTCGAAAGGATTTTAGATTTGCAGAATTACACTGGATTAGCAGCTCTCCTGAAAGCCTCACATACTGGAAACTCAATCCTTTGTTCTGACTCTAGATAGCAAGAGCAAAGTGCCACAGTAATTTTTTTTGGCAAAATCGTATTTATAACAACTTTTGGGTTAGTTTTTGTTTTTTCCCTCACATGGTGGGAAAAATACATACAACAGAGGGGGATGAATTCTTGAAAATAGAAACAAATAGCTTCTCTAATGTAAACCACCAAGACCAAATCTGGTGTGGGATTTCTTTTCATAGGACAAATTATACTTTTACCCAACAGAGTTACACAATAGAATTCTGCCTTAAAAAAGAATTCAGCTTTTTATTGATTTAATACAACTTCCATTTTCCTGGGCTCTGCACTGAGGAAATGCTAATAATGGATAGAACAGCCCTGTTGATAAATGTGAATGCTCAGTGGTTAAAAGGCTTTCGTATTGTTCTTTTGTTTCCATGTTTTCTGACTGCAAATCTCATGAAGTTGACAAAATGGCTCATAGTGCACAGTTCGTCTTGGTAAATAGGAGGCAGTGACTTTTCTGAGTTGTTCTGTCTGGCTCTCCGTTTTGGCTGAGAAATGGTTCTGGCTGTGCAGTTTAGGTCCATTTTGACCTGGCTCCTTCAGAAGCACGGGAAGGAATTATTGCCTCACTGGAGATGCAGACTCTGAGGAACTGGAGGTTGGAGGGTCTGGATGACCTGGTACAGGTGGGGATTGGGGGCAGGGAGTGGACCACGATGGCTGCTGAAATGACCCACCATTCAGATCCTCGTGGCCTCTGATGTCCCCTGTCCAGGCAATGCAGCGACTCTTCAGAGAGCTTGTGAGGAGGTTATCTGAAAGTTACGCTGGTCTTCAGAACCAGAACACGTCAGTCGAGCGGAGGGTGGGAGAGTGATTAGAGACAAGAGAGGATCTTTCGGAGGGCAGAGGGAAGAAGTTTTTAATTATAAGAAAAGCTTAGAATTTATCGCAAAATAATTACTCAAGAAATATTTTCTAATCGTCTAGCACGTACAGTGCACTCCTGCTACGGGGAATGAGGTTGAGAATGTCCGTCTTGTCAGACTTGCACTGATGGATTCAAGACCCCGCAGGATCAAGTGTTAAATTGCGTGATCAGATGATGGGTACTTGGGACATCTCTTGCCCTCCTCCCAACTGTTCACCACACCCAGCCAGAATATTTAAAAAATGCAATCGGAATCACATGGCTTTCCTGCTTCCTCTGATTTCTGTTAGGGTCAACTCCAGATTCCTAAGTAAGGCTGATGGAAGCTGGCCCTGGGCTGCCTGGGCCTCCCTTACTTCTGTGCCATCCCTGGTCTCATTATTGGCCCCAGCAGAGAGGTCTGTCAGTCTGCCCTTGTGTGCCCAGTCACATCCCATCTTGGAGTGTTTGCACATTCTGTTCCCTCTGCCTGTATTGGCTTTTACCTGCCCCTCACCACACCGCAGCCTATTTCTCCTTCAGGATTTCTCCTTCACTGTCACTTCTTCTTCACCATCAGGTGCTTCATAGGATCATGTGCTTTTCCACTGATAGCACTTCTCACAGTTGAGCTCATTTGTTTTGTGTGACTGTCGATGAGATCTCTGTCTCTCCTGTTATCTCCATGAGGATGAGGGCAAGGGTCATGTTGGCCTTGTTCCCTGCTGTATCTGTCCCAGGGCCTGACACATAGCAGGTGCCCTGTAAATGAATGATGAATGAATGAATGAATGAATAAATGGATGCATGTTGAAGGAGAGATTCCACTGGGCCCATGCAGTTGTCCTTTCAAAGCACTTTTATCTCCTCCTCCTGGGGCACTTGGTATGTTGTTCTAAATGTGCTGTTTGTCCATCCTCACATGCCCATAAGCTTGAGAGGGCAGGGATTGGACCATAGTCCTCTTTTCATCTCTAGTCTGGCTCACGTAGAAACTCAGTGAAGGTTTTGCGGATGAACAAGGAGTTGTGCACGAATGGGGTGGGAGTGGGGGGGTGCTTATCTGAGTTTTAAAGCGTGACTGGGGATGAGGGTGAAGGAAACGTGGATTTAAACATCCAAAATAGCAGTAAGAGTTGGGATGCAAAAGAAGATTACGGTTAAAAAAAAAAGCTGAAAACCTGAATTAGAAAAATACCGGATAGTCATCAGACACAGCTTGACAGGATGTGCTCATGCTACAGATGGGAGGGTTAGGGTGGGGAGGGTTCTTGGAATTTCCCCAGCTGAACTTAATACCTTGAGTGATGTCTGTCTCTCTGCTTGCTGCTCACCTCAGGAGATCTAATCGTTCAACAGATATTTATCGAGCTCCTAATTCATGCATTCCCAATGGGGGAAATATCACCCCAAGGGCACAAAAATTGGCTCTTGTGGGGTAAAAAACATCTTACTTATTTTATGTATAAAGCACAGATATACATATATTACATAAACAGATATACAGTACATCTAAGGTATTAAATTTCATAGTGGGTGCGATTAGGAAAATATGCCTAAAAAGGCTCTTTCAGGTGATGATAATGAAAAAATGTTGAGAACTGACCTGCTCTGTGCCACACATTATTGGGGTCAAACTGCCCTCCCCCGTGGGGCTTTCATTCTCGTGAGGCAGAGAGGCAATAAACAAATAAGTAACCATCATTCTCAGAGAAGGAGAAATTCTGTCAAGAAGAAAAGTGAGGCAAGGGGAGAGAGTGCCTGGGGGTGAGCATGGGCGACCGCGTTATTTTAGGTGGAGGTCAGGTGACTCTGAGGAGTGACTCTTGAGAAGGGTCTGGAAGAACTGAGGGGCAAACAGTGCCAATATTTGGAGGAAGAGCATTCCAGGAAGATGCAATGGCGTGGTGGAATTGGAACAGCAAGGAGGCCACTTGGGCAGGAGTGGATGAGTGAGGGAAGGATGGGAGGAAATGAGCCTGGAGACGGGACCTGGGCCAGATCACGTGGGCCTGGTAGGCCATGCTAAGGGGTTTGGAGTTTGCTCTGAGTGTGGTGGAAGCTGTTGGAGAGCTTGTTGAGGGAAGTGACGGGATCTGATTAACCTTTTGGCCAGAGCGCTCGGGCTGCTGTTTGGAGGGGGGACTGTAGAGGCAGGAGTGGAATCAAGGCACCAGCGAGGCGGAGGCTGCTGCCGGGGTCTGGGTGGGAAGTGATGGTGGCTTGGGGGAAGGTGAGAGCTTAGGTTCCCGTGGACTGTCAAGGTAGAGCTTGTGGGACTTGCAGGAGGATTGAATGGAGGGTGTGAAAGAACGAGGAGTCTGATCTACCAAGGTTTCAGTTAGCCTGGGCCACTGGGTTCCATTTATGGAGACGACGTTCAGCATGGGAGGAGCATGTCTTCCCAGGAACCAGTGCTAGAGTGAGGTCTTCCTTCCACCAGCTGCTGGCCCCTTGTTGACGCCAGGCTTGGTATGTATTATATGTGCCTTCTACGCTTACTGATTTTTCATCTGTTTACCTTGCTACCTTACCTAGTCTTTAAACTCCTTTAGGGAAGATTTTTTTCTTTTACTTCTCCAAGAGGCGGGCAGAGGGTCAGAATGGTTGAAAGTATGAGTATAACTGCTTAGCTTCTGCTCCTCCTCCTTCCCTTCCTTTCTCTTCTCCCTCTCCTCCTCTCTGTCCTCCTCCTTCTTAATTTGTTTTTTTTTTTTTTGGCAAGCGAAGATGGCAACAGTATCTGCTTCCTATGGCTTTGTGAGAGTGAAGTGAAATTTGCATGTGAAGTGCCTTGTTTGGGTCTGGCAAGCAGTTGGCACTTGGTGGTTATTCAGTGGTGTGGCTCCACCCTTCCCGTTAGATTTCTGTGTTGCTGGCTCTCTTTTCTCAGGGTCGTCTCAGTTAGAGCACTTCAGGGTGAGGGTATCACTTTTTCCCCTTTGTGTCTTGGCTTTACTTGCTGTAAAAGCGGGAGACGAGACTCACTGGAGAGATGAAACTGTGGAGACATTCAAATGTGGGTATTTACATTGTCCATTACCTTGTATTCTAAGTATAAAAAGCCATGTTGAGTTGAGGGTGATGGAGAAGCCATTCCGAGCCAGCCGAGGGAAGCGAGTGCCTAGTGGATCATTTTGAGTAAGTGGAATTGATGCTGCTGCATGAGAAATACGAAACGTTTGTGTAGTAATCACCAATTGTGTGGATCCAACCAGAATAAAAATGCCTGAAGCTTTGGCTTAGGGCCATGGATGAACGGAGCATGAAGCCTGGCATGGAACAGGAGTGAAAGGCATGGGTGTAGCAGAGTGAAAGATATAAACAGATGTAAGTTTAAGCAGAGATGAAAATATGTGACTGCCTCTTTCCCTCTCTGCACTTGTGGCAGACTTTGTTAATCTGTCACATCATTTATTCCTGATTCTTATATAAAACTAACATTTCTTGAGTGTTTACTGCATGCCAGGCACTGTGTTCTGCAAGTATCATCTTGCTTATTCCCCATAACAACTCAGTGAGATAGATCTATTATTATCTTTATAGTACAGCTGAGAAAACTGAGTCTCAGAGAGGGCAGTAACTTGCCCAGGACTACTCAGCTGGCCTGTGGCAGAGCGTGTTCTCTATTCGTTGTGTTTTGCTGCCTCTAGATAGGCCCGGGTGCGACCTCAGAATCCTTCTACCTGGTAAATTCATTCCCATCTGCTGCTTTAAGATTGTGGGATTCAGGTTCATATTATGGTTGGCGTTCATTTGTTTGTTCATTCATTCATTTATTCATTCACTAATTAAACAATACTTTGGTGCATCCACCATGTGCCAGGCACAGTGTTAGGTGCTAAGGATTCAGTAGAGAATAAGACACAATCACTGCTCAGGGCTACGCTCAGTGGAAGCATCGCTTCTTGTTTAGGACTCTCAGTGGGTAGAAAGACTGAGAATTCTTGAGATTTGGGACTAATTTAGTGCTGCCTTCCTTGCATTGAACCAGAAAGTATCTCAATTGATGGAAATCAGCAACAATCTGAAAAATGAATTATGATGCTCCAGCATGCACCCTGGACCAGAAATTGGGCCACTTGCCACCTTTTTCTGACTTGGCTGATTTAGCCATTTGGCCGTGGGCCTCAGTTATAACTCACGGTCAAACAATGTTTTCTCATGCATTAGTTTACTTTGCTCCTTCCAGTACCTGATTGGGAGGAGGTCTCTTATGTGCAGAGAGGTTCTGTGACCTGCCTAGTTCTCGTACCTGATAGGAGACAAGCTGGAGCTAGAACCCAGTTCTAACTTCTAGCTCCTTGTTTTTATTATCTCATCATGCCAGCATCTTAATGTCTTTAGGCCTTCAGTTTCCCCATCGATAAAATAAGGAAATTAAACCATATGGTCTCTCAAAGTTCTTTCCTTTCTTCCTTCTTTCCTTCCTTCCTTCCTCCCATCCATCACTGGAGTATCTACCATGAACCGGACGTTATGCTGGAAGCTGTAAATAATGTTATGGAAAACACACACACACACACACACACCCATCAAGAAAGTTAAAAGACAATCCACAGAATGGGATTAAATATTTGTAAATCATGTGTATGGGACTTGTATCTGGAACATATAAAGAACTTTTACAAGTGAATAAATAAAAAAGACAAACAACCCAATTACAAAATTGGCAAAGGAGCTGAACAGACATCTCTCCAAAGAAGACATACACATGGCCCATAAGTACATGAAAAGATGCTCCACATCATTGACCATCAGAGAGATGCAAATCAAAACCACAACGAGATGCCACTTCACACCCGGTAGGATGGCTATAATCAAAAGAAAGATAACAAATGTTGGTGAGAATGTGGAGACCTCAAAAGGTCAAGCACAGAGTCATCATATGACCCAAGCATTCTACTCCTAGGTATATACCTAAGGGAAATGAAAACGTGTCTACACGAAAGCTTGTACATGAGCGCTCACAGAAGCATTATGTATTTATAATAGGCAAAACCGTCCAAATGCCCATCAACTGCTGAGTGGATAAACAAAATGTGGTATATCCATACAGTGGAATATTCTTCTTCCATAAAAGGGAATGAAGTACTGATATATGCTAAAACATGGGTAAACTTTAAGAACATTCTGCTAAGTGAAAGAAGCCAGTCACAAAAGGCCACATATTGTATGATTTTGTTCATATAAAATGTCCAGAATAGGCAAATATATAGAGACAGAAAGTAGATGAGTGATTGCCTAGGGCTGGGGGGACATGAGGAGTGACTGCTAATAGGTATTGGGTTTATTTTGGGGATGATGAAAATGTTCTAAAATTGATTATGTTGATGGTTGTACAACTCTGTGAAGATACTAAAAACCAATAAGTTGTACACTTTAAATAGGTGAGTAGTATAATATGTGAATTATATCTCAATAAAGCTATTATATATATTAAAAAAGAAAATCCTAGCTTGGTCTCTGCTCTTGTGGAAAACATGATCTCGTTGGGGAGATAAATACTAATCAAATGATTATATGATCAGATTTATAGTTACCAATTATGGTAAGTGCTATGAAGGGAAAGAGCCGGATGTTAAGAAAGAGAATAGAGGAGGCTAGTGGGCAATCGGGAAGAGGGATTAGTAAAGCTAAAACTTCAGGTGCTCTAACAGAGATCCCCACAGAACAGCGGCTCACACGAGGTGGATGTTCACTTCTCGCTGACACACTAGTGCAGGCGTAAGCAGTCTGGGGCTCATATGGAAGCCCACGGTTTGAGGGATCTTCTAGCCTATTGCTCTGTTTTTCCCTGGGGGGGCTTCCCTTGTCTGCATGGTCCACAGTGGCTCTCCACCATGTGTCCAGTCCAAGCAGGGAGAAGAGGGGAAGAGGGCAGTGGAAGGCTCATTGCTTCTGCTCACATCCAGAACTTAGTTACGTGAGGCTCGGAAGTGAAGTCAGGTACCAGGTGTCCCTGTGCCCAGATTAAATTTGGGGGTTCTAGTACTATAGAAGGAGGGAAGATGGGATGTTGGGTGAACAATTAGCCGTCTCTGCCGTAGATGGCGTCTCGAGGAAGTGATGCTGAAGGTTAGAACCTAAGAATGAGTTGGTGTTAAGGAAAGAAGAGTTTTCCAGGATAGTGTGTGTAAGGGCCATGAGGTGGGAAAGACCAACTATAACGTTTAATGCTGTTTAGTGACACACACCTCTACGAAGCATGTGCCTCCCAATGCTTAGGACTGACGAGTACCAGGACTAGACGTGGTACTGGGAAGCATTCTGTGGGTTCACCTGGCTTTTCTCTCTTGTATCTTACAGGGCTGGGATGGGGCCTGGACTGCGAGGAGCGGGGCTTTGCGCCAGCGCTGGAAAGCCTGTGTGTATCCTCAGCTTTGAGAACTGAATTCCATGGGTTGTGTCAGCGTCAGACCTGTGAAGTTCAGTTCTTCAGCTGGGATATCTCTGTCATCGTGGACTCAGGGACATTGGAGAGAGCGGACCCAAGGTCGCCTGAAGAACTTGGAACACTGGAGACAGAAGGGCTGAGTCTCAGAAGGAATAGGGCAGGTGGTTTCATGGGAAGTTAAACACTCGTTTAATTGCCAGAAGACTTGAATTCTATGCTGAGCAGGGTTCCAACCAGCTAAATGAGTGCTCTCAGCATGTCATTCTTGCTACCGCTGCTGCCACTGCTAGTTTACGTTTATTGATTACTTCCAGCGATCCAGGTACTGTACTAAAGTGCTTTACATGCTGTTATAGGACACTCTTGGGAAAAATCATTTTAATGAAGCTTGAGACACCGGCACTGCCATGCTGTGATTTTTATTCCCTCTTCATGTGATCAGATGGAACTAATAGAATGTGACAAGTGTTCTTTAGCATGGACTGTCGAGGTTACTGGTCCCTTTTTAAGATGAGAAGCGTTGAGTACATCCCTCTTATGGTCCCCCTGCGTTTATTTGAATCTCTACTTCCTTGCCATCTATAAACACATTAGGGCTACACTGTGTCTTTGTATTCCCCACAAGGCAAAAAGAAGTTGTAATTAAACTTTACGAGGATCCCCAGTTTCTCCTAGGGAAAAGGGATACAGAGGATCTGAAGGCCCCTCCATTTGCTGGTATGGTCAGCTGGGTGCTGTGGTCAAGTCTTTCTGTTGTCTTCCTCATCGTTAAGTCAGCTTGGTCTGCCCTGAGGCCCAGGCTCACTGTGATGGTGACGATTTCCACCTTTAGGCAGAGGGCTGGGGACCTTGTAAGTACTATGTGGGCTTTATTAGGCTTTAGATTTGATGGGCAATAAGGAGTGTGCTTTGTCTCTAGGGAACTCATCTTTGATCCATCACTGTCTCTTGAAATGTCTATCTCACTATAGTCTACAGAATGAGAGTGTGGTCTGACTCGGAAAGGAGAGGCGGGCACAGGTGGGAAACCCTACAGCAGCCACATTCTCACTCTGTCTTTGCAATGACACTTGCGTTTATCGAGCGCCTACTATGTGCCAGGCACTGTGCTCAGGGCGTTCTGTGCATGATCGTGGTGAATCTCACACCCAGCCTCATCCGGAAAATGGGGATGAATTAACCAAAGGATGTCATATAAAAAAGTATAACTACGTTCTGCAGAAGCAGAGGGGTGCTTGGTTCTCACGAAAGCCAGTGGCATGGATGTGCTGTCTGGGCTGCCCTGATCAGATCAAGGACCCCCGCCGCCACATCCACCCCCTACTTCCACCCTTTGCTTACTAGACCCTTAGCCAGTGCTCATTCTGGAGCCAGAGTGTTGGTGAAACTCAACTGGGACCAGAGATCAGTGTCTTCAGTCCTAGACGACTGGAGAAAATCCAGAATTTACACTGGAATCTCCAAATACTCTGGGTTTCAGACCATCTGTGCTGTGAACACTGAGACCCAGAACTCTGATTTACAGCAAAAGGCTCATCCTTCTTACAGGTGAACTCTTCCTGAAGCAAACCTGATAAATGAATGTGGAATTCACACACACACACAAGCACACACACCCTTAAGAAGGTAACCTGTGGATCTGTGAGGAGGAGGCAGAAATTCACTATATAGAAGAATGCTTCATTTCCTAAGAGGATTTAGGTTAAGATTCAACTAGGTAATACATTTCCCGAAGACTTTTGAGGTTGTATTTGCTTTACAAAATGTATATAAGTGGCAGAAGCAGATTAAAAAATAGCTTAGATTATATGATTCCATTTGTGTAAAATTATAAATGTGTATAGGAATATGTGCATTGCAAGACGTACATCAATTTATTAACAAGGATTATCTCTTGGGGGGGTGGGAATTGAGATGCATTTTCTTTTCTTTGTATTTTTCTCTATTGTTTGATTCTTACACTGAGCATGTTTAATTAAAACAATAAAATTATTGAAGGAAATTGCACAGACAATTGTGATGAATGTAGACAGTGCTAGTGTTGTGCGTTTGTTAGAGGTTGTGTTGTAGAGGTGTGTCGTGGAAGACTGGAGTTCCTGATGTGTTCAGGGAAGGGGTAGGGCAGAGGGCAATATACAGTGTGATGTTTTTTCAAGAAGAGAAATGTGTGTGTGTGTGTGTGTGTGTGTGTGTGTGTCTGTTGAAGCCCAGTGGCTAGTGGGTGGTAAGGGAGCAGGTGATTTTTTTCTCTCCCTTATTTATGCTTTTCTGCCCAAACAAGAAGAAAAAGAACTGTCAGTGTACATGCTACTTTTCAAGAATCCATCCAATGTGTAACCCAGTAATTCTCAAAGTGTGTTTCCAGGATGAGCAACATCAGTCACCTGGGAACTTGTTAGATATGTAAATTATCAAGCTCCACCCAAGACCTACTGAATAAGAAATGCTGGGAGCGGGGCCCAGCAATTTCTGTTTTAACAATTCCTTCGGCTTGACTAATGCACACTGAGGTTTTAGAACTGCTGGTGTCAATCAAGGGACATCCCCACTCCACCAAACTGGAATGCGGCTGATATTGACATGCAAGATGCTGGCCCACTCCTACAGGTGCGTGTGCAGGTGTTCGGCAAAACTCATCTCTGAGAGATGAACGGCAGGACCACAAACATCAAGATCCTTACCAGTGACTATTTCGACCAGTGACTAGTAGATCTCTAAGTTTTTAAGGTACAAACTTTAGGTGCATAAAATCACCTGAAGAGGAAAAAAGTCACTTGAAGAGGTTGTTAATTAAGGTAGATTCCTAGGTTATGCCCCTGACCTACAGACTTAGCATCTCCAGGGGCCTGCCATTTTAACCATCACCCCTAAGGAATCCCATTAAGGAAGTTCAGGGACAACACTGAGCAGCAGCTTTAGGCTTTTTCACACTTTCTTTTTATTTTTTTTCTGGTACTCCCCTTATATTTCTTCTTTCCGTCTCATCCTTTCCCTTTCTGCTATGATCAATGGGGTCTCAAAAGCAGATTCATCATCTTTCCGGCTCTGTGCTTGGGAGAGAACAGGTGAGATGCTCCTGGAGAGGTGCCTTGGGAGTAATAATAATAATGATGGAAGTATTGATTTCCCATCCTCAGATAACGGGGAAGGACATGATTTAGCAGCTCACATTGACGGGACATGGTGGGAAGCTGGACACAGCACTCAATAGTCGCTGCTGATTCGTGTCACGAGGCTGCTGGGATTCTGGGATTTAGGGACACGGTGGTTTCCTAAGTCCTCCCTCCAGTCAAACCTTTGTTCGTTAAGGTGAAGATTCCTGTGTTAGGGTTCTCCAGAGAAATGGAACCCATAGAATTACATATAGAGAGAGATTTATTATAGGGAATTGGCTCATGTGGCTATGGAGTCCCACCCGGCAAGTCCCAAGATCTGCAGGGTGAGTCGTCTAGCTGGAGACCCAGAAGAGCCAGTGGTGTAGTTCTAGTCTGCGTCTGAAGGCCTGAGGACCAGCAGAACTGAATGTAGTTCCAGTCCGAAGGCCGGCAGGCTCAAGACCCAGAAAGAGCTCACGTTTCAGTTTGAGTCTGAAAACAGGGAAAAACTGATGTCCCTGCTCAATGGTCAGGCTGGAGGAGTTCCCTCTTCCCCTCAGCAGTCAGCCTTTTTGTTCTGTTCAGGCCTTCAACTGATTGGATGGGGCCCACCCACATTAGGGAGGGCAATCTGCTTTATTCAATCTATCGATTTAAATGTTAAAGTCATCTAAAAACATCCTCATAGACACACCCAGAAATATGTTTGGCCAAATATCTGGGCACTTTGTGACCCAGTCAACACATGAAATTAACCTTCAAATTCCTTTTTCATATTTTTTCACATCTAGACTCTCTTTCTGTCTTTTTGATAATATTTCAGAGAGGCAGTCCAGAGCTTGGGTGTTGGGTGGCAGACAGTCTGGAAAAATGCTTTATGGGGAGGGATGCAGTTTTCTTGCCCAGTTCCTCTTTGCTCTTCGTAGCATTCAGGCACTTTGGGGAAATGTTTGTGAAGGAAGCCCTGTTCCTGTCTCCTGGGGCGCCTCTTCCAAGTGAAGAACTCACTGCGCTTATTCCTGGGAAAGTGCAGACAGTATAATTACAACTTTCCTATATTAGGTGTTCACAGTGCTCCAGCTGTCTTATATATAAAGAAAGATCTCCATTTTCTAGGTGAGAAAACTGAAGCTGGGGAGGTTATATATTTTGCTTAAATTTCACATACAATTAAGTGTCACAGCCAGGATGTTAATCAATGCTGACAATTCAGAGCCTACGTTCTTTTCACTAAAGTTTGTACTGGGCTTTACAGTTTATAAAGCACTTTAACACACATTATTATATTTGCTGAATATAGCATTCCCCAGAAGTAGACATTATAACCATAATTTTAGGGATGGGAAAACGGAGTTTTAAAAGCTTATACAACTTGTCTGTACCCCGTGTCCTATGACTAGTAACTGGTGAAGTTGAGCCTAAAATCCACAATCTGTGTGATAAAAAGATAACTTTTATCTTAAAAATTCATAGGAATATACAAAACTTGGAATGAAAGAAAAAAAAATCTCCTGCCTCAGTTTCTCCAATGTAGCTGAAAACAGAAATGTGTACATTGAGGCCCACTCTGACTTATTGCTCCGTCTTTGGTAAGCAGGAGTGAGCCCTTATACATGAGCAGTTCCACCCTCTGGGGCACCGTCATACTTTAAAATATACTAAAATTACGTTGTTGGTAGCTTTTAAGAAACCAGAATGTATTTTTGCTGTGGGTCCTGCAATGCTAGTAAGACTGGTCAGATTCCATTTGCCTCTGGGCAACAAATGTGTTTTCTTGTCTTAAAAACAAACTCATCTTTCTTATTATATAAGTAATCAGTTTACTGCAAAGAATTTTGAAAATGCAGCAAAGCATAAAAGAGAAAAAAATTAAAATTATCAAAAATTTTATCGTATACAACAATTATGTATTTTTTTACAGGGAATTTGGAAAATTCAGAAAATCATAAAGGAGAAAAATGTTATCCATAAGCTCATAGATTACCATTTTGGGTTATTTCTTTTCATTTTCACTTCTTTTTAATATAGTTGGGATCGTCTTTTAAATGTAATTTGTGTGTGTGTTCTGTTTTTTATTTAACATTTTATCATAAGCATTTCCTCATGCCCTTAGACAGTCTTTTGCATGCATTTTTAAATGTCTGCATATGTGGTTCATGGAGTGGATGTGCCTTTGTTTACATGATCATTCCGCTATTTCTGGACATTTATAACCTGGGTATCCTGACTCCAAATCTGCTGCCTCAGCCTGCCCCTCCCAACCCCCCGCTGCCACTCCTGGTTCAGTCTCTATTTCCTTTTAGCCTTTTGCTTACACTCATTCGTGCATTATTAGTGATGGCTTTAGCAGTGTTAAAAAAAAAAAAAGCATAGCGGCTTCTTATTCATTAATACATAATGATGCTAGTGTTAAGGATTAACTATGTGTCAAGCTCTATTTCAAGACTTTGAACAGATTTTCATTAAGGCCACGACCTCTACAACAATAGTAAATACCGTTATTATTCCCGTTATACAGATGAGACCACAGAGGCACAGGGAGGTTAAGATAAATATCAGAATGCACTCATTTGTATTGAGGGAAACATCCAGCTTACAGAACCATACATGAATAGGCATTTTTTTTTCTCATCCAGGCCGAATATGGGCAGCTATTAGCTTCTTCTTGGACATCAAGACTGCTGTCACTGAGGTCTTCTTCTTCCATGCCTCTTAGTTTTAAAATGGCTGCGATGGGTCTAGACATCACATCCCAATTCAGGGCAGAAAGAGAGTGAGACAGATGGTGTTGATCAACCACTTCTGTCCCTTTTATCAGGAAAGCACAGTTGCTTCCCAGAACTTCCTCCCCCAGCAGAATTCCACTCATGAACGATTGTGTTTTACATGACCACTCCCAACTGCAGAAGAGGCTGGGAAAACACTTTCCAAGCTCTGGAGTGGAAGTTGACTAGAAGAGAGGGATTTGGTAATGACTGTCGGGTCAGCCAACCAGCAGTGGCCATCACATACTTGCCAAGGTCAAGTGTTAGTCTTATTTGACCCAACCAGCCTATTTCACACAGGGGCTAACGCCCATCAGCTGGGAGTTGCTGTTTCTCACATCTTTGGCCTAGACTAGAGGTGGCCCCAGCCTGCTAAACCTCATCTCTCACTGAACATAACACCATCTCATACACGCTAACATTTTTCATCAGTATTAGTGTCACCGCAAAGTGCCATTAAAATAGAAGTGGTTTCATACATTATTTTATCTGCAACGTGGCCACTGAGTCATTCTTTTCTGGAGAGCTGTCTCCTCGGCATTTATAAGCCGGGTAACGAATCTGCAGTAACGAATCTGCAGCTCGCTGGGTTCGCGTCCTCTGGTGTACGGCAGAGAGAGTGGAGGATCCGTGAGCTGTTGGGGCTAAAACAAGTTGCATCTGTTCTCTCGGGCCTGAGAACATTAATTAAGTGCCTGGTTGCAGGTGAGCTGAATTAGGGGCTGCACAGTGGGAATTCTGAAAATGATGGCTGTGCCCCACTTCATGAAAATATGGCTTTATTTAATTAATAGGGGCTTAAAAAGGATCCGTCCTTTATTAGCACCTTTCAGTTGTGGTTATTTCTGGAGCAGAAGTAGCAATTCATAGCAGAGTTTCTTTGAGGGCTGGGACTGGAGTGAGATGAGCGAGGAGCCTAGGAGGCAAACTTTAAGGAGGTGTTCACTCTCACAGCCATGCAGCACTTGCCTGGCCCTGGGTTTTTCTTTTTTTTTTTGGTGAGGGTGATTGGCCTTGAGCTAACGTCTGTTGCCAACCTTCTTCTTGTTTTCTTCCCTCCCCAAAGCCCCAGTACCTATTTGAATCTCATAGTTGTAAGTCCTTCTAGTTCTTCTATGTGGGACGCTGCCACTGCATGGCTTGATGAGTGGTGTGTAGGTCCATGTTCAGGATCCAAACTGGCGAACCCTGGCCGCCAAAGCAGAGTGGGTGAACTTAACCTTTACACTGCCAGGCTGGCCCCTTCATGGCCCCGGTTTTGTTTTACCCTCGCTAATTGCTAATAAATAAAAATTTGTGTAATTATTCAACAAAGATATTTTTGATTACTTCTATGTGCTGGGCACTATTCTAGTCACTGGGGATAGAGTAATGAATAAGATAGTGTCCTCATGGTACTGACATTCTAGTGAAGAGGAGATTTCATATAGAAATCTGGATTTAAGGCTTCTTGAAGTATCAGAAGAACTAACAATTATGGGTTGGCTTTTTTCATGACAATCATCACTCGGATCTGGGGAGCCGCTGCCTCCCTCTTAGATGCCTCATGAGCTCTGTAATTCATCACACTCACCACCACTCCCTATTGTCTCATTTGCTCCTTATGGGATCTTGAATTTGGTGGGGTCGGATCTCTATGGAGTGGATACCACTATTATTATTATTGCCATTTTGCAGATGAAGAAACTCAGGCTTACAGAGGGAAAGTGACTGGCCCAAGGTCTTCTAGCGAGAGAAGGGGGAGTGGGATATGAACCCAGTTTTATGTGACTTCAGAGGTTGTGGGTTTTGGCACTGTGCAGAGCAGTGGTTCAGGAGGCAGGAACACAGATATATCACCAAGTAAAAACATTCAACGCACATAAGATCAAATTAGAGAGGTGTATCAGCAGGAAACAGATGGCACCCTCAAATTAGGATAACTCAAGCAGAGTTTCATAAAGAAACTATTTACAAAGGCGTGGGCAGAGTGTGGGGAAACCACAAGGCGTAGTGCAGAACTATTAGTAATAGTGGGGCTCCATCACCACTCCTAAGCCTTTAGAATTGGGAGATAGAGTGGACTGTGGAGAGGGCTGCCTTACTTGAGCTGAGACTTCCACATGTAGCCAGTCCTTGGGGACCTCAGAAAAATAAATACCTCAACCTCACTCTCTAAGTTCTCTCTACCCCTTCCCACTGATCTCATTCCTGTGCCAAACCCAACTAGAAGTCAGAGGGCCAGGAGCCCGTTGATCTATCCCTCCAGGTCAGCCTCTGGGGGCACAGAGCAGGGGGATGGAGAAGAGTGGAGAGTGCTTCAGGAGGGGCAGACGAAGGTATCTAGCACGAGGGGCAAGTCAAAGAAAAGGACGTTTTAGGGGACAAGGGAGTGGTGATGGATGGGGGAAGAAATGAAGATCATGGTGAATTCAAGGTCCAGCTTTGATGGGGCTGGGGACGTGGTTCCTCCTCCTCCTTCTCTCTCCCTGGCAGCCTATTTTGGCCATCTCGTCTACCAGAAAAATCACTGATCCCCTCTCAGAGATTCCTCAAGTTTGTAGGGGCTGGAGCCTTTTGTCTCGATGACTTCCCAAACGGACAAAAGGCTGAACCATGAAGGGTGGTAGCTTCTTCCAGTTTCTCAGAGGAGTGGCGGAGCACACTGAACCCTACCCGTAGAAAGCTGTATCTCAAAACATCCGAGACAGCTCTGTCTGTCTTTAAATTTCTCCTCTAAAATCTATTCAGCTTAATCCTTCTTGTCAAACACTGTATATCCTGCTAAACTGAGCCATATATTACCACCACTGAAAATCATTTGCTTGCTTGCTTGCTTGCTTTCAGAATTCTCAGTGTCTGAAATCAACTGGACCGTGGCTTTGGATCTTTAGTAGATTTTAATCAGTGTGTTTCAATCATCTTTATGGTGACATTTCCCACGGAGCATCCCAGAGGCATTTATGAACATCCCTGTCAGCATAAGTAACAGTAACAAAAGCAGAAGCACTTTAGCTGACACTTTAACAATTGAAATAGTCTATAAACCCAGTACACCTGGCTCAGAACAGTGGGCTTCTTTGAATACACAGGGGTAGGGGTGGGGGTGGATGGGGGAGGGACATACAATTACTGGGTGAGAAGACTCCTAAGAGGAGCATGGTGTCATCATTAACTTAGGGAATAGTTGTAACACCATTGGTTCTGTACCTATGAGCCCTTCCTCTCTTTTTCCTTGTTAATAGAACCCCAATATTCTTCAGAGAGAAGGCATGCCATGTGCCTCAAAGGGGGCTGGCCTCTCCAGTCCCAAGGAGCAAATCAATTGTCCATTCCTGGCTTAAGGACCTCATCCCCTTTACCAGTGGTTGAATTAGCAGGGGCATGTGATACAATTCTGACTAATAGGATGTGAGAAGTCTGCTGTGAATGTTTCTAGAATAGGTGCATAATTCAGTTAACTGTGGAATTAACCCACCCAAATCCTATCCTACCTCAAATCTTCTTATGTGAGGCAATGCATTTCTTCTTGTTGGTGCTGGAGACACAGGAGGCTCAAATCTTTATGCATCATGCCGATGCATGAAATTCAGGAATTGAAGGGAAGGGTAACTGATGATTTTAACACTTTATTTTCCTAATTTCTTTTTTGATTCCAAAAGTAGTATCTAAATGTAAAAATTCAATCAAAATGGAAAAGTTTAGAAACTGAAAGTCTCCCATAATTTTCTACCTCCTACTTACAAATGTTAACGTAATGTTAAAAAAATAGGATCAGAATAGACATACTTAACATCTTGGATGTCTTTCGTATGACTATATGTCAATTTACCTCATTCTTTTTTAATAACTGTGTAATATTCCAAAGTACGGATATATCATACTTGTTAAGACCTAATATAGGTGTACTTTTTAAAAACGTGATTCATGGGTGACTATATTCATAAGCCCCTAGTTTCTGCCTTTAGCAAGTTTTTCTGTCATTCAGAGTCATGCACAGGGAGAAGCCGGGTGGCACAGCAGAAGAAACACAAGATTTTGGATCGGGCAGATTGGGACTGCGATGCGGCCCGACCACAGACTAGCTGTGTGATCTTGGAAAGTAATGAAACCCTTTATGCCACAATTGTCCATCCCTAAAAGAACGATAACAAAAACCCCCTCTTAAAGTTGTTGACAGGGTTAGAAATTATGTGGTAAAGCATCCTCCACCCAGGATGGTTGTTCAGTGAACGGTAACTATTATTCAAGGAAAGGAGCTGCTTCTGTCGAATAGTCTGAGTATCTTTGATGGGCCTCACTGTGGACACAACAGACAAATACACACATGTACCTGGGAGGCTAAAATAATTTCATGAAATTGTTGGGCTACTGTCCCCCAAATGGTGCATAGTTGGTCCATGGAAGCAAATAATCTAAATTTATCTGTGTCAATCCTGTATAGAAGATGACATAGACATTTAACTTCCATTTCATGGACAGAGGCCTGCAGACCCAGTTTGAGCAATTTATCCAACAGGCCAGAAAAAGACATCATTCAAAGTAAGAAGATCTCAACAGGCTGGAGTGACAGGCTAAATTAAACAAGGTGGACTTTATTAGGGAAAAATGTAAAATTTAACTGGTTCCTTTTCTTCCTTTTTTTTTGCACAATACAGAATGGGCAAGATGTGACTTAACAGCAGGTACGAAAAAGGCTTAGGGGTTTTGTGTGGCTGAAGTTCAAGGTGAAGCCATAGCGTGATCCAGCTGTCTAAACAAGCAAATATAATCTTAGTACCCATAAAGAGAAGCAGAAGACTCAGAATGAGGAAGTTCATGCCTCCTCCGTGTTTGCCTTCATCAGACCACACACTCTCACACTAGGATGGCAAGGGACGGGCATGCAGCCGGAGGCTTCTTGCTTGGTTGCCCATGACAGATAATACTAATTCATCATACTCCATTGAGTTCAGATGTAGCCTCTGAATCCTTCTCAACACAGTCTTTAAGGCAGCCAGTAGTTTTCAAATGGAGTTGGCATGCAAGATTAAATCTATTGGTAGCCAATGGATGGCAGGCTACTCCCATGATCTCCTTCTGAGGGGCCAGCCTTTGCTTAAATCATGTGGTCCAACCTTTTACGAGCCAAGGCTGCCAAGCTATAGGCTGCTTTGAAGAGCTTTACCCAAATTGGAACAAGCTTGCCCACTCCGATTCTCTCTTTTGGGAATTTGAACTAGAAAAAAAAGGGCAAATCTGGCCATTGGTGGCAGGCCCAGAGGCTGAAATATTCGTGGAGACAGGCCATGCTGTTGTAAAGGTCAAGAGGGGACATAAGGAACAAAGAAAACAGAAGCAAAATGAGGAAGCAGAAGCTAAGAGATAGAGATATCTACGAGGAGAGAGGGAATAAAGGAATTGGTCGGTGGCAGCAGAAATAGGGTAAGAAGAGGCAGAGAGCGCTGAGGGTAGATGTCACTCTGCTGCTAAGAGACTGGCAAGATCTCTTCCTCTGGGTAGAGATCCAGTTACACTGCCATCTCTGCTCTTCCCAAGAGGCCTCATCAGCCTGAGGTCCAGGCGGGCTGGCCGTAAACTTGAGGTTTCTCTTTGTCTGAAGTCCACGACAAACACCTCCTATTACTTGAGGTAACCTGAGGGACTCTTTCTTTCTTGTAACCCAAAATGTCTACTTAAGGTTTCTTGTCTAGTTCTGGGTGCCATATTGGCAACCTGGAGCAGGTCCCAAGGAGAGAGACTAGAATGGTAAAGAAGCCTGGGAATGCGCACACAGAAGGAGTTTTCAAAGGTCTGAGGAGTGGTTATGAGAAGCAGTGGTTCTCACAGTGGATCCCCAAGCCACAGCAGTGGCGGTGCCTCTTCAAGGTGTAAATTTCTGAGCCCACCCCAGGCCTACTGAATCAGAAACTCTGTGGGTGGGCCCAGCACTCAGTGGTTTAGCAAGATCCTCACATCTGATGCACGCTCAAGTTTGCAAACCGCTGGCCTAGAGAAGTCCCAGGCAGAAGATGAGGACCATCGCTAATTATTGGAAGGGCTGCCAGGGGGAGGTGTGATATGAGACCCCCGAGGGAAGCAGTGGAACTAGAGTTAGACAGAATGCGGAGGCAGATTTCGGGGCAATAGCAGGAAGACTTTGCAAACATTTAAAGGTGGTTTGAGAATGGTTTGGGCCTGGTGGGTAGTGAGCTGCTTGTCCCTGGTGGTGGTCAAGGAGGGGGCTGCAGGACTGCCAGTTGGGAGATATGGTAGACGGCTGTGAAGTGCTCAGGAGAGAGGAGAATGAAGAGGAAGCGTGCATTAGGAAGGCTCTTTAAATCAGGAACAGCAATTGACGACTGGCATCCTAGGTCCCTCGTTACCATGGCGACAGTGGGGGTGGGGCAGTAATAAGCTAATTGTGTGGACAGGGGCCTCAGGTGGGGCTGCTTGCCGTTAGAAGCAGGTCCACTACCCTGGTCTCCGCCACGAAATGAATCCTAACATCTAGAATGGGATCCCACTTTGGGATTTGCTTATATCCCTATCTGTAGGTTCTATCCCCTCATTGAACTGTCTGAAGTAAAAGCAGATGCCACTATTGGGGCAAACAGGTGGAGGCAATCTGATCACTCACCCAAGCCTCCTGGGACAGGAAGCTGCCTCTAGAATCATGAATACTAATGTCAAACTGACACGTGGCATTTATTGGGTAAAAGTGTTGGCCCCGGAGTCAGAAGGCCGGATATGTAATTGCATGACCTTGAGCAAATTACTTTTCTCTGCCTTATTTTTCTTGTCTCTTAAAATGAGGCTTCTACTGGCTGCTATCTTATAGGATTGCTTTAGGATTGAGATTATAGCGCTGTGCCCAGTGCATGACAAGCACTTAATACATTTAACTACTATCATTGTTGCTACTGTTAGATCTCATCAAACTCCCAAAGTGCCTGCGAGGAGGGTAGAGCAGGTTTCCTCAACCCCAATTTACAGCCCCACGAACTGGGGCCGAGGATGCTTGAGTCCCAGGCTGGCATCACACTACTTCAATGTTAGTGGCAGAACAGAACTAGAACTTAGTTTTCCTGACTTCAAGTGGCCAGGACAAAGGACGCATTCAGCAGATGTGTTCTAGAAAGAGGAACAGAATTTACTTTTTGAAAAGGCAATATATGCACGGGGGAGAAATTCTACAAAAAGGCGTGTGGTAGAAAAGAAGTCTCCCTTCTGTCCCCTACCCTCTGGTCTTCTGGTCCCTTTCTGTTGATGGATTCTCGGCATCCACCAGGAGTAGTTTCACGTGTGTACAAGCCTAGTGTGTATGGATCCCTGGGCACTCTTTCTGAGGCTCCAGGCTGCTCCTGCCCTCTGCTCTAGGTGCATGCGTGCGTGCGTGTGTGTGTGTGCGTGTGCACACGCAGGGTGGGCAGGGCTGACTTTTTGGGGGTGGAAGTGGTGGTTTGGGGCTAAGCTTGCCGTTGGAAAGAGAGGCCAGCAGGTCTCGGGCAGCACCAATGTTAGGCCAAGGCCAGTGCCGGGCGGCTGCCTTCTGCTCCTCTTAAGGCTGAGGACCTCTGAGTTCTTGCCTCTGTTCAGGAAGGCACGGGAGGGTGGCCTGGTGGTACGACTGTGGGGTCGCTTCCCCCTCCTGATTCTGCCATTTCTGTTTCTCTTCTCCCCTGCTCAGCCCGATCTGTCTGGGGAATGTTGATGGGGAACCCGAGGCCCAAGCTGCTGGATCCTCAGGCCTGGGGCACAGGACCGGGGTGGGGCAGGTTATGGAGGTGCAGGTCCCAGGCCCAGGGGCTCCATCTCCTGGGCTCTTGCCCCTTTCTCCTGGGGCCTCTGCTCACGGGGCTTCTGGGGGAAACGTCAGACTCCTTCGGCTTTAGTAAGCCTGCTACTTTCCCAGCTTAGAGCAACAATCTTTGTGTTTATTATTATTTAACTTCTAAAAGCCATTCCCTGACAAACACACAGAGGAGACAAGGGGCAGGGCTAGCTGAGAGAGGCACAGAGACGAGACCATCCCCTGTCAGAGCCAGTCCCCACATGTGGTTGGGTGTCAGAGCAGATTTCCGTGCTTCCGGGGTGCCGGTTCTTCCAGCCTCTAGTTTCCCTGTTCCTGGTCTGGAGTTTAGAATAGTTCTGGGCGAAGGCCTCGGCGTGTCGCTTCTCCAAGCCTCCCTTAGCAGGGCCCCACCTCTCTGATGCCTGGAACTGTTTCCAAGCATTCCTGTCAGTCAGCTGCTGGGTGGCCTATGCAGGCTTGAGTATGTCCAGTCATGGGGAACCCACCACTTCCTGAATCTCTCCATTTCATTCTTAGATGGTTCTAGAAAAAAAGAGCAGAACTGGAATTTGTGGCCAGGGCTGTGGGAGTTGACAGTTACTGGGCTCTTAACCTCAAATTCCTCTTTCACTTAAAAATCCTGTGGGCTCTTGGCTTGCAGGGTCTCTGAACATTCCTCTTAGGGTCAAATTTCCAGTGGCCCGGCTAAAACTTTCGAGGGCTGGGCCCATTATCCACGGGAAGGGATGTAAGTGTTGGAGAAATCCATCTGTCAGAAGAGAGAATCTGGTAAGGGATGGACAGAGTGACTTCCAGGTCCTCTGCTTATGCATTTGGGCTTCACATTCTCTCATTTTTGGACACAGTGGGAGTCTGTGATTTTGGGGCCTTATCCTCAGCGTAAGAACAAGTTGGAGAAGTTACAGTGTCCTGGGATGAGCCCAGCAGCTCTCTTCCTCTTCTCACTTTGCCTCTCTTCTTCCCCCACGGTTTCCTGCCTGGGGCGGTGCAGCCAGCAGCCAGAGCTCCTGAGCCCTGTTATTTAAAATTCAGCCGTCACCATGGCAACCTGCATCCTGCTCCATTTCAACAAGAGATATAAAGAAGCAGTGAAAGGGAAAGTTTAATACAATCTTTTTTTTTTTTTTTATGAATCTCACTGGCAGTGTCCATCTTTTTGGGGAAATAGAAATGTTCCATTTTAGTGGCATTATCAAAATGCCATTCATTTGATGTCCCTTGCCTTCTGGAGGGTCAACATCACAACATCAGGGCAGCTCATGACACCCCTTCTCTCCCTTCAGGATGGGTGAGGGGGTCCTATTTGGCATTTGGGTTGTTTGAAAGGGTCTGGGGTTGGGCTAACTCTAGAGCATGTCTGTAGCTCTGTTCTCCCTTCTGTTTCCCCAGCATCAAATCAGAGTCCCGTGAGGGTGTGCAAAGCTGGAAGAGTCCTTCCAGATCACTTCCTCTGCAGGGCCATTTTTGTTTTTGCGCATCTAGCAACCACTCCCCCACATTCTGAGGTGCTTCCTTAATCACCCTCTAGGGTGCCTGGCCTCTGGCCATGTTGATCCACGTGCAGCCCAGAACTCCGCCTGACTGCAGGGACTGGCTCGTGGATGAGCATGAGGTCCAAAGGCACCAGTGGGGCAGACCTGGGACTTCTGTCTGATACTACTGAGAGGAACGCCCTCTATTTTTCTGCTGTGGGGATAAAAGCCTGGAGCTGCTGGAGACCCCCATAGAGAAGGCACCTGCCCACGGGGGGACCAACACAGAAGGGAGCAGAGCAGAAGGATGGAAAAGAGAAACCAGGCTCTGAGGACGTTCCTTGATAGCCTGGGTTGAGTCAAGCTTCAATCTATGACTTTTCGGTTTCATGAGCAATCTATATCTCCTTTTTTACCCCTCTTAAGGCAGCTTAAGTTGGGCTTTCTGAGATCTGAAAATCAGTAACTTTCATGTTACATACCCCAAGATCCTTATTTTACAAATGGGTCAACGGAAACCCGGGGCAGAGAGGTGCCATTTGAGGTCACACAGACAGGCAGCCCAGAAGGTCAGCAGCCTCTCACCTGCTTGTCCTTCAGTCCTCAGGCAGATTTTCCTACCACAGCAGGGATGAAAGCTGAGCCTACGGACACTGATGGTCAAGAAGCGTAATTGTGGTGAAGACACCAAGAAGTGTAATTGTGGCGAAGATACCTGCCCAGAGACATGTCCCAAGGGCGACGGTGAGCATTTGGGGTGATATTCGGGGAGGTCTCCACCTTCAGAAGATTTTGTGCCTTTTGTTGGGATCCCTTTTAGGAGGGATCCTGAGACATGGCAAGAAAAACACAAATCCCACTGTCGGCGCTGCCCAGCCCTGAAGCGCCAAGATGCACTTTGCCTTCTTTCTCCATTGAGACGAGATCTGGTTGTTTATTCTGTAAAAAAGAGTAATTCAGTCATTCAACCAACTCTTTTGGCTTCATTAATTCTGCTGAGAGGTATTGAGGGCCTCCTATATGCTAGTCACTGTTTTGGGGTGCAGAGTCAATAGTCAACAAGGCAGCCGCAGCACCAGCCCTGATGGAACTTACCCTTTAGCGCGGGCAGGAAAATAATCAGAGAAACACAGAATTAGGGTCTGTGAATGGTCTTATGAAGGGAAAGTTCCCGGTGCCCTGAGAGCATAGGCCGAGGGCTCACCTCGTCTGCGGAGGCCAGGGCAGCTCTGAACTGAGAGCGGCGGGGGGAGCAGGACTTAGCTAAGCAAGTATGGGGACCAGTGGTCTGAACAGCGGGACAGCTTGTGCAAAGTGGGGGGCGCAGGACTGAATTCACTCATGCCCGTGTTTGCTGGGAGCACACACATGCCCATGCTCCCTCTTTTGCTATTTGAGGTCCTTCTGTTCCTGCCCATGCCAGATTCTCAGAGCCCGCTAGTCCCACTAGCCCTTGAGTCAGTTACATAATCTAGTTTCAACCCAGGATCCTCGGTACTCTGGCCTCATCTCTCCACAGGTTCAAACTGCTGTGGCCTAACGTCTAGTTAGTCCGGTATTTGTGTGTGAGGTCAAAAAACGTCTTCATCATAACCTGGCCCGCTTTGTCTCTTTTCACCGGATTTCTCTTTCGTTTGTCTGCAGATGAATGTGACTGCAGTAAAATTTGCTGCCACTAGGGGGCAGGCACGTCAAGGCAGAGGCCTCAAGCCCGGGAGGAAGGCAAGCGAGGCCCCCAGGGAAGGCGCAGCCAGGCTGCCGGGGTTTGCGCCGCTGTGGGACAGGTCAAGTTCCGAACCCCAAACTCGCTGTGTCTTGATTGGGATACACGAAGTGTACTTACAATGATGATTCCGTTCTGTGCACTATTGATTGCCACAGATAGTGCAAGAAGGGAAATTTTAAAAAGGGGCTTTCGGTGGGGAGGGGTAGGTTCCTATTGTCCATAAAACAAAGGAATGGGGTCTTGGATTGGAATTTAACCTTTAAGAGTCTTTCAAAATGTGCATAGGAGCCAGAGGACCCCAGTCTTGGTTCCTGGGGTGCTGTGTGACTTTGCTTAAGAAACACAACTCCTCTGGGCCTAAATTGCTTCTTCATAAAATGATGACATGATGTGAAAAGTCCATTCTGATTCAACGAATCCAAGTGGTGAAGATAATTGAGACTGGAGAACTGGCCCGGTGGAGGCCTCCTTGTGTAATTTCTCATTTGGGGGGTGCTTTCCCACGAGAGAGTTTTGTTTTTCTGACATCCCCCCTTTCGTTTTAGCAGATGAGTGTACTTGTACACAGAGGAGTGAAGAGCTACAGGTGCAGTTTTCGTAAGCAGTGGGAGAGACTCTTGGCTCTTTCAGACCTCGCCGGGACAGTTAGAATCCTCTTTGCCTTTGACGGGGCTGAGGTGTCTGCATCTGATGCGGGAGACTGGGTGAATATTTGCGAGAAGCCAGTCTCTCCCTGAAACTCAGATCAAACCCTCCATTATCCTGAACCCAGAACCTTAGTGAACTAGCTCAGGAGGCTGCCAGCTTGAGAACTGCACGGAACTAGGACTGCTCTGGGAGTGAGGGATGATCTGTAAGGCCCTTTTCTGCCTTGTCATTCTAGAATGAGAGGATTTATGCCCAGACAACACTATCTGTAGGAGGCTGGGCCCCACCAAGAGGTGGAGCTTCTGCCGAAAGCCGCAGTCTTGTTCTAAGAGGGTCCCCCATGGGACTGGGTCCCTTAGGACCCGTGCCCCCCATCTATGCTCCCCCTGCTGCTGTGGGCTGGGGGAAGGTGGTGCGTTGTGTTCTCCCTCTATGTACTCAGCTGCTAAGCATCACAGAGACAAAAAACAAAAACCCAAACAGGCAACGAAAATCTTATATAAAACCCTCCTTTCTCTGGCTGCATCACTTTCTGGGATTTGCATTCCCAGACAACTTAATCTCAAAATCTGGAGTGGGACGGGTCAGCAGGGGTGAGTGAGGCTCCCCTTGGATTCTCCTTCCTCTCAGAGAACCTTGCGGAAACCCCTCCTGTCTTCGGTGGTCACTCTCTCCCATCCCACGAAGCCTGACTGACAATGAACGGCTGCTTCATGCGGCTGCTGCCCTACTCACTTAGCGAGACCTTAGAAATACCTTCGGTCTCAATTAATATAGATTAGCAGCGTCATTTTTTTCCTCAAGATTATTTTGATTTTGAGATACATTTTCATGGAAGTTCATTTTTTGTTGGGTGGCATCGGCACCACAATTTTTAATGATTGCAGAAGGTTCCATTATGACTCCCCATCCACCCCCCCATGGTACATCCTGTAGGTTACCTCTCTTTATCTCATCACGAGTGGAACCACGGCATCTTAGGGATCCCCCTCTCCAGCTCTTTCATTTTACAGAGCAGGGAAATCGCTTCTAGTTGATGGCAGGCTAGGACTAGAATTCAGGTTTCCTGAGTCCCCACCCGCTGCCAGGCTTCTTGAGGGTAGGCGTGAAGGGAAGGAGGAGGCACTTCGCATACCTGTGTGCTAGGCAATTTACAGATTATTAAGAAAAATGCCCCCTCTTCCATATTTTTATATTTTCTTCCATGTTTCTACAAGTGAGTGTCCAAAATACTGTCTCCAGCTGATTGCTTATTCGACAGATTTGGTTGACTCACCTTCCTGTGACCTAAAGCCTCCTTACCCTCTCCCAGGTCTGTCCCACCTCTACGTCCCCCAGGATTGAATTTCCCAAGGGCACTTGCCACACAGAGCCAGCAACCCAGTCACGAGATGGCTAAATATAAACTGTGCAGACTGCAAATAAGCCTCTCGATCATCTGCTCCTTTGTTGAGCTTTTTATCCTCCCAAATCAGACTGGCGAGGAGGCACGTGCATCGTCCGTGCTGGGCAGGACCTGGTGGATGTTTGTGTCCAACAGAACAAGCCAAACAAACACAACTCTGATGTGAGCTGAGTCATTCCCCTTCTCCAGGGGAGCAGGGCCTGCTTTTCAGAAAAAGCCCACAATCCCCAGGCTTTGGTTTCCAAAGCAAATTACTGCGAATTGCATCAATATTGGGAACAGATGCAACAGTCTGGCCAGGGGCTATGTGCAGCCGGCAGCCAGGGACAGGGAACCAGGGACAAAGAGACGTGGTGTGGCGTGGAATGTGGCTCGTCTCTGTCTCCTCTGTTGTCTTACCTCCTCAGGGGAGGATGGGTAACGGGGGACAATAAAGTGGGCAGGGGATCCACAGTTCTGGGCTGTATAGCCATCCTGGAACATGAGAGGTGGAGATAGTGACCCCAGAGACATGTTTTTAGGTGAGGACTTCTCATCAATTAGTGATGTCTGTTGTAGACCAAGCTGTGGTGGGTGTTAACAGGCATGCTGTATATTTGCCATCTGTGATCTAGAAGAAACCAATCTCAGTTTTTGGATTTCTTAGTCTGTAGGGTGGAGCGGGGCCTCCAGAAAGTTATAGGCTTAGCTGAAGCCCCAAACTGTCATGTTGAAAGAGCCATAGTGTTCAGAACCCGGAGGAGGATTGGTTTTCCCAGAGGTTTGAGGTCCATTTCGAACCTTGGATGGTAATAGGGGAAGGAACAGGAAAGACCCTGTGTTTGGAAAGGACCTGGAGTTTGAACTCTTTCAGGAAACGGACCGCTGACCTCCATTGCTAATCTAAAGGGTATTTTTCAGCTTTTATCTTAAATAAAGCCTTATCAGCGCTTGATGCCACTGGCCATTTCTTCTTTCTTGAATGATGCTCTCCCCTTGGATAAAAACACTAGTCTGCTTTTCCTGCTGTCTCTCTGGTCTCCCTTTGTTCCTCCTCTGCCATTAAATATTATGGTCCCTCAAGACTCATCCTAGGCCCACTTCTTTTCCCACCCTGTATTCTTTCCCTGGGTGATCTCATCCTAGACAATGACCTCGATTCCCACCTACATGGATATACTTGACATTCTGTGTCTTGAACCACACACAGCCCCTCAGCTCCACTGTCTTATTTGACATTTCTGCTTGGATGTGTCAAAGGCGCCTCAGACTCAATATGTTCAAAATTGAGCCTCAGATCGCCCACCTGTGCTCCACCTACCTGGGTCTCCTCTGGTGTTTCTTATCTCATTGAACCACACCACCGTCCAGTTAAATAGGCTGGAAACATCACCCTGAACAAGCCCTCTCCCTCTGTCTTCCTACAGCCAATCCATCAGCTAGCCCTGATGGTTTTACATCATGAATATTTTTGAATCTGTCCACTTTTTCTTTTCATGACCACCATCCTAGTTCAAGCTGCTATCAGCTCTTGTGGACCACGAATGGGCTCCTATCCCCTGATTATTTTCATTAAATTCATTCCAGCTCCCAGGTAGTCAAAAAGGTCATTGTCGAGCCAGCCCTGATGGCCCAGTGGTTAAAGTTTGGTGCTCACTGCTTCAGCGGCCCAGGTTCGCTTCCAAGTCATGGAACCATACCACCCGTCTGTCATTTGCTATGCTGTGGTGGCAGTTCACATAGAAGAACTGGAGTGACTTACAACTAGGATATACAACTATGCAGTGAGGCTTTGGGGAGAAAAAGAAGAAAAAGGAAGATTGGCAACAGATGTTAGCTCAGGGCGAATCTTTCCCTGCAAAAAAAAAAAAAGAAAAAACAAAAAAACCAAAAGAAGGCAGTGTCAAAGGTGTACTGGATCATTCATTCCCCTTTCTACCCCCAGTGTTTCCACTTTGACATTGGCCTCTAGTTTACTGTGATGCTATGAGAAAAACAGTTAAAATCCTGAGATTCATATGGTGCTTTTATTTTCGAAGCATTTTTGTTCACATTATTTCATTTAATTCTCAATTAGCCCTGTGAGCGGGTCACAATCACCCCGTTTTAGGGATCTTATCTGTTTTTCTTGGAAATGGTCTCAGAGAGGTGAACTGGCTCTTCTGAGGTCATCCAGTTGGTTAGTGAGGGGCCTGGGGTCTTCTGACTGCTCAGACAACCCTCATTGTTTCCTCCCCTAGTCAAAGGAGAGCTTTGGGTTGGCAGATGCTCTTTGAGGCCCATTCTAGCTCTAACAGTCCATGATTCCATGGTTTGCGGGACCAAGAGGAAGTTGCAAAAAACATTTCAAAGGGAGATTTATAGGCGAGTTGAGTGAAAAGGTTCAAAGGGGAGCTTGTCTTTCTCTAGAGTGAGCTTCAGATCTGAAGCACAGAGACAATGCATCAGTTCTCTCCCCTTGTGGCTTCTTCTTCTTTGCCTCTCACTGACTGGAGGTTGGGTTATAGCTTGATGGTTGCCCAAGAAGGGCGGAGGGATTTTAATCTTGTTTGGGAAAAGATCGAACGTGGGAAGAATGAAAACCTCACTGTTTTGACAAAGAGGGTAATGAGAAGTGAAAACAACCTCTGTGAATGAGCCCTTGGGACAACTTGAAATAAAAGCAGGTGAGTCATAGGAATGGAGAATTTGAGGGAAGAAAGAGCCAAGGCAAGGAAGGGCCAGAATTCAGGTTCCCAAATGCGATCCCTACAGTTTACATCTGAGAACACATCAGAAGTTTCTGTATGTGGTACAGATTTCTACATCTTCTCTTAGTATGTATGAATTGAGGGCTTCTCAAGCTGCAGAAAGATCGTTAATGAATTGAGTGAACAGGAGGGGTTTCCTTTGATGAGATGGCTGTTTTCCATGAACTTTTCATTAGGCTGGAAACAAAAATGTAGACATTTCCTTATCCTGGGCATAAATATGACAGATGGCCAATCTGTGGACCATGTAGAGTAGGGATGGTAAATAAGTTTAATTTCTCGTGGTATCCCTGATTGCTTACATGGTGATGGCTGTCTTGAACACTGGGATGAGAAAGATTTTAGAGGCAAACATGGGCTTGCTGGGGAAATGTGTGATGATCAATTAACATGTCTGCCACAGCTGAGGAATGAGGTGGTGAGGTTACAAGTACTGACCTGACTCAGTGCTACTCAAAGTGTGGCCTGCAGATGGGAGTGGGTCTACAAAATATTTGTTATCCGTGATGAAGTGAGTGCAGAAATTGGAAGTGAGCATTTAAAAACTTTTTTAGCAGTTTGACATTGCTGCCTTATCCAAGTGTATCATTTCTGTATTGCATGAAGTATTGATCTGTGATAGATTGAAAATAAGAATAAACTTGGCCTTTTATCAGAGATAGTTTGAGAAGCATTGACCTAAAGGACTGTTTTTGATCCTATTAGTTCCTCTGAAAGGCTTTGAAATGCCCTGCACTTGGGGAGCTCATGAATGCAGCCAATGTCCCATACACGTCAACATTTACAAGGACTCGTTTTGGGTGTTTGCCAGCTTTCCTCCTCTTGCTTGGCAGAAGGATTAAGATAATAACTATTCAGAGATTGCCAGAAATGCCTTCCTGGCATTCTCTACCTGTTTCTACTTTCCATTTATTCCATAAAGCCATCGCTAACATTGATTTCTTCCAGGGGCGTGTCAGTGAGGCCAGCAAAGAGGTTATGTCCTTGATGGGCCTGGAGGGCGACCAGAAAGAGGTGTCCAACATCAGCTGTTGAATTGGCCTGGGTGGCCACTGGGGTCGTGCACTAATCTGTCCATTCATTTACCCATTCATATGTCCTCGCTCATTCATTCTGTCATTCTAACAACTCTTTGTGGAATGCCAAATGTGAGCATCACAGTGCCAGGGACTGGGGACATGATGGTGACCAAGGCAGACAAGTTCTCTGCTTTCATGAAGTTGACAGATATTAAATTAAAGAATGTATGTAAGTAGTGGTATAAATCCTGGTGGGTGCTCTGATGGGGAAGCACTGGTTGCTCAGAGAATATTTAGCAGTTGTGCTCTCCTAGCCAGGGCGTCTTGAAAGACCCTCGAGGAAGTGACATATCTTCCGGTGTGGCTGGGCCATGACTAATGACTGGAGAGCAGAGGAGGCGACTCAAGAGGATTCTGGAGAGGTGGGTAAGGGACAGAAGGTGCAAGGCCTTGCAGACCACAGAAGGAGTTTGCACTTGATCCCAAAAGCAGTAGGGAGCCTGAGGGAGTTACAGATATGATTAGGACTTTATCTCTGTTCTCATGAGGTCATCAGCCCCGGGGGGAGAAAGATACCTAAGCAGCTAGCTATCATATGATGTGATCTGGGTTATATTAGAGGTGTACACACAGACGGGAGATGGGATTAGAGGACTGAAATGATTTAGCAGACTAAATTTGACCCTGTCACTCTCCTGCTTTAAACACTTTTGTAGCTGCCTGTTGTTCTTAGAGGACAGACGAAATCTTACTGTATGGCCGCACATGATCCCGTTTGCTCCCTTCCTCCTCAGATTCTTTGGGGGTGCTCTCTTTCTTGCTTTCTCCACTCCTGGCATCCTGACCGATCCCCACATGCCACACAGTTTCTTCCTATTGTGTGGACCTTTGTTTGGGATGCTCTCCCCATGCCCACACCCCACCTCTGTCTGCCTCACTAATTCTCTAATTTTTTAGGGCTCAGCTGAAATGTCCCCAGCTCCCCAGAGGATCCTGTACTTCTCTTTCCTAGTGCTCAGGACAAGTGAAATTCTTTATTTGTATGATTAGTTGATTAATGTCTGTTTTCCCTGATGCGGTAAGTGCTCAAGACGTATGGAATGAATGAATGAATGAGAAGACAGCTGGCCTGGCCTGGGAAGATAACAGTGCTGGTGTGAGAGACAGTGGACATGGGGTGTGGAGTTGGGGCCGAGCATGGAGGGGTGGGCATGACATGTCCCAGAACACAGCCATTTCCTCTTTGTTGGCTTTTCCTCTCTCCCAAGCATGTGTGAAATGAGCCACAGCATGATGGGACTGTCTGAAAGGCCACTTTCAAGGGGTTATCAATGCCAATCCTTAGCTCTTTGGGGAAAGCAAACATCCCAGGTGGATAAACTGTGCTTAGTCCTATCTCTGTGAATTATAAACAAACTCTTCAACCTTAAATTCGCTCAGGGCTAAAGAGCTTCTTTTCGGGTCTGTCACTTAGCAGAGTGACGGGCATGCTGGAAGGCGGGTGGCTGGGGCAGTGGTCAGGCACAGCTGAGCCCTCCTCCCTCTGCATTCCCCTCTGTCCTGGGTGGATGAGGCTTTCTGGCCTTGTGGTTTTGGTTCAAGATCCAGGAAGCCCAATGTCTGTAAAATTTCCTGTAGGGGTCATCTATTACTGTGTAACAGCTTATCCCCAAATTTCGTGGCTTAAAATAATGATTATCGTTTACTATCTCTCATAGTTTCTGTGGGTCAGGAATTCAAAGCACAGGGAACATGACTTGTGTCTGTTCTACCCTGTCTGGGGCCTCAGTTGGCGTGGGTCAAAGGCTGGGTGCTGGAACCATCTAAATTCTCCTTTACGTACAAGTCTGGCAGTTGATGGTGTTGGTGGCTGGGGGCCCAGCTGGGTCTATTGGCCAGGACACCCAACTGTGGCTTCTCCATGTGCTTGGGCTTCCTCACAGCATGGTGGTTGGATTCCAAGGGCAAGCATCTCAAGAGAGACCCAGGTGGAAGCTGAATCTGTTTTAGAACCTAGTTCTGGAAGTCACACAAGGTCCCTTCTGTCACATTTTATTTATTAGAAGAGAATCACTAAATCCTCCCCACGTTCAAAGGAAAGGAAATTAGACTCTACTTTTTACAGGCATATTTAAAAACCACTGCATTCCCTTAAACAAAAGCCCAGAGAGGACCTTAGAATAATGGTATAAGCTCAAATGTAAAAGAATGATGTTAAAGCAATAATTTCATTTCTGAGATTTTTAATTTTCATTTATTTATTTATTTATTTAGGTAAGATTGTCGCTGAGCTAACATCTGTGCCAGTCTTCCTCTATTTTGTATGTGTGATGCCACCATAGCATGGCTGATGAGCAGTGTCTAGGTCCATGCCTGGGATCCAAACCTATGAACCCCAGGCTGCTGAAGTGGAGTGCACAAACTTAACCACTATGCCACAGGGCTGGCCCCGATTTCTGAGATTTTATAGGACCCTACCCTATGCAGTGTTTTGGCAGCCTCCCCCAGGCCCCGTCTCCCATTAGGGAGATGCACTGGCTTCTGAGAAGCTGCTCTACCCTTGCTTAAGTACAGGTAGGGCAATCTGATTTCAGTGTGTGTGTGTGGCAGGGGCCCTCTGTAGTTCACCTGAAACTCTGCAGACACTCAGGTCACTGTCCTGGAACGTTGGGCAGATTCTCAAAGTTCAGTACATATTTGTGATATTTTGGAGCTGCCCAAAGAGAAAATAAATAAATAAGCCATGTTAATAGTGAAGAGTTATCTTTAAGGGAAGGTTCTTTAACTGGACTAGCTTAAATGTTAATTTTATTACTCAAGAGGGCACTTTGGAACTCCCTGTCATTATCAAACAATTAAGCTGTAGTTGCTTGTTAATTTTTACTGCCTTCCTAGGTAGTTAGTGGCACGTAATGTGAATTGCATCCCATTAATGAATAGATTTTTGAATCTGAGTGGGCAGAGCCTTTTATTTGGCTCTCCAACAAGACAAGGCCCATGAAAGGAAGAAGGGTGGGCCCTCCCCAGAATGGAGGGCCTCCACACACCTCCCTGAGTCTAGGGTTAACCGTGGCAGGACCCTACAACAAACCCAGTCATCAAGCTTTCAGGAAGGTCTGATGGCTCTGGTGCCCTCCTTGAAGTTAAAGTTGGCAGTCACAAAATGGAGAGTTCTTCTCACACAACTGAACAACAGCAAAAAAACCCAAACAACCCAACCAAAAAATGGGCAGAGGATAGGAACAGACATTTTTCCAAAGAAGATATACAGATGGCCAACAAACACATGAAAAGATGTTCAACATCACTAATCATCAGGGAAATGCAAATCAAAACTACACTGAGATACCACCTTACGCCTGTTAAAATGGCTGTAATCACTAAGACTAAAAATAGCAGATATTGGACAGGGTGTGGAGAAAAGGGAGCCCTCATCACTGCTGGTGGGAATGCAAACTGGTGCAGCCGCTGTGGAAAACAGTGTGGAGATTCCTCAAAAAACTAAAAATAGAACTACTATATGACCCCCCCATCCCACTACTGGGTATCTAACAACTTTTTTTTAAATTTGAGTTCATAATAGTTTACATCATTGTGAGATTTCAGTTGTACACTATTTCTTGTCTGTCACCACATAAGTGGTCCCCTTCACCCCCTGTGCCCACCCCCCACCCCCCTTCCCCTGGTAACCACTAAACTGTTTTCTTTGCCCATGTGCTTGTTTAAAAGCTAAAAAAAAAAAAAAAAGGAGACTTCTGTTGGAACAAAGATTTGGAAACCAAACAACTTGAAATCAACAATCCGAACTAACATATGCACCCCTTTGTTCATCACAGCATTATTCACAATAGCCTAGACATGGAAACTATCCACGTGCCCATCGACCAATGATTGGATAAAGAAGATGTGGTATATATATACAATGGAATACTACTCAGTCATAAAAAAAGATAAAATCATCCCATTTGCAGCAACATGGATAGACCTGGAGGGAATTATGCTTAACGAAATAAGCCAGACTGAGAAAGACAAACACCAGATGATTTCATTCATATGTGGAATATAAACAAGCACATGGGCAAAGAAAACAGTTTAGCGGTTACCAGGGGAAGGGGGGTAGGGGGTGGGCACAGGGGGTGAAGGGGAGCACCTATGTGGTGACAGACAAGAAATAGTGTACAACTGAAATCTCACAATGATGTAAACTATTATGAACTCAAATTAAAAAAAAGTAAAAAAAAAGATTGGCCCTGAGCTAAAAAAAAAAAAAAAGGAGACTTCTTTTGGAACAAAGATTTGGAAACCAAAAACAGCATATTGAGATTCTTGAAGTCCTGAAGGCAGATCATCACTTGAGAATTCATCTTTTTGGTTTGTTGAAAGTGCCATTTATGAAGCACCTAGTGTATGTCTGGCACTTTATTAGGCAACATGAGTGTATTATTTAATTCTCAACACTACTCCATGAGATCGCTATTATCATTGCCATTTTATAGACAAGGAAAACTCATTTCAGGCTTAAAAACATGAGCTCATAGGTAAATGACAGATCTTGGCCCTAAGCCCGGGTCTGGCTGAGTCCAGAGCCTGAATTCTCAAGCACACGTCTTACTGCCTGTTGGTTGGGCCATATCTTATTCATATCCTCAGTCTAGTCACACGGATTTGTTTTAACTCTTTTCTTGTTTGTAAACAGAACACCAGTGTTGAAAGGACCTTAGAGATGTAATGTGAGCTCATCATCTTATAAATGAGGAAATTGAGGCCCCGGGAGAAGGGAGCATCTAACCAGTGAGAGCGTAGTGAATCTTGTTCCATCTTCAGCCCAGAAGTCGTGGGAGTCCTGGCTGCTGGCGGTTCCTCTGATTCCTGCTCTGTCTGCGCAATCCTCAGATCCTAATAGGGAAGTCCAACTCTGGCTTCCCAGGTGGGCTTCTCACTGGCCGTACCACCTGCTCTGAGAATCTAGGTAGGCTGTATTCCTCCCTGTGGGAAACTATAGCCAGCTCTGTCTTGTCCCCTTGCAACCCAAATGTTACCAGCCTGGAAACACAAATTATGTTAGCACAAGCCGCCACTTGCTTGGCTGACAGCATTTGCCTCCTTAAAATATTTCCCGGTGATTTCTGGGATTGCCAAGGCTTGTGTAGGTGCTCCCAGAGCCAGTCCATCAGCTGCAGTGTCTACATGGCCTCGTCCCTCCTCTCTTCTGGCTTCCCCCGGATGGAGTCCACTGCCTGGGAAGCCGCCTCTGAAGCCTCCTGCATGCCCATCATGAGGATATTGTTGGCTTTCCATGCCAAAGGAGGTCTCTGTGGATGCTCTCAAAACTTCCAATTTCTCATGGACAGAGCATTGCTGGGTTATATGGTGGCCCAGAGAAGGACCCCCCTCACAGCCCCTTGCCCCATTGTCACTGGGCTCTTGTGAACAGTGTCATGAGCCCCTCACCCAAAATATCCATCACCCCTTACCCAAAATATCACCAGGATGCTCATGAGTTATGGTCCCATCAGTTCCTGGCTTTTACTTCCCCAACCATAAGAGCTCAGACTTACTCCAAGAATAGATGGGAGGCAGATGCCATCCATTCCTTCCACCCACCTCTGTTCTCCTATTTGACTTTGCCCCTCAATCCGTACTCCTCCCTCCATCCTCAGGTACAGAACAAAGGTGTTCACCCTTCACTGAATATGATTTCATCCAACACTTGCTCTGTGCCAGGCCTGCTGCTATGTGCTGAGTAACAGTTGTGACAGACATTATTTTCCAATCCCTCTTTTCTTCCTTTTTCATAGAACCTCCATCTTGTTTGGGCTAAGAATTTGTCCAGCGCCAGCGAAGACTCATGATTGTTCTAAATTGATGAGGATGATCTCCCCCACCCCTGCTCGCCAATCTAGTGGCCACATGATCCTAAGCTGCATGGGATGTAAGAGGAAGGATAGATGCTTCTGGGGAAGCCTCTGCTTTCCTGATAAAAAGGGCAGACGTGAAAGGGGATCTGGTGGTCCTATCCCTTTTCCTGTTTTTCTGCCTTGAGTAGGGGTTAATGCCTGGAGCTTGAGAGCCTGGAGCATTAAGCTTGGGTAGGAGGGGCCAACATGAGGATGGGGGAGCAGAAAACAGGAGAGCCTGGATCCTGATGACTTGGTTGAGCTGCCAGACCAACCCTAAGGCTGCCTTCCTCTGGACTTCTCACTTAGAAAACAATTGGTGCAGCATGGTTGGAGACACTCTTAACTTCTTTATCAGTCCTGACAGATACCAGCATGGTGAGTGATGGGACGCAGTCCCTGTCTCCACGGAGCATACATGCAATCAGTGGCTGACAGAGATGCCGGGAGGGCAACAGAACAGAAGTTGTCAACTCAGGCAGTGCCTGGGTGCCAACTCAACCATTCTCTTTTGCTTATCCGAGGAGAAAAACAGCATTCCTTGCACACGGTGTCTTTGCTCAGTTTAATTAAATTCCATCTCTGTTTGCTTTGACTTTTAACTTCTAATTTCTCAGAGTAAATATGAGCCAGGAAGAGCTGATCAAGGAAGCAGCTGCTCCGAGGAGGCTGGCTGGTCTGCGGGCCGTGGTAGATTGTGAGCTCATTTAGAGAACACTCCAGATCGATAATGATTTCAGTAACGCCAGAGGCAAAGCGTTTGAAGCCAGTGACTGAGACCAGTAACGGTTCCGTTCGGGTGCTCCGGCAGAGGAGAGAGGCTCTTTACTTCCCTCCTCCTCTGCACAGGGAGAAGTAATCCCTCTTTTTGGCTGTGGGGTTGCTAGGTCAGTCAGTCCTGGGAATGGTAGCTTCACAGCTTGAGTTTTCTCTCACACGTGGCAAGTTCTGCCAAGGGAGAGGCCGTGGAGGGTGGGTGGTGAAGAGTTCCAGCTCTGAGAATCCAGTCTCTGCCTGTTTACATGTTGTGTGACCTTGGGCAAGTTGCTCAGCCTGGCTGAGCCTTGATTTCTTTGTCAGGGCTCTGTGGATAATCACAGTAGATAAGGCTTCTTTCATGAATCTTCTGAGGAATAGGATCACCGAGGGCTGGAACGGTGAGGAAGTGAATTTGTGGAATGCGTAGAAATGAGAACATCCAGAACAGCTGGGGGTGTAACATAAGGGAAAGTATAGAGGTAAAACAAAGCAAAATACAAACACAAAACAGAACCCAGAACGCTTTGGGGGAGGGGTGGGGAGAACTCTGTCTCCCTGCCTAGATCTGGTACAGCCAAGATCCGGCCCCGTGAGAAGCGCCCTTGTTGAAAAAGAACTAAAACGCTCCCCAAAACATGGCAGCCACAAATATGTATTTTTAATGATATTCAAAGTTTCTGTATTTTTAATGGGAGAAACAGGCACCTTTGTGCTGCTGGTGGATGTGTATCTTAGTAAAATATTTTAGGACAATTTGTCAATATGAATCAAGAACCCTAAAAGCGTTCACATCCTTTGACCTAGCAATTCCACTTTCAGGAAGTTATTTAAGGAAATAACAATATGGTTATGGGAAATTTGGTTAACATGCTTTTTGCACAGTATTGTAAAAATAGGAACTATCCAATAATTTCTTAAATTCTGTGAATCTGTACAATGGAATACCATGTTACCATTAAAAATGAACCATCTTGGAAACCTGAGAAGAGGTTCAAGTCGGATGCAGATGTGAAGCGTGAAGATTCTGGGTTTTTATTCTTGAAGTTGAAGCCTGCTTCTACCACTTCCTAGCTGTGTGACTTTGGACAAATTATGTAACTTCTCTGTGTCTAGGATTTTTCATTTGACATGGGCATTATAAACAATAATTGCTTTATGGGTTTGTTATAAGTGAGATAAGGCTTCGAAGCTCACAGGACATTGACAAGTACATTTGGTAAGTGCCTTATCTATTGTTAAGTGAAAACTACGAAGACATGTTTCAAAAAAAAAAGGAAGAAAAGTATATGTGCAAGGAAAAAAGATAGAATGGAATTTATTTATCTGTTCAACACATAGTTAATGAGTGCCTTCTATGTGCCAGGCTCTGGAATACAATAGTGAACAAAGAAACACAAGTATCTGCATTGGGAGGGTTTACAGATCAGAGAAGAAGTTCACATAAGAATTGCTGGGAGTGCTTTTCAAAAATCTGGATGCTGGGGACTCATCCATCCCCAGAAATCTGGGTTCTGCAGATTTGGGGGTAGGCCCAGGAGTCTTCCTTTTGTGTATCTACCAGGAGATTCTGCTGCAGGCCTGGGAGAGTGCGCTGGGGGTCTGCTACCAAGCAATGGTTGGAGGGGAATTGGGAGTGACTAATATTTTTCCTTGTGGTTTGTAAAGTTTCAACACTAAGAATATTTTTTATAATTAGAAAAATGTTAACATTTTATGTGTGTAAATATTCAGCAGCTATGCCCTTCCAGTCTGCCTTGCCCCACGCCCAGCACAATCCTCATTTCTTCCACAATAAGGGATGCACATGGCATCGACTCCAGATTAGGAAAGCCCTCTGGGAAGAGATGGTGGGGCTGTGATTCTCAGATAGCTGCAGTATCACCAAGGGAAGGTGGAAAATTTCTTGCCCAAATCATCTATTTTTGCTGGAATGTGCTCCCGAGCAGGCTCTCCTATGCAAAGAGAACGCTTTAAAGATGCATTTCATTTGCTTGCTTTTTCCTGCAAATTCTCCTGACCTTGAGATTTATCCAGTGGCTCTAGTAATTGGTGCAGTTGTCAGAGTCATTTGTATGGCCACCGTATATTACGGAGGTAGGGGGAGAAATCTCCACCGTCATCCTGTCCTTGTATCAGGTGAATTTATATATTATGGTTTTCGGTCAGATTGATTTTTGCGAAACACCCTGGGGTGTTTCCAAATATGAAAGTTCTTGTAGTGCTGGCCGCTTGTTTGAATTTACAGGAAGAATAAAAAGAAGAAAAAAAATTTGCTCTCTCTGCCGACAAACTCCATTGTCCCAGGGAGTGTGGTAGGGAAGGAGATGAAGGGCTTCCAACAAGAGAGAAAATTAGAGGCAGGGAGATCAGAGATCAGGGCGAGACTGCTGGTGAGGGCTGCTCTGCACCAGGAATCATTGGCAGGTGTGGGCTGCAGATTTTCAAGTACTGGGGAGGTCCCACTAAAGAAACAGGTTGGGATAAACACAATCACTATGATTAAAGGCTTTAAAATCCCCGGATTCTCTTATGAGTGGGCTCTGTGGTCCTGCCGTGAGTTCCTTCTGGGGCACAGTGTTCATTTTGGGCTAATCTTAGTAATTACACAGATATATAGGAGTACCTGCCAACTTGGTTATATGATTTGAAAAACATATCTCTCCCAACCCCAAACCAAACACGAGCACCTAACTTCTTGCATCAGTTAGTTCTGATGCCTGAAATACTTTTAGTGTGGTCCCTTTGGTAAAACTAGGCGTAGTAAGTATGTAGCATGTATAGTATTACTTCTTACTTCTGAGCCCATGGCAGACATCACTAATCAATTATAGGACTCTACTGCTGAGGTGGGATGTCAGCACTAGTGCGTAAATACTCTCACTGATAGTCTGGGGCAGAGCATTCTTTTGGAGTTGTTCTGAAGCATAAAGAGTGTTGGTAACCTAACTAGCAGAAATTGTAAGGCCTTCCCTACCCCACAATTCTTTCCCCATTAAGCAACCTCCATGCCTGATTTCTCCCCATGGTAGCCATCCCTTTTGAATAAAGCAGAGTCGGCAAACACAAAGCGTCAGCATTGCTGTCCTTGCTGCAGTTCCTCCCTGTTTTATCCTTGACAGGCACCAGTTGTAAATCACAACTCTCATGATGAGCTCAGGTGCGATCTTAGCATTTTTTTTTTTTTTTGGGGGGGAAGATTAGCCCTGAGCTAACTGCTGCCAACCATCCTCTTTTTGCTGAGGAAGAATGGCCCCGAGCTAACATCCGTGCCCGTCTTGCTCCATTTTATATGTGGGATGCCTACCACAGCATGGCTTGCCAAGCAGTGCCATGTCTGCACCTGGGATCGGAACTGGCGAACCGGGGGCCACTGAACTGGAATGTGCAAACTTAGCTGCGCCACCAGGCCAGCCCCATCATCTTTCTCATCACAGTTCTCTTTGCAGCTTCTACCAGTAGATGGGATTTTGTATGGAACAGGAAAGATATTTGCATCCCTGGGTTTCTGAGGGTGAGGAGGCAAGGCATCTGTCCTTAAGTCCATTTGTGAACCATTTCATCAGATTAGTGTCACCAGGGAATGACGGGAACAAGGGCAGGTGTAAACTCTCTATCTGGTGTTTAAGATCCTTCGTGGTTTGGCCTCAGTTTCCATCTCTAATCAAACAGCTTATGTCTGCTTAGACAAGCTTCCCACTTGTTTCCATACATCTTGTCTTTTTCCTTTTTGGGGTCCTCTGTTTACTGTTTCCCCCACCTGGAGCACCCTCCGTCCTGTCCACCCAATTCTTGTCATTCTTTAAGGCTTAGCTCATGGTTCATCTCTTTTTGCTAAGTCTTTTCTAAATACTAGCCATGATTTCTCTGTGGGTTAAATTCCCATGGCATTTACAATTCGTTCAACTCACTTGGCATCGAACATCTTCCCCTGAAATGTTTGTTTCCTTTTAATGTCTATGTGTTTGAATTTTTTAACCACTAGACAACAAACCTTGCCAGCAGGGCCTGGGCCTGCGTCTTCCTCTGTGTGGCATGTATATGTTGGGCAAGAACCATTTGTGTGTCCAGGGTGGTGGGAGGAGGAGATGCTGGTGGAGGGAAGTGAGCGCACTTCATCTGCTCTGCACTCTGGTGGAAGCCCCTCTCTGTCTCCACTGGAGGCCTTTTAAAAAGGATTCAGACATAGACTAGGATGCCTGTGGGTTTTTCCAAGAAAAGCCAATGCGGTTTTGAGAGATACTGAATTGGAGGGTCTGGAGGCTGCTAAGCAGCGAACCGCCAACCCCAGGTAGTGGATGAAGCTCTGAAGTCAGTCTTACTTCCCTTTGATTGTTCCTGCCCAGAAGGAAGCTATGAAGATATCCAGTCCTCACAATCATTTCACCTTCAGTCTTGCCATGAGGGAAGAATTACATTTTATCAGAGCAGCCAGTTTCACTGTCCCTCTGCCCTGCTCAGCATCGGGTGTCAGAGCAAGCAGAGCTTACTTCGTGTATTTGAAATATTCCTTAGTAAGCTTCAAAAAATAAAGCTTCAATGCTGCATAAAAATCATGTAAATTTCATTGTTCAGAGCACAGAGAAGATAAATAACAGAAATCAGAGTTAATGCTTGCGGTCTGCTTTTTCTGTGTATTTCCAAATTACATAATGATGTTTTATTCAAAACGATTTTCCTTAATTACAATGTCATCGTATTTTTATTTTACTTAGGTAATAAATTCATGACAAATCCACACATTCATAAAAGTATTCAATAAAAAATGACTATGAGTCACTGAACACATAAGTGATCATTCTTTTCGTTGTAATGGATTCTAAGGCATAAGTTATTAAGAACAGAAAGTTCAGCGGAGAAACTGAAACCCAGAGGGTAAGGGGCTCAGCCAAGGCCCAGGCTTTGATAATATAACTTGAAAAAATGAGCCCCAGTTTTCTTCCACATCCTAGCATGCATACGTCCTGTTTCTGTAGCTAGTTGGTAAATTTCTTGATAGTGGAGATCCAGCTTCTAGCCCAGGCTGTCTGTTTCTGCTTAGCTGTGTGACTTTGGACAAGCAATTAGACTGTTGAACCCCACAGTCCTCATCCATAAGATGAAGGGTTTGGATGAGCTGTGGTTTTCAAACTGTGCTCTGTGGTACCCTAGGGTTCCCTGGGGAGGGCGAGAGGCCCGCTCTCCATTTACCAACCTCTCCCACTAAAGCAGCTCTGTTTTTAATTAGTTTTCTGGTGTTATAATTAAGATTTGATTTGGAAACGGTGATCATCAGGGAAATGCAAATCAAAACTACACTAAGATATCACCTTACACCCGTTAGAATGACAAAAATATCTAAAACTAATAGTAACAAATGTTGGAGAGGTTGCGGAGAAAAAGGAACCCTCATACACTGCTGGTGGGAATGCAGCCACTATGGAAAACAGTATGGAGATTCCTCAAAAAATTAAAAATAGAACTACCATACTATCAGCCATCCTACTACTGGGTATTTATCCAAAGAGCTTGAAGTCAGCAATCCCAAAAGTCCTATGCACCCCAATGTTCATTGCAGCATTATTTACAATAGCCAAGACATGGAAGCAACCTAAGTGCCCAGCAACAGACGAATGGATAAAGAAGATGTGGTACATATATACAATGGAATACTACTCAGCTGTAAAACAGAACAAAATCATTCCATTTGCAATAACATGGATGGACCTTGAGGGAATTATGTTAAGTGAAATAAGCCAGCGAGAGAAGGATAATCTGTGTATGACTCCACTCATATGAGGAATTTAAAATTATGGACTAAGAACAGTTTAGTGGATACCAGGGGAAAGGTGGGGTGGGGGGTGGGCACAAAGGGTGAAGTGGTGCACCTACAACACGAATGACAAACATTAATGTACAACTGAAACTTCACAAGATTGTAACCTATCATTAACTCAATTAAAAAAAATAAAAAAAAGATTTGATTTGGAAAAAAATGGACTGGATGATATCTAAGTTATTGTTCAGCTTTAAAAAATTCCATGTCCAGTTTTTATTCCCAAGGGCTGGTTCAGGGAACACAAAAAGTCTTAATAAATTTTACTGGCTAAGAAAATAAAAGAAAAATTTTGTGAATAATGGTTAACATTCATGGGCAACCTATAATGTGCTAAATGCTTCATAATTATTATTTCATTTGTTCCTCACAACATTCCTATAACGTGGGTTCTACTATAATCCTCATAGAGAAACTGAGGTTTTTAAGCAACATGGATAGAATTCATTACTAGCACATGGAACCATGCTGATATTTTAAAACTATTTATAAAGTTGATGTATTTGGGTTCTACTCTCAAAACCTTGTGTCCGATGGTAGGTTCCCCTCTAGATTTCTAGTTCCCTCCATCCAAGAGTTCATAGTCCTGCTGAATCAAAGTTTTAGTCTCAGGAAAAAATAGAAAATTATTTCCCTAGATCTGAGCTTTTGAAGCTGCCTTAAGCTTTTAACCCATGAGAGGCAAAGGACTCGATGAAATGACCTAGTACGGTTAATTTCCAAGCTTCCCATTCTATTTTCTCATACAGTGATGGCCAAAATGTCTATTGCATCTAAGGCAATGTTCCTGAATTGATTTCTGTCTTCAGCATCCAGGGGACATTTTCCCTCTAATAACCCCTCACCACTGGAAACAGAGGTCATTATACTCCCTAGATGGTTAGAGATGGGAGTCATGGAGCTAGGTGGTGAGGCTAGGTGGAGGGCTTTACATCTGAATTCTTCCAATTCATGTGGCAGAACGTTATTCAACCAATGTTTCCAACATGTTCTCTGTAAGTAGGACGAGGCAAAAAGAGAGCATCTGGGGTTTCCAGGAGCCTTGGAGAACAACTTTGCACAAGTCCTCTTAGGAATCAGTGTGATAATTTCTTGGGGGTGTATACCCAGGAGTAGGATTGGTGAGTGGCTGGGTGAGCCACACTGACCCTTGGTGAGGTAGGGTGGGATACATGGTGAGCACCGACACAGTGCCCTCCAGCATGACCTCAGGTTTTCACTCCCACGAACATCTCATTCTCCCGTATCCTCACCAAAAAAATCTGATGAATCTAAAGAGGTTTCTCAGTGTCACTTTAATTGGCGTTTCTCTGATTAGCAGGGAGAGTTGAGCAGAGGATTATCTTTCCCTTCTGTGAAACTTACGAGCTCCCCAGAGGTGGCGGCATAATCTCGTGTGCATTCCTAGCCTCTGTTACCCAGTACGACCTTGTTCAACGTCTGCTGAATTGAGTGTGACTCACGTCAGTGCCAGGCTCTTCCCTCAGCAGAGGATTCAGTTCTTCTAAAAAACAGGCTTTTTCTTGATATTTCTTGAAGTTGGAAGCATCTGTGTCTAGCTAGTGTCTGCCAGAAGTGCAATCAGGATAATGACAGAGTATTCACTTGCTTTTGTAAAATCAGAGAACGGGTGAACCTCAAGGACTCAGAGGGGAATGGTCAGCGAAGGAATCAAGCTCCATGCAATAAACTCTGATTTCCTCTCGTTTGTCCCCAGTGCGAGAGGTCACCTTGTCAGGTTGTCTGCTGCTTGCTTTTATTTGATCTATTTGAAATACTTGCCAGGGGCCATTCATAGGAAATCATCTAGTCCACCCCATCCTGTCCCCATCTCCACACCAGTGGTTTTAAGGACTGTGGGGCTATGTCTCATTGATAATCTAATGAAAGGTACATGGACCCTTTCTCTGAAAAACTCATGTTTGCACAAAATTTTGCACACAATTCATTGGGTACTAGACTGCCTAAAGACTTTATGCACTCATTTCTTCATTTATTTGCTCATTCCCTTATTCACTCATTCATTCATTTACTGTGATCCAGGTGCCGTATTAGATATTGGAGACTCATGAACAACGGTCTCTGCCCTTGAGGAGCTTAGAGTCTAAGATTATGGATGGTAAAAAGACCATCTGCAGACTTTGTGTGTCAATTTGACTAGGCTAAGTGATGCCCAGATAGCTGGTAAAACATTATTTCTGGGAGTGTCTGTAAGGATGTTTCTGGAAGAGATTAGCATTTGAATTGGTAGACTAAAGGAGATCGCCTTCACAATGCAGGTGAGTATCATCCTATCCACTGAGGGCCTGAACAGTACAAAAAGAGGAGGGGCGGGCCAATTTGTTCTTTTCATTTGAACTAGGATCTCCGTCTTCTGTCCTCAGGCATCAGTGCTCTTGGTTCTGGGGCTTTCAGGCTTGGACCGCGCCTTACGCCACAGGCTCCCCTTGTTCTCAGGGCTTTAGTCTTGGACCAGGCCTTACCCCACGGGTTCCCCTGGTTCTCCAGCTCACAATTTTTTAATTGTAGTAAATATATACAACACAAAATTTGCCATTTTAGCCATTTTTAAGTGCAAAATTCAGTGACATTAAGTACAGTCATAATGTTGTACAACCATGCCACTATTCACTTCCAGAACTTTTTCATCACTATAAACAGAAACTCTGCACTTGTTAAACAGTCATCCCCTATTTCCCCTCCCCCCATCCTTGGTAACCTTTATTCTACTTTCTGCCTCTATGAATTTGCCTATTCTAGGTAGCTCATATAAGTAGAATCCTACAATATTTGTCCTGTTGTGTTTGGCTTACTTTGTTAGCATAACATTTTTGAGGTTCACCCATGCTGTAGCATATATCAGAATTTCATTCCTTTTTATGGCTGAGTAATATTCCATTGTATATATGGACCACATTTTGTTTATCAGTTCACCTATTGATGGACACTTGGGTAATATCCACCCTTTAGCCATTGTGAATAATGCTGCTATGAACATTGATATATAAGTATCTGTTCTCAATTCTTTTGGGTGTATGTTTAGGAGTGGAACTGGTGGATCATGTGATAGTTTTATGTTTATCTTTTTGAGGATATATATATTTTTCTCAGTAGAAATTTTTGAAACGATTTTTAAATCATGCTTTGTAAGTTACTTGGCTACTTATTATTTAATTTATGATTGGTTATTTGAATTTTGGTTAATAAGGTTATGATCCTTTTATTTTAGTAATTATCTAGCACAGTGTTTCTCATATTTAGGCACGTATCAGAATCACTTGAAAGGCTTGTGCAAACAGATAATTGGGCTCTATCCTCAGAGTTTCTGATTCAGTAGGTCTGAGGTGGGGTCAAAAGTTTTCATTTCTAGCAAGTTTTCAGATGAGGCTGATGTTGCTGTTCTGGGGGCCACATTTTGAGAACCACTGACCGTGCATACTCAGGAATTCTTGAGGTGAGAATATAATTTACCAACTGTTTTCACATGTGATAAACTCATTAATTGCTGAAGTTGACATGATATTACGTTTTAGAGACAAACGTTTATTTGTCACAACTTTGCAGTTTTATTCTTACATTTTGTATTCAACAGCTTTTTTTTTAGGTCTCTGACATTTTTTATAGGCCTCCCAAAAACTTATAGATAGGTCTTAATTATTGTGCCCAAAGCATTGATAGAGAGAATGGCTTCACCCAACATCTATAGATTTGCCTTATGAGGAAAAAACAAAGGGAGACCAACCCAGTGGCGCAGCAGTTAATTTCACACCTTCTGCTTTGGAGGCCTGTGGTTCGCCGGTTCGGATCCTGAGTGTGGACCTATGCACCACTTGTCAAGCCATGCTGGGGCAGGCGTCCCACATATAAAAAGTGGGGCAAGATGGGCACAGATGTTAGCTGAGGGCCAGTCTTCCTCAGCAAAAAGAGAAGGGTTGGTGGCAGATGTTAGCTCAGGGCTAATCTTCCTCAAAAGGAAAAAAAAGACTGGGAAGTATCCCATTGCGTGGATGCATCATAATTTAATTAATCACACCCAATCAATAAACTATAACTTGTTTTCCATCTATAAGCAAAGATTCTTTGAACACCCCTCTACAGCAGGGGTTATTACTTCTGGCTGCACATTGGAATCACCTGTAGATATTTTCTATTCCTATGCTCGGCCCTCCCTACCAGAGGTTCTGATTTTATTGGTCTGAGTGCTACCCAGGCACACATATTTTTTTAAAGGTCTTCAGGTGATTCTAATGTGTAGCCAGGGTTGAGGACCATTATTCTCCTTGCATCTTTGACCACTTGTGTTGTGTCTTGTCTAGGCCAAGACATTCCCTTGAGGTCGGATGCTAACCCAGAAGAAGACTCACCATCTTTGTAAAAAATCATGTTGAAATGACTCTCCCACAAGTCAAGACATTATGTCGTTACAGCATTGGCAGTAGCAAAAACTGTCCTACCGGTTCTCTTCTCTAAAACGTGCATGCCCACCCCCTCCTCCAGCACAGATGCTTGTCTTTTAATTGCCAGGGAGGAAGGAAAAAGAGCATTAAAAAGACAAGCTACATTGATGGGATCAGGATGGTAGCTCATTCCTTATCCTTAATAGAGTCTCTGCATTAGTTGTTTTCATTATTTAAATTCTAGCATTGAAGAAATATTCAGTGTAGAAACATTAGGACAGATTAATAAGTGAAAAGAAAAACACTTAAGCCTCTATTTTCTATATAATGAAGAATAATGAGAATCAAGTCTAATCATCTTAATCAACAGCAATCGCAAATGTTACATTTTGGGTTGGAGAAGATGAGTGACTAGCAACAGATGCAGAGACACTGTCACTGTAGTATGTACTTGGAGGCAGATGTGACTCTATGAACTAAGGCAAAAAAGTAAGGGTGAAGCTCAAAATATATAACAGCTGGTGTGGCATGGGGACTGGTGCTGGCCGGGACACAGTTCTGGTCTGTTTGGACCAAAACCCAGCCCTCCAAGTACATTTGATGTAGGGGTGTTAAGATTCCCCTGCTCACACAAAGCTACCCCACTGGCCTGCCATGCAGCCTGGGATGACACCACCCACTTGAGTAAAGAGTTTCTCTTTCCTGGAAGGCAAATACTGATGCCTTTTTGAGGAGAGTATGTGTATGTGTGTGAGACCTTGATCTCTTAATAGCTTTACCCTTAGTATTGATTACTTTATAGTTTATAACGTGAGCAGATTCCCTGTTGGAGTTGTTTCCTGACGCACAGGACATGGGATAGGTCAGTGTAATGGGGAGAGAGAAAATTCAGGACTATGGGCTTCTGCCTGGGGAGAAAAGCCTCACTCATGAAGTGACATCATTAGGGAGGGGGTAGAGTGGCAAGAGGACTTGAAGATCAGTCTGGGATGTTTTTATCATTTTGCCAAGTAATTAACTTTACCAGAGATTACTAGATCTGGAAGGAACTGTGGAGATCATCTTTTCTACCTGCCCCAATTTACATCTGAGGAAATAGCCTGGAGGAGGAAAGTGAGTTGGTCAAGGTCACACAGCTATTTAGTTTGGCAATGTGGGAAAACTTTAGTGTCAGAACTAGCTTTAAGGTCTGCCTCTGATCCTGATGAGGTGTGGCTCTTCTGCTATCCTTGAGACTTGGGTTTTCACATCTGCAAAATGGGGAATAAGTTTCCAAAAAATTAAAACGTGAAGGATGAAGGGGCCCAGAATATGCCACTGTTGCATAAAAATTATTTTGAGCTGGAGGCACTTGTGATCCTGAAATCCCTTATCTGCCTAAAAGCAGTCTTTCAAAAGAACTCAGTTGTCATGAATCCCCTCCTGGGAGCAACTCTTCTAATCCTCTTGGAGATGACAGGTTGGCATCACATCAAAAACCTTGTCACAAAACTATCATATCCTGAATCTATTCTAAATACCCTTTCTCCCCTTTCCTTCTAAGAAGTCATTTGTTGGGGCTGGCCTGGTGGCATAGTGGTTAAGTTTGCTTGCTCTGCTTCAGCGGCCCAGGCTTTGTGGGTTTGGATCCTGGGTGCAGACCCACATACTGCTCACCAAGCCATGCTGTGGTGGCATCCCACATACAAAATAGAGGAAGATTGGAACACATGTTAGCTCAGGGCCAATCTTCCTCAACAACACCACTGACAACAAAGTCATTTGTTTCCCACAAGTGCCCTTTTCCCCCTGCCCTTCCCCTATTAAGATGATATATAAGCCCTTTTGAGTCATATCTTTTTTATGAAGCTGCATACATACATGATTAAAATATATTTTTTCTCTTGCTAATCTCTTTGAGTTTGCAGGTCTGTCTGTTTGCAGGCCCCCAAGAGTGAGTCCAAGAGAGTAGAGGAAAAGTTTTCCTCCCTGACACGCAACTCATACAAAAGATAAATGTGTGTGAAAATTTTACTCAAGTCATCAATTAATGAATGATTCAGTAAGAAGGTAGAGCTGGTTCAAAAAGAGAATTTGAGGAACAGACATTTATATAGTAAGTCAGTCAAAGCAAAGTGGAAATGAATTCTCTAAAAATACAAAATTGGTTAATGTTCTACAGGGCAATGAAATTGTAACCTTTGGGACAGAAATCTACAAGTTATCATTATTTTCACAATGTCTGTTCTCTAAACAAGCGGTGAATGGCAAAACCAAACAAAGTACTAATTAAATAATCCTCTGACGAGTCTGTTAAACGATAACATTGAAAGAACATGCTTTTATCACGTTTGGATAGTTTTGGGTTAGTATGGGAGTGTAATGAAAAAAAAAAGTCTGAAGTGTTCCTCAGGTGTTACTATTTAGCGAGGAAATGTGCTTCTGGACTTTTCTGGGCCCTTGATTCTTCGAGTCCATCCATCTACACTTCTGCTATGTACACGCCGAAGGAGGAAGTTATCCTAGGAGGGAGAAAGTTTCTATCATCTTTCCAGTAGGAATCAGCCTAACTGCTGAGTATTCGAAGTCCTGGACCCAGGAGGGGCCTAGTCTTTGCTTTGAAGCCAAAGTAAACAGATATTGCTGTCAGTTTAGCCAAGAATGAGTGGCAAAAAGTCTACAATTTAAAGTTTTTGGAGCAGAAGGCCTGTTGAATTGGGGTGGGGGTTGGGTGATGACAGCTCTCCTCCTCTATTTTGGGGGAGGGGAGCAGTGCCTGAAATCATTTCACTTCCTTTTCTCATCTCAGTGACAACGTACGGCCACACACCTTGGTGATTCTCCCGGTCCAGGCCTTGGCGGTGAGGTCTGGGCAGGGCTGCATCTGCTCCAGTTTGTGTTCCCTTGGGACCGCCTAATTCTGAATTTGCCTCTGTTTGCATTTCAAAAACTTTAATTATTTAGTTAAAAAATAGGCTATCCCTTGTCTTTAAAAGATTTTTTTTTTTCCTTTTTCTCCCCAAAGCCCCCCGGTACATAGTTGTGTATTCTTCGTTGTGGGTTCTTCTAGTTGTGGCACGTGGGACGCCACCTCAGCGTGGTCTGACGAGCAGTGCCATGTCCGCGCCCAGGACTCGAACCAATGAAACACTGGGCCGCCTGCTGCAGAGCGCGCGAAGTTAACCACTCGGCCACGGGGCCAGCCCCTATCCCTTGTCTTTAGACTGGCAGTGATGCCCCTGAAACAGTGTTTGGAAATGCAGAGCTGATCTGTATTTCTCACAGCTCATGCCTGTGAGCCGAGCTCCATGTCTGCTCTCTCTCACACCTGCGGACGCGGGGCTGTCTTTGGCCACACTATGAAGTGGTTGGGGAACACGTTCCTCCTTGTGCCTTTGACCCTATCAGACAGCCCCCACCCAGTTCTCATGTCTTCTGCGCACCCCATCAGAACCTGCACATGGGTGAAATAACACTCCATTCTGTCATGCCGGGGAGTACATGACTGACAGCTTTTAATTTATTAACTATCTCAGAGATCTCATTTTTAGGAAATGTATTCTTTTAATAAGAAATGTTCTTGTTCATTATTAAAGGCTTAGGAGATACGGAAATGTATTAAGAAGAAAATTTAAATCACCTAGAATAGCACTATCCAGAGATAACAAATGTGGTTAACATTTTGCTGTATTTGCTCCAGATATACACATACTTAAAAAAAAATTGAGATTATACTATTTTATTAACTTTCTAATTGTGGTTGAAGTCAGTTCCGAGGGTGAAATTTCACATATCAGTCAGGAGATTGCAAAGATTATTTTTGAGGGGGAGGGAAGTAAATGGCAGTGGGAGTGGGCAGTGGGAGTGGGCAGTGGGAGCTTATGGGTACCGGTGAACTAACACCCTGGAGGTTCCCCCACCCAAAGAAATGACCTTTGGCCACATGTCAGGCTGGTGGAGATGGTCTCTTCGATAGAGAAGAGTTTTGGAGTTATTTACGTTGCTGTGTATGCAGGGAGTAGGTGAACCCAAGGCATTGATTCTCCAGTTTGAGAATGTACTCCAGCCTTCCTCGACTTTGTAATGGCACCACTGCCCAGCTAGTTATCCAAGTTAAAACTTGATTCTCACCTTCCATTACCTCTTACATTTTGAAGGTTCTACCTTTAAAGTATATCCTGAATCTGATCACTTCTCTCCATCTTCCCTGTTACCACCTCCATCTAAGTCTCCATCATTTCTCACCTGAGTGAGTTCAGTTGACACTTGTGGAAACAAATGAAGACCAACCCAGTGAGAACAGACAGAGACTATTTACTCAGAACTATAACAAGGGAGCCAGCCACCATCACTTGTGTTTTGTCTGAGACTCAAAGGAGGCAGAGGGGTGGGAAAGCTTTATAGTGGAGAAAAGGGAAGACTTCAGGTGTGCTCCGATCGAAGGCTCTTGGCACGGGGAAGTTGTAGGTGGAGTCACTAGAAGCACGACATCTAATGTGATTGGTTAAAGGTGCATATTCGGCTTTCTCTGGTTGGTCCTAAGTTGGAAGCAAGGATAAAATGTAACGAAGCTGCCCGTTGTGAGTCAAGTCATGCCTGTTTTGGGCTGGTTGTTACAGGAGTTATTGTTTGGCTCCATGGATTTTTTCTAGAGACAGCAGTCTGACTTTTCACCAGTCTGGCTTATACATAGTAAGTAGGCTGGCTTCCTGGGCTGGTTACTGTAGATAATGGGTTGGTTTCCTGGTTGGTTGCAGATAGTGGGTTAGAGTTCTATTTTCACATGTGGTCTGGCCATTGGATATTCAGTCTCTGATGCTGCGCTCAAAGTTTAATGGCATCTCTTTGGTTAACAACTGGTACCAATTTGATTGTGAAGTTGCTACTATTGTTGTCATCCCCGTTTACCTAAGAAGAACCTGAGGGTCAGAGAGGTTAAGTAACTTGCCCAAGATCACATAGTAAGAAGAGCCTAGCTTTAAACCTTGGCACTTTTCACTCCAGAAATCACTACCTTAGACTACCTTCCTCAGCCACTTAGAGACTGGGGTCACCATGTCCTTACCGATGTATTAGCAGATAAGAATTTAAAATGTAAACTCTCCACCAGCAGAATTTGCATTTTGCCTCTGCTAATTCTCTTCCTGAGAAGTCGATCCCTTCTGTATGACCTACCTCATCTTTTATCTTCTCAGTGAAGCTCCACTGCGTTCGTCTCATTTTCCTTTTAGATACCTAATGGATTGGAGGGTACAAAGGAGTGAATCTCCAAGAGGGGAATGGAAGGTGTTGTGACATCCCTTATATACACACTCAGGAGTCAGACTGCCTAGGTTCGATTTTCAGCTCGCCTTCTTAGATGTTGGGCTAATCTCTGAATTTATCTAAGCCTCAGTTTCCAAATCTGTAAATGGGAATGATGATAAAATACTACCTATCCTGTGAAGTGAGTACAAAAAGATTGAAATAACAGACATAAAGCACTTGCAGAATGCCAAGGCAGATGGTAAGTGCTCGATGTAAATTAAGATGCACATACCTTTAGAAGACTCTTTCCTATGGCCTTAACTAGCATAACACAGAAAGTGGGAATTTGAATTGTCTACAGTTTGGGTTGGAAAGCAAGGAGAGAAAAATCATACATAGTCTTCTTTCTCAAAAATCCTCTGGGAAAAGTGAAGACTTTAAAAAACATTGACAGAAAGTGGCATTCCATTCCATCCCCATCCTGCCCCCGTACATACTTCCCACTCCCACACACTGTTCACTTTTGAGATCCTCCAATGATTACAAGGGACAAAGATTGAATAAGATTTTATTTCTACTGATTGAATTGAACAATTGGTCTTTGTTAATCTGAGTAGATACCCAACACATTAAGGACTTCATATCCTATTTTATTTGTCTTCTCTGGGTCACTGTACTTGAAATAAGTAGAAGCCAGATAAATAGGCGTCCACTGGAGGGATGATACAACGATGCCCAGCCTTTTGTTTGTTGACATAATAGTGTATCAAGGGCCTTATCCTTTGCTTGGGTACAAAGCACAGAGGAATAATTTAAATTTCCAATTTAAGAAAAAGAAGAAATCTATGCCCCCACCACAGTTTATTTTCTGTCTCAGTGGTATCATCCAACCTAGAGGAGATACAGAATTTGGCACAGAGAGGGAAGAATGCTGGCTTCATGGTGCATCAGGGTCTGGAATCCCTGGGTGGCCAGAGGGTAGGTCTCTAACATCCTATGTCATAGCCATAGGAGGGGTGGCCAGAACCGGGTGCAGATGCAGGAGAGTGAAGGAAGGTGGGAGCTTGCGGAAGTTCCTATCTGATCGCCTTTAATTTCTTAATGATTTAGAGAAGCAAAGTCAAGGGCTGAAAATGAGGATGGGGCTTGAGATTTGCAAAGAGAGGAAAAGGGATGAAAGAATCATCCAGGAGGGTGGAAGAGTGAATGGACTAGCAATAGGAGCTGCTTGAGGTTCATGGTCATGACCTCATGGTCATGAGGTTCATGGTCAGTGACCCAGTCAGTGTGGTTATATTTTCCTCCAGTCCCTTTCAGCTCTCAGGGAGCAGGTGCAGAGCAGGCAGAGATTTGGTTTTAACCAAGAAATGTGTGGTTTAGCCAAGTGAGTATGACAAAGTGAGAAGAAGTCAGTGGATAGGGCAAGAGGGAGCGGTGATGACAATGGACTAGGGAATCTGAGCCTCTGGGCACTGTCTCTCACCTTCTCCCACATGACATGTCCTCACTTGGAGAGTGGGATGCTTGAAAGTGAGATTTGGGAGGGGTTTTAGTGATTGGTAATGACAAAGTCTACGGTCTGCGGTGAGGCCATGGGAGTGATAGGTGAAGTGGGATGGAGAACAAGTTCATCGGAGGAAATCAAGGAATGAGTGAACAGGACGTTGGAAGGGTCAACAATGTAGATATTGAAATCACCAATAATTAAGACAGAACTGATATTGGAGAGTGGGACAATGAGCCAGGAACTAAATATTCAAGGAAGGAAAGGTGTGGTGCTGGGAGTAGGACTGTAACAAGGAGGGGTTGTGGGTGGTGCAGTCTGATAGCATGAGATTCGAAGCTGCAGGGATTTTATAGAGGGAGGAAGGACACTACCACATCTCCAGGCCTGGTGGATGGGAGAAAGTACAGGCCTTACTCGAGGATCTTCAGGGGAAGTTTCATTCTCAGGGCAGAGCCAGGATTCTGTGAAAAAAGTCCCTTTGGAAATTCAGCGAACAGGTAAATGGCATAGAGAATGGTAAATAGTGACAGTAAGATGGAATGTGATACACATGCTGCTGTGACTGCTCAGAGAAGGGATGTGGGGGAGGATTATGGGGAGGAGGTTGACTGAGTTTTAAAGGTTGGGTAGAAGTTCTCCAGGCAGATAAGGAGGAAGGAAGGAGAAAGAAGAGCATGGACAAAGGCATGGTGGCGTGGCTGGATTTGGGGAACTGAGAATAGACGGGTGTAAACAGAGGAGGTGTGAGTGGTTGGAGAGACCGTGGCAGGGGCCCCATCATGAAGGGCCTTGGATGCCATATTTGGAGTTTCAGCTTGTCTTGGAAGCGATTGCGAGCTGTCGAAGGAGTATAAGCAGGACAGTGGCTGTGTTTAAAAAAAGTATTGAATTCAGTAAAACAACCATTCTGTGATTTGCATTTTTTTATTCACATATGTATCTATGAATGCAGATCTACATCTGTCTATCTATCTATCTATTGTAGGTGAAGGAAGAAGTATTCCTCTACCCTCTAGGTCCTTCTGGCTAGTCTAAGAATTAAGTTGACAGGAGAAAATAAAACAAAGTTTAGTAACATGTATACGTGGGAGAAACCCAGGAAAACTGAGTAACTTGCCAAAATGGCCAAAGCCACCACCATCATAATATTATCTTCAGCTAAAGACAAAGGAGGATGCTGGGGGTAGTGGTTTGGGACTTCAAAGGGGAGGAAGGCAATTTACATGGAGATGGAAAAGCAAATATTTGGTAAATTATTGTTTTCTGGGCTATCTATAGACAATGTGACCTGAGAGACAGAACTTTGATAAGAATGGGCTTAGCAAGGACTCTCCCAGTCTACCAATACCCAGAGTTATCTATGGTGATGGCCTCTCCTGGGGACAGGGCTTCTATCCAAAAATCTTTTAGGCAGTTAGGGGGAAGGTGAAAGTTTCTTTCAGAGTCTTTTGTCCTAAAAAAATAATCAAGCCAAAGAGACACATTTTGGGGTGGCAAATTCTGATCCCTTACACTATCCATTTATCTGTCTATGCATCATCCATCCATCCATCCATCTATCCATCTATCTATTTTCTAATGCCAAATATGAAGTTGATTCCAACTGTTCTAGCTCAGATTGTTGGCATCTGGACACAAACAAATACTACACATTTAAGGCATAGGCCAGAGCACTAAGTGGCTTGGGGAAGGGGCTCAAGACCCCTAGTAGTTAGGAGTCTTCAGATAGACATAGACCTCAACTGGATTTCCAGGATGTCACTTATCAGTTTATGGCCTAGGACAAATTATCGAATTTCTGTGACTCTCCTTATCAGTAAAATGGGAATAATAGTCCTTACTTAACAGGTTCCTGTGTGGATTAAATGAGATCACGCAATGATGTGCTCAGCAGAGTGACTGTCACATGGTAAGGGCTCAAGAAATAGTAGCTGTTATTTTACGGGATAAGAACTTCAAGCCTACCCCAGTTTCAACGTTACTTCCTCTCTGGTTTGGCTGCACATTGGAATCACCTGGTCCTAGTTTTTAAAAGCTGGCATAACTTGGTCCCATCCCCAGGGATTCTGATGCACTCGGTCAGGGTTACAGCCTGTGTGTTTTTATGAGCCCCCCCAAGGTGATTCTAATGTGCAATGAAGGTGAGTGCTATTGGTTCTCAAAGTGCTGGACCCGGAACCAACAGTATTAGCATCACCTGGGAATTAGTTAGAAATGCAAAATTTCCCTATCTACTGAATCAGAAACTCTGGGGGTGAATCAGCAATCTGTGTTTTAACAAGCTCCCCAGGTGCTTCTAAGGCACACTCAAGTTTCATAGGCGCTGATCTGGGGCTAGCAATTCAAGGTGGTCGTTTTGGCTGTTGGCATCCCTTGCACCTGACCCAATCGGTAACTCAGGTCCTTCCCCTAACCTCCTCCACACTCACTCTCCCCTCGTTTTTTTCCTTAAGGGAAGAATGATTAGATTTAGGGTTGAGATTTCTTGTTCTTTGGCTTACTTAATTTTGTATGTTTTCTTTTTCTTCTTTCAGGTACTCTTCCATTCTCCCAACAAAATGTAATTGCTGGATCCTGGGGCTATGGAGCTGAATAAGGAAGACACAGTTCTGAATCCCATGGATGCCCAGTTGTGAGACTGTGATTTATAACAAATGTATATTTCGTCTTCACCCTCATTTCTGACACTGCGCTCCTAAACCCTTGGAATTTCCTGTGATGAGAGTGATAAAGGTGTGTTGTGTTACATTAATGAGGTGACTTTTGGACCACACCTAAGGAGGGGGCTGGTTGCCAGGAGAAATGATTAGCAGTTGGAACTTTCAGTCCAACCCTCCTGACTCTGGGGAGGGGAGCGGGCTGGAGATTGAGCTCAGTCACCCATGGCCAATGATTTAATCAGTCACACCTGTGTGATGAAGCCTCCGTAAAAGCCCCAAAGTACTGGGTTCAGGGAGCTTCCTGGTTGGGGAGCACGTAGAGGTGCGGGGAGAGCAGTGTGCCCAGAGAGCACGGAAGCTCTGTGCCCTTTCCCCATACCTTGCCCTATGTATCTCTTCCATCTGGCTGTTCCTGAGTTATAGCCTTTCACCCTAAACTGGTACTCTAGTAAGTAAAATGTTTCTCTGAGTTCTGTGGGCCACTCTAGTAAATTAATCAAACCTAAGGAGGGGGTTGTTTGAAACTCTGATCTATAGCCATTCAGTCAGAAAACTCGGGCTTGTGACTGGCATCTGAAGTGGGGGTGGGGTTAGGGGATGGGAATGTGGTGGGCAGTCTTTTGGGACTGAGCCCTTAACCTGTGGAATCTGATGCTATCTTTGGGTAAATAGTGTCAGAATTGAGTTAAATCATAGGACACCCAGCTGGTGTTGGAGAATTGCATGGTGTGGGAAAGAACCCTCCTATACATTGGAACTGGAGTCAGAATCTTACTAGCCTAAAAAAAAAGGCCAGTCTTGAGCAGACCTGTGAAGGGTGATTTTAGGTCCACAGCTTGCATGTTTCACATCCTCCTTTTCCAGTTATCTTGTTCTCTTGGTCCCGCCCATGTGAAAACCTGTCCTCAGGTTTGGATCTGACCTCAGTCATGTGTAACTTAGTTTGCGCTATTCTGAGTATGTCATGTTTGTGGATCAGACTGCATGCACCTGAGGAAAGGGACCATGTCTGCATTTCTCTGTATGCACCCACTTCTCTGAGTGCAGATTCCTGCAGTAACATCCCACCTGATTTTAAGTGGCATAGTGTTGAAGAGCACTGGCTTTGGCCCCCAGATGAGGGTTTGAGTCTGCCACTTGCTAGCTCCGTAGCCTTGGGCAAGTCATGGCACTTCTTTGCGCTTCAGTGTTCTCATCTGTAAAATGGGCTTGATGACTTTTGACCTCATACAGTTGTGAAGACTATATAAGACAAGGCATGAAAAGCGCTTAGGTCACTACCCTACCCAGGATAGAGAGAGCACTCAAAGAATGGTTCTTGTTGATGATTGTTATTAAGTTTCACTTCCTGCTAGGGAATGACAGGTTTTATCCAGGGCAATATGATCGAATGAATGTCAGACTCTAGCGAGCTATTGGGAAGCTTTTTGACAGAGTCTGTCTTCCCTGAGCTATGGTTCCCGCTCTGATGACCCCTTTTCCAAGCAACCTGGAACTCACCTCCTCCAATATGTCCAGAAGCAGCCCTCACTGAGCCCTTCTTATGCTTTCCTATGATCTCCCCAACGCCGGTGCTGAAGCTGCCTTGAGCGAGTCCTAAATCTTCTCTTCAGGGAGTTTAATACCTTGCAAAAGCCTCAAGCCTATTTTAATTGAATTATTTCATTCAGTGTCAGGCTTAAAGAGCACCCTACAGACTCTCGGCTCTGAATGAATGCATTAAAAAAATCAAATAGTGTAGATCGTGGCATAATCCTTGAGGGAGATATAAATAGAATTTCCTCTGCTGCCCTTTCGTTTCCATACGTTAGTTAATAAACACACTTTTATAGCATCTGCTTTTCCTTTTCCTCCCCTAATGCTCTTTAGTTGTCTTAATAAGAAAGAGAATAAATCTCAGAATATAACAAGATGTTAGGGAAGAATTTACCATCTTAATTTTCAGGGCTGGAAAGGATTTTTCGACATTACCTGGTCTAACCCTCTGCATGTTTACCTGGTGTGGGGCAGAGGTCTAGAGAAGGCAATGGCTTGGCCAGGGTCACAGAACTTCACTTCTAATGAGCTCAGCTTGAAAAAGACATGTTCTTAGTCCTGGACAAGTATTGGGAGTCGCAGGGAACATGGCATGAATAAGGTCAAGTGAGTAGACCAGGGCGTGGTTAAGGGTGGTGCTCTGGGCTCAGATTATAAGGGGTTGAATCTTGGTCCACCTCATGCCGTCTGCCTTTGGGCAAGTTATTTATCTTTGCTGGGCTTCAGTTTTTTTTTTTTTTTTACCACAAAATATGGATAATAATAGTATCTACCTTGGAGTGCTGTTGAGTCAAACTACAGTTCACTAAAAAACTCAGTACTGCACCTGGCACATAGTAAGTGTTCAATAAACTTTAGTGATTATTATCGTTGTTAAAGAATTTTTTAAAAGGCTCTTATTGGGATGGTAACGGGAAAGCCCTCCATCATTGCGCATTATCACAGTGGTTGTGTGCTTCCTGTAATGAGTGAATTTCTGGCCCTGTAAGAACAAAGTTCCAGAGGTCCTTTATCTAAGGGCAGACCTATCTGCTAATGAGAGTAGCAGGTCAGGTGCCAAAGGACCAGCTGCATCAGAGAAGACTGGAAATGATGCTCTCTGATCCTTTGAGAGGATCAAATATAAAGGGAATTTAAGTGCTTAAAAAATGGTGGAGCTCAATGAAATGGAGGGGCTAGTAACAATAATAAAACTAAAATTACCAGGTATACTAACATTCGTTATCTCATTTGATTCTCAAAATTATATATCCATATATATTCTATAGACAGTATATAGTAGGTCATGAATAACTCTGTTGGATAAACACATGAATAGATTGGGTTGGTATTATTATCCCATTTGAATGAGGAAATAGGGACTCAGCCTTTGCTATGTAACAAACCACCCCAAAGCTTACTAACTTAAAGCAACAATGACTCATTCTCCATGCTTCTGTAGGTCGGCGGGGTGGCTCCTCTGCTGCTTCTGCCTGAACTCGAAATGCTGGATGCTGGAGGGTCAGTTGGGTTGGAAGGTCCCAGAGAGGCTCACTTGTATATTTGGCAGCTGATGCTAAGTGTGGGCCATGATGCCATGCTTCTCCCACATGGCTTCTCCTCCTCCGGCAGGCTAGAGTAGCTTCCTTACATGGTCTCAGGGAAGCATTCCATGATGGCGGAGACAGAAGCTGCAAGGCTTTGAAACTTGTACAGTGCTGTTTCTGCCACATTCTATTAGTCAAAGCAAGTCACAAGACCAGCCAAGATTCAAAGGTTGGAGACTCCCCCTGTTGATGAGAAAAGCCATAAAGAATTTGTAGCTATATTTAATTTACTAGGAGATCAGCGAATAGAATCTTTTATTAGCACTTGACCAAGGCCCTAGAGCCCATGAGTCAGGGCCACGATGTGAACTTGGGTCCTATGACTCTGGCTTGTGGTCTTTTTCCTACAGCACAACGACATTTGCTGCAAGAGCAAACCCAGCTCAGGGATAAGGCAAAAGTTTTTCACCCTTAAACATCATAGGACATTGGGCACCTGAAGTGTCTGTTGAATAATGTCAAAATCCTGAGCCGCTGTGATTTGTACATAACGTGTTCTTTATTTGTATACAAAAATACCCATAATATTTTCACGTGGTGTAATTCAGTGTAGACCCTTTAAAATGAGAAGCTAACAGAATGGCTTTCCCTTCTGGGAGATCCAATGTGCCCATGTGTGGCTTAGTTTAAGAGTGATCTGTTTAGGTTTCACCCCCTCAATCGTTCACAGAACCCCAGGCCTAGGAAAATAAGCCTTTAAAAATGGTGAGGTTTGAGCGTAGGTCAGGTGGTTCCCAAGCATTTGGCTGAGGCTTGAGAAGATGAAACGAAAGAGACTGAAAGCAAAAAAGAGATTAAATTTCAAGTCACCAGGGGCTCATTTAAAACCTTAGAAAGAACAGAACAGTCTGTTGAATATAAAACCTGTAGGAGAATCTGCGCAAATAGCTTCCCAAATTGTAGTGATCTGGTCTGTGCAACAGGAGGAGAAAGCGATGCATGAAACAAGTTGCTGGTTTTCAATGCTTGTGATGGCAACCTTTAGAACTTTACTATGGCCTGAAAAGGTACTTAATTGGACTAAAAATGGTTTCTTAGGGAAGAAAGAGGAAAAGGATAAGTATTCAGTCTCCCATTCTTGCCTGTGTGGTGGGCGGCTCTGCAGGAGGAAGGGCCTGAGGTCACCAGGGAGAAAGACGCAGCTGAGAGGCTGTGAGGCATGAGAATGGCTCCAGGGCACCTTTGGGGAGAAGGAGCTGGATTTTTAGGAAGTTCGATTTTATTCTCCAGTTGTGGTGTAATTCCCCTTTTGCGCATCTTCAAGACACTTTCCCTAAAGGCTTTGTCCTTCTCTGCGGCTGTTGGAGTCTGACTTGTGTTCATTTCGTATGTGACCCCAGGCAGAGAGCAGCCACAAAGCAGGAGCTGGAAGATCTAGTTTTATTTGATTAAACTAGTTTTCGCCCAGTCTTCTATTTTCTAAGTGGTTTTGATCTTTCCAACCAGGAATCTTTTTCTATTGGTGAGAGTTTTACCAATCCTATGGACTTTGTTTTTCTTTCCTAATTAAGTTAATTTTGTTGTTAGGGTGTTTCATTAGTGGTGAGTTCTATGTCTGTCCACAAGGCTGTTGCTGAAAAGTGTTCCATGGGCTCTTAGGGAGAGTTTAAGGTACCGCTGACCTGAGAGCAGGCTCTTTCAGGCCCCAGCGCAGGCTACCTGGAGCTTCGTGTCTGCGTGCTGGCCTGCTTTCCTTGGCACAATGTTGCAAGTAATTTAGAAACTATGATGTGCCTCAGAGCCTCCCTGATGTTGGAGCCACCAGGCGTTAAAGTCATGGCCATTTGTATTCCTTGGTGTTTCTAGACAAGCTTTGTTACTCACATGAGAGTCGACTGTCTTCTTGTTCTGATGCCCACTTGCTGCCCTTTCACACTCTTTGTGGCCATGGGAGAGGCCATGTGTAGAGGGACATTTGGATTAGGATGAGAAAATGAGAGACTTCCCTGGTGCAGCAGTCAAAGCCATAACGATTGTAATGAGAGCTTATATATACACGTATACACACACATGTAGAGGCTAATTGACTTTGAACAACCTTAGGTGGTAGGGATATCTAAATTTTGTAGAGACTGAGAGAAATGAAATAATTTACATAAGGTTACACAACTAGTAAGTGGCAAAGCTGACATTTGAACCCACATCTCTCGGCTAAAATTCTTAACCCTTGTGCTGCAGCGTGCCTCCTAAATGAGAGTCAGGAGGTCTGGGTTCTATCACAACTGGTTGTGAAACCGGCTCAACACAACGTTGACATAAGGGAAGCCATATTGTAGAAAAGAGACTAAGTTGTAACTTTGAATGACCTCTGACTAACTAACCCAGCTGGATTTGCGCCCTCCAGGAGATCCACCTGCTCTGTAGATTTTATGGCCCCTGCTTGTGCATATACCTCCCAGCTGCAATAAGACGATAACTTGGTTCTTTCGAGTTCCTTAGGAATGTGATGACCCCCAAACAGAGAGTCTATGCTGATAGCCATCATCAATGAAACTGAAAGATCTGGTGTGGCGACTCCCAGACTGTAACACCAGAGGGTCAACTTTCCTAACCCCCTCTCCTATAACCCAATGGCCTATATAACTGCTTCAAGATTGTGTGCCCCCCTTAAGATAGTTCTTTTGGACATTAGTCAGCCATCTTCCCTCTTGCTAGCAAGCATAAAATGCCCTTTCTCTGCCACCATCTTGCCTCTTGACAATTGGCTTTTGTCTCGTGGTGAGCAGATCATGCCCCTTGTGTGGTAACTGTGTAAGTCAGTTCCCCTGCCCAGAGATCAGTCTTTTCATGTGTAAAGCGGAACTTGGACATAATCTCTAAAATCCATTCCAGCTGTATGAGTCTAGGATTCAGATATTTACAGACATTAACAGTGTGCTGGCATGCTGATCTCATGCTGCCCTCTGGGTGGCAATGGAATGGTCGTAATCTAACAGGAGAGAGAAGTACAGGAGTAAATAAGATTATACTGCTCCTGGCATGAAGCAGGCAGAGGCGATGCTCAACATAGTTAATAACATGTTTGACAATGTAAATCAAAATAGAAAATAAAACTAAATTAAAAAATTCCTGTTAGTTTATATACTATATATTTCTTAAAACTGCTTAGCAAATGATATAAGTTGTGGTGCATATCATTGGTCAAATCATTCTAATTTCCAAATCACTTGTTTTAGATTTTTCCCCCAGGTTTATTGAGATATAATTGACATATAACATTGTATAAGTTTAAGATGTACAAGGTATTGATTTGATACACTTGTATATTGAAAAATGATAACTCTGCATAGCATTAGCCAGCACCTCCGTCGCATCACATAATTACCATTTCTTTTTTGTGGTGAGGACATTTAAGATCTATTCTTCTAGCAGCTTTCAAGTATATAGTACAGTATTATTAACTACAATCACTATGCTGTACATTAGATTGCCCCCTGGAACTTTTTCATCTTTTAACTGGAAGTTTGTACTCTTTGACCAATTCTCCCCTTTTCTTCCACCCTCCAGCCCCTGGCAACCACCATTCTAGTCTCTGTTTCTATTAGTTAACTTTTTTTAGATTCCACGTATAAGTGATATCACAGTATTTGTCTTTTTCTGTTTGACTTATTTCACTCAGCACAATGCCCTCAAGGTCCATCCATATTGTTGAAAATGGCAGGATGTCCTTCTTTCTCATGGCTGAATAGTATTCCATTCTATGTATATACCACATCTTCTTTATCTGTTTATCTATTAACTGACATTTAGGTTGTTTCCATATCTCCTTATCTTGGCCATTGTGAATAATACTGCAATGAGCATGGGAATGCACATATCTCTTTGAGATCTTGTTTTCATTTCCTTTTGATAAATACCCAGAAGTGGGATTGCTGGATCATATGGTAGTTCTGTTTTCAATTTTTTTTTTTTTTAAAGATTTTATTTTTTCCTTTTTCTCCCCAAAGCCCCCCGGTACATAGTTGTGTATTCTTCGTTGTGGGTTCCTCTAGTTGTGGCATGTGGGACGCTGCCTCAGCGTGGTCTGACGAGCAGTGCCATGTCCGCGCCCAGGATTCGAACCCACGAAACACTGGGCCGCCTGCAGCGGAGCGCGCGAACGTAACCACTCGGCCACGGGGCCAGCCCTCTGTTTTCAATTTTTTGAGGAATCTCCATACTGTTTTCCATAGTGACTGCACCAGTTTACACTCCCACTAGCAGCATACAAAAGTTCCCTTTTGTCCACATCCACACCAAAACTTGTTACCTCCTTTCTTTTTGAGGATAGTCATTTTAACCGATGTGAGGTGATATCTCAATGTGGCGTTGATTTGCATTTCCCTGATGATTAGTGATGTTGAACACCTTTTCATGTACCTGTTGGCCTTTTGTATGTCCTTTGGAAAAATGTCTACTTGGTTCCTCTGCCGATTTTTTAATTGGATTGCTTATATTTTGCTATTGAGTTGTATGAGTTCTTTATATATTTTGGATATTAACTCCTTATTGGATATATGGTTTGCAAATATTTTCTCCTATTCAGCATATTGCCTTTTCATTCTGTTGATGGTTTCCTTTGCTATGCAGAAACTTTCAAATTTGGTATAGTCCCCCTTGTTTATTGTTGCTATTGCTGTCTTTGCTTTTGGTGTCAAATCCAAAAAATCATTGCCAAGACTGATGTCAAGGAGCTTACCCCCTATGATTTCTTCTAGAAGTTTTATGGTTTCAGGTCTTATGTTCAAGTCTTTAATCCATTTTGAGTCGATTTCTGTGTATGGTGTAAAATAGTGGTACAGTTTCATTCTTCTGCATGTGGCTATCCAGTGTCTCAACACTATTTATTGAAAAGACTATCCTTTCCCCACTGTATATTCTTAGCTCCTTTGTCATAAATTAATTGATCATATATGTGTGGATTTATTTCAGGGCTCTCGATTCTGTTCCATTGATCTATGTGTCTTTTTCTAAATGCCACTACCATACTGTTTCGTTTACTATAGTTTTATAATATAGTATGAAATCAGGAAGTGTGATGCCTCCAGCTTTGTTCTTCTTTCTCAAGATTGCTTTGGCTGTTTGCGGTCTCTTGTGGTTCTGTACAAATTTTGGAGTTGTTTTTTCTATTTCTGTGAAAAATGCCATTGGAATTTTGATAGGGATTGCATTGAATCTGTAGATTGCTTTGTGTAGTATGGTCATTTTAACCATATTAATTCTTCCAATCCAAGAACATGGAATATCTTTCCATTTATTTGTGTCTTCTTCAATTTCTTTCATCAATGTGTTATAGTTTTCAGTGTGCTGATCTTCCACTTCCTTGCCTAAATTTATTCCTAAGTATTTTATTCTTTTTGGCGCTATTATAAATGAGATTTTATTTTTTAAAAATTGTTTTATTTTTTATTTTTTTTATTGAGGTAACCGGTTTATAACATTATATAAATTTCAGGTGTACATCATTATATAGCGAATTCCATGTACATTACATTGTCTTCACCACCAAAAGTCTAGTTGCCAACCATCATGGTACAAATGTGCCCTTTTAGTCTTTGTCTTCCCCTCCTTTCACCTCTGGTAACCACCAATCTATTTTCTGTGTCTATGTGTTTGTTTTTTTTTTTAATCTTCCACGTATGAGTAAAATCATATGGTATTTGGCTTTCTTTGTCTGACTTATTTTGCTTAGCATAATACCCTCAAGGTCCATCCATGTTGTGGCGAATGGCAAGATTTCATCTTTTTTTATGGCTGAGTACTGTTCCATTGTATATTTATACCACATCTTCTTTATTCATCCATTAATGGGCACTTAGGTTGTTTCCAACTCTTGGTTATTGTGAATAATACTGCAATAAGAATAGAGTTGCATATATCTTTTGAATTAGTGTTTTTTGGATAAATACACAGAAGTAGAATAGCTGGATCATATGGTAGTTCTATTTTTAACTTTTTGAGGAATCTCCATACTGTTTTCCATAGTGACTGCAAACAGTTTACATTCCTACCGGCAGCATACAAGGGTTCCCTTGTCTCCACATCCTCTCCAACACTTGTTATTTCTTGTCTTTTTAATAATAGCCATTCTGACAGGCATGAGGTGATATCTCACGGTTTTTCATTTGTATTTCCCTAATAAATAGTGATGTTGAACATCTTTTCACATGCCTGTTGGCCATCTGTAAAATCATCTTTGGAAAAATGTGAGATTTTCTGCCCTTTTTTGGGGGGTGTTTGTGGAAGTTTAGCCCTGAGCTAACATCTGCCGCCAATCCTCCTCTTTGTGCTGAGGAAGACTGGTCCTGAGCTAATATCTGTGCCCATCTTCCTCTACTTTATATGTGGGACGCCTGCCACAGCATGGCTTGACAAGTGGTGCCATGTCCGCACCCAGGATCCGAACTGGCGAACCCTGGGCTGCTGAAGTGGAATGTGTGAGCTCAACTGCTGTGCCACTGGGCTGGCCCCTCTGCCCATTATTTGATGGAGTTGTTTGGTTTTTTTTTGTTGTACAGTTGTAGGAGTTCTTTATATATTTTGGATATTAACCCCTTTTTTTGTTTACTTTTATTTACAGAAAAATGACTTGAAAACATCTTCTTCTGATTGGTAGGTTGTGTTTTTGTGTTGTTGATGGTTTCTTTTGCCAGGCAGAAGCTTTTTAGTTTGATGCAGTCCCATTTGTTTATTTTTGCTTTTGTTTCCCTTGCCCGAGGAGACCTTAAAAAAGATACTGCTAAGACTGATGTCAAAGAGGATACTGAGTATATTTTCTTCTAGGAGTTTTACGGTTTCAGGTCTTACATTTCAAGACTTTAATCCATTTTGAGTTAATTTTTGTGTATGGTGTAAGACAGTGGTCTGCTTTTAATCTTTTGATTGTGGCTGTCTGGCTTTCCCTGCACCATTTATTGAAGAGATTTTCTTTTCTCCATTGTATATTCTTGGATCCTTTGTCAAAAATTAGCTGTCCATAAATGTGTGGGTTTCTTTCTTTCTTTTTTTTTTTCTATTGAGTTAATGATAGGTTACAATCTTGTGAAATTTCAGTTGTACATTAATGTTTGTCATTCGTGTTGTAGGTGCACCACTTCACCCTTTGTGCCCACCCCCACCCCACCTTTCCCCTTGTAGCCACTAATCTGTTATCTTTGTCCACAATAAATGTGTGGGTTTATTTCTGAGCTCTCATTTCTGTTTCATTGATCTCTGTGTCTGTTTTTCTGTCAGTACCAAGCTCTTTTGATTACTGCAGTTTTATAAGATACTTTGAAGTTATGGAGAGTGCTACCTCCAGTTGTGTTCTTTTTTCTCAGGATTGCTTTAGCTATCGGAGTCTTTTGTTGTTCCACATAAATTTTAAGATTTTTTTGTTCTATTTCCATGAAAAATGTCACTGGGACTTTGATAGGGATTGCATTGAATCTGTAGATTGCTTTAGGTAGTATGGATATTTTAACTATGTTAATTCTTTCAATCCATGAGCACTGAATATCTTTCCATCTCGTTTTGTCTTCAATTTCTTTCAACAATGTTTCATAGTTTTCAGTGTACAGATCTTTTACTTTCTTGCTTAAATTTATTTGTAGGTATTTTATTCTTTCTGTTGCAATTGTAAAAGGGACTATGTTCTTAATTTCTTTCTGCTATTTTGTTGTTAGAGTATAAAACCACAACTGATTTTTTATGTTGATTTTGTACCTGGCAACCTTACTGTATTTATTTATTTTTTCTAATAGTTTTTTTTGTGGATTATTTAGTGTTTCCTATATATAAAATCATATCATCTGCAAATAGTGATTTTCCAATTTGGATGATTTTTATTTCATTTTCTTGCCTCATTACTCTGGCTAGGACTTCTGATACTATGTTGAACAAGAGTGGTGAAAGTGGGCATCCTTGTCTTGTTCCTGTTCTTAGAGGGATAGCTTTCAGTTTTTCACCATTGAGTATGATGTTAGCTGTGGGTTTGTCATATATGGCCTTTATTATGTTGAGGTACTTTCCTTCTATACCCATTTTATTCAGAGTTTTTATCATAAATGGATGCTGTATCTTGTTGAATGCTTTCTCTGAATCTAATGAGATGATTGTGATTTTTATTCTTCATTTTGTTAGTGTGGTGTATCACATTGATTTATTTGCGGATGTTGAACCATCCTTGCATCCTTGGAATAAATCCCACTTGATTGTGGTGTATGACCCCTTTTAATGTATTATTGTATTCGATTTATGAATATTTTGTTGAGCATTTTTGCATCTATGTTCATCAGTGATATTAGCCCATAATTTTCTTTTTTTGTGTTGTCACTGTCTGGTTTTGGTATCAGGGTAATGTTGGCCTTATAAAATGAGTTAGGAAGCATTTCCTCCTCTTCAATTTTTTGGAATAGTTTGAGAAGGATAAGTATTAAATATTTTTTGAATGTTTGGTAGAATTCACTAGACAAGCCTGGACTTTTGTTGTTTGGGAGATGTTTGATTACTCTGTCAATCTCCTTACTAGTGATTGGTCTATTCGGTTTCTCTATTTCTTCTTGATTCAGTTTTGGAAGCTCGTGTAATTTTAAGAATTTATCCATTTCTTCTAGGTTGTTCAATTTGTTTGTGTATAGCTCTTCATAGTATTCTCTTATAATCCTTTATATTTCTGTGGTACCCAATGTAATTTCTCCTCTTTCATTTCTGATTTTATCTGAGTCTTCTCTTTTTCTTAGTGAATCTAGCTAAAGTCTTGTCAATTTTGTTTATCTTTTCAAAGTACTAACTCTTAGTTTCATTGCTCTTTTCTATTGTCTTTTTAGTCCTATTTATTTCCACTCTGATTTTTATTTTCTCCCTTCTACTCATTTTGGGCTTTATTGGTTCATCTTTTTCTAGTTCCATTCCGAATGATAACCTTGCTGGGTAGAGTATTCTTGTTATAGGTTTTTCCCTTTCAGCACTTTGAATCTATCATACCACTCCTTTCTGACCTGTAAGGTTTCTGTTGAGAAGTCAGGTGATAGCCTTATGGGATTTCCTTTGTATGTAACTTGTTGCTTATCTCTTGTAGCTTTTAGGATTCTCATGATCTTTAATTCTTGATATTTTAATTATAATGTGTCTTGGTGTGCACCTCTTTGGTTCATTTTGTTTGGTGTTTCTGTGCTTTCTGTACCTGGATGTCTGTTTCCTTTCCTAGGTTAGGGAAGTTTTCGGCTATTATTTTTTCGTAAGTTCCTTGCCCCTTTGTCTCTCTCTTCACCTTCTGGGACACCTATAATGCAAATGCTTGATGTTGATATTGATATTGATATTAAAGTTTCCTTAAATTGTCCTTATTCTTCTTAATTCTTTTTTCTCTTCAGTTTGAGTGATTTCCTCTATTCTGTTGTCCAGATCACTGATCTGTTCTTCTGTGCTATCTCCTCTGTTCTTGATTCCCTTTGGTGAATTTTTTATTTCCCTTATTGTATTCTTCAGCTCTGATTGGTTCTTTTTTATACTTCTAATTCTTTGTTGAAGTTCTCACTGTGTTCATCTGTTTTTCCCAGTTCAGTGAGCATCTTTATGACTATTAATTTGTACTCTTTATCAGGTAGATTTTTAATCTCTGTTTTATTTAGTCCTTTTTCGAGGATTTACCCTTTTATTTGTTTTTTTTCTCCCCAAATCCCCACAGTACATAGTTGTACATCCTAGTAGGTTCCTCTAGTTGTGGCATGTGGGATGCCATCTCAACATGGCCTGATGAGTGATGCTGTGTCCGCACCCAGGATCCGAACCGGCAAAACACTGGGCTGCCAAAGCAGAGCACACGAACTTAACCACTTGGCCATGGGGCAGCCCGTGTCCTTTTATTTGGAATGTATTCCTTTGTCTCCTCATTTTTCCTACTTCTCTGTGCTTATTTCTATGTATTAGATAGATCAGCTGCATCTCTTGATCTTGGAAATGTGGCCTTATGTAGAGATGTCTTATGGGGCCCAGCAGCATGCTCCCCTCTTATCACCCATGTAAAATGCTCCAGGGTTGTCCCCTGTATGGGCTGCATATGCCCTTCTGTTGTGGCAGAGCTGCTATTGCTGCAGGTACACAGGTAGGCTAGGCTGGCTCCTAGACTGGCTGGTTGCAAGTCCCAGGCATGTACAGCTGTTACAGGCATGTTATTGGATGGGGCAAGCCCCCAGCATGGCTGGCTGTGAGGTCTAGTAGAGGACAACTACTGTGGGTTTGCTGGTAAGTGAGCTAGGTCTCTAGTGTGCCTAGTTGCTAGGCCGAGGGGCACACAACTGCTGCAGGTCTCCTGTGTGGCTGGCTGCAAAGCCCAGAGGCATTTGGTTGCCTCAGGTACGCTGGCGGGTGGGGAAGTTTTCTGGTGAGTCTGGGTGTGTGGCATATGGCATATGGCTATTACTAGTTTGCTTTGGGTAGGGTAGGCCTGTGGCTGTGTGGCCTGGGGGCATGCAACTGCCTCAGGTGCACTGATGGATGGGGCAGGTCCCAGCATGGCAGTGCACAACCATTTCAGGCATGTTGGTGGGTGGAGCAGATCCCCTGTGTGGTTGTTTGGGCAGACTTGCTGTGGGCAGGGCTGGTCTCTGGGGTGGGCTGCCTTTGCTGCCTAGTTGTACTCGATTGCTTCAGGTGCTCTACTGGGCAGGGCTGGCCCCTGTACTCAGAGGGTAGAAGAAGGATTCCAATGGTGCCTGCCAGCATCCGTGTCAGCACCACTGAACTAGGTCACACTAATGGCTGCTGCTAGTGTCTCAGTCCTTGGAGGATGGTCCCAGCCACCTCCTGCCTCTCCAGGATTCACTCTGAGTTTCATAAATGAGTCTCTTTTACCAAAGGACTATGTGATTTTCTATCTGGTGTTTTGTGCTGGTTTCTGGGTCTAGAGAGTCTGTGAATGGGCCCGTTAAGAGCATGTTTTCCTTTCCCTGAAGTTTTATGGTTTTCCTGGGCATAGTCTCCTTTGGTTTTCAAAGCTAGGCATTTTGGGTTATCACCTCTCTTGTGCTGGATCTAACATCTGGGGTGCCTAATGTGGAGCTCAAATGCCCTGCTCCTCTGGGAAAAGGTCTGCACCTTTGAGCTCTCTCCTGACTGTGAAGGGCTGGGGCTAGGGAGTGCTTTTTTTTTCCTCAGCAGGACTGTATCTCTGCCTCTTCCCTTTCTCTCTGTGTTGTCCCTTGTTGTGGAGGTTCTTTCATCCAGTTTCCAGATCTCTCTCAGAGGAATTTCTTCCATAGGTAGTTGTAGGTTTGTTGTGTCTGTGAGAGGAGGTGAGCTCAGAATTCTCCTATGCTACCACCTGGATTGTTTTCTTAATTTTTCTTTCTGTTAGTTCATTATTAGCGCATAGAAATGTGATTGATTTTTTTTTTATATTGTAAATTTACTGAATTCATTCATGAGTTCTACCACTTTTTTGGTGGAGTCTTTAGGATTTTCTATATATAATATGATGTCCTCTGCAAATAGAGACAATTTTACACCTTTCTTTCTGATTTAGTTGCTTTTTATTTCTTTTTCTTGCCTAATTACTTTGTCTAGGACTTTCAGTACTATGTTGAATAGGAGTGGTGAGAGTGGGCACCCTTCCCTTGTTCCTGATCTTAGAGGAAAAGCTTTTACCATTGAGTATGATAGCTGTTAGTCATAAATGGCCTTTATTATGTTGAGATATGTTCCCTCCAAGTTTAATGAGAGTTTATATCATGAAAGTATGTTGAATTTTATCAAATGCCTTTCCTGAATCTCTTGAGATGATCATTTGATTTTTATTCTTCATTTTGTTAATGAGGTGTATCACATTGATTGATTTACCTATGTCGAACAATCCTTACATTCTGGAATAAATCCCTACTTGATTATGGTGTGTGATCCTTTTAATGTCCTGTTGAATTCTGTTTGCTAATATTTTGTTGAATATTCTTGCATCTATGTTTATCAGGGTTATGAGCCTGTAATTTTCTTTTCCTGCAGTGTCCTTGTCTGGCTCTGGTATCAGGGTAATGCTGGCCTTCTAAAATGAGTTTGGTAGTGTTCTCTTCTATGTTTTAGATTTTGTTGTGCTCTTTCAATGCTGCTGCCATCAGCTGAATGATGCCTGTCTGAACTGTGATTTGACATGAGGCACTGCGTCAAAGACTTCAATGACTTCCCCAATAAATGGATGGTAATTAGGGCCTCAGAGCTCTGTACTTTGTTCCAGCAGATGGGCAGTCGGGAGCACTGCCCATGAATCAGGGGATGGGTACATCCCGGGTTGCCAACAGTTCCCGTATGGCCTTGACCCTGAAGACAGAGACAGAGGCATTGACTGACAACATTGCTTGCTTTGATGCCCTTGCCAATGCTCAGCCCTTCCAGGGTAGTAGGTGGAGCTGTACAAACTTGCCACCACCACTGTTGCTATCACACAGCTGCAAGGGGCTGCACACACTTCCACACAGGCACTGCTCTCAGGCCCCACTACTTGCCTCTGTGGCCATAGCTGGGCAAGGTTATTAGGTGACTTGTAAAAAATTCTTCCTTGGCAAACAGTCGGGAAGTGTTTCAGTATTTTAACAACTGATGTGATGTGGTAGATTGAATTATTCTCAGATCTTTACTCCTTCTGCCATGTCATTCTATAGTGCACTAGAGTGGGAGGAGTATGTTTCCCCACTACACTGATCTTGGGGTTGGCCATGTGACTTGTTTTGCCTAAAGGAATGTGGGCAGAATCAACAATTTGTCAGGTCTTTCTGAGAAGTGTATGCTCCAGATTGCCATTACCCTGTTACCCTGAGCCCAGAGTGAGACAGATGGATTAGATGGAAACTGACCTGAAGCTGGAACCAAATGTAGCTGCCCTGACACCTGAAACACCCTGTAGTCCCGGGAGAAAAAAAATAAGTGCTTGCCGTTACAAACTGAGTTTTGGAATGTTTTGTTATGCAGAAGTATTGCATAACAGCTGCCTGATACACAGGGCCAACTTGATGCATACCAGTGTGAGTAAGCACTGAGAGTAGATAATGAAAGATGTCCTATTATTACAGTTGTTTTGACTGTCTGAGAAAGTGCCCGGGAGGAGGGAGAGATGGAAGAGGCAAGGGCAAAGATTCAGTTGCAGAGATGTTCAAAGGCTACAATGGGGCAATGATGGACACCAGCATGTTTGCATGGAAAAGTAAAGCACCAGCGTCCAGGGAGAGGCTCCCAGGCATTTTTTGAGATGTACTTTCTTTCCAACTGGGGCTTGCAAGTCCTCTCTTGCGAACACTGTCATGTCACTGATGTGGTGTCCACTGGTCCAGGCCTGGAGAACAATTTGACAAAATATATCAAAGGGTTAAAGTGGGTATTATTTTCCTTTAACTCAGCTATTCTTCTTTAAGAATGTATCCTAAGGGAATAATTGAGCAGGTGAGAAAGATGGTACAAGTTTTTTTTTCTTATTTTATGATCTTGAAAAACTGGATATCTAACAGTAGAGAATATTGGAAAGCCTAGGTATCTAACAGTAGAGAATTACTTAAACAAATTAAGGCATGTATTCAATGAGATACTATACAGCCTTGACAATGAAATTATAAAAGAATGTTTATTGGTGGGGCTGGTCCGGTGGCGCAGTCATTAAGTTTGCACGTTCTGCTTCGACGGCCCGGAGTTCATCGATTTGGATCCTGGGTGCGGACATGGCACTGCTTGGCAAGCCATGCTGTGGCAGGCATCCCACATATAAAGTAGAGGAAGATGGGCATGGATGTTAGCTCAGGGCCAGTCTTCCTCAGCAAAAAGAGGAGGATTGGCGGCAGATGTTAGCTCAGGGCTAATCTTCCTCAAAAAAAAAAAAAAAAAGAATGTTTATTGGCAAGTAAAGATGTTTGTGATGGAGTAAATCAGATTAAGGGCCATATATTTATATTACATGTGAATATAGGTGAAGTCTTCATTGTGTGTGTTTATGCGACTTTGATTATAAAGTACCACACATGCACACATCACTGGAGACAACTCCATTCCTTAGGATCTCTTTTGGGGAGGACACTTTGTCTTTAAAAGAAATACTTTGGTGGAGATGGGATGTGAATCCTGAATAATAAAAAATATCCTAAGTGACAAATGGTTGCTAACTTGCCCTGAATAGTGAAGAAGTGTTTTGGAAGGAGGCGGGATCGGACAAGGCTGGACATTACGTGTGGGGAGGGAAGAGACCCTCTGAAATCTTCCTTGGCCTCCCCCAACCCCCTTCCTCCCTGACTCCCCCGCCTTCCCCAAGTGCAGCCCAGGAGGGACTTTGAGAGAACAGAGGGATCTAATGAGGGGAATTAGAAGTGGTTTCTGTGGAGCGTGTGATGCGAACTCCCTCCTCTGTCTTGCCTCTGGGCTCTTCCGTCTCATCGTCTACATTGTTCCCTGCTCACTTTGTACCAGTGGCTTCTTTTGAGAGAGCTTGAAGTGGAGGTTGAGGGGACAGCTCACAGAGTGTGGAAGAATGCACTTAAAGTATTAACAGTGATTGGTTCGGGCAATAAGAATTTGACTTTTTCCCTTCTGTTTCTTTGTTGTCCAATTAAAATATGTTAATTTGTATTGAAAGAATACCCCTCTTGTTGCTGGTTAAACTCGGAGGAATTGATCAACCTCTTCAGAGTCTTCCCTTGAGACAGCGGTTCCCCAGGACAGTCCCTCCCCGTAGGGCAGGCGCAGGTGGTCGGCTTCACTGTCGCTTCTCCGCATCCGTTGCCATAGGTATGGGTGCCTTTCAGCCATCATTATGGGAGAGTCTGTTCAGGACACTCTGATAAGAATTTGGAATCTGGGTATTTGGATCCATCCTTGATTCATAGTTTTTATTTTTTATTCTGCAATTCTACCTTAGAGAGTAGACTTGGAGAGGAGAAAGCCAAGACCTAACACATACTCAGTTTTTACAAATTTTGTTTCATTTATTTCTCACAACAGGCCTGATTTAATAGTGGAAACAATTGAGATTCGGAGAGGTGCATGACTTGCAGAAAGTCACACCGTAGCCCTGGGTGATTCCAAATCAATCGACACTAAAGTGCTTTTTTCTTTATAATTCCAAGGGGCCAGAGGTGAAAATTTAAAGAATCTGGCTGAGGCTATTTAATCAAGGGGGTAAAAAGTATCTTACTTATAGACAATGTCTACCATCCACTATTTTCTTTTTCTTCTGAGCAAGAAATAGGAGGGAAAAGACAAAAACTGCAGCTTGAGGGAATGAGGCTAGCAGTTATGGAAAAAAGAATCCTTGACAGTGACGTGACGTTCCTCGGACACTGGAGTTGATTACCAAGTATTTATTCAGACTGAGCTAAAGGTGCTCTTATCTATAAACTGCCTGAGAGGTGAGAGCACAGACAAGTTGATCTCCACAGCCCCTTGTAACAAGTTTCCTATATCAATCGTGGTCCAGTTAGAGAAACATCAATGGAAGGGAGATTACAAGGAATCAGTTACTGCATCAGTTATCTGTTGTGCGGTAACAACACCCTAAAACTAGTAGCTTAAAAGAATAGCTATTCATTATGGCTCACCAGTCCACTGGTCAACTGGATTCTTCTTCTGGTCTTGAGTACGCTCCCTTATGTGTCTGTGGTGGGTGTCAGGGCAGCTGGGTGCCTCTGATTCTGGGGTCTGGCTGATCGTTGGTTAGGGCACTAGGATTTTCCTCCATGAGGTCTCTCATCCTTCAGCAGGCTGGCCCAGATTCCTTCAAAAGGCAGCTCTGCAAGATTCCAAGAAGAAGCATGCCAGGTCTTTCGGTCTAGAATCAGAAGTCACACAATATTGCTTTGGTTGCAATTTGTTGGCCAAAGCAAGTCATGAGGCCAGCCCGAACTCAAGAGGGGAAGTCTAGGGAAACAGACTATCTTTTGATGGGAGGAGATTTGTAATCACATTGCAAAGGGGAAATAATTGGAAGGGATTAATTGGGACCATTTTGCCAACAGCCTATTATAGTTATAATGGTATTAGGAAAGCTGGAGGAGTAAAAGGAAAAGAAAGGTTGTGCTAAGGATTAAAAAGGAGCAGAGGAGGTCACTTGATGAGGAAGCTGCTGGTCTGGAGCCCACATAGGCAGTGCTGGGACCTCTGAGGGAGGTGTGCCCTGCTGCTGCTTTTGCTGGAATTGCTAAAGAGGCACCACCTCTGCTCATGGTAGAACCAGGACACTTCTCCTCCTGGTAGTTCATGTTGGCTGAACCTAATCAAAAGCCCCTGGCAAGAGAATCTGGAAATCCAGTGTGCAGGCTTCCAGGCCTGGCAGTATAGAGTAGGTTGTAGGAGGGAGAGTGTGGGGCTGCAAACAGACAGGGAAACAACTGCCTCACCCCTGTGGAATTCTTATCACATTAAAGCTTTCAGATCTATTGATCTAAGGTGCTAGGATTCTCAGGGAGTGGTGAACTATGAGCCCCATTCCAAAAATAGATACTGGCTGAGTCAACTGTGAATTGGTGAAGAATTCTCGGGGAATTACTCTTGCTGATTTTGACCTGTAACTTGGCTGGAGATGGGGCCATGGACAAGATAACTAATTTGAATGGGCCAGAAAGTTGGATTTCAGTCCCATTCATCATTATCTCAAAGGAGATTATCTGTATGGAGAAGCAAAAGATATAAAAATCTTGATGTTTGCCATTGACATGTTGCTTGGCCAATGGTCTTAGCCATCAGCTCAGAGTATTTGCATGGAGGTGCACGTGAGTGGGGTATAGAGAGGTGGGTAATCAGAATGAAATCATGCAAGAATATTAATCAAATGGAGATGATTAGGCAAGTCAGTCTGGTAAAGGTCTGTAAAAAGACACAACTCTGGGTTCTTTAATGAGAAGAATGAATTTACGGACATTGTTAGAGAAATCCAGTAGCTTCCACTTAAGAGTCAGTTGATGACTAATTACTGCAGCTGTGGCAACACCCCAAAGATGGGGCAAGTGGCGCCAAGGCAGAAGGCAGGGTGACAAATTATACAAGGATGACTCTGCTACTGGGGAGTTTATAAAAATTCTGCGCTGAGCACCTCACAAGCCTAATTATGGATCCTGAAGTCATTTAAACATATAATGGACTGATCTGGCACAAATATGTGTTAAATATGCATTACTTTCTCTAAGAACTATTTAACAGTGATTATTTATACCAAGGCTTTATCAATTAGTATTTGAAATGGGCTGCAAATGTGAACAAACATAACTACATAACCTGAGCTCTTTAAGACACTTTAGAAATCATCTCCTTCTCCCCTCATCATGCATAGAATGACACTACGGTCCAGAAAGTTGAGGGGCTGGTCTGAGGTCACCCAGCTGATTCGAGAGAAAATCAGGACTAGAACCCAGGCTATGTGACTCCTGTTGAGTGGGTTTCTAGTGCTTTTACTATAATTTGTAACTTGTATTTGGACAGAGGCCAGGCCTGTGTCTAAATGAAACTTCAAGATAGTGTTTTCTGGATTCATCTGGATCACCCATGGTACTTTTTCAAAAGAGATCTGCCCGGAGCCCAGCCCAGAACTTCAGAGGCAGAATTCTGAGGTGAGAGAACACCACCTTAGGACTTTTTGTTTTCAAAAAACTTCCTTACACATTTCTGATGCCCTGCCCGCCTCTTCCCTTGCCCAACCCTGTATAATCACATGGTGTTAGGCATTGGTTGGCAGAAGAGAGAATTCTTTCTGGATGCCTACACACTTCCAGTTAGATAAGGCTTTTTCCTGAAGCCCTTGACTGAGTGATTTCCTGAGGGGCTCACGTGCTGTACGCCCTCACTAGAAATTTCCATGTGCCCATCCTTTATACTGAGAGTAAAAATGTTGAAGTTGCAGCATTAGCCATCCTCAGGTTGGCTCCCCTAAGTATCCATTGTCCAGAAAATTACAGGATGATGCCCAGTTCAGGCCACCTCAAATATCGATTCCCCTGCGCCAGGCTGTTGGCGAGTTTACCAATGGTGAGTGTAAGTTATAATCAGAGAGAGGAGCCAGCTCTAGGGATAAATGAGTCTCTCTTATCAGTGTGGCATCTGCAGCTCCTAAAGCAGTACCTGGCACATTTTGGTGCTCAGTAAATATTTGTTGACTGAATGAAAAGGAGCTCCTTACTGGGTGCCAGCTTGAGATAGCTGTACTTAATGTATCTTGAGTCAGTAAGTGTCCTTGTTCCAGGAACGTGGTTGGATCTGAGTGTAGTTGGGATTCATCCAGTAAAGCTCCACAGGGCCTAATGTACGATGATAAATCATAACCCTCCTAGGTGTTCAGAATCAATTTCACACCTCATCTGTTATCCTGAGCAGAATGTGTGAGAAAGTCCCCTCACTGTGGCAATACATCAGCTCACAAAAATAAAAAACGCCTGAAGATCAGAAAAGGGAACACTGTTATAGTCCGTGGTGCTTAATCAGCTTCCCAGACATTGATGGATTTCAGGGGATATTTACATTTGAATCACGGCATCCAGAATGTCTCAAACAGAGCCCATAGTTTATGGGCAGCATGGAAGCAATTAAAAAAAATCATTTCTCCTTATCTCTGGTTAGAAACTAGGTCTCTCTTTGTAGAACTATTTTCTCTGTAAGTAGAAAAATAAGAAAAAACAGGATAAAGTGCTATCTAGAGTGATGCTAGGCAGGGCTGCCAGAATCCTCCCTCTGTCCACGACAGACATCATAAGCTGATCAGTCTGTTTTCCTGCTGAGCCTGGTACAGTCTCATTACTTCTCAATCCAAGGCTCTACGAAGCCACTGCTGGTTGATCTGAGCTGGCATCTTGAACTGAACTTCACTGGCCAACGGTGATCTGGAGTTCTTCTGTGACTATTATTTCTCTGGAAAGCTAATATTAGCAGGCAATTAGACGATGAAGGGCAAAGCAAATGAAATACCATAGGTTTGGATAGTATCTTGAGTTAGTCAGCTGGGCAATTCTCTTGCTTTTGGGCAGGATAATAGTCAAAGCCAGGGACTGAAGATGATTTCCTCAATGGCAGTGTTTCACCAACTGAGACTTTGGGGCCACAGGCATCAGAATCACCTTGGTGATAAAGTAGGTGTTAGTGCCTCACTCAAGACTTACTGCATCAGAACCTCTGGGTTTGAAGCCAGGGACACTGCAATGGGACAAGTATCCCTGTGTGTCTGAGTCACTCTAAAATTGGAGAACCACTGCCCTGTGGAGACCTGGGTTCTAGTCCCAGCTCCGCCACTCACTTGCTGCGTGAACTTGGGCACACCCCTTAGCTGAGCCTCAGTTTCCTTATTGCAAGGAGGAATAATAACATGTGTGCTGTCTATGTCCTAGGGCAGCCATGAGGCTCATTTGAGATGAAGACTCCTGAGAATGCTTTGAAAGGAAATAAGTGCTAAAAGCATCTAGTATATTCTTGTCCACCTGTTAAACTAGGTGGGAGGGTTAGCGAATTTGGGTGGATTTTTGAAAGTTTATTTTAACTTTATCAGGAGTCAGTGATCTACTAAAAACCAGAATGACACAGGAGAAAGACAAAACTTTGCTGAGGAGACCAGGGCGATTATTAGCAACCACAGTTACAAATTAGAATCACGTGGGGAAATTTTAAATCTACCTGAGCCCTGGCCCCACCTAAGACGGAGTTGAGGAGAACCCAGGGAGTAGGCTGGGGCTGTGGCAGCTCTTTCGGGAGCCATTCTGGTTTCTCTTCTTCCCGAGGAATGGCTGACTTGTTTTTCTCTTAGGTCTATTGACTTCCCAGTATTCTCTTAGCACATTTCATTTTATTTAAGTTACTCAGGCTCACGTTTGTTGCTTGCAACCGGAAAACCTTAACTGCTATCTCATTAACTGGTTTACCCTCAAAACTGGGGACTGCGGGTGTCTTGTTCACCTCTGGATCCTGAGAGATTAGCACAGTTCCTGACACACATTGGAGGTTAAAAATCGGCTTCACAAATAAATTGAGAGCTACCCAAGTGTTATCCCACTGGGAGAGATACAACCCAGGTTTCCTCAGAGCGAAGAGAGAAATACGTGCAAAGGTCTAGGCATTTAAATCTAGACACTCGGAGATCTCGTCAAGATGGTGCTGAGAGCAGACGTTGAACTTGCCTCCTCCCACGAACACAACTAGGTTACAACAATTTTGGGAAGAATCACCCTGGATTGAAAACCGAAAACTGGATAAAAAGAACCCTCACGACAAGGGACAGTCCTAACGAAGGCAGAAGAGGCAGTAACTCCGGCAAGAGAGGAAAAAAGCCACCTTTGGGAGCAGCAGAGCTTCTCAGCTGGCCAGGCGGGAGCCACCCTAAGGTACGAGCTCTCCCTGGAGAAGTGAGGTCCGGAGCGGGGGCAATACTGCTATAACCATCCTTTGGACTCAGCCCAACTGAGACGGGGGTCTTACTGTCTGGCTTTGCTGGCTATTAACTGCAGCGAGGATGCCCCCAGAAAAGCTATCGGCTGAAAGCCGAAAAGATCCGGGTCTTAAAGGGCCCACGCACAAACTCACTCATTGCAGAAAACTAAAATCACCAGAGAGAAGGCTGACTGTCCTTTGGTGAAACAAGACTCACCTGGTCGGCTCTGGGGGCATCTTGGTGAGAGGAGGGTCCTCTCCGGAGACTAAGACATTGGTGGGGGCCATTGTTCTGAGCTGGTCCAGGCGTGCTGATATGGGCACCGGTGGGGGCCATTGAAGTGCATTCCTTGGGCTGTTAGCCCAGGGGTCTGCCACACCCACAAGAGCACGGATTTAATCCAGTTCAGCCAGGGCAGGCAGCCCGCCCTAGGGACTGGCCCCACCTAACAGCAAGCCCTCAGGCTACTTCTCAGCCTGCATTGACTGAGTGCCTTGATCCTCTACAGGTAGGCAAGGGTGTCTGCCTCTGTGGGGCAGGGCCTGTGTGAGGACCAGGTGAACTGTGGGGGGCATTGGGGGAGAAGTGGGGGCCTCTGCAGTGTGGCGTTGGGGTACGCTCCAGGGGGTTGAGAAGTGTGCACGGACCAGGACTGTGTTGACAGTGTATGTGGTCCAGTGTGGGGTGAGGCTTATCAGTGGCAGAAGACTTGTGCTTCACAAATAGCCATAAAAAGGATCAGCCCTACCTTCCAAAGCCTGAAACAACTGAGGGCCCCCATGCCAAGGGCCAGCATCACTCAGCTGCACTCCTAAGAGAACTGACAACAGCCTTGTTGGCCTCAGGCCTATCCAACTGTAGCCCCTGAGTCTAGCAACCAGCTACACTGGGTACCAATTAAGAGGACACTTGCAATAAGAGTGTGCTAATAGACTTTGTAGCCAACAGTGCTGAGGCCCTCCAAACCGGATTTACAAACAGCTGGCCAGGGAAGGAAAGATCAGACTCCCTGGGTACCTGCACTGGGAGCAACCCTGCCACAGCAGAGGAACACAAGTAGCCCACAAAGGGGTCACTCCTGGTTCTTATGGACTGGTGATGAGAGGGAAGCACACTGCTGGGCCTCATAAGGCATCTCATACATAAAGCCACTTCTCCAAGATCAGGAGACATAGCCGACTCACCTAGCACAAAGAAAATAGCACAGAGAAAGAGGCATAATGAGGAGGCAAAGGAATACTTTCCAAGCAAGGGAACAGTACAAAACCCCAGAAAAAGAACTAAGTGAAACAGAGACTAGCGACCTACTGGACAAAGAATTCAAACAAAATATAATGAGGATGCTCACAGATATGCAGAGAAGAATGAATGAATACAGTGAGCACATCAGCAAAGAACTGGAAGACATAAAAAAAAAACCAATCAGAAATGAAGAATACAATACTCGAAATGAGAAATTCACTAGAGGGACTCAATAGCTGAGTAGAGGAAGCAGAAGAATGGATCAGCGAGCTAGACGAAAGACTAGAGGAAATCACCCAAGCAGAAAAGAAAAGAGAAAAAAGAATTAGACAAAATGAGAACAGTGTAAGGGAACTCTGGGACAATATCAAGCGTGCTAACATTTGGATTATAGGGGTCCCAGAAGGAGAAGAGAGAGACAAAGGGGCAGAAAATTTATTTGTCGAAATAATAGAGGAAAATTTTCCTCACCTGGGGAAGGAAACAGACATCCAAGTTCAGGAAGCACAGAGAGCTCCAAACAAGAGAAGCCCAAAGAGGCCCACACCAAGACATATTATAATCAAAATGTCTAAAATTAAAGAGAGAATCCTAAAAGCAGCAAGAGAAAGGCCACAAGTGGCATATAAAGGGAAGCCCATCAGGCTATCATCAGACTTCTCAGCCGAGACCCTACAGGCGAGAAGAGAATGGCACGACATATTTAAAGTGCTAAAAGGAAAAAACCTACAACCAAGAACACTCTATCCATCAAGGTTGTCATTCAGAATGGAAGGAGAGATAAAGAGCTTCCCAGACAAGCAAAAATTAAAGGAGTTTATCACCAATAAACCAATTTTGCAAGAAATGCTGAAGGGACTTCTTTAAGTGGGAAAGCAATGACCACAAATAGAAAAAAATTATCAAAAAACCCCAAAACAACAACAACAACAACAAAAAAGGCAATAAAATCACTTGTAAGGTAAAAGAATAATAAAGGCAGCAGATCAACTACCTGTGAAGATAATATGAAGGTTAAAAGATAAATGTACTAAAATCACCTATTTCAATGATAAGAGGGTAATGGATAGACACACACTAAACAAAAGACTATATATGATGTGAAAAACATATAATATGGGAGGAGGGGAGTGAAAAAGTAGAGCTTTTAGAAAGAAGTGAAGCTAAAGAGTCTATCTACTCAATTTAGACTGTTCCATGCATAGTGTATTAAATAGGATCCTCATGGTAACCACAAACCAGAAACCTATAACAAGCAGGAAAAAAGTAAGACAAAAGAAATCAAACATATTACTAAAGATAGCCATCAAACCACAAAAGAAGAGAGCAAGAGAAAAAGAAAGGAATTGAGAAGAACTACTAAAACACACCCCCCAAAAAAGAAAAAGTGACAAAATGGCAATAAATACATATTTATCAATAGCTACTTTAAATGTCAATGGACTAAATGCTCCAATCAAATGCCATAGGCTGGCCAACTGGATGAAAAAACAAGATCCATGTATATGCTGCATACAAGAGACATACTTCAGACCTACAGACACTCACAAACTGAAAGTGAAAGGATGGAAAAAGATATTCCATGCAAATGGCAAAGAAAAGAAAGCAGGGGTAGCAATACTAATATCAGACAAAATAGACTTCAAATCAAAAACTGTGATAAGAGACAAAGACGGGCACTACATAATGATAAAGGGAACAATCCAACAAGAAAATATAACACTTGCAAATATCTATGCAACCAACACAGGAGCACCTAAATATATAAAGCAATTATTAACAGACATAAGAGGAGAAATAGACAGTAACACAATAATAGGAGGGGACTTTAACACTCCACTTACACCAATGGATAGATCATCCAAACAGAAGATCAATAAGGAAACACTCGCCTGAAAGGACACATTAGACCAGATGGACTTAGTAGATATATACAGAACATTCCATCCAAAAACCACAGAATACACATTCTTTTTACATGCCCATGGAACATTCTCTAGGATTGATTACATATTAGGCCACAAAACAAGTCTCAATAAATTTAAGAAGATCAAAATAATACCATGCAGCTTTTCTGACCACAAAGGTATGAAACTGGAAATCAACTACAGAAAGAAAACCAGAAAAGCCACAAAAATGTGGAGATTGAACAAAATGCTACTGAACAATGATTGGGTCAATGAAGAAATTAAAGAAGAAATAAAAAAAATTCCTGGAGACAAATGAAAATGAAAACACGACATGTCAAAATCTGTGGGACACAGCAAAAGCGGTTCTACGAGGGAAGTTTATAGCAATTCAGGCCTACCTCAACAAAGAAGAAAAATCCCAGCGCACCTAAAGGTACTGGAAAAAGAACAACAAACAAAGGCCAAAATCAGCAGAAGGAAGGAAATAAAAATCAGAGCAGAAATAAACGAAATAGAGACTAAAAAAACAATAGAAAACATTAATGAAACCAAGAGCTGGTTCTTTGAAAAGATAAACAAAATTGACAAACCCTTAGCTAGACTCACCAAGAAAAAAAGAGAGAAGGCTCAAATAAATAAAATCAGAAATGAAAGAGGAGAGATTACAACGGACACCTCGGAAATACAAAAGATAATAAGAGAATACTATGAAAAGCTATATGCCAACAAATTGGATAATCTAGAAGAAATGGATAAATTCTTAGAAACATACAACCTTCCAAAACTGGACCAAGAAGGTGTAGAAAATTTGAATAGACCAATCACCAGGAAGGAGATCGAAACAGCAATCAAAAACCTCCCAAAAACTAAAAGTCCAGGACCAGATGGCTTCCCTGGTGAATTCTACCAAACATTCAAAGAAGACTTAATACCTATCCTTGTCAAACTCTTCCAAAAAATTGAAGAGGAGGGGAGGCTTCCTAACTCCTTCTATGAAGCAAACATTATCCTGATACCAAAACCAGACAAGGACAACACAAAAAAAGAAAATTTCAGGCCGATATCACTGATGAACATCGATGCAAAAATCCTCAACAAAATACTACCAAATCGAATACAACAATACGTTAAAAAGATCATACATCATGATCAAGTGGGTTTCATTCCGGGGATGAAGGGATGGTTCAACATCCACAAATCTATCAACGTGATACACCACATTAACAAAATGAAGAATAAAAATCACATGATCATCTCAATAGATGCAGAGAAAGCGTTTGACAAGATACAGCATCCATTTATGATAAAAACTCTAAATAAAATGGGTATAGAAGGAAAATACCTCAACATAATAAAGGCCATATATGACAAACCCACAGCAAATATCATTCTCAATGGAGAAAAACTGAAAGCTATCCCTCTAAGAACAGGAACTAGACAAGGATGCCCACTGTCACCACTCTTATTTAACATAGTATTGGAAGTCCTAGCCAGAGCAATCAGGCAAGAAAAAGAAAGAAAAGGGACCCACATTGGAAAAGAAGAAGTGAAACTGTCACTCTTTGCAGATGACATGATTTTATATCTAGAAAACCCTAAAGAGTCCACTAAAAAACTTTTAGAAATAATAAAGGAATACAGTCAAGTTGTGGGATACAAAATCAATGTACAAAAATCGGTTGCGTATCTATACACTAACAACGAAGTAGCAGAAAGAGAAATTAAGAATACAATCCCATTTACAACTGCAACAAAAAGAATAAAATACCTAGGAATAAACTTAACCAAAGAGGTGAAAGATCTGTACACCGAAAACTATAAAACATCGTTGAAAGAAATCGAAGAAGACACAAAGAAATGGAAAGATATTCCGTGCTCTTGGATTGGAAGAATTAATATCGTTAAAATGTCCATACTTCCTAAAGCAATCTATAGATTCAACGCAATCCCTATCAAAGTTCCAAGAACATTTTTCACAGAAGTAGAACAAAGAATCCTAAAATTTATATGGAACAACAAAAGACCCCGAATAGCCAAAGGATTCCCGAGAAAAAAGAACAAAGCTGGAGGTATCACACTCCCTGATTTCAAATTATACTACAAAGCCATAGTAACCAAAACAGCGTGGTACTGGCACAAAAACAGACACACAGATCAATGGAACAAAATTGAGAGCCCAGAAGTAAACCCACACGTTTATGGACAGCTAATATTCGACAAGGGAGCCAAGAGCATATGATGGAGAAAGGAGAGTCTCTTCAATAAATGGTGTTGGGAAAACTGGACAGCCACATGCAAAAGAATGAAAGTACACCATTCCCTTACACCATGCACAAAAATCAACTCAAAATGGATTAAAGACTTGAATGTAAGACCTGAAACTATGAGACTTCTAGAAGAAAACATAGGCAGTACGCTCTATGACATTGGTCTGAGCAGCATATTTGCAAGTCCCATGTCTGACAGGGCAAGGGAAACAAAAGAAAAAATGAACAAATGGGACTACATCAAACTAAAAAGCTTCTGCACAGCAAAGGAAACCATCAACAAAATGAAAAGACAACCCAACAATTGGGAGAAGATATTTGCAAACCATATATCAGATAAGGGGTTAATACCCAAAATATACAAAGAACTCATACAGCTCAACAACAAAAAACCCAACAATCCAATTAGAAAATGGGCAAAAGATCTGAATAGAGGTTTCTCCAAAGAAGATATACAGATGGCTAACAGGCATATGAAAAGATGCTCAACATCATTAGCTATCAGGGAAATGCAAATCAAAACTACAATAAGGTATCACCTCACTCCAGTCAGAATGTCTTTAATTAACAAGACAGGAAACAACAAATGTTGGATAGGGTGTGGAGAGAAGGGAATCCTTGTTCACTGCTGGTGGCAGTGCAAACTGGTGCAGCCACTATGGAAAGCAGTATGGAGCATCCTCAGAAAATTAAGGATAGATCTACCATATGATCCAGCTATTTCACTGCTGGGGATTTATCCAAAGAACTTGAAAACACAAAGGCATAAAGATACTTGCACCCCTATGTTCATTGCGGCATTATACACAGTAGCCAAGACTCGGAAGCAACCTAGGTGCCCATCAAGGGATGAATGGATAAAGAAGATGTGGTATTTATACACTATGGACTACTACTCAGCCATAAGAAATGATGAAATCCGGCCATTTGTGACAACATGGATGGACCTTGAGGGTATTATGCTGAGTGAAATAAGTCAGAGAGAGAAAGTCAAATACCATATCTCACTCATAAGTAGAAGATAAAAACGACAAAAAAAAAAAAAACCCACATAGCATTGGAGATTGGACTGGTGGTTACCTTTGGGGAAGAGGGGAGGGGAGAGGGAAAAGGGGTGATTAGGCTCACGTGTGAGGGGATGGACTATAATTAGTGTTCGGGTGGTGAACATGATGTAATGTATACAGAATTCAAAATATGATGTACATCCGAAAAAAATAAAAATTAAAAAAAAAACCCTTTGCCCAATAAAAATGCAAAAAAAAAAAATCTAGACACTCAGGGACTGTGGTGGTTGTTTGTGAACACTGTGGAGATGCAGATGTGGGTAAGTCTTAATGAGTTTGCAGTAAATAAAATTTTATAAATAAAGAATGAAGGAAAGAAAGTAAATTCTTGTTGGAACACAGCCATGCTCACTCACGTATGTGTTGTCTATGACAGCTTTTGCACTCTGATGGCCGAGTTAAGTGGTAGCAACAGAGACTGAATGGCCTGCAAAGGCTAAAATATTTACTCTCTGGCCCTTTACAGAAAATGTTTAATGGTCTAATGGTCTAGATTCCATATACGAGTGTGGGCTGGATATCCTCCTTTTGCCCCTCCAAGACACCGTTCCACCCCTTCCAGCCTGTTCGGTGCTCCAGGAGGCTGGCCTGTGTGGTAGGATCTATGGCAGCTTCTCTCAATGTGTGGACCTGCGTTCAGCATCACCCGTGATCTTGTGGCAAATTCTTGAGCCCACCCCAGACCAACTGAATCAGAAGCTCTGGGGGTAGGGCCCAGGAAGCCTTGTTTTGACAGCCCTCGGGTGATCCTGATGTATGTTAGCTTGAGAACCACTGGTCTATGGCAATGTGTTCCCTTGTCCTTTGGCTTCAGGTCAATATCTGCCAGTGAGGAACATTGGTAAGAGATGGAAGGGAGGAAAGAAAGTAAGGTGAGGTATTTATTCACCGTCTCCCCCACCATGGGTTCCTTCTCCAAACTGGGTTCCATTAGGCACAACTGTTCTCTCTCCTCATCCCATTTAGGCCTTGTCACAGAAGCCTCTACTGCCAGACTGGGGTTCACACAGCTGCAGCGTTTCCCTATAGCCTTCCTTCACCTTTGTAAATAGTCCCTTTATTAATGTTCCTCAAATTATGCTAACGTGACTGTGCTTCTTGCTGGAAACTTGACCAATATAACATATAAAATAGTAACTTGTAAGCTGTCTTATTATAAAGACAGAATGAGCGATAGGAAGGGTTTTGGGAGTCCAGAGGGTAGAAAATCTCTACAGAAAGTTTTAGGGCCTGAAACACTCACAGATGGCTTCAGAGGAGGTGTGACCTCAGCTGCTCTCTTAAAGATGGGTAATATGCACCTAAATAGGAGGCAGGCTTCCAAACTAGGGGATTGCTGTACGTAAAAGCACAGAGGTAGGAAGTATATATGACTTTTTGGGCAACAGTGAGTCACTGAATTTAGCTGACATATTTATTGGGTTCGAGAACCAGTGTTGCAGGCCGTGGGGTGCTACCGAAACTTTCTAAGCAGATAAATGATGTAGAGAGAGCTTAAGAATGAGCCTGAACAATCCAGAATTTGGTGCTTGGGAAGACAGACTTTGGGATTGGAGAGACTCAAGTTAAAATCCAGCTTTGCCTCAGACTGGCTGTGTCATTTGTAAGTAATTTAATGTCTCTGAGCCTTAGGTTCCTCTATAAAACAGAAGTGGGCTACCTTGCACAGACGTTGTAAAGATTGTGAGGAGTTGCACGTAGAACATTAGCACAGTGCCGAGAACACTCAGGAAATGGTGTCATTACTGTGGTCACTCTTATTATCCTTCTTAACTACAAGAATTTATGGAGTGTTTGATAGGCGTGAATATTAAAAAGGGGTTTTCTGTGGCCTGGGCTCTGACAGCCGGCGGATACAGGATCATTGAGTGCTGAGCCTTTCCTTTGAAGGCCTTCTGGAGAAGTGGCTGTGCTGGCGCTAAGCAAGCTACTTTGCCTACGGCCCTCTCTAAGGGACGTAGGGTCAAAAGGCTCTCGTTTAGGAAAATGAGAAATCACTTGTGCATCCTTAATTTAAAATGCAAGGGAGGAGGTAGAATTTTCTCCTCAGAGAATGCCACAGAGAACAAAAATACGTCGCATATGAAGACACTGGTGTTTCCTTGGGGCTTATTGGCAGGTGGTTTCATTTGGGGGTGGGGTCTTTTGACCATTTTTAAAATGAGCAATTCTCCACCAAGACGTATTAGTGGAATGCAGACAAATAATTGAATAATTTGGGTGTGGCAGCCTCTGTTCTCTCCTGATGCTGCTTTGAAGTAGGATTTGGAAGTCTGATCCATCTCCCAAGTAGATACAGCTCTGAAGAGTGTCCCCAAGAAGTGACATTTAACTGAAGATTGTGTGGGGCGATTAGAAGAGGGGCCTACCTTATACATGATAGGGCAAAATCTCCTATGGACTCCCTTTATACCTCTCCTCCTTCTCCTTAGAGGAGTTCTTCCTTGTAAGACACCTTTTGCATCCTTTCTTTTTTTATCACAAATGTCCAATATTAAAAAAGACTTTGCTCTCTCTCTCTGAGCTATGTCATGCTCACCCTGTGCTTGCACATCTTCACTCAGCAAAACCTGCCATAATAAGGTATGTTACTGATTTCATTTTTCCCCTTAGGAATCAGGGTAGATTACATTAAAGCTTCTATTCACCATGTTCCAGTGGGAGTGAGGTGGATGGAGTTCAGCTAATGGTGGTGTGGTGAATTCCAAATATAAGGATGCTGGGCTGTGACTTTCTAGGGCTGGACAGAGAGAGAGAGAGAGCCTTGAAGACAGTGGACTTTCCGATTGTTGCTCTGCCTACCCTCTTTTGATGGTAGTAATTGAAAATCTTCTCTTGGGCTAGTCAGCTTTCTGAAATAGAATTATCCGATCTGCTTGGGAGGGGCCTCGGGGGTCTTGGGGCCAGCGTTCTAGGAGCTGAGGGTCTAACTTTTTGTTCAGGGAGGGCCTCGCTTTCTGCCTGGGCTCTCCTGATTTTCCCTCTTGCAGAGGTTTTGTTTCATCCTCTCCAGAGAGGAAACCTCCCCGCTGGCTTGAGGAGTGGCAATCTCCTGCCTGCACCCTTGAGGAGAGGAGAGTGGTTTCAGGCTTTCCACTCCTTGTTTTCAGCCCTACTCCTTGGCCGCTCTTTTCAGCGTTACCTGGTTCCTCTGATTCCAGAGCCTTTCTGAGGTCTGCTGGCAGGAGCTGCCTGGATTCGTCTTGGTTTCTCAGCCTGCATGTCCTTTGCAGAGAGAAGAAGGCTGAAATCTAAATCAGTTACCACGCTTTCATTTCTTTTCTTTTTTCCTAAGTTTTGTCCACTTCTTTTTTGCTTCTATTTCTTTCCTTTTCTCTTTGTTCTTGAGGATTTATACCTCTCTACTCCCTTAACTCATATTCTAGTGGGATTTTAGGAGACAGGAGAGAGAAACGTGTAGTCAATCCACTATTTTTAAACGGAAGTTGGGCTGACGTTCCATGTTTCAAAAGTTAACTCTGTCATCGTTGGTTATTTGGGTTTGTCTGGCTTTCATTAACCAGAGTCATTGGATTTCATCTTGGAAGACCTAGGGAGATTTCTCTTAGGTTTCAGAATTTGTCTTTAGAAGACTTTCATCCAAGGAGCTGATACCTTCCCTATTGTCAAAGCTTGCATGGGTGAGCAATGCATCCATTCAAGAGAGAGTGGGGCAGAAAGTCTTATCAATCTGGACCTATCAGCCTGGACCAGGGGGCCTTCCATCTGCCTAGGAAATCTGCCATTATTGCTGAGCTATATGAGTTATTAAAGAAGGCCTAAACATCCCTCAAAGTCATAGTTTTTAGGCCCCTGTGTTTATATATCTACAGTCATTATTATCATTTCTAGGTGTGTTCTCTGCTTTGCGGGGATTCCATGTTAATCTGTTTCTTTCTTCTGTCTCCCTCTTGTATCTCTTTGGCCCTTCAAAACATACTGATGTGGCTGCTTCTCCACTTGCTTGGTGGGGTCCTTCTACCATTTCACTTCTACTTCTTCATAGACTCTTGAGCTATGAAGCTATGAAGGATTTTAGAGATCATCTAGTGGCTTCAAACTTGTTTCTACAAATTAAAAAGAATTTTCCTTAAACAAAATCTCGGGGAAAGCCTTGTATGGGAAACATGTAGGATGAGAGCTGCTCTGGGGAACGTGGGGAAGGAACCTGTCCATCCCCACGCAGGGGATGGAGGTTCAACAGAAAGGGATTCAACACCCCTGACCCCATTTAACTCTGGTCTTGAACATGAGGGGCTGAGTCCTGGAGAGGGAAAGTAATTTGCACAAGGTCATGTAGTGGATTAGTCCAGGATTTGAATCAAGGTGTCTTTCCACTTTACTTCTTTTTCAAGATCCACAAAGAATGAAGCCTGAAGAGTGATTGTGGAGACTTGAAAGTAAGTGATCAAACACTGGCTGCCTCCTATTAGCCTGACTGTCCCTTGTTTCAAAGCCTCGCAACCCTCTACTCCATCCATAGTTTTGTATGCAAACTCATAAATAATAATTCTCCCTGAAACAGCCTCCTTCCTGCCCAGTATTTGTGTCCTGCTGGCTTGTTAATTTCTTCTTGGGAGTCAGAGACCTAGTGACAAACGTTCTGGTGCAGGTCCTTTGCTGTTCAATAAATGCTGATAAACCATAGTCTGCAATCCTAACAATCAGTGCCGCCCAAACCAGAATGCAAGGGCAAGGATTACTTTGGTCTGGAATTGGATTTGAAAAGGCTGAAAGAACAGGCTTTGAATGTGCAGTGGAAATGCCAGTTGAATATTAATTATCGTGGCACTTCTGGCCTGTGGAAGGTGCAATGGTTCAGCAATGAGAGCTGGAGAGGGATGAGCCAATGCAGACGTGTCGCTTCTGCATGTGGAATCCAAGAGTGGGGCTTCAAACAGAGGCCGGGGAGCCTCGGGTGGTTTTCTGCAGCTCTGCTGGTGTTCAGAGAGGTCTTTCTGGTCTTCCAATTTGTTCTCTTTATTTGCTGCTCAGAATCACCAGGATGACACGGCCCAGAGCTATCTTTGGGGCAGGTTTTAATCAGTGGCTTGGGGATTCGGAAAGTGGCAATGAGGTTGTTGGGGGTTCATAATTTCTTTGCCCCACTGATTATTTCCCACATTCCAGAAATAGAATGCGCACATCTACAGTGATCCAGACATGTAATTACAACCCGTCCCTTTACGCAGTTGGCGTCTCTATGCACAAACACTATTAATAACATGGGGGTGGGGTGGGCAAGGATGGAGGTTTGTTCGTGGACATACTGAGCCATACACAAGTGATAATTTCCATGTATCTCAACCCCTGGCAAACTTTTAAATTATGTATACTGAACAATTTCCTACAGATCTAATGCCCAATAGATTGTGTGACTAATTGTTTCTTTCCACTTGAAACAGGAGCCTCCTGGTAGGCTGTATGTTTTGGTGCAATTATGTCAGCCCAGACCAGGGCCGAGGCTGTTTTAGCCACCCAAGGAGTGTGCTAATTGTCCTGAAGTATGCTGCCTGGTGTGTGCCTCATTGCTGTAGTGGTTTTAATGGAACTTCTAATTAAAAATAAGAAGAGAGGCAGGGCTGGGTGCATTCCTCCCACGTCAGGGGTTCACACAGAGCCCCTGTGAGCATGCCGATGGTGGGAGCCAGCTGGGGCAGAAACTAATGTGCTCCTGGTATGATGTGTCTGCTAGGCACAGTGTAGGCTGTTGGAGCTGTAATTAGAGCAGGGCCAGTGTCAACATATCTTCCAGGGTGCTGAGCCTCCTCTTAGGCCCTGTGTCAGTGTTTGGAGGATGTGCCTGTGGAGAAGCAGGGTGGAAAGGAGGCCAGAAAGTATAAGTAGCTGGAGGTGCAACTTGAGACCCTGAGGGAGTTCATGAGACAGGACTGTTCTAGAAAATCACATGCTCTGCTGCTTCCCAAAGACCAGGCTGCCCTGATTGTTAATTACAGGGGGCTGGGAATCTGATCTGGGTTTGGCATACTGGTTCTGCATCTTATTAACAGCGCATCTTTGAGTACCTTACTTAACTTTTCTGAGCCTCAGTTTGCTTACCTATAAAATGGGGATAAAAATACCAATTGAAATTTAATGGAGTTTGGTAGCATCATGGACATAGAACTTGGGAATGTCTGCATCCCACATAGACGATCACTTTTCCCCTCTCTGGGTCTCCACTTCCCCATTTGCCTACTCCCTTCTCCCCAGACTGGTACCACAGGAACATTGGCAGAATGGGAACAAAGAGAATTTATTTATAACTGAGGCCAGTGGCCCAAAGTGGAAGCCAGAAAAGGGAGCCTTCCTCCTATGATGAGTCTCAGCCTAGTTGTGCTGGCTGATCTCATGGAAGGAGGAAATGCAAGAGAAATTGAAGCCCAGAAAGTTTCTGGAGCCCTGTTAAGACAGAGGCCCTCAAGAACCACCGATTTTCCTGGAACTTTGACCATTGGATCATCCTCTGGTCTTTGCCTATGAGGAAGAGATGAAAGGGAGGCCAAGACAGAACTCCTGGTATGAATGAAGCAGAGGAAATGTCTCTGCCCACCTCTTCTCCTGGATTTCTGCTCAGGACTAGATGAGAGAAGATTCTTATGAGCCAGTCTGCTACTATCATTGGCCAAGACTTGCTTCTAGTCCTAGGATGACCTAAAGTCCAATCATTCATGACCTGTGACTTCAGGCTCAGACATTCTAGCAGGAATGATCCAAAAAAAAGAAAGACATGAGTAAGTATCAGTGAGTCTGCACTGAGTTCCATATGTGGTGTGCAAAGAGCTTTGGGAGTTCAGTGACTAGGGATAGCTTTGTGGAAGAAGTGCTCTTTAGAGTTTTGAGTTTGAGATTTGGGCTTTGAGCAGGTATTCTAGGTAGACGAGATAGCTCGACCAAAGGCACAGAGGTTGGAAAGTATAAAATATGCTCAGAATAGCAAGCAGTTAGTTTCCCTCAAGCTTGGGCTCTGAGCCTGGGAGGTGGCTCGGAGTCAGGTGATGGAGATTCAGTGTACACCTGGTTCAGGAGCTGGGGCACAAATAGAGCTCATAGCTCTTGCTTATTTCCTTTCCGTGTTATCTTAATATCCTTCAAATTCCTTTCCTACTATCTGCTTACTCTTCCTGTCCCCATCTGCAAGCAATATTTGTGATTTGCTAATGCTTAGCCAGTCAGCAGGTTTTCGGTTGACTTACTAGTGGCTTTCATTATCTTTTTCAAGAGCTGATCAATTTGGTTTCTTACACATCTACTCAAAAAAAAAAAAAGGTCTCATTGATAGCTAGAGTGGAAGCCTCAAGGGTATTTAGGAGGGAACTCAGTGTGTGTTCTTACAGATGAGGATCATGAATTCAGAAAAATTTGAAGGCCTTAGAAGTCTCCAGGCCAACCCCTTCAGTTTACACATGGAGAAGAATGAGAGGGGAAGAAAAGACTCACAATAAGAAATTTGCAGATTTTCCAGATCTCCTGACCCTAAATTCAGTCAGGGCTCTTTTCACTCCACTGTGGAAGGAGTGTAGCCTAATGGTTAACATTTTGGGCCCTGAAGTTGGGTGGCTTGGGGTTGAATCTTGGCTCTCAGCCACATACTTTGGGAAAGGTATCGAGCCTCAGTTTTCTCATCTATAAAAGGGGACAAGGAAGCCAAATGGAAAAACACATTAGAATTTGCAGGGAACAAAAGAAGGGGAGATATTCCTCATTTGTCCTGTTGTACAAAAGCCACCTGATGTGTAGGCCATCACTTCCAAAGGGCTAAGCAAGGGTCTTATAAAGAAAGGGTCTTCTGGCCCAAGGTGTCTTTCTCCCCACTCTGGCCTGCCACCCCGCCTGAAGGACTCCCATACCTATTTCTTCTTCTTTGGGATGAAGTGCCCCAAACTGCTGTTAAAATAGATGAGTTACAAAGATGGGATCTTACCTTACGTCATTAAGACCATGGCCTGAATGACGTCCTCTGGTTATCCTGAGCCAATCGATTGATGGCAGGGCCAGAGGGTGATATGAGGTCCTACTTGGGAGGGCAACAGCGGGTCCTTTTCGTAAAAGCATCGAGTGTGGGTACCCCAGAGGTTCCATTTTCAACATGGAACGACCTTGTAAATCACACTCCTCTGGCCACTGGGGGCAGGCTCATGGGGCAATTGAGGGTAGCAGAGGTGATTCTCAACCTCTGGCAAGTTCACATCCCCTCTCTGGTTCCGTGCTCTTTAAAAAGAGGCAGGCGTGACTAGAGCTAGCCCAGCAGACGTTTGGCTGTCCAGGGTTCTTGTCCTCCTGAAAGAGAACTCTCATTGTCCAGCACACCAGTCTGTTTTAAATGGGGAGAGCAGATGCATGCTTCCTTTCACACTTTTGTCTGTTGCATCCAGTAAAAGAGACAAAGGTTTATAGATATTTTTTTTCGTGGGGAAAAAGGTGGATTGTTTTAAAGGCAGGATTAGAGGCTCAGCAGCAGCAGTTGCTAGGGCTTCAGATTTCAGTTCTGCCTCTGCAGACAGGAGAAGAGAACTCTCAGAGGTGAGTTCTTCCTGGTATAGCCCCACCCTTCACTCTTGGGCTGCCCTTTTGCAAACATGAGTTCTGGAAGGATTCCATAGTCAAACAGATCTACACTGACTCACCTGCCATGTGGCCTGATGTTTTTTATTTTGCCCTTTTGTGTTAATCTTCTTTTTTTTTAATGTCCAAGCAGTCCTGGAAAGGATTGCCAATTAATCTCTGGCTGATGAGATTGTTGATGAGCTCCCATTGAGGGGTGTCAGGAGACCCCAATTTCAGTCTCAGCTCTAATTCTAGATTACTAGGCGATCCTGGGCTCATCCACTTACCTTTTGACTTGAGTTTTGTCATCTGCTGGAATATCTTTCACTTTGTCTTTTGGGAACATAGGTTAGCTGGCGTAGGAAGGGCTCATGACACTGTAGAAAAAACATTTCTCTCCAAGTTCAGTCAAGTGTCAGCCAGCCAGCCTCCCCTTTGCTGCACTGGGGTCTGAGGTCAGCCTCTGAGGACACTGCCACCTCCCAAGTGGTCTTGGCCTCTGAGGAGCCTGGGTTCACCTTTCCCCTGGCCTGACCTGTGAGTGGCTGGCCCCTCTCGTTGACCGAGAATCAGGGGAGAGGTGGTGGCCGTCTGAAAATGGGCAGAGGGCTCAGGGGCAGTGGCAGACGTGGAAGGGGGACTGGAAACTAGTCTTGGAGCTTTCTTTACATAGTAACCAGCTATGTTTATGGGGGTGTGGAGGTGTTGATGGAGATTATAGGAGATTAAACTCCTCTTTCTGCTCATTTTAGCACCTGGAGGGAGCCCACCATGACCTGAGAGAGGGAAAGAGGCATCCTAGCTCTCACCTCCTCCTGACAGCAGGAAATGGTGGCTGCCCAGGTCCTCCTTATGCATTTGCAGCTCCTTCACATCCACTGATCTGAAAAAGGCAACCTGGGCCTCACAAAGGCTTAGGGGGTCATTAGCGTCCCAGATAGGGTTGCCGCCCTCCACCTTTGTATATCCCCTCTGAGACCAGCTCCCATCTGCAGTCGTCTTCAGCAGCAATAGTCACAATGTTGTCGAGCACTGCCGCGTCCTGAGCTCTGGGAACACAGCAGAGAACAAGATCGCAGGGTCCCCTCCTTGTGGGATCTTCCATCACGTGTGTGTGTGTGTGTGTGTGTGTGTGTGTGTGTGTGTCTGTGATAGAGAATCAAACAACTGCACAAATAGTAAATCACAAGGCCTCGAGTGTGCCAAGGTCATTCCTACACTGTAACCAGCTTTTAGAATCACAGAATGTTAGAACTAGTCCAGTTCTCCCCTTGAGCATTCGGGGAAACCGAGGTGAACCTCAGTTTGAGGTTGAAAACTGGTGAAGGGATTTGTCCAGAGTCACAGCAGAAACCACTGGCAGAGCTGGTGTTGAAATCTGGCTTCCCAACTCTGGCTTGGTTCCTCCTCAGCCCTGTTTTCCCTGCTCTGGCTGCAGGAAGAACCCTCAGGTGCAGCAGCTCCTCCACCGATGCTAGGTGGCACCAGAACGCCTTTGAACAAAAAGGCTCCTGGCCTTAGCTCCTGTCTGAAAATGCCAGAATCCTCATCGCAGCATCTTGAAGTATTGGCTCACAGCACTCCTCCTGGAGTGCCCTCAAAAGGCCTGCCTGCTCGAGGTATTGCCCCGTTCATGGTCCCCACCTTCTTATCAGTGGAGTCCTACCTGGGTCCCAGATTCCCTTGGAGGTCTACTCTCTGATTACCTGGGAAAATTTGCCCCTGTGTGATTCATTTCTCCTGGGGCCTCTCTCTGCAGAATGGAAAGCTCTAGCTGGGTGATCAGCTCATGGGGAGATATTTAGGGCAGTGCAGGCACAAGTTCTAAGGGGTGTAACACCTATAGGGTGTTAGGAGCTTCCTTACTTAAGCTTTTGTCTGGGTGAGCAATTCAGCTGATCACGGGGAGTTCTTTCTCTAGGTCATGTTGCCAGCCTGTGACAGAGGTGGGATGGAATTCTGGCTCATGACTGCACCACCTTGCCTCTGAGGAGAAGGTCGAGATGACGAGACCCTCTGTCATTGGTTCCTACCTGCCCCTCCAGCCCTGTCTCGCAGTTGTATCTCTGTGGCCAAGAGCATAGCCTCTGGTTTCAGACTCCTGGGGTTAGGATGTCGCCTCCCTACTTGTTAATTATGTGACTGTGCCATGTGTATGTAACTGCTGTCTGCCTCAGTTTCTCCTTTTGTAAATGGGATGTGGTAGATTGCAAATGGCCTCAAATTTCTTTGAGCTGCTCCTATTAAAGGAGGTGTATATTTTCCCACCCCCTTGAAACTGAGCTGGCCTTGTAACTTGCTTCAATAGAATGTGGTGGCACTGATGATGTGGGAGTGCTGAGCCTGGGTCTCAAGAAACTTTGCAGATTCTGTTTCCATTCTCAGAACACTGCTGTCATGAGACAAGGCCAGCTGATGTCCTTGAGGATGAGAGACCACGTGGAGGGAGATCCCAGCCCAAATTGCCCACTCACAGCATCATGAGCACGTAAACAGTTGTCATGTTAATCCACTACATTTAGGGGGTGGTTTGATATGTGGCAGCAGCTAACTGAAATAGGGGAGAATAATAGTACCCACCTTGTAGGGTTGCTGTGAGGTTTCCATGACAACATGCACTTAGACGAGCACCTAGCTCACAGCAAGCTAGTCCAGATGTTACTAGAAACATCATCATGGGGCACTTCCTCTTGCTTATTGGGTTCTAGTCACACTGATCGTCTTTTTTTGACTATACCAAACTCTCTTCCTTTTGCAGGGCTTTCATACTAATTTTCTGTCTGGAATGGCCCTTCCCTGCTGTCTTGTTTTCATGGTTAAGGTCTCAGCTGAAACATCTCCTCCGTGAAGAGGCCTTCTCTAGTACCCTGGGAACCACCCCCTGCCTTCCTCTCCATTCTTGCTTCTTTTCATTGTGTGTCATTAGCACATTTATTGACTTCCTTGAATATTGTCTATCTCCCCTTCTAGACTGTAAATCCCTGAGGGCAGGAGCTGGGTCTGCTTTTGTTCCCTCTCTTCTCCTTGCTGCCCACCACAGTGCTGTGTACAGCAGGCACTCACTTGGTATTTGTTGCATGAGTGAATGAAAAGAGGCACCTAATCAATATGGGTTTAAGGTTGGTGTCAGGCTTCCAGGAAGAGGGGAGGAGCCAGGCTGGTGTTTCTGAGAGGAGACTGTGTGCTGCTTCTAATTCTTACAACCATTTTGGTTTGTGTCATTCTCCTATGTTGGATCAAATATTATCTTCCTGATAATGTGTCCAACAAGACTATGAGCTTCTTTAAGATGAGGACTGTGTTCCTCATAGCCTCTAGCACATCACCAGTTAGCTGGTAGGGGCTTAACAGTTGATTGGCTAGATAAGTGAATGGATGTGAATGAGTGAATGCAAAGAAGGATGGAAGGAAGAGAGAGTACTCAGAACTGCAGGCAACTATGGAAAACCGTGTTTATTTATTTTTCTAACAAAGGGTGACACATTTCCAGTCAATCAGTAAAAGGTCATAAAAGTATAAAAATGTATTAAGTACAATCATTAGCATTATGTTATAGGGAAATAGTTGTTTTAACCTTTCCCCCTAAGATGGCACATTGGACAGTCACAGTTGGTTTGGTTTACAAAGAGGGAGGGGAAAGAGTAGGTGACCAGTTGTCCCAGGGCTGAGGAGTTTCCCAGGATGTGGGACTTTCAGTGCTAAAACTGGAAAATCCCAGGCTAACTGGGTTGGTTGGTCATGCACAAGAAAGAGAGCAGCATCAGAATGTTGGTTATGGTTTGGCATTTGAGGATAGTATACTTATGTATAGTAAGTACATTTTTCTCAGCTTCCCTATCACTTTATTTCCTCTTAGCTCTGACATAAAAATCCCTTTGTTATTATCAAGGGTGTGACAGCTTTCAAAGGGTTTTCACATCCCCCATGTATTTTGACCTAATCCTTATGCCAAGCGTGGGAGGTAGGGCAGTTCTAACCTAATTTGCAGGTAAGGCATCCTGCTTCAAGGCTCCTGGCTCCTCGAGAGTACAGAGGAGGAGCAAAGACTCAAACCCGGATCTCCTGAGGCCAGTGTTCTTCCCACTACTCTGTTCTTTTCTGAAACACCTTACCGTCTCATCTGGCTTTTGGGAGTGGGCAGGAATTGTATGGGGGAAAAAGAGGACCCTGAGATCCAAGTTTTGGCTCAATCCCCTCATTTGGGACAATTCATATCATTACTGCGTCGCCTGATGTGTTACCCACTCCTCCCTCAGCAAACCTCCTGTAGGATTCCCCTAAATACCCACCAGCTGGCCAGTGTTGGCATCAAGATATGGCAGAGTCAGCGAAAGTGATCCAGTGTATTGACTCCAGTACGATGCACTGAATGGCCCCTCTAGGTCAGGTTTGTCAGTAGGATGGTCAAAGGACCAGCTCAGTCTGCCATTTGCCAACATGATTGTTACGATCTTTTTGGGCATCTTTGCTGAGAAGTTAAGTGATAAGTCAACTCATGTGGTGGCTATATCGCTTAGGCTCAAAGACTTGTCACACTTGTTGCATCCATCCCTAATGTATGGGGATTTTGTCTGATATATGGCACCACCATAAGGAGGGGAGGGCTTCAGTAGCCCTCCCTGACTTACCTTAAAAGACTAGGGACGGGCTATCCTTGTCTATAGTAGACCTAGCTTCTCCTGACAGCCTATTAGAATTCTACCATCCATTCTTCTGTTTCAACACTTTTAAGCTTTTTCATATATTTGGCATTTACAGCCTCCAGGGATAAGAAGTCTATACAATCCTTCTTTCCCTGTGACGTGAGACTTCCTCTGACTCTCCCTAATTTAACTGAGGCAGGTGCCAGTGTCTTCCAGATGGTGATATTCTGGCATAAACTTAATGAATAGGGTTTCACAATGGCCCTACTCTTAAACATGTCATTGTTTGGGCTCAGAGTTGCTCTATCATATGGGTCTAGTCTGGGTGCAGATGTGCAAAGATCTCCTGATCTTAGAGTTTTCCTATCCTGAGAGCTGAATGAGGAGGGGTACTTCTATTTAAAAATAAATAAAATAAATAGCTTTAAACAAAGAATGCTGCCCACGTCCTCTTGGTAGATTCTCCAGACTATGGGACGTGTGGTAAATCATGGGGTTTCTGGTGCACCTGTTCCCTTTAGCATGCTTATGTTCTTTCCGCTGCTTACCCTAGCTGTGGCCCTACAACTCATAGAAGTGTCTGTGGCACTGGCTTCAAGTCTAGTTTTAATCTTCAGATGTGGTTTTCTTTGGCTTAGAGACAAAAAGCAGACCCAACTTTCTGAGAATGGAAGGGATGTTAATCCCAACACGGCCATCACTGCAATACACTAGAAATGAAGCATTTGTGTGCATGGGTCTCTTCTGAAACTTTAACTCTTGGCACCAAGGGGTGGGGTGATGGTTTGACAAGCCCAGAAACTTCCATATCCTGAGATATCACCTGAGTCGATACACTTCTTGGAATCTTGGAAACATACAACACAGTTGCATTGGTTGTAGACTGTACTTATCCAGAGGATCAGAAGAATGTTTCTGGGCTAAAAAATTTGAAAATTCAATACAATAGAAACATAGCCTCCTTATAAAAAAAACTCTGTTTGCAAGATGTGCTGTTGGCAGCAGAGAAAACTAGAGGTCAATTGGTTTCTAGTCCTTTTTTGTCAAACCCCTCAGGGCCGGCACTTTCTTTAAGGAAGTCAAGCCTGGTAGGGAGAAAAGAGTAAGACTGGCACATTCTTTCCTCCATGAAGAGGAAATGGTTAATTAGGCCAGCGACTGGACGACCTTCTCTGACTTTGTACATATTTCTGCAGTCTCCTCATATGGTCAGCGAACTCTGGGATCGGCGATGGCTGCCCCTGTTTGAGGGCCGGTAGGCATCAGTCTGTCCACTTGAGTAGACTCCAGAAGCCATTGTCCTACCAGGCCCCAGAAGAAGGTGCTCCCCTGATGAGAGTTTAGCTGAGGAGTCCCCTGAACATGGGTCATCCCTCATGTGGTCTCTGCTGCATCTCTCCCCATGCACCACCCAGTTCTCCTTGTACTTCCGCTTGGAAGGCCTAGAGCTCTTTGGGGTGCTGGCTCTGAAGCCCTGTTCTGAGACAGGTGGCTCTGGATGGTGGGTGGGCTGAGCCTCCCCAGGGACAGGGGCAGGCCTCTGTCTGCTTCTCCAACTCTGGATTTCCAGATCTCTTTTGTCCATGGGGAGTCTGTCGATTTTCTGAGCTTTTGAGATCAGAGACTTCCCATAAGTCCCTTGTAGAGACAGGATAAAGTACCTGGTGGGAAAAAATCAGAAATTGTCTTTATTTTATTGTGTTGACTCATTGAAAGTGGTCTTAGAATCCAACTCCCCACCCAGCACGAGATCCTCTTTGCTGCACTGACTGCTGATTATCATATCTAGGCCTGGGCACCTCTGCTGTTGGGGAGTTCAACAACAGAATATAATGGCTAACATTTATTATGTACCAGGACTACTCTAAGTGTCGTATGTGTTATTAACTCATCTTATTCTCCCAACAATTCCATGCAACTGCATGGTACTTTTGGTTCCCCCTGAGTCCAGATGAGGAAACTGAGGCACCAAGAGATTCAGTGATTTTTCCAGAGCCACACAGTGATGGAGCTATGGGTGGAACCAAGCTCTCCAGATCCCGGGGCTCTTCTCGTATCTATCACATACAAGGCAGTCCATTCTATTTCTGGGCTATTCTAATTTGCCAAATTTACTTGCTTTGTAATGTTCAACCCTTTGTGGAACTTAATTGTTAAGTAGTTTCTAAATACATATTCTTTTCTTAAATCAATAGGCCACATGGACTTCACAGCATCAGTGTATTATTACAATTTTCCAGGTGAAGAAACCGAGGCCCCAAATGATGAGATGGGTGTCCCAAGGTTTCAAGAAGTTAATAGAGCTCCCTGATGGAACTCAGAGTTCTTCTCCCCATGCAAGATGCATGTTGCCTGTAGTGGACTCTGGAATGGGAGTCTCTATCTGTGCCTAGGTTCTCTTCGCTGTTACAAGTTTAGGAAGAGAGGGAGTAAGAAGGTGAATAAAATTAAGTGATGTATGGAGGGAGCACACACCATCTTGTGATAGTGGGCAACTCATATCCCTTCTGGGTGTCAGTTTCTTTATCTAAAAAGTAATCCAGTTGGTCCAGAAGACATCTAAGGTCTTTTCCCAAAATGATCCTTTTTTCTTCTGAATTTTTATTTCTTAAGCCTTGTAAGCAGAGAGGCTCCCATCCTTCCACTGTGTCTAAAAGCTTCAGGGTGACCTCACAGTGGGCAAGGGTTTTCTGAAGACTATAGCAGATCCCAAGAAATCAGACATACTTTCCCCATTCTTTCTCATTTCTCCCAGGGAGGCAGTACAGGTGGCCATGTATGTGTTTCAGGAAAGACTTAATTTATTGCCTGGAAACTGGAATTTTCTCAGTTTAAACCTTTCCCCCAAGCCATCACTTTCCTTCTCTGTTCATTTATTCAACAAATACTTGTCAAGACCTGACGACGGGCCAGGCCCCAAGGGATTAAGCTGTGAACAAGACAGACAGGGTTCCTGCTCTCATGTAGCCCATGAACAGAGTTCGAAGCAGAGGGAGCAATGAGAGTGTCAAACACCTGATCTGGTTGTGAGAGACCTTCCCTGAGGAAGAAACATTAAAGCAGAGGACTGAGGGATGCGTGGGCAGTAGCCAGGCAGAGAGGAGGTAGGAACCACTCCAGGGTACAACGGCTGAAGTGTGGAGAGTGAGGACAAGAGTGGGGAAATAGGACACAGAAGGGGTTGGCAGGGACAGAGCAGCCAAGGACTGTGGGACACATTATGGTTTTTGTGCTTTATTATAAAGGCTGTGGGAAGCCCTTGAAGGGTTATAAACAGATGACATGATGACACTTTGACACAATGATAATGGATTAGGGCAAAACCCATTAGGAGACTATTGCAATAATTTAGGATGAAAGGATTATAACCCATCCATGGTGGTGACTGTAGAAATGGAAATAGCAGATGGATTTGAGAAATGTGTAGCAGATAGAACTGTCAGGGCTTGGTGATAGGCTCCATATGGGCATGAGGTGGTGGGCAGTATCAAGCATAACTCCTCCGGGTCTGCCTTGATCTAAAGTGGGTAACTCTTTGAGGAAAGGGACTCTGGAAGAAATCCAGGTTTCTTGGATGGCAGTAGTATAGAGGATGAATCGTAAACTAAATTATCGATATCTCCTGCTTTCTTCAGACTTTTAGCATGCCCAGGGGAGGTGATAATTAGGTAGCTAGAAAGATGTGTCTGGAATTCAGAAGAGATATCTGGCTGGGAATTTATATTGGAGATTCACCTGTTAAAAATAATATTTAACTTCACAATAGTGGTTGCTAAGTCTGTAGAGAGAGCAGAAGTTAGAAGACAGGAGAACCTAGGACCAAGGATTGACATACACCATGTCGAAGACTTGGGCCAGCAAAGGAAACAAAGGAGATGCAGGTGGAAAACCAAGAGAGTTGAGTTACTGAAGCTGAGGGAAGAGTTGTCCAAGGACTGTTAGCCTCGTTGTAGCTAATTAAGATGCTGCACTCTTTTTAAAGTTTGTGTTAGGTTCTTTTGTTTTATCCGTAAAATAATTTACTTGTTCCTAGTTTAAGAGAATCTGTACAGTTCTTTCATACTGGTTGAATTAATTAGACCAAGATTAGTGAGGTCACGGTGAGTGGGATAATTATCACAATCTTGGTAAGTGAAATCAATCTCCATTATGATAAATACAGCTTACGACTTTAAATGAACAAATACGGTTTTCTGTGGCAAACATTCTGTCATGTGGATTTCAATAAAAAACACTAATTGTTCCAAGGTTACAGTTCAACAGTATGTGGAACCATTAAAATAATCCTTTCATGATTAGAGGAAATCTCTTCGCCTTTCTTAGTAAACAGAATTAAACAGAAATTCAATATAGAATAAGCAAAGATTTAACTTATGCACTATGGTAACCAGCAAGTAAATATTTGCTAACTGTTCCCTAACTCATCCTTCATCTGTTTAACAAGCTGTAATGTTGAGTGCTTATTTTTTCAAAGAAAAGTGTCAATAGTCTTTTCATAGTTTTCAATGATCCTCATCAAGCTGGTAGACTTTGGCTTCAAGTGTGTTTTCTAGCCAAGGGTAAGACAAAGAATATGGGGCTGATAATTTTCTATTTCCATACTCCAAATAAGAAACAGAACAGAGGAGCTCAGTCCATGGTCAGTGATGATCACAACCGTGTTTAACCCCAACAGGGTGGACAAAAATATTTAACCCATGTATTTGAAGCCCTTTTCCAATGAGGGCACAATCCTCATGGTTTCTCCAGGGTCTGTCTTCCCAGGGGTTGGGCTGAGGAAGGGGTTGGGTGGGAAATCTGTCCTCTGAGGCTTGTGCTTATTCTTGATTACTTCCTACTCTTCACTCTCAGGGCCTTCTATGAATACAGAGAGGACCCATAATACAGGTCGAACTTATGTCTGAATTGTCTGCTGGATTGCAGGCTTCTTGAGAGCAAGGATCCCATTTTATTCATCTTTCCATTTCTTTAGCATCCATTGCTCATTTATCTCTGAGTGTAGCCTATGTGGCAGGAACTGTGCTAGGTGTTGGTTACATAATGATAAGCAGACTACATTACTTCCAGGAGTTAATGGTTAGACCAACACAAATAGACAATTTATAATAAATGGGATAAAGGCAGCGACAGACATACAACCTAAGTGATGGGAACACACGCAGGAAGGGGACCTGTTTCAGCCTAAGGAAGGTAGGTGAAGACACAAAAGTCTTCTGGAATTGGGCATGCCTGAAATTTTGTCAAAGCAGGAGGAGGGTTGGTAATGGGAAGGGCATTTCTAACAGAAGGAACAGTGTGAACAAAGGCAGGGAGGTGAGAGGGCCTGGGGCCTTTAGGGAAGTGCAAGAAGGTTGGTGGTATGGAGCCCAAAGTTGGAGGCAGGGAGTGGAGAGATGAGGCAGCAGAGACCAGTAAGGGCCAAGCAGGGAGGCTGTGGACACAGTGTGTACTTGGAACTCACCCAGCATTTGTGGGGTTCACTGACTTCAATAGTATTTATCATCTTGGTATCTTCAGAGGTCAAGGTCTGAGGTGGCTTAGGAAGAAGATATGGAGACCAAACTAGGGTATGCAAGCTGCCAGACTTACTAAACAAAGCAAGATCTACTGATGGCTCTCTGCCTAATTTTGGATTAGAAAAAGTTTGGCAGAATGTTGCAATGGCCTGTTGGCTACAGCTTATAATGATAAAGTGGCTGAATTTGGATGTTCAGGGTTGTGAGACCCTGAGGATGGAGAGGGGCTAAGTCTTGCCTATGGGTGCATGATCATCAAGTTCACCAGTTACTCTGACTAGACAGTGTGGGCTGGAGAACAGAACATTGGCGTCTGAGTTGGGAGAATCTAGCTCCACTATGATTTGTGGTGGGCATGTGGACACATTCTGGTCCCTCTTGGGACTTGAGCTGTCCCATAAGCAAGTGGGAATGGAACCAGAGATCTGCCTAACTTCCAGGTGATTTAGTAAAAGCAAAATGAGGAGCTCGATAGGAGAGCATGTGTCAAGACTGAGCTCCAGGGAAATGCAAGGCATTATTGCTGTTGCTGCTGTGGTCTTTCTGGAAAAGGCAAGTGTACAGGGTTTAGGCTGGAAATGTTAGAAATAGTCCCTAGGCATGAATGATTTATTTGGCTAATACATGTTGTGTGTGTGTGTGTTTTAACAAATTTGAGTAATATTAAAAAGTTGGCTATTTCATACAAAAGTTGAATTTCCAGGAAAATTCTGAAGCTCTGGAATGCTAGACTTGATCTTTCCTGGTGGCAATGACAGGGGGAAGCTGAGAAGTTCTTTCCCCCAATGTCAATGTCTGTACTTTACCTGGTTTTCCATAGTTGCTTACCTGTCCTTGCAGGCATTTGAGTGGGAGATTCCTGGGCTAATAAATATAGGACCATAGAGCTTTTCAAAATGATTCCTTAGATACAACAACATTTATAAGGCAGGAGGGTAGGAATTATTACTTTCATTTTATAGATGTCACAACTGAGGCCATGCCAGATTGGGTGACTTGCTACTCTGTGGCTGACCTGGGACCAGGGTCCATGTTATTTGCCTCCTAGTTCATTGTTCTTTCTGTCCTAGCACCTTATCTTTGAAACAATAGCCTCAAGGATCCCAGTAGGAGGCAAACTCTTGAATCTAGGATCATGAACACGGCTTATTAAGGGGAGATTGGTAGTTCTAGCAAGAAAACAGCTCCCATGTTCAAACCTTGGGAGGAGAGCCACGACCGGTGTGAGGAAGCAGACGAGGTAGAAAGTGGGATCTGCGAGCTGGCCTTCCATCACCCAGTAGGGATTGGTGGGACTGTTGCAGGTGACGCAGGCGGCATTGTACACTAGGGACACCGCAAAGTACAACAGGAAGCTGCCTATGAGCACAAGCCCGTGGATAATGGTCTGTGGAGAGAAAGGAGAAGTAAACGCTGTTGAACATTTAGGTTAGGGGGCAGTGCAACCACTCCGCTTGGTTAACTTTGTTTTCAACTTTTTTTGGAAATGCAACACACATATAAAAAATTCAAAAGAGCGTACAGTTTAATGCCTCCTTATAAAGCAAACGTCTATGTTGCTACCCCCCAGAATTTGAACACACACACCCCAAGATCTCCTAAATCTTCTGTCTCGTCCTTGATTTGTGATAATTTCCAAGTTATCCTTTGTAGTTTTACCACCTACGTATGCTTCCCCTTGTAGCCCATTTTTAAATGTTAGATAAATCACATTTTGTGTGATTTTTCTTTTTTCCCCTCAATGTTATGTTTGTGTGATGAATGCATTTTTTCCACATGTGGCTGTAGTTTATTCATTTGCAAAGCAGTGAAGGGTTCTGTTGTCTGATCTTTTGTCCTGCCTGTTTTGTGCTTCTTTCCCCCCCCATTCTTGTGCTCTTTTAAACTTATTGACTATTTTGTCTAGTTTCATTTTCCCTCTTTACTAGTTTGAAAGTTATACACTCCATTTCTGTTCTTTAAGTGACTACTCAGTAAATGATAATAAGCAATCTTACCACAGTCTAAAGTTTATAACTACTTTTTCCTCCTCCTGAGTTATACAAGGACTTTATAGCACTTTAACTCTCTCTACCTTTTTCCCGACTTATCTTGTTGCTACTGTGTATTTTAATTCTATCGTCTTTTTAAAGCCCATAAGTCATTATAGTCTAACACGGTCAGTATTCATTAAGATTTACTTTCATGTTTACCACTTTCTATGCCTTCATTCTCTCTTGCATCTTGGACCTTCCATCTGATATTTCTTTCTCTTTGCTCTAAGGATATCCTTTACCATTTCCTTCAGTGGGAGTCTGCTGGTGATATATTCTCTACTGCTTTGTTTCATTCTCCTTCTTGACAGATTTTCTTGATGGATGTAGAATTCTTATTTGGCAGTTATTTTCTTTCACTACATTTAAGCTAGCATTCCACTATCTTCTGGCTTCTGTGGTTGCTATTGAGAAGTTAGCAACTCTATCTATTGTTCCTTAGAAGGAAATCTTTCTCTCTTAAAACCTGGCTGCTTTTGATTTTTATTTTGTCATTAGTGTTCTAGAGTTTTGCAGAACTTTTTGAGTCTGTGGATTGATGTCTTTCATTGCTTCTGCAAAATTCTCAAGTCATTATCTTTTCATATACTGCCTCTGTCTCATTTTCTCTCTCCTTTCCTTCTGAGATTCTGATCAGACGTGTGTTAGACCTTTTCAGATACCACTCTATCTTCTGTGTATTTGATATCTCTTCCATAATTTTTCCTCTGTTTTATATTCTGGATAATTTCTTTTGGCCAATTCACTAACTCTCCCATTCACCTGTGTCTAATTTGCTTTTAAGCCAGCCATTGAAACTTAAATTATAGTTACTGTATTTTTTTAAATGTCTAAATGTCTTATTTTGTCTCTTTTCAAATTGACTGGGTTGCTTTGTATAGTCTGCTAATCCCTGCAGATATTTTACATCTTATTCTTCTTTAAACATAGCTTTCCTATAATTTATATTGAATAATATCAACACCTGAAATATATATATATATATATTTTTTTTTGGTGAGGAAGATTATCCCTGAGCTAACATCTGTGCCAGTCTTCCTCTATTTTGTATGCAGGATGCCACCACAGCATGGGTTGGTGAGTGGTGTGTAGGTTTGGCTCAGGATCCGAACCCAGAAACCCCAGGCCACCCAGTGGAGTGTGTGATCTTAACCACTACATCACCACGCTGGCCCCTGATTTTTTTTTGACCCTCATTAATGGGTTCTTGTTTCCTTGAGAGCTTGGTTATTTTTGAATATGTGATGGTTATTGCCCTTGAAAAGTTCATAGGGACAATTTGAGCCTTAGGATGACATACTTTTCTCTAGAGAGGGTGTGTGTGTTTATTTTGCAATGTCCCTGGCCACTGAGTCATTTTAAACTGAATTCATAGGTCGAAGTTTGGCTCACCCAGGTGTTGCAAACCTAGGCTGCAAATCTGTCTGAGGCCAGCACGTGGTCTGTGTCCCAGGGCAGCTTCTTTATATTGATTCTCCTTGCTTTGTTCAGCACAATGGGAACAATCCTTTTAGTCCCTGTGGGGGAGGGTGTACAAGCTGGTCCACTTTTGGGTGGTATAGCCTTTGGGGTCCTAATTTAATGTAATCTCTTATTAGACTCCTACCTTTGGTGTCTGGGTTTTGATTCCTGAACTTTTTGCTCAGTCAAGTCTGTCAAAAACCAAGTTCCTTTTGGGCAGGATTGCAAACACCCTCAAGAAAACAGAGGCTCTGGCTCACCTTGTGTCTCTAGAATTCCCCTTTCCCAGAGCTTTTTGTTTTTACTATCCTGTCAGCTCTTTTATGCTTTTAAGGAGTGTTTTTTTTCTTTTTTTAAAATAAGTTCTTCCTTATTTTTAGTTGTTTTCAGTGGGAAAGGTGATCTGAAAAATCTAGACTCTGTTCCTGAAGAAGAAAGCAGTTAGCTAATTTTTTCACTGCTTTCGTGGGGACTGTGAAAAGTGACACAGTTATTAAAATTCATGTTAGGTTTCTACCCAGGGAAGAAACAGACTCCCCCTGCTTCAAGCACTTTCATAATGATTCTTGCAGCTGACTCCTTTCCCGAGAGCACCAGAAATCACCGGTAACTATCGGGATACCTGGTCTAGAGATGCCTTAGGTGGATTAATAATGCTGAATGGTGAGTGAAAGGAACAGCTACCCTCTTTCAAAGCAGATGAATGCAGTGCTCTGAGAAAGTGGGCTGAGTGAGCAATCAGAGGATGCAGAATCTTGAGTTTCATCACCCATTTAATACACAATCGAGGACTGATTATACTTCACAGGGCATTTTGAAAGGTCAAAAAAAATCTAATGGTTAAGAGGGTCATAGAGAGCAGAGTTCCTCTTGGAAAATATCTTGGGCTAGTTATTTAAAAATGTAATTAAATTATTGTGAAATATTTCAAGCATAGAGATAACAAACCTCATATATTCAACCCCCAGCTTTATCAATTTTAACCTTATATCATATTTGCCTGAGTTTTATTAAAAGACTGAGTCTTACAGATACAATTAAAGAACCCATGTATCCCTTGCAAATGTTTTCTCTTTAATCTTGAACATAAATTCAGCATTCATCATTCTTATGCATATTTTGTATATACATGTTTCTGTATGCACGTTTATGGATACTGTTTTACTTTTTCATGTGTACGTATCCTTCTGTAACTTGTTTTTCAATAGACATTGTGTTTTGTAGTCTTATCTGTGTTGATAGATACGGCTCTAGTTTATTCATTTTAACTGTTTATTGTATGAATATGCCACAATTTATTTATTTTTCTGTTGATGAAGATTTAGGCTACTTCTAATTTTTTTTTTCTATTAAGAACAATGCTGTAACAAACATTCGTGTACATGCCTCTGTATATACACGTAGGAGTATTTCCAGGGTGCATATTTACAAGGGGAAGTGTGTCACAGCATAGGAGTACTTAAACTCCTCTAGCTATTTTCAAATTGTTCTCCAGAGTGGTGGTTTCAGTTTACAGTCTACTAACAGGATATGAAAGTTCCTTGGTTGGACGTTATTATCTTTAATACACTGCTCAGTTGGTTTGCCAATAATTCTATTTAGAATTTTTACATCTATGTTCATTTAGTGAGATTGGCCTAAAATTTTCTTTTCTTGAACTCTCCATGCCCATTTTGGTATCAGGATTATTCTAGCCATGAAAAATGAATTGCCTGTCTTTTCCACTTTTCTAATCTGTGAAAAAGTTGGTTTAAGATAGGGATTATCTGTCCCTTATAAATTTGGTCAAACCTACCCTTATAATACTCTGGGTTTGTGGCTTTGGGGACAGGATTACCAATTAAATTTCTTTAATGGTGATTGTTTTATTCAGGTTTGCTGAATGATCTTGACTATGTTTTGGTAAAGTTCACATTTAAAGAAATTATGAACTGGCTTACATTTTCAAAAAAATATTTAAAAATTGATTATATCTATGATTACAGTCTTTTGCATTCCTAGTATTGTTTTTCTGGTTCTTCTTTCTGTGTCTTATCCTGGATCAGTTTTGCCAGACATTAGTTTCTATTGTTTCCTTGATTTTTCTCTTATCTTTTTTCTTTTCTTCTATTTTCTTTAGGTTTACATGGTAATTTTTTAAAGTTCCTTAGAGTTGAATTCTTAACTTGTTTTTCTTCTTTTTGTTTTTAATAATAAAAGCTTTAGCTGCATGCCACAAGTTTGCAAATGTGGTATTTTTATAGTCATTCAGCAACAAGTATAATTTCCATCATGATTTACTCCTGACTGTGTGAGTTATTTAGCAGTGCGTTTTGAAATTTCCAAGCATGTTAGGTTTGTTTGGCTATCTTTTTCTTGCTTGTTTTTAATCTAAATGCATTGTTGTCAGAAAACACGCTCTTTACGATACTGAGTCTTTCTAATTCCTTTGTGATTCAGAATTCACTCTTTTTCTTTGAATTTTTGGTATATGGTCTGTGTGTGTTTGAAAAGATGCATGTTTGCTATTTGGAGCAGGATTTTATATATTAGATCTAACTATAGTCGATCAAGTGTGCTAATTTATTCAAAGCTTCCATATCCTATTTGATCTATATCTGTTTCTGATAGAGTTGTACAAAAATCTCACACCATAATGGTGAATTTGTCTATTTCTTCCTATATTTGCTGGATAACATCCAATCTGACAATTTTTGCTTTTAATAGGTGAATTAAATCCACTTACATTTATTATAAGTACTGATATATTTGGATTTATTTTGAACCTCTTATTTTGTACGTTTTATCCGCCATCATTTCTTTTGCTCTTTTCATCTTCCCTATATTCTGCTGAATTGAGTTTCCTACATTCCTCTTAAGTTTTTAAGATACTATTTTTAAATATTAAGATAACTTAAGTTTTAAGAGACACTATATAAATGTGGACTTTTATGGGAAAATTTATAGTTAAATGTGGTCATGATGAAAGCTTTAGCATAAATTAACTACCTATTGAACAGCCCTTCTTTGCCATTATGTTGTTTCTTACAGTTTTAGATTTTATGTTCTTGCAGAAGTAGGTTTCTTCTTTTAGTGAGGGTCTATGAGTTTCTCTGAGAATGTCGTGTCTTTGCCCTAGCATTAATAGGGTAACTGTTGTTCCCCTCAGGCCTCTGAAGATAATTACTCCATTGTTTTCTGGCTTCTATTGTTTGTCATTTTAACTGCTCTTCCTTTTCGAGTGATTTGTTCCTAGTCTCTGGTAGGCTTTAAGATTGTCTCTTTGTCTTTTACTCTGCACAGTTTCCATTTGATATATCCAGGCCATATATCCAGATTTATTTTGATTAATTTTCATTCTCATTGATTATCTCTTCATCTATTGCTTCTCTACCATTCTTTCCTTTTTCTTCTTTTATGACTCCTATTTTGTGGATGCTGGAGTCATTTAGCCTAGCCACCACTCCTCCTAACTACTTTTTCACATTTGAGCAGCATTCTGGATGAGTTTCCAATACTACCTTCCAATGTGGTAGTTGACTTTTTGCCAGTGTCAATCTAGAGTGGGTCCTACAAATTGCATTTTTAGTTTCAATGACAAAATTTTTCATTTTCAAGAGTTCTAAATGTTTCCTTAGCTTGGCTCAGTTTCTAGTACTAAAGTTCTATCTCTGACTCTTGCCTACCTTTCTCACAGCTTCTGATAAAACTGTAACTCCAAATAGCTTGTCATTGTCATCTCATCTTTAGTTTTCTTTCTTGAGTGGGGGAACTCCAGCCCAGACCTGGGACCCAGCAGTAAATGGGGTTCCAGTCTTCCTTACCCCACAGGAGCCAGGCTCCCACTGCCATAGTCTGTTTCCTGTCCTGGATTCCAGAAAACCTTCAGTTTGAGCCTGTGCAGTACTTTCCCCTCCCCCACCCCATTGTGGTTCAGCCGCTTTCGGTGCTGGTGGTTCTTGAAGAAATTTATCCTATCCTTAAGCTTGGCTATGCCTTTTTGGTTTTATTACTTTGTTCTATCTGTCATTGGCATGAATGGGAGAAGAAGGGGTTTTCAAAATGGGAACTCTGTGATCCAGAAGTTCCCTTGTATGGCTCTCATCAGCTACTGCCCAGCAGGTCAGGGCCTGCTCTAGCTTTTAGGGGGTAGGAGGTTGGGGAGGAAGTTCCACTGCAGAACGTAGGGAACACATTGAGCCTACTTGGGGCATTTTTGAAATTTTTAATACATATGCTCTCCGAAAGAGCCCTTCCGCTTGGCTAAGGACACATCTTTCTGTCAAGTGGTTTTCCTGCACCGTTCAATCTCATCTCCTCAGACTATTAGCACAGCAGTTAAAAGGTCAAGAGTCAGACTGCCGGCGTTCATATTTGCTTCTGTCTTGAACTGCTTGGGGAAAGTTTCTTGTACCTTTTTCAATATCTATAAAATGGGAATAAAAAAACACCTAACACACGCATATATTGCACAATGATTACCACAATAAGTTTAGTTAATATCCACCTCTTCACAATATATGTGTATCATTATGCTGTGCACCTTAAACTCATACAGTGCTGTATGTCAATTCTCTCTCAATAAAACTGAAAAAAAAAAAAAAGAATACAAAAAACCTCCACCTAACACAAAGGGTTCTAGGAGGTTAAATAAGATAATATATTAAATCATGTAGATAGGTATCTGTATATAATTTTAAACTCTTTGTTTTTACAATTATCACTGACTTCAAGAATTTAATGAGAAATCTGGCACTGCCTTTTTAAGATATGAAAATGTGATATTTGGACATGTTTGAGATGTGCTTACATGGAGGCAGTCTTCTAGCCTTTTACCCCGGAATTAAATGGGGAACATACCTTCCCAACACAGCCTTGAATACCATCAGTCTAATGTTTTTCTTGTTTCTGAAACACCTCTGATTTTTTAATAAAAAAAATATCTTTTTTTCAACAAATTGTCATTTTTAAAAATATAAGTCTTAATTTTATCATCCTGACTAGATGATAAGTAAGTTGAAGCCAGGAATTTTATTAATTTTATCTTCTATACCTCTTTCATCCCTGCACAAGTGGGACACAGGTAGGAGTCTAGTATGTATCAAGGAGATCAATAATATACAGTGAAACAACTCAGACATCTGGATGTGGTCAATGGACAGGAAGACAATTGTTAGGCGAAAGGGGCTCTGAGGCACTCACCCAGGTCTTCATTTCCATTGCTTGGTGCAAGAGGATTGTGGCGAGGGAGATGGTGTTGATGGGTGTCCCAAAGGTAAAGACATCGATATCAGAGTCCTTGTAGGTCTGCAGAGGAGTAACAAACAGGCACTGTGAGCTGTGCCCAGGGACTCAAGGCCTTGGCTTGGACACAGTGATTATAAAGCATCAGTGAAGGCAGGTGTCAAGGGAGGGGAAGGAATGGGGAGAAGCTTTCCATCCAGCTGCCATCCATGTGGAACTGACCCGAGGAATAGACAAGACGAGGAGTGAGTGGACAGGATGAAATTCTTTAGAAACACATTTTCAGAGGAAGCCATGATGGGTATTCCAGAACATTGTGGAATGAATGAACAAAGAATATATTGAACACCCACTAGACACAATGCCAATTGCTGAAGATACTTCTCTGTCCACCTTCAAAGAGTTTACAGTTCACTAGGCAGGGCAACTGTACTTCAGGGGGTAAATGCTATAATGAAGGGCAAGTACAAGGCCCCCTGGGAGAACAGAAGAGGGGAGATACCAGCTGAGACCATAATAAGAGGAGTTAATCTCTTGAAAAGAGAAAGGAAAGGCAGACTAGGCAGAGGCCAGAACTGAGGGCGAAAAGTTCAAATGGTCCTAGATAGCAGATTTGTTGAGCACATCATGGGGACAAAAGATGAAGCTGGAAAGGCAAGTAGAGGCCTGGGCAGGGAGGGTATTATAAGTGAGAAAATTCAAACATAGCACAAAACGTCTGCTTCGTTGACACCCATCTTGTTGCTAGTTGCAAAAGTATGTGAGCCCAGAGGTCAGATAGACACCACTGTTTACCTAGTAGCAATTATCCCACATCCTGGTTCCCCGTCCAGGAAGAATGCAGATATCCTTTGCTATCTAAATTCTTACTCTTTAAACTGGGGGACCAAATTGAGATGCGGCTGGTATCCCTTGTTATCTGCATTCTTGCTTTTATTTCAGATAATGTAGTATTCCTTACTATCAGAACTTGCTGCCTGAATGCTGCTTTGACCTTAGAAGCACAACTATAAATATAAATCAAGGGTTGTAAATTCAAATACCTTCAGTGCTCAAGTAAGAAAGAGTAAATGAGTGAAGAAGGCCAGGTATAAGACAAAAGGGAGTGGTGGGGACTATGGCAAGCTGGAGAACATGCACCCTATCTAAACAGGTCTGTTGAGTCAACTCTGGATTTTTGCCATGAGGGAAAAATCACCCAGTGTACTGATAGCTTTCAGTTTTTCAAAAGCTGGCAGAAATTAAGCTCTTTTAGTAAAGTGTTCTGACTTTTCAAATACCCTGGTTTGGATGTAATCTGCAGGCCACCTGTTTGGAGCCTCTGCTCTAAAGTGTCCAGAAAGACACTACCAGTCTAGGACTTCATATAAACAGGAGCAATGCTACTCTGTGATTTGTATGGTTAGAATGGGATTAGATGACTTACCAGGTAAGGAATAAAGAAACAGATGAGGCTCTGGTAGAATGCATCCATCATGGAAATCCAGAAAGTGAACATGTTATAGCACTGCCAGGAAAGAATACATCAACAGTTACCGCCCTCGAAGCAAGCCTCTTTGCTTTGCAAGCAACTTCCTCATGCTGAGCTGGAGCACACTATATGGCACTTACAACACCTCTTATCTTAGAGGCAATAGAATGGAATGATTTAGAGCATGGACCTGGGGGTGACAGACCTCAGTTCAAATCTTAGCTCTATCACCAACTGTGACCTTGTGCAAGTCACTAAACTGATTTGAGAATTGATTCTTCTTCCGTAGAAAGTGGAAGAAAACAACACCAACTATTTTCTTGGGTTTTGAGAGGTCTAAATGCAATTGTGCATTAGTGCTCAGTTATTAATGACTACCATTCATTTGCACGTTGCTAGTGCTAAGACGAACTTGGTAAGTCTGGGGATTCTAAGGTTTTTAAAAAGGAGCTCTCAATCACAGCCCAGGATCACAGGTCCCAAGAGACAGAGCTCGGTGGCTTCAGAGATAAGACTTCCCATTTTGTGCTTCAGTCTTCCTGCCTTCCCTGGGAAAAGTGAAACCGTTTACAGTTTGTTTTTGCTACATTAACTTCTTTTAATGTTAGATACTCAAGGAATGCATTATGCAGCCAGCTTGCCTACAGGAAGGGGACACTTAGAATGGCCTAGCATGTACATGTGCCACCCCCACGTCTCCCTCGCCTGAAATGCTGGGCTGTCTTGCTCTCCTCCAGTCTTTGGGTCAGGATTGGGCTTGGTTCTTTGTTGGCTGTCCACCCAACATCACCAGCTCTCAAATACCACATCTGACTTGGCTCTCCTTTCCCCCAGGTGCAAAGGTACTCTAGGCATTTCGATGTCCCTTTTCCCAGAGCTCCTCCTTCGAGGGGGTTGGTTTCCCTCTCTGTCTCTTCCACCCAACCTCCTGGCCCACGTCTGTGCCAGTCTGACCACCTGGACTGGTGCTGTACGACTTCTTCAAATCATCCTGGGCACCAGTGGGGCCTCCCTGTGCCTTCTAAGAAACTATCCTGATGGCTTCTTGGGCCTCCTTCAGTCTACTTGATACTAGCAAGTTCTAGACCACGTGTAACCTTGAGTTTTAAGTTTTGCTTTCCCCGATGTGAGGTAGAAGCCCTCATTTTTGAATGTCTCACCCAGTAATGAGCAAACTAGCTTTAACCCCAGGGGTTCCCAAACCAAGCCTTGGGGGGTTCTGTCGAAAGCCTGGAGAGAGAAACCAGCTAAGAGGGAACTTTCTGCATGTCCTCTCCCCCTTCAACTAGGGCAGTCACGTATTAATGTGTGATATAATTAAGAGAGAACTAAAAAGAAAAATACCTATGGGTCTGGTCCATCACCCTCAACAGCAAATGAGAAACAGGCCAGCAACAGGGAGCCGAGTTCCTCGGTCACATGGGAGGTAAGTGGCAGAGTGGGACCCCCAGCCCAGTGCTCTTTCTCTGACACCTCCAGGGAGGAGTCGGAGGTCAGGCAGAAGCTGAGGCCACCTCCCCCGCCTGCCCGGGCCCCTCACCTCGGAGTTCTGGCCGCGCTTGTATAGCTCAGGCAACGCCAGGAGAGTTTCTGCAGAGATGTCTTTATCGAGGATTCCAAAGACGAGAGGAGGCAAGGAGGTGAAGAAGAGATTGAAGAATATCATCTGCCAGTAATCAATCATGGTGGAGCCAGAGAAGCCACAGAAGAACTGGTACCAGAAGAGCAGGTTGACGTAGCACTGCGGGCAGAGAGCGTGGCCTTGTGAGCGCGGACCTGCGGGCAGCTTGTCATCTGCTGCTGCTCGGGAGCTCCGACAAGTCACCTGCGCTGACTTGGGGCTTCAGTTTCCTCATTCATGGCATGCAGGATGTGTAAGGTTTGGAGAGAACACTAATCCTCGGAGCAGCAGGTGCTGCTGCGATTACTACTACCACTAACTAGTCTTAATGTTCTTCAGGACCTGAAGGAAACCCCACCAGCTTGTTAAGGTAGTAAACTCTGGTGGGTAAGAGCACAGGTTTTGGAGGCAAAGAGGCCTGGTTGTGAATCCCCAATTCTGTCATTTACTAGCTGTGTGACCTTAGGCAAATGGCTTAACTTTTCTGAACATCATCTTGGCATCTTTCAGATGGAAATAGAAGTACCTAGACTACAACACGTGACACATAAAAGGCAGTGATTATTAGTAGTAGTGTGGTAAAAGAAAAGGATGTCCCTGAGAGAGGGATGACAGAAAACTGGACCGCAGGCAGGAAGCCTGGCGGGAAGATGACTTCACGAGGTTTTCCTCAACAATACTTCCCTAATGGTCATGCAACTCTGGAGGGTGAATAAGAAATCTTCTGCCTAAACTTGCTTTATGTTTTCAAAGGTCCTTCCCACTCCAGGCCTCCCCGCCTGAGATGGGCTGGGTCACTATTATTGTCTACCGTATTGTGACGTGGTTTGGTGACTTGACCAAGGTCATGTAAGCAGCCGGTCCTGGAGTAACCACTAGAGCTTCTCAGCTCGGTGTCGCTGAGGCACAGAGAGGTGAAGGGTACTGTAAGAAATCATTCGGCAGGTTTGTGTTCAAGCTAGAATTCTCATTCCCTAACTACTGGGTCAGTGTTATTTTGCTCTCTATTTATTCTTGTAATGATGATAATATGAACGTTAATATTATTAGTCGTAGTCAGAAATAATTATTGAGCTATTTGTGCCAGGTGTGTGAGAGGTATTATAGGATCAGTAGATAGTACATTATTAGATGTGCAATATACATTATAATTTGTCCTAACAATCTTGCAAGATTAGTATTATTGCTAATATAAAACTATATTTGTGTGTTATATTAATATATTACATATTGATAATAAGAATATTAGTCCCACTCTACAGCTGAGGAATCTGAGGCTCTGAGATACTCAGCTACCCCTTGCTCAAGTTCAGAGCTAGAAAGTGGTACAACCAGCCACTGAGTTTTCAAAGCTCTCTCTCTTTGACCATCCCTCAAGCTTTCTCAGCCCCATCTTTGGATGATGCAGTGACAATACTGAACGAGATTCTTCCAGCCAAGGAGTTCCGTCCTTTGGCTTTTCTGCCCAGATGACTAGTGGGCAGCATCCTGGCTCTGAGAGAGATCCCAGTACTCTGAGAATCCTGGACTTTGCATCTCTCTGCCTGAAGGCCAGGCTCGCCTCCCTTGGCGATTCCAGGCTCCAGGTCACCTCCTCCCACTGCAGTCTCGTGCTGTCGCAAGGGATTTCCTCCTGCACTCGAGTTTTGGTGAAGTTATTTCTCAGAGGAGGGGATTTAGGGGGAAGGGGCTCAGTTATTTCCTGTGCTGTAGGTAGGTTTGAAATACACTATCGGCAGACTTTGAGCCCCCAGATCAATATCAACCACTTGTGTACTTGACACGGAGGGTTTGAGAAGAACCAAAGTATTAGAAAGTCTCTTTGATACCAGTGTTCAGCAAATGTATGAGGCTTCAACTTCTCTGTGTGTGGTTTAAAAAATTCTTTTCGGCCCTTCGTGCTCCTTGCCTTGCTTCTCCCTCCCCAACTAGATGGGTGAGACGATAACTCTCACCTCCATCTACACATAGGCAGCTTGAGTGGCTCAGATAGGGTAAGCGACTAAACCAAAGTCCCTCAGCCACTGGGGTTGGAACAGTGACTTGAGGTTCTAGAATCCTAGGATGACAGGGCTGGAAGTGACATATAATTCAACCTCGTCATCTTACAGATGAGATCAATAATAGCAACAATGGCAATAAAGACTCATAAAGCACTTACTCTGTGGCAAGCTCTGTTCTGATCCATTCAATTCTCCTAATGGCCCTCTGAGGCAGTCACTATTATCCCCATTTTCCATTTGAGGAAACTGAGCCTCCGAGAGGTCAAGTGACTAGGCTGGGATTATAGAGGTAGTAAGCAGTGAAGCTGGGATTCAGACCCAGATGTCTGGCTCCGGAGTCTACCCTCATCATATGTGGGAAGTGGATGCACTTGTTAAAGTGAATTCAAGATCTGAGAGCACAGCTCAACGTCCAGCACTCCAGTGCAGAGTCCTTTATCCCACACTAGGAAAGGCAGTAGGTTCCACCCTGGGGTGCTGTGTGGGGAAAGCATTGCACACAGACCGCTGTGGCTGGCAGTTTCTGCCATGGATGCCAGAGGGGGCGAGGCAGCACATGTACTCTCCACAGGCCATCCTCTAACGTCTCACAATGTAGTTCTAGCCCTTTTACCCCAAGCCTGAATCTCCCCGGACTGCGAGCATCAGCTTTGTCTCACCAAATTGCAGTTTCTAAGTTGTACACCATTATCATCCTGTACGAGCCATGATGCTTGATCCAGTGTTCACTCAAGCTCTGGTCATAGGCAAAGGTGAGGAAGGAAGAGGGGCGATGGCCTTGGCTGGTGTGGAAGGGGTGTGGAAGCTCTGTGGCCAAGTGTGACGACATCATCACGTAACATTCTTGAACAATTTGTGTTGAGGCATGGTGCTAGGGAGGCTTGGAGAGCAGACACACGACCTGTGTCAGAGCGACCCTTGCCTGCAAGGAATTTGGCAACTACCAGAGAAGAGGGTGCTTGGACCTCCAGGAGGCACGAAATGCCATCATGACGAGGACAGTGGGGAGTGTGGAGTAGACTAGAACTGGGTCCCATCCTGATTCTGTGACTTAGTTAGCTGTGAGATCTGGGTAACCCCGTTGGCCCTCAGCTACCACATCTATAAAATAGATAATAACTGTCCCCACCCCATAAGGCTGTTAGCACCTGTTGTTGTCATTGTCATCATTATCACCTAGTTTAATCTGGACAAACTAAGCATACACTGTATTTGGGGTGCTGTTCTAAGCACCTCACACATTTTAACTCATATATGCACACAATAAACCTGAGAGTTCTGTGGTATCCCCATTTTACAGACAAAGAGACTGAGATACAGAGAGCTTAAATAAGTAATTAAGGACACATTGCTATTAAGTAGCAGGGCGGGGCTGGGGTTTGAGCCCAGTCTGGCTCTAGCACATATGCTCTTAACCCCTACACCACACTTAGCTCTCATAGTTACGTATGTACGTAAAGTTCTTAGCACAGAGTCTGGTGCACGGTAGGTTCTCTATAAATGGTGGTGGATGTTAATGTTAGTATACCAAACAGTATCAAGCAGTACTAAGCACCAAGGAAATAGTACAGGCACCAAGGTGGCGTGGAGAACTTGAGTGAACTGCCTGTTGAGGTTTATTGAGCTCTTTGCCCTACCCGACACAGCAGTGGTGTCAAAGGGCTTCATCTAAGCCCTAGTTAAAGCAATAAAGTGCTATGTGTTTGGATATCATTGGCTCAGTTTCCCATTGAGATGTTCTTATTGAATTATAATTTAATATTGATTTTTATTAAGGGTTGTTAGAAAAACGGGTGACCATATAGAGGTTAATTTTCGTTTCCTATAAAAATGCCACTGAAGACAAGTTCCTGAAAATTTTTGTGTGACCTTTTTCTAATTGTTTGCAAATTGATCTCTGGATTTAGATGAAAGTGGGAGTCTTTCTCCTGGAGAACTGGTCTGCTGTTTTAACCACATATTTCATACTCAGCATCTTATCTCAGGTTCCTCTCTATGTTTCCTGATCCAAACCCTTATGTTTCCTTTATAACTTCCCTATTGCCTTCATGTTTTTACTGTATGTCACTTAGACTTTTTGGAATTAGATACAATCTATGCTATAAAATAATAAACTGCTGGAAATATTTCCTTAAAGGACTCAGATTATTGACCTCTCCTTCTTGGCAGGGAGTCTGGTTAACTCATAGTTGTAGCTCCTCTTCTTTCAGGTCATAGCTTACACATTATTTTCCTCTTGGTTGATTAGGTTGAGGCTCCTGGTGATAGTCCATCATATTCTAACCTTCCTCTAAGAAGATGTGCCATAGGAAATGTTTTTTAGCTTTTAATTTCTTTTTCCCTATACTAGTGCTTGTCAGTCTTTAAGGTTCATATGAATCACCTGGGGGGTCTTACTCAACATGCAGATTCTGAGTTAATATGCCTGGGGTACAGCCTAAGGATCCACATTTCTAACCAGCTTCTAGGTGATGCTCATGCTGCTAGTCCAAGAACCACATTTTGAGAAGATTTATTGAGACCAGGAGATGACAAACTACATCCTGCAGAACAAATCCAGCCATAAGTAAGGTTTCAGTGGGGCACAGCCACACTGGTTCATTTGCATATTGTTTATAGCTACTTTCATGTTGCCACAGCAGAGTGGAGCAGGTGTGACAGAGGCTGCATGGCCCACAAAACTGAAAATGTGTATTATGTGAGCCTTTGCAGAATAAGTTTGCTGAGGCCTGATTTAGACTGTAAGCCTCTTGAGGGCGGGGACCAAGTCTGTCTAGATCTCTGGTCTATACCTAGTGCCTGATAATATTCCTGACACAGCAGGTGTTCAATAATGATTTGAATAAATGAAGTAAATCTAAGTTGTTCTATTTTCCTAACACTCATCCTGGAGTTTCAACATTAAGGAGCATTCCATTCCTCTGCAGGCATGTTCGGACCTTGTTTCCATTTCCCCTGCCTGCCTGGAATCTTTGTGCCCCGGAGCGAGCATGTTGAACCCAGTGATGGCATCGCGGAAACTGGGTGCCTGCTTTTCCTCCCAAGAAGCTACAGTGCAGTAATTAATTCATTGTTCAAATTTCAGAGCAGGCAGGGTTTTAATCCCCTCTGAAATTAGTTTTGGATGTGGAAGTCATAGTTTTCCACCCTTTAATTGCAATGGGGAGATAATGCAGCATCAGTATCGCAATTTCAAGCGCGGCATCGGGCTGGAAATAAATATCATTTAAGCTTTAAAAGCATGGCTGGCTGGAAACGTTTCCTTTTCTATTTCACAAATTTAATGCGGAGGAGAGGTTGTGCTTATTCAAAAGAACAATTCCTTTGGAGGCAAGAAAAAAATTAAACAGGGGCATTTTGAATTCTAGGTAAACAGGCTTTCATGCTGAGAGTGAGGTTCGGGTCAAATAGAGAGTCTTGTTTGCTGAAATAATATTACCATCCAGTTTATCAAATTTACATTATTTTCTTGTCATCCTGTTTATTTACATATACATTAAACTTTGCACAGAAAGACTCACTCCTGAGCGAGGGTGCCTGTGTCAGTGCCTGAAAACAGGACTGGGATAATGGAGCAAGAGGGAAAAAATAGCAATTTCATAGCTGCTATGTGGCTAATTTCTCTTCCATCACCGTGGTCTTAATCTTCTCTTTTTCCTTATGCAAACAGGAATCGGATACTATTTGGAGACACTCGGGAATTATTCAAAGATCCTTGAACCAGAAAATAAAAACCTCAGGCCCTGTTCCCTCCCTTAGTACAGCAATGTTCTGACTTCTTCTATACCCATTGTTAATCGAGGGCTTTTCATAAGAGCCTCTGATAGCTTTAACACCTCAGTTGGTGTGGGCCTGCTTTGGGCACTTATGAGCAGAAAGAAGTAATGGACATATTTTTTAGGAGAAACAATAATATCTTCATACGATTGTCTGTATTTGTATAGTGATTTCCTGAGCCCTGACACCAAGGCCTCTTGATAATACTTCTAGAGACAGGGAGAGTCAGTCTCCCATCTTATTGACGAGGAAACCAAGGCTCAGAGAGGTTATGTGACTCTTTCAAGTTCTCTCGGCATGCTAGAGTCAGGCAAGACTAGACCCAGATGAACTCCCCGCTCCAAATATTTTTGCCAGTAGGTATTTTACTTAGTGTCCTCACCTCTATGCACTCCCTGCTGGGAAGGCTGGCGATGCTGAAGTGTTAGGTAGAAGCCACCTAGTCCTAAAGCCTTCCTCTCCCAAGGGTTGGCATGTGGCGCTTGGATTGGGGTGGCTCTATCTGGGGAGAAAATCTAAGATATAGGTCAGGCCAGTTCTTCACATCTTCCCTGATGTCAGAAAATAAATCTTATTTATGGAGGCCCTCTAAGAGTAACGACAGCAGCAAGAATGATAGTAGAAAATAATGGCGAACGTTATAGGGTGATTACTACATGCCAATCACTTTGGTGTGTGTATACATATGTATATATGTGTATGTTTGTATGTGTGTGTGTGTGTGTGTGTATATAAGCTCTCATTGAATCCTCATAGCAAATATGTGAACTGTACTATTACCATCCCCATTTTAGAGATGGTGAAATGAGGGTACAGGGCCATTATCAAAGATAGGAGCCCTGGATTTGAATCAGGTATGTCTGACTCCAGAGTCCACACCTGCAAGAACTCATGCTGCCTCTTATGTGTCAGGTGCTTTCCATATAGTCTTGCAAATCCTCATAGAACTGCACAAAATACATAGTATTAGTCCCATTTTATCAAAGAAGAAGTTGAGGCCCAGAGAAGTGAATTGTCTTGCCCAAGCTCACAGAGCTAGTAACGGACAGTTTCAGGATTCAAAATCCAGGCCAGCCTGACTCATTCCCTTATTCTGAGATGCTTTGTCTATCACTGTGGGGAGAGCTGGTCCCCAGCAAGGACTGGCAAGGACTCGCAAGGTTCGGGTAGGAGGTTAGCACAGGGCTACTCACCACATTCTTGTAGAAGTAGTACACCACCATCCTGGCCAGGCGTGAGTAACACCAGTGGCCGTGCACGAGCAGCAGCTTCTTGAGGTGTCTGAAGTGGGAGATGGCAAAGTCGCTGGACATGACGGCCTGAGAGGGCAGAGCAGACACCAGTTTCCATCCATGCTGCCAATGCGCTGCAGAGGCTCCCTTAAGGGCACTGCTCTTTTCTAAGTCCACGGCTAGTGGGTCTGAAAGAACCTCTGTCACTACATGGCACCCTTGGGTGGCTTTTTGGACTCTGACACCTCACTCTCTCTTCTGGGAAATCCAAACCTCACCAGAATCTGAGAAGCGCAGGTCAAAAGGGACCAGTGGTCTAGTGTGGCCCTTCATCTCCTTCCATGTATCCAACAAGCATTTATTGCGGCCCAGTACATGTCGGGTACCATGGGATGCAATGGTTAACCAGAGAGTAGGGGCTTCCATGCAGCTAATCCTCAAACATCTGCCCACCCTTGGCCACCCCCTGAGGCAGGCCATTTGCCTGCCCCATCAGATGGAGCTGATGGGTGGATAGTTCTTCCTTTACATGGAGTTGAAACGTGTCTTCTGCCTTTGGGATTACTCAGAACAAGACACAGCTCACAGTACTCTTTAAGAGTATGAGGCTTGGACATGCCTGATTATAAATCCTGGTATGAGTCTTGGTCAGGCTGTTTTACCTCCCTCAGCCTCAGTTTCCTCATCTGAAAGAAATGGAGTAACAATCCCTAACACACAGGGTTGTGGTGACTGTTAAATTAATTGGGATAATAAATGTGAAGTGCTCAATAGGCTCTGGCATATGGTACATAACCAAAGGGAACAGTGTCCCTTCATCCTCACCATCAAATATGGGCAATGCCTAATATCTGCATTAATGTCCCCTAATGTGGGGGGGCACAATTGTTAATGGTTCAAAACCACAAAGTGGGGTCTGTTGTAAAGGGAAACATTAACAGCTCAAAGCTGAATTTTGACTAAATTAGGTACACTGTTAATTAAAGTGTACCAAGCAATTTATAGGTCAATCTAGCCATCAAGACTAAAATGGCAATTGAAGAATGTTTTCAGATGTTCCTATATCTGTCACTGCTCACAGAGGGCACTGCAACTTTGGATGTGAGTGGAGGTTACGGAGGAAGCGCGGAGTCAGAGGAAGGCTTAGTCTTCCCTGAGTGGTTGGGTACTATTTGGCTTTAGAATACACGTATTGCCAGCTGTCTGTAAAGAGCCGAGCATGCTTTGATCTCTCTCTGTGTTCTGAAGGACTGAGCAGTAGGGATGTGGTGATGGAGGTTACGTCTAGGCATGGAAGCCTCCTGACTTTCAGACAATAATTCTGCAAGCCTCTTTGGGAGAAGTTCCTCCAACCCTGTGGGGAGTTCCTTAACTCTCCAACAAGGATCAAAGAGAACAAGGAAGAAACAAGAGTTGCAGGGAACAATACCTGCATGCCTTCCTGTCCAGATATTCCAATCCCAATATCAGCAGCTTGAATCATGCTTACGTCATTTGCTCCATCACCTGAAAGAAGAGAGGGCACGAGGAGTCTTTATTCCTGGTCCAACTGCTGCGTGATAATGAGAAGGGTTTCACAGAGTGGCTCTAAAGTGTCCCCATTTGTACATAATTGAATCCCTTTAATGTGCCTCTGAATAGTCCTATAGGAGAAGCCATTGCTACAGTATTTGGCCTGAGAGATATTTTTCTTCTTTGGACAAGAAGCCCCTCTTTTTCTTTGTCATTCAACAAATATTGCATCTTTTTTTCTAGGCACAATATTAGGTATTGGGGCTACAACGGTGAGTGAATGAGACATGGGTAGTGCTTCACAGTTTACAAAAAGGCCTCCACAAATGTTACAACCGACTTTACTGATGAGCAAATGGAGAATTTGAGCGATGTAGAGACTTGGCAAGGGTCATCCAGCTAGTGATGGACCCAGGAGATTTGGAACTCAGATTTTCTGATTCCAGGGCTGGCATACCTTCCCTAACTCAGCATGAGTTAAAATACTGACTATATCGAGACAACCGGAATGTTTGGACAGCTGAAGTATCAGAGATTGTCAATTGTGTCCAAGGACAGGGACAGTGTTCAGTTTTGTTTCTGAAGATAGGAAAATGGGGTTGACTGATTTTTTTGGTTGAGGCACATTTAGTCACACTGAGTTCCTGTTCACGAAACTAAGTTGTTTCAGGAAATTGGAGGTGAGGGCATGGAAATACATACATACACACAGCCTCCTTTTATCCCAGCCCTGCCAAATAGATTTTCCTGTGATGATGAAAATGTCCTGTATCTTTACCATTCATTACAGAAACTACTAGCTCCACGTGACTATTAAAATGCGGCTGGTGAAATTGTATTTCAATTTAATTAATTTTAAATTTAAATAGCCACGTGCAGCCAGGTGGCAGCCATTTTGGACAGCACAGGTCTGTACAGTGAGGCCTCCCTCACAAGCCTGGCTTTTCCCAGTGCCTTTTCTTTCAGACTAGAGTTTAGCAAACTTTTTCTCTAAAGGGCCAGATAGTAAATATTTTAGGCTTTGTGGGCCAAGAAGCAAAACTGAACAACTGTTCTTGCTGAGAGGCAAATAGTCTTTTACACATTTTGCATTTAAAAACATCAAAACCATTCTTAGCATGCCTACAAAAACATGCAGTGGGCTGGATTTAGCCTGCGGGCTGTAGTTTGTAGACTGCATTGCCCTCATTCTCCTCCTGGCCTCACCCCTTTTTCCAGGAGTTTATTTTAATAATATGCAATTAAATTTATAGTAGACATCATAGAGAATATGGCATTGGGGGAGAGAATTTTCTACCCCTAATTATTTGGCAATAAAATGGTTGATCTTAAATTTTGTCATTATAAGTAGCCATTGTTCTTATAGTGATGATGTTTTTCTTGGTAGTGTAACAATGCATAATTTTAATCTTCTGCATGGCAGAACAAATCTAACCTTTAACCTCTTCCGTTAGCAAGCCAGTGGAAGTAGAGGGTAGAATCCTGCTGTTTCTCACCCTGCTGGTTGTGTTTCTGCTGCTATGGGGGTGAAGCCAATCTCTTACCTCAGTCCTGGGCTATTGCCTTGTGTGTCTGAAGTTTTGAGGAAGATAATTCAGAGAATAAAATTAGGATTCTAAAGCTCTGCTCCCTATATTCTATTCCCTCTTTTTTTGGACCACTTTTACCTGAAGACCAGGAGAATAAACAATGTATGAGAGGCCTCTTATTTGAAATACAATGGAAAGAAAATCTCTTCTCATGTCTGTGTAGGAGGAAGAGAACCTGGGACCATCTGTAAGAATGGCCCTCCATGAGTGCAATATTGACCGTGTGTTTGGTGAGTGCCGGGCATGGCAGGAAATGGTGAATAAGACTGTCATTGTCCCTCTACTCGAGGAGCTCATAGTCTACCAAGCAGGCCTTCACAGAAAGCGAAACAGTGCTTTAGAGCCCTGAGGGCTGGGTGCCGCAGGAGCTCCCAGAGGAAAGGAAGCTTAGGTGGGATTGGAAGGAAGAGCGTTTCACAGAGGAAACAGGTTTGGAAGTGAGAAAGACAGGACAAGGCTCGTGGAGAATGGTAAGCAATTCGAACGTGGAGTGCTGGGTGTGGAGAGAGGAAGGCGGCTGCGGCGAGAAAGATGGCTGAAGGGTTAATGGAGAAGAGGTCGTGAAGGTTCTTGTAAACCAGGTTTGGTTGTTGCGGGAAGGTTTGAAGTAAGTACAGTTTTTATTTCTCTGCCTCAACTGTGATTAATTTAGTCTCTTAGGAGGAATTCTTCATCCACCAACAAGCCAGCATTTATTGAGGGCAGGCTTCGTGCGGGGCCTTGTATTTAGGAATGAACGTACAAAATTAAATACGGGACAGACCTAACTTTTAAAATCTCCCCACCAGCCAGCAATACTTAGCAGAACATCAAATCCACAAACACCTGAGGTTCACAGTACTGTGTCATGTGTTAAGTATTGAAGGGAAAATGGTCTGTATTCCCAGAATTGAGTTGGCCTGAGTGTATACTGTTGAGCTCCCTGGATGTTCTGAATTTGAGGCCCCTATTGACTTTGACCTCCAGCCAAGTCCTGATTTTTCCTTAGCTGACCTGCTAATCCTGAGAACTTTGATTCACTCTCCCACTCTACTTAACCTCTGCTTTGTTTCCTGGCTGCCACAGCTTGATTGTCACTTTGAACTTTCTCCCTCTAAGACAATGACCCTCAGCCTGAGCATCTTGACTTTGATACCTGAACTCCCACCTCTGGCCTGGTCAGATCAGCCTTGCCAAGCTGCCACCCACACTCAGCATGACAGGTACCTATGGAAAGGGTCATGACGCTCAACTTGTCTCGCACCAGCTTGACTACCATACTCTTCTGGAGTGGGGTGGAGCGGCAGCACAGGACAGACCGGCAATACTGAGTTAACTCCAGAAATTTCTCCTCCAGCTTTCCCTGGAAAATGGCATTCAATGTCTTCCCATCGATGACCAATCCAATGTCTGGAACTGCAGCTCCTGAGGTGGGGGGTGGTGTCTGAGAAGGTAGGCGGAACCCAAAGAGCTTGTGGTCCGGCTTCCGCACTTCATCAAATTGCTTTACCTCTTCCAAAGCACAGTTGAGGATGGATTCACAGGTTTCCTGTAGTCAGAATAATAAACGCAGTATTGGTAAGTAACATTGGAAATGTAGGTTAAAAATGTCACTTTATCCTTTAGCAAAATTGTTATAAAACTCTACCACCACAGAGATTACTACGGAACCATCCTCTGAATTTTACACTTCCTTGCAATATATCAAACAGCATCAAAGCAATATTAATTTGGAACCAAATTAATGGCCAACATAGGAGAGACTGCTTGGGAATGGGAGTGAAACAGCTCAGCAAGATGGGGACTGATACAGGGATGGTATAAGATAATAAATAACACTGACATGATGGTAACATAACGACAAGATGTCATACATTATGGTATTTTCTATTTCTCACAAGCCATTTCAGTTTTCCTTTGTTCCTCAGAACATCCCTTTGTGGTAGGTACGGTGGGCATTACTGACTTTCCTTTAGATATGAGCACATTGAAACAGTGCAATCATCAGTAACTTGCCCCCACGACTTAGTAGTGGAGGCAGATCATTACTCCCTAAACTGTGGCTTCTTAGTTGAAAAAAAAATTGACTGCGTGTTTATCCGTTGTTATGAATGTGTTAGTTAGATTGGTTAAAACTGACCATGGATGTGAAAATTTTATTGATTTAAAGAAACTTCTTTGAAATCAATAGATTCTTTTCTTCTATTTACCTTGAAAACAGTGAAGAAGCTACTTGCTCTTATGAATTCTCCATTACTTTTTATTTATTAATTTAATTTTTAATTGAAGTAACTGGTTTATAACATTATATAAATTTCAGGTGTAAATCATTATATTTCAATTTCTGTGTCGACTACATCATATTCACCACTCAAATTCTAACACCATTCTTTACTTTTGATTACATCAGAGATAAAGTCAGATTTGGGTTCTAAATACATCCTTCATACCTGTTTAATGTCTGTAACCATCACTTTTTAATAAGGAGAGAGAAAAATTGTGGCAGTCAACTGTATTACCAGTTTTAATAGCATTGTTTTGTTCAGATGATCTTTATTCAGTGCTGTTCTTTTATCAATGGCAGGGGATGATGATTTTTCATTTACTGTAGTGCCAAAAATTTCTTCTAAAAATAAATTTAAAATGTTCAAATTGAGTCAATTTAAATGAACCCATTAAATGAAAAACAGGTAATATGCGGATCTTGGCAAAAATTGTGAAGGTTGTTCTGAAATGACAGGTTTGGGGACCATTGATCTAGAAGTTTCTGAGACTGTTTGGAATAATTTACTTTGGAGCGAGTAGGACCACAGTTCGTTATTCTGGAGTCTTCCTTTAGGGATGCTAAACTGAGTGCCGTAGGCAATAAGAGGTGCACAGACCTATAGGGGCCACAGGAAGTAGTTCCAGGAGGAGGTGGTTGTACCTGAAGCACCTATCTGGGAAAGTGACCAGGATGGTCCTTGCTGGAAGTTGGGGTTAGCACAAATTATATACATTCCTCAGACACATGACTGCAACAAGTCATTGGCGATGTAAGCTTCAAGGTGAAATCTCTGATTTTACTTATTTCAAATTTTCCATGTGATAATCACAATAGGTACCATTCATTTAATATTTAATATGTCAGGTACTGTGGTAGGCAACCTCTAAGATGACTCTCAAGGATCTCCACCTCCTGGTATTCATGCTATTGTGGAATCTCCTCCCCTTGAGTGGGCTACAACTAGTGACTCCTTCCTAATGAGAATTCTGTGAGAGAGAGGATTCTGAGAGGGAATTCTGTGAAAATGATGGGATGTCACTTTCCAGGTTAATTTACAAAAAGACTGTGGCTACGATTTGGTGCTCTTTCTCACCCTCTTGGATGGCTTGCCCTGGGGAAAAAGCAGCTCCTTGGAGAGGCCCACAGGGCGAGGAACCGAGGCCTGCCAACAATCACGTCTGTGAGCTTGGAAGAAGGACTCGTCTCCATCCTCAAATGACCCATCCAGTTGAGCCTTTAGATGAGCCCACGACCTTGACTGACAGCTTGACTACAACCTCAGGACAGACTTTGAACCAGAGGTACCCGGCTAAGCCACTCCTGGACTCCTAACCCACAGAAATTGAGTGATAACAAAAATCTGCTATTTTCAGCTGCTAAGTGTTGGGGTAATTTGTTAATTAGTAGAAATATTGTGCTAATAAGTATTTTTCTTCTATGCTTTTATTTAACCCTCCCAATAGCCCCTGAAACAAATCTTTTTAATCCCTATTTTACAGATGAGGAGACTAAAGTTCAGAAAGGTGTGGTATCTGGACCATAGTAAGCCTTCAATATATGTCATTAATAATACAACAATAGTTGCTATTCTTAGTTCCTGTCTAATACTGGACGCCCTTCTAAAATTCCTTGACAGAGCAACACTTCCAGTGATGGGTTAGTAACTCTCTCATCTTACAGATGAGAAGCCTGAGGTCGAGCCAGGTCCCATAACTTGCTTGTAACTTTAAGATACATAACAAAGAAACGGTAGTGCTAAATCAATTTATAATGAATTAGGCAGATTAAAACCCTTGGAGGAAATATCCATTGAATATGTAATTACATTAAACTGTGGTTTAAATAAATCTGAGATTTGGAATGGATTTCCCCAGTGTCTATCTTAACATATCTATGCAGCCACCACTTTTTCCCAGACAAGGGGATGAGAAAGACTAATATTACAGGTTTAGCAGACCCAGGGGTGGGGGCAGGGCCTAACCATCTCGGAGGGTCCCGGATAACTATAAAACAGTTGACAGTGACTTAACATGGAGTGTGGCCCACTGCTCCTTAGCAACTTTGGCTAATTAATTAACAAACATCTTCAGCTCCTTACAGAAGAGCATTGCATTTCACAGAACCCAAAGAAGCCCACTCCATCCTTGGGCTGCCTGACTCAGGTTTGCCAAAGTCCTCCTTCTGGAATCACCTGGAGTGAAATGATCATTGCAAGCGGGGCAGGCACACATCAATGGGGATCACAGGGATCAAGCACTCAAGCAAGCTGCAAATTACTTTCTTTCCTAAGCATAATATTAACACCAAAGATTTCCCTGAGATTAAGTTCATTTCGAGAATTCATCGGGGTTTAATCTAATCATAGCGCAATCTGCGCACCTGACAGGAAAGTAATGATTTTTCCAATTTATCTAAGGGCCTAAGGCACTTTTCTCAGTATACTCTACCTTTGGTGGTGGTGGTTGTTTTTTTTTTTAATCTGTATATGTGGATTCTTCATGGAATAAAAGCCAAATTTAAACCTCCCAAACTTCTGTGCTGGGTCCAGATCAGCCTCAGGCAAAACGGAAAGAGATTCCACCATGTTCCCTGCCTCTTTTTCTGTGCCATTCTTTCCCTTTCCCACCTTCCCCTCTCTTCTCCATCCTTTTCCACACGGCAGGCCCTAGCTCTCCAGGTGCCCTCTACCCACCAGCCCTGCAATGCAGTGCTGTCCTGTTCCCTTTTGATAGCATACATCACAATGCCTGCTTCCCATGTTCATCAGCCAAGAAGATAGTGGAACCTGACCTTCTGGAGTTAACATTGTGAAAATAGATTTTTCCTCTTAAATGTAAAATTGTGTTACATCCTTGAATATATACAGCCCTCTCTTGAAACCTCTCTCCCTGCCATCCACAACCTATTTGGGTTGAAAATTGCAGTTTTAGGACTTTGTTTTTCTTTCTCTCCCTCACCCCATCAAAACATACTGGTCTCATATATCATTCCCTCCAGGTTTTAGTCCACGGCAAACCAGTTTGATACACAAATGAGAGCTGAAATTTTAAACTCAGACTATCAATGGATGAGTTAATCCAAAGTATAAGAAATGAACAATTGAGGTTTTATGAGCAAGCAATATGGTGTAATGCACATAGCATTGGCCTGGGAGGAGAGCAGCTTTCCAGACTTAGTCTTTCTATCAGAAACTACCAGGCTGACCTTGGGCAGGTGGTGGCCCAGGTGGACTTCATTTCCTCATCTGTAGAATGGGGAGAGTGGGTCAAGGGTGGAATTTGGGAGAGGGGAATCTTTCTAATACGTACTGCTGGAGGTAATATAAATAGGCTGGTCAACCATGTGTGGGGATGAGGCAGGAGATGTTGGGCTGGATGACTTCCAGGGCCCTATGGGCTCTAAGATTTGGAGGTAGGGGTGCTTCCCCTGTGTACCCAAATCCCACCCCTAAGCCTGTCTCCTGTTGGCTTGGCACTTAAATGTCTGAGCCGTACTTAGGCCTCACCTGACTCTCCGTGTTAATGGAGTAAACGGTGTCGGTCTGATCTAGCAATCTGCAGGAATAGGCGATATTGACCGCTGTCTCCTGCTTATCTCCAGTCAAGACCCAGAGCTGGATCCCAGCCTCCCGCAGAGCAGCGATTGTGTCTGGAACACCTTCCTGCAGCCGGTCTTCGATCCCAGTGGCTCCTGGAGTGATCAAAGATACCAGAGCTCATATTTATGGTGAAAAACTAGCTGCTTAATTTCCCCAAAGCCCTATCAAGCCAGGCAATGATTATTAAATGTCTTCCACGTTCTAGGCTGTGCTAAGTACCCAGGATACAGCAGTGAAATAGACAGACCTAGTCCCTACCCTCTTGAAGCTCAAAGGCCTGTTGAATAAAGATTGATAACTGAGCTATATGAGGAGAGAAGCCCAGGGTGCCACACAAACTTTTATCAGAGACCCAAACTTCATCTGGACGGTCAAGGAAGGCCTTGCTGAGGAAGTGTCATTGAAGCTCAAACCTGGAAGATAAAGTCAAGAGACGGGGACGGAGGAGAATTCCAGGTGGAGGGATCAGTGTGTGTGAAGCCCAACGGTCAGCGTGGAAGACGACACAGCTGGGTGAGAGGTGAGATCAGGAAGGGAGGTAAGGGGCAGGAGCATGCAGAGCCTGTCTGGGCATCGAGGGATTCAGAATTCATTTAGTAGCAAAGAAAGCTCCAGCAGGGAGTAAAGCTGGAGAGCGACAGGACCAGTTTTGAGTTTTAAGATCATTCTGGAGAACAGATTGGAGATTGGAGGCAGCAGGAGGAGATTCAGGGCTAACAGTGAGTTGGAGGCTGAGCAGGAGTGCAGAGGAGAGCTGACCGTGGCCGGGACCCGCACAGTGACCATCGGAGCACAGAGAAGTGGAGAGACTGAAATCTTTGCTCTGCAACTGCTCACAGCAGAATTAACCGAGACTCAAGTTTTTGATAATATTCTTGGAGAGAATTAAATATGCAGATTCCATAATTTCTGAATGATCTCAAGCTTTACACCAACCCTGATGAATATATACCCAAATATTGAATAGTTGCTAAGCGATTAAGCCAAAATAAATCTGCATTTAAATTGAGATTCATTTCAGAGCACAGACTAATGGCTGCCCATTTCACTCTGGGCAGGAGCAAGGCAGTTCATTTCTTTTAATAATCCCAAGTGACAATAGGTTGGCAAAGCAGTTACACTGGATGCATATTGAAAAGATCATTTCATTTTGTGGGACCCAGCGTGAATGCAATGCAGCTTTTACTGGCACGGCAGTTTCCTAGTGGTAGGATGAAATCTCTTCCTAGCCCAGTCCTCTCCTTCTGCAGCCAACTTGAGGGAAGAAAACTAACCTCTCTACCCTGAAATGTGTTTTGTATTTCAGACCCAAATGCACAGGAGAACAACCCCGTGAAAAGTGAAGGCTCGATCCTCACTTTTCCCTCCAAGGCTTAGCCTGGAAGGGGAGACTCTGAAGCTGATTTACATTACAGGGAGGCAGAGTGAAGGAGAGGAGAGGAAAAACACATTTATTTGTGTGAAAGAGAAAATGAAACAGGAGGGTTGTGAGAGCCTTTCCCAGCCAGGGAAGCCGACAGGTCCTGACAAGTGTGCTCTCTTTCATGCAGAACCAGCTGAGGAGCACTTCCAGCCCCTGAGCCCAAGGTGCTCCCCTGAAACAAAAGAAACCTGGGGGTGGGGTGGGGGGGGCAAGAAGGGGGTCAAGTGCCATAACGGGGTGACACTCCCATGGCCTTGTGTGGTGGATAGAAGCTCTGGCTTCTGTTGAAACGAGTTCTTGCAGCCAGCTTTCCAGGGGGCCTTGTGAGGCAGTAGGCAGAGGCCCTGCAGTCAGACACAGGAAACTAAAGGCTGAAGGAGGGGGGAGCAAAGCTCTTGCCCCATGCTTGCCGCCCATCCTACCAAGTCTTGCTGCCACCTTTTCTGTGTAAAGGCATCACTGTCTTCTTACAGCGTTCCTGGCACTGTCCTCTGGCACCCTGGCTGGCTGAGAGCTTGGACTAGTGCGATGTATCCAGAGGAGAAGCTAAGGCTCAGAGGGGTGTGGGAGTGTGTCCCTGGGCCCACAGCAAGGTCTCGATAGGGCCCAGATTTGGCCCTCGTCCTCGGTCAGCAATGCCTCCCAAGATGAAAGAAGGCTTGGCCCTGTGGCCAGTGTGTGCATGGTGTTCGGACACTGTCTTTCCTAGATCTTGTTCCCGAGCTGTGAGGAGATTAATCCTGATAAATAAAGCTCCCCTCTTCTTCCTTGGCAATGCTTTTCCTCCAAAAGAAATACAATGCTGTCTCTTAATTGGTCTCCATGCTTTTCATCTTTCCCCAAGCATATCAGTCTAACTTCCACACAGCAGCCAGAGGAATCTCAGGAAAGCACAAATTTGCCCTGCTTTTACTCCCTTCCCCCCTCCAAACTTTCAGCATCTGACCTACGTGGCCCTTGGTAATCTGGGTCCTGCTGACCTCGTTCGCTTCACGTCATTTCTTCCCCACACTCCGTGGTCCAGCTATCTCAGCCCTCTGAGTTTCCAGGCTTTCTCACCTCCAGGCCTTCGTTCGGGCCCTTCTCTCTGCCTGGAACACTCTCCCCCTTTGCCTGACCAGCTCCTCTTCTCTGTGCACCCTCCTTGGCCCTAGCGAGGTCGGCATTTCTACTTTGTGCTTTTATCCCACCAGGTACATCTTCCCGCCCTCATCACGCTCTGTTGAAATTACCTGTTTAATCTTCCAGATTCCTTGTTAACCTCTGAGCTCTAGGAGGTCTGGCCTGTGACACTCGCTCCCTGTCACAGCCCGATGCCTGGCATGCTCCTTGGCCCGGAGTAGGTGCTCAATAAACATTTGAATGACTAGAGGAGAAGCAGCCAAACTCCCAGGCTTTATCCAGCAGGGAGTGCAGGACTGCTCCTGGGGCATCCTCAGGAAGCTCTGTGTGGAGTCTGGGTTGGGTTTTGGCACATCCCTTTTGTGCCAAATACCTGGAAGGGCACCCCAGGGAAGGCTCCTAATTGAGACACATCTGTAACAGTGTCAGAATCAGGGCCAAGAACTCCCTTCCCACCTTGCAGCATTCCTTTTTTTCATTTAATCACGACTTATTTTTAGTTACCAAGTAAGGTGAGTTGATTCTCCAGATGCTCTGCAACCTTCATGAGAAGCTCGTCTCGGTTGTCGAGGGATGCCTCGGCCTCACGCCGGAAACTGGCCCATCGCCGGAAGTCCTCTTCACTTACGACCTATGGGACAGGAATAGGCTTGTTCCCAGCTCTGGGTGAATCCCTCCCCCTTCCCATGTGCTCGGTCTCGTATGGGCCTGTTTGAGCTTCGCTACACAATCAGATGGGGCTTTCTCCTCAATGATTTTTTTCTTTTGAGACATGAATCAATGAAGGATTGATCCTCATGTTCCATTATCACCAAGCATCTGTTGAGACCCTGCTATGCTCTGGGCACTGGAGGTATAACTGTGATCAAGACAGACAAGATCCCTGCAGGCCTGGGCTTACGTGCTAGTGGAGGGCGAGACACATCATCCAAGTAAATAATTTAAGAGAACAGATCATTTCAAAGAGTTCCATATGGAAAATGAAGAGGGTGATATGATGGAGTGTGCCTGGATAGACGGATAGCTGTGGGAAGAGGGGTATTTCATTTGGATCTTCAGGTATCTTAAACAACGGGACATGCAAGTTGAGATCTAGTGATGAGAAGGGTTCAGTCATGGGGAGGGGCAAGTGCAAAGGCCGTGAGGCATCGATGAACGTGGCTCTGTTTCTGTTTCTTGAATATACCAGTTGGCTGAAGGATGGAGAGCCAGGCAGAGAGGAGCCAGCAGTGAGGCTGGAAAGATAAGCAGTAGCTAGGTCCTGCATAGCCCCATAGACTGCTCCACCAGCTGCTGGAGGTGCCCAATAGCTGGAAGAATCTAACTAGAGGACACATCTTCCTCCTTTGGAGTCCCATAGCACTTTTAGAACCCTCTGCTGGCATCACATGCATACTGTCTCTTATAGCAATGAACGATTCTTTTGTCCACACATCAGATATTCCTTAATTTTCCCTCTGTGCCTGGTGCTATAGGGGAAACCAAGGGGACACAGGTCGGTCTTTTGCTCTTGAAGAAGTCACAGTCTTATTAGAAGAGGTAAAATAAGTACAAATAATTTCAGTGGAAAATAGAAGGTGGCAAGGGTATAACCACAATTTATAGAGTAATAAGTGCTGACAACTGTCCCAGGCACTGTACATGTGTCACTTTAGTTAATCTCCATGACAACTGTATGAGGTAGAGAGCACTAGGACCATTTTACAGATAAGAAAATCCAAAACTCAGAGAGGTGAAGAAACTTGCCCAAGGTTACACAACAGAGAAGTGGTGAGATTGGGACTTGTATCCAGGTAGGTCTGGCTTTACAGTGGATGCTCTTAAACTGTATGTGGCACTAAGCACCATAAAAGAGATGAAGCTCTCTGGGGACTTCTGGAAGAGAAACCACTTCTAGCCATCTAGAAACATATGCCCATCATAGCTCCCTTACCTGATTTTAGGGTCCTCATTAGATGCTCAGCTCCGGGATTCATAGCTCCCTTTGCCAGCCTCCCTGGCGGGGGCTGCAAAGCCAAAGACCTGCAGGGCCTGACGTAGGTGATGTACATGACTATAGCCGGGCCAAGGGCAATGCAATAGGGAATGGTGGGGACTGTGACCAGCCATATAACACAGCAGAATATATCCCTCATTGAAGGGATCAGATGCCACATGGCTCTAGCTGTTTGCTGCTATTCAAGAATGGAGACTCAGTTTGCCAGACCCTCTAAGTTTTCAAGAGAAAGCAGAAATCTAGATTTTTATGTGATTACATAAAATCTCCCAAATTTCAAATCTAGGCAAGTAATGCAAACTTCAAAAGGATACTTTGAAGGCAAAAGTATAACATCAAAAAATGATGTTATGAGTTATGGCTTATCAATGACATATGTAACGAGAAGCAGAGAATAACAAAGCCACAGTGATATGGAACCTTACCATTCAGATTTCTGCCCCAGCAATATTGTCAAAGTCATGGGTCTTTGTGGTGAGTCAGAATAGCTAATTTTGAAAATATTAAAACAACCAACATTAAAGGTCTTCCAAAAAGAAATAGAAAAGATGGAATGAGGGTTGAGGCTTTTCAGTTACTAAACGAGGAGTGCGTTCTCACCTTCTTGGCGATGCACAGGGTTCGAAGGCCATCTCTTGCATACAAGTCCAGATGCTTCTGGGTCCGGGCTCTGATTTTCCTCACCTTCTTTTCCACATCAGTGTCAGTCACTGTCAAATAGCCATTGTCCCCCATGAGGTCATGTACAAATGCTTATGGATACCTACTCCTAACACTCTGGAATCTTTAGAGGAGGAACCACCTTACAGCCCACTTCAGAAACACAGGGGAGCTGTCAGGGTGCCCTGGATGGTGATGACTCCAGGAGTCCTTAAATTGTCTGCTCTCTATATCTGATGATCAAAAGCCTGGCTGAGAAAAAGTCCTATTTAAGGAGGGTAGGTGGTCTCAAATATTGTTCCCAATCACCTGTTTGCAATCAGAATCACCTGGGAACTTCAACAAACACAGATTCCCAGGTCCAGTTGAAGCCCGGCTGAATCAGGGGACCAGAGGTCTGGGTCTCTGCTGATACCTAAGGTATGTTCCACGTAGCCACTGTAGATCCGGGTGACCAACTGTTTGCTAGCTCTTAGACATACTATCCATTACCTTCTCTGTCATCGACTTCAGCCCTTACGTTAGGTTGGGTTCCAAGACAACTACAGAACTGAATCTCATTGCTAAGTTCTTCAGCACATTGGGTTTGCCCAGGTAGGCTTTCTTCCTATATAAGAAATGGTCTTAGCAAAATATTTTTTGCATTTCCTATAAATCTAGTGTGAAAAACATTTCACTGTGTTGCTCAAAGTCCCCTTTATGAAGTCCTACATGTTTCTTTTAGAAGAAATTTATCTTTTTCTCTTGACATTCTAGTACTTTTATCTATCAGATAAGAAGAGGTTTTCAGCCTGGGTTGGCGGGTATGGGGCATGATTGATGCCTCACCACTTCCTTTAAGATGTCACAGACATCACTAACCAATTGTAGCTCTTTGTAAAGCTGAGCTTGGAAAAGCTTCAGGATCTTTCTTTACCAGGGCTGGATGGAGATTTTTAGAGGCCTAAGTAGTAAGCAGTTGTTTTGCACCTCATCCATCTCTCTATATAATGCAAAATGAAAAACACAATTCTTAACAGTAAGATAAGTATAAGGAAGTCCAACAAAGCTCTGATTTTTCCCATGATACTATTCTAAGGCTGTTTTCATGCAATATAAAAGTCCTTTCAAAGATTATTTTCTCATTTTTCAGGAGCTACTGTTTTCCTGATGCCTTAAGCACAGTCTTTGTGCATTTTCTTATTGAGCACTGTCCATAATGTTTTATTTTCAAAGACATCAGATCCTGGGATTAAACCATTTTGCCTTTGACCTGTGTGACTTTACCTTTTTGCCCAGGCTACCAGGAACCTCAGGGTCAAGTTGAATGTTGAAATACTGTAAAAATATTAAACCTGGGGTTATTTTCTCCCTCCTCTTCAAAGGGTTGCTTCTCAATTTCTATAGTAACATTGTGAATGTGTCTTTTATTGGAAGCATCTCTAATCCATTTTGGAATCAGGTGAGGAACAAATGAAAAAAACGTCTCCAGGGCAGCTTGGATGGGTGTTGCCCAGGGATAGAGTGCCATGGCTCCCTTGACTCAGAAACACTGAATTCACTTGTCTGCCAGAGTCTGGGGATGAAGAGACCTAATTAGCTCCCTTCCCATTCTAAACACTCATCAATCCCCACGAACCTCTTGGCTCTGATCCACAGCTGATAATGCAGGAGGCACTGGGCTGCCTGGGCAATTCTAAAGCTTGGCTGGAATCTCCTATCCTGGGAGAATCATAGCCCCATAACTGTCTTCTCCTTGTTAGCAATCAGGAAGCGGCTGCACGCTAATTCATGTCACTCCAAAATTGGATGCTGATATGTAGGGACTTTGGAACATTTTTCTGGCTTGGCACAAGTTTATGAAAATCCATTTGTGGGAGGCTTGGGAAAAGGATAATAAAGAGGGACACCTGAGGCTTCCCAGAGTGAACTGAGCCTGGTGCATGATTCTGACAGCACGGGGAGAGCTCTGAATTGGATTCAGGTTACCTGGGCCTAGGATTGACCATGAGTTAACTGTGCCATCTTTCTTAAGTCACTTCCCTCTCTGGGTGCAGCTGGCTTCTCTCCAAAACTAAAACTTAGGACCACAGTGCCTTCTATGGTATGTTAATAGATGTCCTGATGAAACAAACAAAAAAAATGTGTATGGACAATCCATGTTTAAATGAGTTTGGAAAACTGGAAACTGGGATAAATAGAGTTAAAGAGGTTTCTCTATTACCAGACTGCCCAAAGTCTTTAACAAGCTAGCGAGCACTATAAATCCCTAGGTCGAGGAGAGGTAGGATGCAGCGTGTTTTAAGGAATTTGCTTTGAGGAGAGATTCTTGTGGGCCTGCGTTCCAATTGGTACCCCCTGGAGTAAGTGACACTGGAACTTGACCTCCTCATTACCATTCCACACTGCCTCTACGGAGCCCTGGCGAGGTGGGACTTACTGCAAGCTGGGTCTTCCAGCAGGTCCATGATAACGGAGTCAGCACCCTTGGTGTAGACAACAATTTCACGGGTCAGTGGGTGCCTCACAACCACGGACATTCTCTTCCTGATGGAGTCGAAACCCAGGGTGCAGAGGACGTCAAATGTAAGGCAGGTACCCTGGGGCAAGCGCACAGTCACCTGCTCGGGCGTCCGGGACACCAGTGTGAAGCTGTAGGCATGGGCGGCATGTACCAGGGCAGCCTCATCAGGGCTCTCGGCCTCGTAACAGAGCTCGGGGCTGGCCAGGCCTAGGGCTGGGGCCTCCAGCACCTCCTCTAAGGAAGCGGCCGACCCAGACCTCAGGATGTCGCCCTGGTCCCATGTGCTGCTCCTGTAGCCACCATCAGTAGAGTAGTCTCCACTGCACACAGACGTGTCATCCCTTTCATCCGAGTCCGAGACCGGTATGTTGGGTAAACTCTCCCCCAGGTCAGCGTCAGAGGGTGCAGTAGACGAGAATGACTGGCTGAGGCTTGAAAGCTTCAACCTCTGGAAGAGCTGCTGAATCTTCTCCAGGGACAGGCCCAGAGCCTTGGTCGAGGGTGGCTCGGTGACCTTGTGGTCCAAAGAGAAAAGTGGAACGTTACTCTCAATGTTTGGAAAAATAGCAAGCCGTCTTATGGCAGAATAGGAAGGTCATTTTGCAATAAGTGAATTATTTGGGGCTTCTGTGATTGTGGGCAACTCTTCTTCTCTCTGTGAGCCTCAGTTTACCCGCCTATAACATGGAGGAGTTAGGCCATTTGTTTCCTTCCAGCCCCGGCATTGTAGGGATTAACAATGCTCATTTTCCTCTATCTTTGGACCATCCATTCTGATCACAGACAAAAGAAAGAAAAGGAGACAAAAGCCAGACCCACAGTGAGGGTTCACATTCCCTGAACTCTTCCCACAGCCTTGTCTGCTGTATCTTTGTGTGCAGCATCTCATTTCATTCTCCCAGCAACTCTAGGGGATACAATCATCATCCAACTTATGGAGGAGGAAACTGAGGCACAGAGAGGTTAAATAAATTGGCCATGCTCACCCAGTGTGTAGGAAGCAGAGCTAGGGCTCAAATCTGGGTCTGCCTGACTCCGGAAATTAGACTCTTGAGCTCCCTACCAGCTAAAGCCTCCCCATTAACTTGAGAATTGAGCTGGATGCTGTCCTTCCCAAAATGGTACTTCTTCTTTTCTCAAAAAAAGAGTTAATTTCTCAGATAATGCTTCCCGCCTCCCAAAACTCCTTGAAGACTTCTGATAACTTGGTGACTTTTCAGTGGCTGAAGTGGCTTTTCAGGGTAATCTGGAATCTGGAAGTAATAAGGGGAGGCTCTGGCTTGGTGCCTGGGTGAACCTTCTTTTTTTCTTGATTTTACAGCCACAAGTGGTAACACCTAATGTTCTCATCAGTCACTCACAAGGGAGCTTGGGTGAGAGTTCGTGGATAAAGACAAATCTATCTTTAATACTGAAAAGTCATTCAAAGTGTAACCTTCCATCAATGGCCATCCAGCTGCATTAGCTCCCAATTGGCAGAACATCATACATACTGTCAATTATTTTCTTAACCCCCATATAAAAGCAGAGACCAGCATAATATGATATTCTTATGGAGTCATACAGATGGTTCTGCCATGTATTAACCATACAGCCTTCATTAAGTCACTCAAGTTCTCTGAGCCACCGTTTCCTCGCTTGTTAAACCCAAAGACATACTTCACAGGGTTGCTGGGCTGTGAGGATTAAATGAAAATGCAGGTGAAGTGTTTGGAGCCTGGTACGTACCAAGTGCTCAGTAAATATTAACTCAATATATACCCAGATAGACACAAAATTTGAAAGCTACACAGAGAGCTCCCTATATGACTTTTTCCATTATATTTAAAAATGGGGAACATAGGCCCATAAAGGATAAGAGATCTGTTCAAGGTCTCACAGGCATGAAATGAGGACACTGTGGCTAGGGTTCAATGTCTTGTCTCTCTGTTCAGGGCTTCACTGCTCACCCTACCCCTCCTCCCATCCACCCTCCTACCCCCCACCAGCACCGGTTCTCACCCTCTGCCTGGGCTCGGTGCTTGTGGAGACCATGACGGAGTTGCAGATGGTTAGGGCGAGGAAGAAGTCAGCGATGGAGGAGATGGTGGAGACGGAAGACTTGGCAGGTGTGGTGTCTGACAGGGTCTCCAGCCACAGAGCAGCATCTTGCACCTTGCTCAGTAGGTTTTTATCTGGAGTCACATCTTTTTCCTGGGACAGAAAGGCCTGGGTGAGAGCCTTTCCTGAAGGGACTGGGAAGAAGGCCCCCTCCAGCAGGTGCTTTTCTCAGAAAGGATGATACAGTCTTCCCTGCCAGCTTGTATCCAGCACGCCTCCCCCTCCCACAGGCCTGGTCACAGCAGATTCTTATTTGATTCCTCCCTTTCCCTCAGTCCCACGTGTCCATCAGTTATAGGCTGTGGCAGGTCTTCCCTCTGAGTGTCTCCCTATCATTTAACCCTCATTCCTGATGCTTCCAGCCAGGCTCAGACTCTCTGGCCCTCAATCCTGAATTTCTGCATCAGCCTCTAAACGGATGTTGCTGCCTGTCACATGTTTTCTTTTCAGCCTTCGTATGTTTCACTCGTGCATCGTCCTAAAACACCATTTCCCTCAGGGTACTCTTGAGCTCCATAAACCTTCAGGAGATCTTCATTGTTGGCATGATCAATTCAGGCTGGCATCTAAATTCTTTCACAACTGGCATTTCCACTTTTTATTCCCACCGCTTCTCAACACGGACCATCAGCTCAGCTGGGTAGTCTGTTGGCTGCCTCCTGGATGAATACTTCTATGCCTCTGATCTCACCTTATTTGAAAAGTCCTCTCCTGTCTACCCAAATCCTACCTTGACTTCAATAACCATGAGAAGTCCCACATGTCCATGAGGTCTTAGCCAGCCCACAGTGAGTTCTCTGTCTCCTGAACCACAATAGCAGGTTCTTAACTCAAAATGTGCACCGGAGTTGGGCAGGTAAGGCGAATAATGGAAGTGGGCCAAAGTGCAGATGACGACACCATGGGATGGTGGGGGCTGTGACACCTGGCAGGTCCTATCTCATCTAAAAGGTGGCAACTGCTCTGCTAGCGAAATGCTCCAGTGTTGGTCAAGTTTGCCCAATCTCTTGAGTTTTCAAGAGATGATGTGGGCTGGATCTGACTCATGGGTTTCTAATTTTTCATGTCTTTGTAGAAGTTGCCACTTGTACGATCCCTTTGGAATTCACTACATGTTGACCTATATTTTAAATTTAATTTTCCTTTTTCTACGTTTAATCTCTCTAGAGATGAGGCAAGAGCCTCAAAGACAGAGACTGTGTTTTTCATAAAGTCGTATCTTCTAGAGCTCCAACTATTGCTTTGTTTGAGGCAGAAGTTCAACAAACACCAGCTCTCAATAGTTAGATATGACAAAAGCCATTCTGCAAAGAAGTTTCCACATAAGACCATTTCCATCAGTGTTCAGAAGTCACAGTATAATTAAAGTTTAGAAGAGAGTCAATGGCTGAAAAAGATGGACTGAGGGAATCTTGACTGATTTATGCAGGGTGAAGCCTGAGGGCCAATGAGCTAGCAGGCTTTACAAATAATAACCCAAGTGGAGATTTAAAAAACATCCTCTGGGGAAATAGTCCTCAGACTGTGTCTTCTCTGACTACCAAATGCAGTGACTCCAGAAATCAGACTCTGTCCTCCCCAGGGCTGCTGGCACAGGTGAGAGCCACTGGGGAGGAAACCTGGACACATGGAGCCCAAGGTGCTGGTGCCTGGAGGGATGAGAGCTGGATTTTCCAACAGCAGGGAGATTAAGGGAAACAGGGACTGGAGACGTGGTGGAGCAAACACCCTTCAAAGAGTTTCAGCCTTCATTTGGAGTGGTCTCCAAGATCAACATTCACACCTCCATCTTGTTCATAACATCTTAAGAAGACAATGTCAGACAAAAGTCTATTTATTAAAAGGAAGATGCTAGATGCTAGTAAAACTGCATCAGGTCTGCATTTCCTTTCATTGCCCTGTAAATAATAGTAAACAAATGATCTATACCATGTGGTGCCACTGACTTCAGAAATCTTGGGAAGGGAGCATGCCCCATCTTTTCTTTCTCTCTTTGAGTGCAGTCTTCACAGCAGGAGGTCACATTGATGAAACTCTTCCTACTTTTCCAAGCAATGTCATTTATGTGACCTGACTGCGTTCTCACAGTCATAAGTTGAAATGAAACTAGTCCCAACTTAATTGAAACCCAGAGAGATGAGATGACTTGGCCAGTGTCACCCACTGAGTTGGTGTAAAGCCAGAATCAGATGCCAGACCCCTGATTGCGAGTCTCGGGTTTTCCCTCTCTGTGGTCATGGTAAAGTTGCTATGTTCCCTTATTAATGCTCCTCTGCAAACTTCTCTAACAAGATTCCAGGCTCCATCCAGTGCCTGCCATCAGCTTACCAACACCACTCAAGGAACTCTGAGCCCATTTCTCACAATAGTAATGATGGTTCCTATTCATGTAGTGTTTCCTATATTCTGGGGACATCCATTTTCTCAGTGCATGCCCACAGCAACGTTATCTGTTGAGAGCTATTATCCTCCCAGTTACTTCTGAATTTTAGGTAAGGAACGGCTGCCCAGGGAGATTAAGTGTCTTGCCTAAGTTCACACAATAAGTGAGAGAGATTCCTTCAGTTGATCCAAGATAGCCTGACCCCAGAATTCATGCTCTTAACCTCCATGCCAGGGTGACTCCCCGATGTGAAGGACATGGCCTTTGACACTTGTTGACACCCCAGTGTCTTCAGTTCTGGCATCCCAAACACAACTGATGGGTTTATATATCTAATCCTTAGGGCTCAGCAGATAGCTCATGAGATTACAAAGGAAATTATGGGAATCTTCCTTTTCAGGAAATAGATTTCATTTTCTGTGGGGTACATGAACGGGATGATTTTAACCCTTACCACAGATACCCAGAGTTGGGAACAAGCTTGGAGGTCATCCAAGGCAAATACCCTGCTGTCCTGGGGATAAAAGTGAGTGTCAGCGAGGAGGCCAGTGAACCACTCAGGACGCACGTTCAGTTCGGGGCAGAACTAGGGCAGCTTTCACATCACCTGACTCCCAGCCTCTGAGAGCACACTGCTTTGCTCCAAGCCATGCATTATGTATTTCCAAACAGTGACACAGTTAAAATGATTTAATGGTTATTTATTGCATGTCCATTTACCCTCTAGTCTCTAAGTGCCATGAGGGCAGAGAGTGTCTGTGATGTGTCTCCAGTGCCTGGCAGACCGCAGGCACTCAAACCTCTGTTGACTAACTTCTAGCTAGGACACCCTGCTACGTCACCACTGATTAGCTCACAAAGTCTCTGTTAAAACTCTTCTTTAGTGTATTTCCACCCAATCATAGAGTGATGAGTTAAAAAAAATCTCTGCAAAGGGCCTACTTCTCTCTGGCCTTGGCAGCAGGCCCAGCCCACAGGTGTCAGCAGCAGATGTCAGTTGAGCTTTATCCAGTCACCACCGACTGTTTCCCCAGGCAAGGTTCTGCATGGTTCCCCTGGTCCACTGGTTTCCTGTCTGGTCCATTACCATTTAGAAACTTGGCACTTAGGACACTTAGAGAGAAAGCAGTGCCCCACCCATCTCTGGGCCTTTTGGCTAATCTATTTCTCCAAAGGAAAAGCAATAGAAATTTATGGGGCTACCAGTTGTTGAGATTAGAGCTTTGTGGCAGCTGGTTGGATCTATTGCAGAACACCTAAAGCTCAGGCAAACCCTCTCTGAGGAACATGATCTCTGACCTCATGCTACTCCCTCAAGGATCCCATCATTATCAATAGATTACATTTGTTGACAACTTTATAGCAAAGTGCTAAGGGCTTTCTTGTATGTCATTTAATCCATCATAACAGCATTGAAATAGCTATCATTCTCCCATTTTAATTATGAGGTGAAGGGGGCTCATTGAAGTTAAGTAACTTGTCTAAAGTCGCACAATCAGTAGAAGAGCTGGGTCTTGAATCCAGTTCTGCCTGATGCCAAGACCTGAACTCTTAAACACTATGCCAGCTCTTCCCAGACTTTAACGAGCACATGAATCAACTGGGCATCTTGCTAAAATGCAGATGCTGATTCAGTGGGTCTGGAGTGGGGCCTGAGCATCGACATTTCTACAAGCTCCCCGGTGGCGCTCATGCTGCGGGTCCGAGGACTAGAGTTTGAGTAGCAAGGATCTGTGCTACATGGCTGCCCTGTCACCCCTGCTTCTTTCCTGGCTGGGGTGTGTTCCACAATGAAGGCTGGAAAAGTAGGCTAAGCCCCACTGCGCCACTGACCTCTCAGTTTTAATGATAATGCACTCCAGTTCACACTGGTGACTGTCACTGATTGGCGGCTGCAGTTTGTCACTATAGGAATCCTTGGAACCAGCAGTGAAAGTAAACAGGAACCCTGGTGCCTAGGCCTGGAAAAAGCTCTTCATGGCACACTTCCGCCTACGTCTCCATCTCTTCCTTCGCCTTTCTCTGTCCTGTACTTTTGTTCCAGCTGTTCCTCAGAACCCCAATTCTCCATTTTGCTTGTGTAGATTTTCTCCCACTACAACAACGTGCACTCCTCACCTCTCTGACCAGATAGCCTTTTCCTTGCTCTGGTTCTTTAATTCTGTCTCAAATTCAGCTCAGGTGCTAACCCTTCCAGGCCCCCTGAGGCCTAGTCTGATGTACATGCACCTCTCCTGGGCTCTGAGAGCACTTCAGCACCCATATATCCCAACACTGAGAGCACGGTCCTATAGTCACTGGGTTCTTCTTGCCCCCTCATTGGGTTGTGAGCTCCTAAAATGAGTGAAAATACCCTGTTAGAGTTTATATCCCTAACGCCTAGAACAATATATGTCATATTGTGGGTGCTTACTGAATGTTTGTCGACTGACTGGCTGACAATAAATGAAAGGCTATTTTAAAGAAATGTACACATTGAGAAAACATAGAACTGGCAGAGATGGGGGGAAGCAGACCTTTCTATTTGTTGTTGGTCGTTGTCTAAACTGGTACAATCTCTTGGGAAGTATCAATCAAAATAAAAACTCACACACTCATAATTCAGCAATTCGGCTCTAAGAACGAATATTAGAGAAAAATTCACACATGTATAAACAGATGATGGCTCAACCATCTAACAAATTCTAACAACCATTAAAAAAGATGAGGCAGCTCTCCATTGAATATCTGTCTGTCTACATGTATGAAATATTCCCCCAGATTCGTTAGGTCAAAAAAAGGGCAAAGTCCAAACAGTATGTATGGTATGTTCCCGCTTGCAGTAACGGATGTGCTCACATGCATACCACACTCGTGTGTTTCTATATGGGTAAAACACCTCTGGGAAGGACACAGGAAACAGCAAATAACGGTTGTCTCTGGGGTGGTGGGGAATAGAGGAGGACGGAAACTTACTTTCCACCTTTGACCTTTGGCTCCTTTTGACTACTTAACCATGTGGTCATATCACCATTGTGGAAACAAACTTTCTTGGGTTTTGGGGAGCTGGAGGCTGAAATCGTGTTTAGGGCGGTGTTGTTTCTGCCCTGGCTGAGGTTGTGCCCTTGATGATACTGAGTTTGGTTCCAGATCTGGGAGAGCCCAATCTTAGTAAATATTTGCTTCAATAGAAGCACATGGATTATTAAGGTAAGCTTTTCCCAAATGTGATGTCAGTCCCAAAGGAAAAAAGTCAGTGGCCTAGCAAGAAGGGACTTTCCCAGATCTTATAAGACCTCAACCCCTTGTGAACAGAGTCACTGTAGCCATGTGCACCCACTGGGGACTCTGGAGGCTCAGAGAAACTGAGATAAGCTTTAGCTGTTCCTGCCCTGTGTGTTCACATCACATCCAAAAAGATTTTGTGTGCTTGGCTAATTGAATCAGGACTCTTATCCAACTTTCCGTGGGAGTGTGTGTAGGTGGACTGTTCCCGCCAGCCTGGAGCAGACCCGAAGGGCTGCACAAATCTTTTCCAAAGAAAGAAAGGAAGACCAAGATGCAGGAAAGCAGGCAGAGGGCCAAAGACACCTTTACTCTTCTCTATGGCATTCTTCCCAGAGGGCAGCAGGGGCCATGCCCACAGAAGGGAGTGGTGGTGCAGTGTGGAGGGCCTAACCGGCTCCTATGTAAATTACGTGATTAGGAAGACACTCCTTGGTCTGACGATTCTGGAAAACATTTTGCAAGTGGCACTTCTAAACAAAGATTCTCTGCTCAAATCTTGGCTGCTTACAGACCAGGAGAAAAAAAGGCATTTCATTTTCCATCTGCCAGTACCCCTAAACACTGGCTCAGAACTCACCACTTTCATAAGTGTATCACCCCACCCTAAAGCCACGGATTTTACAGCAGCCAATTAGGCGACGACAACCTAATGCTTCCCTATTTATTGTAGTAAAAGAAAAGGCCAGTTTTTGTTGCTGATGCTCATTTTACTTTTGGTTTAGAGCAAAGGGCTAAGGAAATCAACACCTGGCTTCTTTTAAATGTGGTAGGGTGCTCCACCATGACCTGGCACCCCGGGGTTCAAGAGCAAGTTCTGGCTGAGCTTACAAAGGGACGGTAAAGAACTGGTGGTGCCAAGAGATTATCAGACCAGATCAGATGCCAGATGGGCAGGTGGAGGAGGAGGTAAGCTCAGAGAGCCTGCCGAGAATGGGTGCGGGTGGGAACCAGAGGGCTCCCTTGGGCTGTCGTAGATGTTCTCTATGGACTAATTCAAGGATCTGCCACTCCAGCCACACACATTCTGCAGGTTAGTGTCAGATCCCTCTAAGAAAGCATAAATCACCCCCTTCAGCCAATGCCTCCCAAACTGTAGAAGGTGCTCATTTGAGCCAAATGAAGATCATTTCCTAATGGGGCAACAGTATGCTTAGAGAGGTTCTCAGTCTTGATTGCTCACTAGAATCATCGGAAATAGGAATATGAATGTTCAGGCCCTACCATAGACCAAATATATCAGAATTCGAGGGGAGGGCGCGTGACATCGTATTTTACGAAAATTCCCATTTCCCCTCCCATGTCATCAGATATGTGACCACTTGTCCAAGGTAGAGAGCTTTCCTTCAGAAAGATCAGCTAAAACTTCTATGAGCTATCCTTCTGTCTGGAACACTTGACTTTAAGAATTAAATCCTCAAAATAAACTCATGAAGCAGAAAACAATAATGCTTTTAAAGATGGAAACGTTGAGGCTTTCAGCCCAGTAAGTTGACCAAAGTCACGGGGCTAATACGTGGTGGAGCTGAGATGAAAGCCTAGGGCGTTTGACTCCAAATGTGCCTAATTCAAAGCTAAAAGGGACCTTTCAGGTCAGCACAAACGTTATGTTTCTTGATTTTCAGAACAGTTGGTGAGAGTTGTAAGCCAAATATTTTCAGGTGATGAAACAGGGAAGGAAAGAAGTTTGACATGTTGCTTAAGGTTACCCAGCAAGCCAGGAGCAGAGCTGAAACCAGAACCTACGCTTACTGACTCGTAGCCCAGTGCCCTCCCTAGCAAATATCCAGGGATGCTATTATCCCACTAACCCCAGATTTGCAAGCAATGTGACTGTAGAATGGCATATTTGGCAGTTCATAAAGAGAACCTATCACCATCCTTACGTGCCCAGGCAACAAGAATTGGGTCTTAGTCTATGAGTCAATGTCCTTATTGTTCCTGAATGAACTTAGTCAGACCTTGGTTTTGAAAGTGCCAGCCAGGGCAGAATGATGACATCCAGGACCTGGAGATAGCTCACAAGTTTATGTGTCTGTTTCACTGACCATCAACCAAAGGCCCTGAATAAAAGTTATACCGGCTGGCTGAGGGTTGCAATTTTCCCGGGCTACTGAGATTTGTCAGGTTGAACAGGGGACAGAAAATCTGTGGTTACCAACTGAGATCTACAAAGGAAAGCTCCCTTTTTCTCCCCTTGCATCCTGGGGGAGACATTCTCAGTTAGGTGGGATGCTCGTGGTATCTAGAACAAGAGAGTACCAAAAGACGCCAATAGTGAAAGGCCTAGAATCTGCGCCTAATGAGAATTCACTGAATTCATTGTTTAAATATTTAAAGAGCTGGGGGAACAGCATTCCATCCAGAGGGGACAGAATTAAAGAAGAGAAAGACTTGACAGTATGCATGTCCTGTGGTTATCTTACTGGGGAAAATCAAAAAGAAAAAAAAAAACCAAAAATCTTCCTAGATGCATCTATGGATCATTCCTCCTGTATGTTTATGAGCCTCATATGTCTTAACACATTGTTACTGTTTCATCCCCACTAATGATGCATTTCTGTGAATGGCAATAGCATGAGAGAATGAACTCAACTTTGTACTCATCCAAAGTTAGAGAAGTAACAACCCAGAACAGATAGACTGACAGAATTTCTTCTTTGTTACAGTTAGAAAACATAGTCCTGGGTTATGAATACTAGGTAGCAATATGGAAAATGTTTTTTTTGTGAGGAAGATTGGCCCTGAGCTAATATTTGTGCCAACCTTCTTCTATTTTATGTGGGATGCTGCCTCAGTGTGGCTTGACGAGTGGTGCTAGGTCTGTGCCCAGGATCCGAACTTGTGAACTCCTGGCTGCCAAAGTGGAGTGTGTGAAGTTAACCACTACACTACTGGGCTGGACCCTGGAACATGCTTTTGATATCATGTCAGGGTGAAAAAACACCCAGCACCTATAATTTATATGTACTATGACTGAAAAAATGTTAAATATATGTGGTTATTTGTATACTAATGGGGAAATAAAAGACTGGAAGGAAATTCACCAAAAGGATCATTTTGAAAATCTAATTTCTAGTAATGGGATAATAGCACTTCAGGTCCCTCCATTAATATGTGCGTCTTGTTCAAGCTGGCTAGGGTTCCCTCTGACCTTTTCTGTAAGTGCAGAAGACTCCAGATGATGTGTTCCCTAGAGAAAGAGCATGGTGTGGAGGGAAGTGGAACGGGACAGGCAGCAGAAGGCCTTAGTTCTGGCCTTGATTCGAGGGAATGCTGTGTAATCTTGGGGAAGGAACTCAATTTCTTCACCTGCTACCTGGACATTTACTGATGGCTGTCCTCATGGATCAAAGGTGAAGGGACCATACCCAGCAAGCCCTAGACCAAAGTTGCAAAGTGGAATGTCATAGGGGCCAGGCAGGTAACTAAGGGAGTGAAGTGGGCTTGGTATTTTTTTTTTTTAACACTAGACCTGGCTATTTTTATTATTTTTATTTATTTTTTTTTAAAGATTGGCACCTGAGCTAACAACTCATGCCAGTCTTCTTTTTTCCTTCTTCTTCCTCTCCCCAAAGCCCCCCAGTACATGGTTGTATATTCTAGCTGTAGGTCCTTCTGGCTCTGCTATGTGGGGCACAGCCCCAGCATGGCCTCATGCCATGTCCACGCCCAGGATCCGAACCGGCAAAACCCTGGGCCACTGAAGCAGGGGGTGTGAACTTAACCACCAGGCCACGGGGCTGGCCCTGAGCTGGGTAATTTTGACATAGATGTTCTTTGCTTCACGATAATTTAGGACTCTTTATCAATGATGATCACATTCTCCCATTTTTCTTGAAATGCATAAGTCTTACAGGCTTATCTTTTGTTTTTCTACTTTGTAGAAACATGAGCATGACAAATATTTCTCTTTCCTTTTAACTGTATTGTCGGAAAAACATGCACAATGAGCAACTGCTGGCCCTCAGCTCAGTGATGGGGATAAACAGAAAGGGAGGGTGGTAGACTGTGAGTAACTGAAGCCTGCACACCCAGTCTAAGTGGCATCAGCTCCTTAATTCAAGCTAATTATTGCCGTGAGGAAATGCTGGCTTAGTGTGGAGAAATTTTCCAATTCCATTTTTTTAAAGATTCACCCCAGAGCAAACCACTGTCCCCAATTTTTTTTTCCCCCCCCCCCCCCCCCGCCCCCCGGAATCCACCCAGTACATAGCTGTGTATTTTTTAGTTGTGGATCCTTCTAGTTGTGGCATGTGGGACACTGCCTCAGCATGGCCTGATGAGTGGTGCCATATCCATGCCCAGGATCTGAACCAGTGAAACCCTGGACCACTGAGGCGGGGCGTGAGAACTTAACCACTTGGCCATGGGGCCGCCCACTCCAATTCCATTTTTTAAACAGAAGCCAGAAATCTATGTTTGTATGAAATCTTCCAATTTCTAAACACTGAACATTTGAAATTAACAAGAATTTCATATACCCAACAAAACATATGTACGTGGATTACATACAAGACCAAGGGCTGCCGTTTTGAGAGTTTTTCAGGGTTCATATAGTCTTTTCTCTTCCATACCCTAGAGCCCTCTCCCATCTCTCCCACACAGAGGCCACTAGCAATTCAAAGAGGAAAAGGCATGGACTTACTATGGAGCTGCTGAAGGCCACAGGAGACAGCGAGCTTTCACAGCGCCCCATGGACCTTTGTCGGGAGTGTCCTTGGATGGGTACCCGGGCACTGTGGCACCTCCTCAGAGGCTGGGCCCCTCTCTGGCTTCTCATTGTTGCCGGGCCATGGGCCCATCTGGCTGGGACGGTCAGGCAGCGGTATTGGATCCACTCTTCATTGTCTGAGTCCAGCTCCTTTGGGGTCTCCAGTCGCTTGGCTGTGAGAAAGGAGTTCTGTTATTGCACCAGCCATACGTTGGCCAGGTCACAGTTGGGGAGATGCCAGACTTTAGGGTGAGAAGAGCATTGTGCTGCTCTGGAAAATAGGCAGGGGGCTGCCCTGACTGGAGGAAGAAGGGAGCAACTGAGCCACACAGTTTCAAATCCTTGCTCTGCTGCCTCCTAGCTGTGTGATTTTGAGCTTTGACTAAACCCGTGCCTTTATTTCCTCAATTAGGGATTTTAAAAAAGTACCTAACTCCCAGGGTTGTTTTGAAGACTTAATGATATGTTACAGTGACTAACATACTCTAAGCACTAGTAATGGCAGCTGTGATTATTGGTAAAAAGAGGTCAGAAGCTCCCATGTAAATGGTTACCTCAGTGGCAAAGGGGATTGGGCTGCCTACAATATCTCTTCCTTCATCTTCTCCATCCCTCCCACTCCAAAGAATGAATGCTGCTCTCTTGAGAATTTCTCCTGTTAGTGTGTGTGTGTGTGTGTGTGTGTGTGTGTGTAAGTCCATGCAAGATGACAGTCCAGGCATTTTACAGCCATATTTCCTAAGTCAAAGCTTTGCCTCAGTGAAAACCCAAGAGATCAGCTAGCATGGAAAGCATTTCCTGGATGTATCGAATCTGACCATACGCCTAGACGTAGGCCTGTCCTGACATGTCAGGTAACGTGACCTCAGAAATTCTCAAAACTTGGCTGTATGACTGCCCCATAATTGGGACACATCCCCAGTCCATTTCTGACAGACAAAAATCCTGTGTATGAATGGCACTAGATAAAGATTGACCGGAGAGCGACTACAAAGGAGATCACTGATAGCCTTTGTGAACAAATGGAAGTGTACAGGTGATAAGAATAGCACTGATCTGTGACAAGGAAGCCTACGGGGATCCAGGGAGCAGCTTGCCACAGAGCCTCACGGCATCTGTGGGGAGCCTGGATAATGTCTTTTATTGCTATTTTCTTAGGAGAGAGTGGGCGATTCCTTTAGCAAGAGCCATAGGAGCCCTTGAAAGGCCTCGCACCATTTTCTTGGTGAGAATACTCGCTGCCCATGATGGTACAACGCCGGAACACCATCTTGTTCTCGGTCAGCGTCCCTGTCTTGTCGGAGAAGATGTACTGGATCTGGCCCAGGTCCTCAGTGATGTTGAGGGCTCGACACTGAATAGCCAAATCGGTCTCTTCGTCGTACAGATCAAGGTCATTGTGTAGGAACCAGACTTGCCCGAGCTTCACCAGCTCAATGGACACATACAGGGAGACCGGGATCAGCACCTGCAGGGAGAGAATGATTCCCACTGTCTCAGAAACCAGGCCAGTGCCCTGCCTCAGCACCCTTGCTAGTGGGTAGCAAAGGCATTTACGGAAAATGGAGGTCAGCTCACGTGATAGACTTTCTTTGAGAAACTAAAGGTCAATGACTCCATGCCTCCCTTGGAAGTTTTAGGGGAATCTGAAGAAGAGATGCGCCTTCTTCAACCAGGGATGTCTTGTCTGAGGCAGGCACTCACTACTGGTTGTCTAATGACCGAGCGGGGAGGGGGTGGGAACTCTGGTGCCCCTGGCCAGAGTCTTCTGACCCCTTGGATCTGTCTCTCTGCTGCCGAGGGCTGCCGCTCACTTTTGCAGGTGTTCAGACCCATTATTGATTACTGTTCATGAATTTGAGACCTAATATCTATCAAGGGCTTGCTGTGTGTCAGATGCTGTGCTAGGTGCTGGAAATGGCAGTGAACAGAACAAAATTCCTGGCCTTGAACACCTCACATTCTAGTAAACAAACAAACAAATACATATTGGTTGGTCTAAGTCTCAGGAAGAAGGTAAGGAAAAGTGAAGAGGGTAGAGGGTGATGGCTGAGGGGGACTCGTTCATAAACCACGACCTTTGAGCAGAGACCTGCAGAAATGAGGGTGTGAGGTTATCTGTGGCAGGAGGAGTGGGCAGGCGTCTGGGGGTAAGTGTCAGGAGGCCTCGGACGTGAAGGAGCAGGAGACAAGGCCAGGGAGGGAGTCAGGGGCCAGGTCACTTAGGGCCTCGTTGGCTGCGGATTTTACTTCGAGCACATGTGAAACCATCAGAGGGCTCTGTGCAGAGCTGAGTAGGATCTGACTCGCATATGAAAAGGATTGCTCTGCTGAATGAATGAATGAACTAACGACAGAAAAAGCTTCACCAGTAAGAGGACAATGAAACACTCTCAAATACTACAAGAAATAGAATGTAGATGGAGCTTCATCAAAACAAAACTACGACTTCCCTCATCTTTTCCTAGATTGTGATTTCTTAGGCTGAAGATTTTTTTATTCATCACTTTATCCCTTACAGCCTCTCTCCTGTAGGTGCTCTATGTTTTGTTTTTTTCTCCCATGTAGGGCCAGTTCTGTTCTTCTGCATCTCAATCTGTCAAATGCTAAAACATTAACCCGTGGTTTCTTTCTCTCAATGCTTGGGGCTTGAGAGCTCTTGGTAGTTCTCTGTGCTGCTTTTTCTTCTTTTGTTCCCAGGTCATGAGGGTTTTACTTGTTCTGTGGCACAATGGATCACTGCTGTAATCATACTCTTAAATAGGAAAGCCTGATCAATATCTTCCTTTGCTATTTTCCGGGGATAGGGTCCCCTCCTCAAGGCAAGGTTGGTCCTGACATTACCCCAAATGTGAATGCTTTCAAAGACCCACAGGAAAGCAAAGCAGTGAACATTTCCCCATCTCAGTCCAGTTAGTTCTTTCTTGCGGCCAGCACTGATTTTTCTTTATTACACAAAGTTGTATGGGTATTGGCCACAGGTCTTCTTGAGCCCCTAGGTAGGGAGGGTTTCCTACCTGGAGCAGGATGATCATCGTGAGGAACATGTAGAAGCCCCCAAGAGCAAGGGGAACGAAGCTGCCATCGGCATCTGGCACGTCAAAGGGAGGGTGTTCTCTAAAGGTCCCATTCCAGAGGCCGTGACCTGAGAGGAGGCAAAGTCAGGATGAGGCAGAATCTCCACTTAGTCCTAAAGTCGGTCAGTTACATCAGCACTTGGCCTATTCCCCGAAATGAGTGTACTCTGGAGGAGCCCATCCTTACTCTATACAACACAGTTCTGTGTGCGTGTGTGTGTGTGTGTGTATTCATTTAGCTCTGAAGTGGTCCTTCATATACCCTACATTTCAATCTCTTGATAGGCATTAATTCTGTCCTTCCAGAAAAGACTAGCATGTGGTCTGCTCACATTTTGATGAAGTTCTGTTATACAGGGATTGGAAAGAGAGAAAGGGACATGAGTTCTTTTCAGCTGTGTGGTAGAAAGTGCATGGCTGGGGAGTCTTGGCAGACTTGTATGCTAGTCCCACTTCTTCCCCCATGCACGTACTCATCCATCCATCTGCTCATCCACCCATTCACCTACTCATCCATCCATCCACATACCTGACACATCCATCCATGAATCTCTCTGTTCATCCACTCCTCCCTGCCTGTCTCTATTCAAGAAGGAATCCATCCTAGTTCTTGTCCTTGAGGAGTTCCCTACCAAGTCAGGGAGCCAGATGTAAAGGGATAAATCCCATACAGTGTGAGAGATGCTACACTACAGTCTTGAATGCTATGAGAGCCCACAGTAACAGCACCAGATATAGACAGAATCCTATCTTTTCTTTCCTGCAAATGGGGTTAACAACACTCATCATCTGTGGATTAATAAGATGAAGTACATCCACAGAGCTTTCTGAATCTCAGCATCCTCATCTGTTAATTTGTAATAATACCTTCACCATAGGGATATTGTGAAAATAGAATAATCTAACATGCATAATGCTCTCAGCATCAGGGTGGGATGCATAGGGAATAAAAGGCATAGGGAATGCTGCCCTGCCCCCACGATGCTGCTTTGCCCAGGAGTTTGGGCCAAATGCCATCACATGTGGTAGAAGAAAGGAGACTTACAGACATGAGGTTATTTGAAGGTAATAGTATAGAGCAAATGACTAAGGGCCAGTACATGGCGTGAAGTTAGGGCCACTGGCCTTCCGAGGAACTAGAGACCATGAGAGCAGCCCCATGGAGGAGGAGGCCTTGAGGGGTCCTGGAGCCGGGGTGGGTGTTGGGTGAACAGAAAGGCCAGGGGAGGGCATCCTGGGCAAAGAAAAAAGAAATACCACTTTTACACAGTTGAAGTAAACACGTGATAAAGAACCCTGGAATGGCGCTCACTTGAGAGTTTCACCTCCTGCAGGTGTGCTTTAGTTAGACACCCACAGAGACCCGTCACTGTGAATGAGGCACCATTCTCAGACAGAATAGAATTCCGCCCCCTCCATTTCTTTCTCCAATTATTTATCATTTTAGGCAATCTACCAAGCTGATTCTGGTTTGTCTGTGCCTTATCTCACTGTGGGACCTTTTAATCATTAACTTCCTTTCTCTGGAGACACAGTGAGATGATCTCAAATGCCCTTTCCAGATCGGACAGTCCCTGAAAAAGCTGTCTCGAAGTAGAGGTAACAGTCCCTGCAGTGTCTAGAAGGGCCCGGAGGTGGCCACACGGAGGGCAGTTTTCTTGTTTTTCTGCTTTCCTCTGCTCCAGGGGCTCCCCTTCCAGCTGTGAGCCGCCCCCACGTGGAGTGCTCTTAGACACATCTGGGATGTGTGTTAATTAAAAACTCCAGGCCACCCAGAAGACTAAATCCCACCATCTTCACTGTGGTCACACGATTCTCTCTGGGCCCTTGGAAGGTCTTAGCCTTTCAGACACTATCTTGTAAAAACACCACCGCTGCTCATTGGTTTGAGATCAGCAGGTGGTTCTGGACTCAGCACATGAGTTCTTCCTCTTAATCTTCCCTGGTCCTTTTTGGAGTCTCCTTTAGGGTCCTGAGAACCACCCTTAGAGTTCAGCCATAGAGGGGAGAGCAGGTAAGAGTGAGGCTCCCTCTTTGCCTACACTCTGAGGAGCAGCTCGAATGGCTCACATCCTGGCGCCTCTACCTTCCCAGCTCCCCACACTCAGCAGCTGTAGATCTCGGTCACAGCCTGGTGCTCCTCATGTCTTCATTCTCCGTCTTGCTGTTGCCACACCAAACAGCCAACTGCTCTTTGCATAAAATGATTCTCCTTCCTATGTCTGTGCTTTGCCTGCCCTGTCCCTGGGGCTAAGAGTGACCTCTCTATTTCTTTTCACAGCTGCGTGCCCCATCCACCTGCCTCTTTTGGTGTGTGCCTACTGCATTTGGTGATCAGCTCTAGCAGCTACCTCTTCAAGGAAGACTTCCTTCCTTGATGCTCTCACAATGCCTGTAGTAGGATGAACAATGGCCCCCTAAGATGCCCACATCCTAATTCCTGGGCCCTGAGAATATGCTATCTTATATGGCAAAATAGAAGATAACGTATCTTTGCAGATGTGGTTGAGTTAAGGATCTTGTGACGGGGAATAGTAACCCGGATTATCCAGGTGGGCCCAATGATGTAATTATAAGTGTCCTTATAAAGTGGAGGCAGAGGGAGAAACTATGAGAAAAGGAGAAGGAAACATGAGCAGAGGTTGGAGTAATGCACTTTGAAGATGGAGGAAGGCGCTCCTAGAAATTCAAAAAGACAAGGGACAAGTTTTCCCTTCAGAGCCTTCAGAAGGAGTGGCCCTGCCAACACCTTGATCTGAATCCAGTGAAATTGATTTTGGACTTCTGAACTCCAGAGCTGTAACAGAATAAACTAGCGCTGTTTTAAACCACTACATATGTGTTAACTTTTTATGGCAGCAATAGGAAACTATTGCTATAGGAAACTAAGACTAACGCAGGTCTCATGTGCAGCCCTCACTGACTGATTCTGACACTGTTCCTGTTTCTGTTCAGGTGTTGGACTCCTCCCTGCTAGACGATGAGCCCTTTGAGGACCAGTCCTCAGACTGACTCATCTTGCTATCTTCTCACGCCAAGAGAGTGCCTGGGTTCAGGAAGTATTTCTTGGACAAATAAATGATAGGTGATATTCCTAATATTTAGAGTATTTAATATGTTCAAGAAATTTTCACATGCATTTTTATTTCATTGGCATTTTCTTAAAGTACAGGCATACCTCGTGTTATCGCACTTTACTTTATTGCACTTTACGTATATTGCGTTTTTTACAAATTGAAGGTTTGTGGCAACCCTCTGTTGAGTAAGTCTATTGGCGCCATTTTTCCAACAGCATTTGCTCACTTCATGTCTCTGTGGCACATTTTGGTAATTCTTGCAATATTTCAAACTTTTTCATTTATTGTATTTGTGATCTGTGATCAGTGATCTTCGATGTTACTATTGTAATTGTTTTGGGGCACCACAAACTGTGCCCATATAAGATGGCAAACTTAACCGATAAATGTGTGTGTTCTGACTGCTTCACCATCTCTTGTTCCCCTTTCTCTCTCCCTCTCTTGGGGCCTCTGTATTCCCTGAGACACAACAATAGTGAAATTAGGCCAATTAATAACCCTACAATTTCCTTAGCCAAAGCCTAATCCAGAGCGAGACCCTAGCTCTCCTCAATGCTCTGAAGGCTGAGAGAGGTGAGGAAGCTGCGGAAGAAAAGTTTGAAGCTAGCAGAGGTTGGTTCCTGTGGTTTAAGGACAGAAGCCATCTCCATAACATCAAAGTATCAGGCGAAGCAGCAAGTGCGGGTATAGAAGCTGCAGCAAGTTATCCAGAAGATCTAGCTAAGACAATTAATGAAGGTGGCTATGCTAAACCACAGATTTCAATGTAAACAAAACAGCCTGCTATTGGAGGAAGATGCCATCTAGGACTTTCATAGCCGGAGAGGAGAAGTCAATGCCTGACTTCAAGGCACAGGCTGACTCTCTTGGTAGGGATTAATGCAACTAGTGACTTTAAGTTGAAGCCAATGCTCATTTACCATTTCATAAATCCTAGGCCTTAAGAATTATATTAAATCTACTCTGCCTGTGCTCTAGAAATAGAACAACAAGCCTTGATGACAGCACATCTGTTCACAATATGGTTACTAAATATTTCAAGCCCACTGTTGAGATCTACTGCTCAGAAAAAAAGGTTCCTTTCAAAATATTACTGCTCACTGACAATGCACCTGGCCACCCAAGAGCCCTGAAGGAGATGCACAACAAGATTAATGTTGTTTTCACGCCTGCTGACACAACATCCATTCTGCAGCCCGTGGATCAAGGAGTCATTTTGACTTTCAAGTCTTATTATTTAAGAAATACAAGGCTTTGCAAGGCTATGGCTGCCATAGATAGTAATTCCTCTGATGGATCTGGGCAAAATAAGTCGAAAACTTTCTGGAAAGGATTCACCATTCTAGATGCCGTTAAGAACATTTGTGACTCACGGGAAGAGGTCAAAATATCAACATGAACGGGAGTTGGGAAAAAGTTGATCCCAACCCTCATGGATGACTTTGAGGGGTTTGAGACTTCAGCGGAGGAAGGAACTGCAGGTGTGGGAAGGGCAAGAGAACTAGAATTGGAAGTGGAGTCTGAAGATGTGACTGAATTGCTGCAATCTCATGATAAAACTTTCATAGATGAAGAGTTGCTTCCTAGGGATGAGCGAAGAAAGTGGTTTCTTGAGATGGAATCTATTCCTGGTGAAGATGCTGTGAAGATTGTTGAAATGACAACAAAGGACTTAGAACAGCACATAGACTTAGTTGATAAAGCATGGCAGGGGTTGAGAGGATTGACTCCAGTTTTGAAAGTTCTCCTGTGGGTAAAATGCTATCAAACAGCATCACATGCTACAGAGAAACTGTTCCTGAAAAGAAGAGTCAGTTGATTGTGGCAAACTTCATTGTTGTCTTATTTTAAGAAATTGCCCCAGCCACCCCAGCCTTCAGCAACCACCTCCCTGATCAGTCAGCAACCATCAACATCGACGCAAGACCATCCACAAGCAAAAAGATTACGACTTGCTGAAGGCTCGGATGATGGTTAGCATTTTTTAGCAGTATTTTTTAATTAAGGTATGTACCTTGTTTTTTTAAGACATAATGCCAATGCACACTTAATAGACTACAGTTTAGTGTAAACATAACTTTTATATACCCTGGGATCCCAAAAAATTTATGTGACTCAATTTATTGTGATATTCGCTCTATTGCAGTGATCAGGAACCGAACCCCCAATAGCTCCAAGGTAGACCTGTACAGGGTAGGCTTTATTTTTAATTAATTCTATTTTATAGATGAGGAAGCCAAGGCTCAGAGAGTTGAAGCAACTTGCCTAAAGAAACAAGATTACTATGGTGTTGTTCTTTCCAGAACATTCCATACCTATAGCTCCAATGAGGCACATGAGGAAGAGGAGCCCGATACAGAAGAAGATGTTGATGTTCATGCGCCGCTCGATCTTGCTGCGTTTGTACCGCGGGCCGCTGTTGTTCAGCATGGCTTTCGTCTCATGGCCTTTGAGAGAAAATGCAGTAATCAGTCCTCGGCGCCTGTTTGCCTCTGGCCTGGCAGACACCCTCTGCTCTTCTCGCAGGAGCTTACGAGAAAAGAGAGGCTTCGCTCTCTAACCTGAATCTGTCCTGCCGCAGGGAGGTTGCCGAGAACAGCTGTAGAGGCCTCACACAATTTGTCAGCAGGTATTTATTGGGCATCCCCTACATGCCAGGCACTGTGGTGGGCACTGACAGAGTGACCATGCACAGGCTGTGCACTGCACAATTCTAGAGGTAGCCCTCGTTTTGTAGTTGTCATAGATTTGCAAGTTTATTATGACACATTTCTGGCAAGTGACAGTAAGCTGTCTTGAGGAAGAGCTATCTTTCTCTAATTTGCACAAAGGTGCTGTTATGGGCTAGTGGTGGAATACAGTGTCAAGACAGATGACTCACATTCTGGTGAAAATACACAAGGAAACAAATAAAGAAGATAATTACAGTTAGTAAGAAGTCTCATGAAATAAACAATAAACAAGGGGCTAATAAATAAGAAACGACGTTGGAAAGCATGGTCTTGGAAGGCTTCTCAGAGGAGGTGACATTTAAGGGAGACCTGAAGGGAGAGAGAAGAGTTGGGAGAGAAGGGTTTTAGGCTGGGGGAACAGTACATGCCAAGGCCCTGGGGCAGGACAGTGTTTGAGGCCAGTAGTTTTCATACTTGTTTCTTTGCCTAAGGTGTTGTTGTTGCTTGTGCAAGAGTTGTAGGTGCCAGAAGCCTCCACTCAGCACTCCCCCTGAGGAGCTCCACTCCTATCTTGGAGTTTTGCACAAAATTCTGTTCAAAGAAAATGTGAAAACTACCAATCTCACACAGTCACTCGTTTTTCCAGTTGGAAAGACTGAGGACCAAAGAGTACAAGGGACCTGCCCAAAGCGAAAGAATAAATTAACACCAGAGCCACGGTGAGAACCCAGGATTCTGACTCCCCGTCTATTTCTCCCTCCAGCAACTGGGGTACCCAAGCCACACAGCTCAGAGCTGAGAGTCAGGCTGAGACTCTGTCTTCAGAGCCTGCCCTTCGGGCTGTTAAATTGTAACTACCACGCTATACTTCTCAGCAGTCAGATTAGAAAATACCAGTCTCACATTTTCTTTGCAAAATTAAAGAAAACCAATACAGCAGCGCCAGCAGTGAATGGCTTTAATGCTGTTTATCTGGTTGCCTTGTGGATTTAAAGTGGTAACAAAACAGTAGGAGTGAGCAACTCTAGGCTTCTTAAATTAGACTCAAGTCGCTGCAGTTGTGGGCTGTGGGGTTTCTGCAGCACTGTGAGCACCGGGCGGCAGCATGGTGGCCTTCCCGCCTGCCCCAGTCTCACCCCATATAAGGGGTCCTGGTACTACACTCTTCACCCCCTGCTCACCTTCTGAGACCCGTGTGTTCTTTTGGTAAGAGTTGGGCTCAAGGGTGAGGTGGTGTAGTGTAGTGCTTAGAATATGGGCTCCAAGCAGAGCTTGGCTCCATAGATACTTGACCTTGGGTTACAGAAATTAATCTTACGAGACAAGTGACCTTGGGTGAATTAAGCACTTTGTACCTCAATTCCTCATCTGCAAACAGGACATAATGGTTATGTGTGTGTTTGGGGTGGGAGAATGAGTTAACACACACAAAGTACCTAAATTACTTCCTTGTACGCAGTAGGAACTCAATAAATGTTTGCTGTGAGGAACACATACTTTCATGCTGGATTTCTTCCTTCTGGAAGGCTCAACTTGGCCTTTTTGGGCCTTGGACTCTGAGGCGTTCCTATTTTGTCCATCCATGTTATCAGGGCAGAGAATGTGACTCTAGACCAGTTGTTCTCAACCCGGGGGATTTTACTCCCCAGGGGATATTTGGCAATGTGTCAAGAAATTTTTGATTGTCACATCTTGGGAGGTAGTGTTAGTGGTATCTAGTGGGTAGAGATCAGGAGCGCTGCTAAACATCCTACAGGACAGCCCCCTACCACAAAGAACAATCTGGACCAAAATGCCAATAGTGCCAAGGTTGAGAACTCCTGCTCTAGATAATAACACTAAAAACAATTAGTACCATTTTTGCTCACACTTTTTGAGAGCCAGATACATGCCAGGCATTGTGTTAAGCCCTTTTCACAGATAATCTCATGTGAATCATCCCTTTGGGTTGAAAGTGTAACCAATATCCCTAGGAACATGCAGCCAGGAGGGGATTTCCCCCCAGGCAGCCTGACTCCTCAGAGCCATGATTAACTCTCTCTCCCATTCTACCCCTCCTACGCCTGTCCCGTCACCCACTGAGTTTTGCTTCTGATCAGGCAGAGAAGCAAACTCCAAGCCCGTGAGGGTTTTTGGTGGGGCAGGGATTGCTGCAGGCAGAGTTCATCCTCAGTGCGTCTACCAGATGGCAGTGAACTCCATTGCCAAAGACGCTTGAAAGCAGTCACCTGAACTGACAACCCCCCTCCAGCAAACCAGCGAAAGGAGGTTCCATGGTGACACTATTTTTTTTAACAATCTATTTTTCTTTGACAGTCCCAAAAAGTGAGTCTTAGGGTAGATTGATGTTTAAATGCTCTTCCATGTCCATCAAAGTGGGGTTCTACTGATTCTAAAACAAATCAAACAAAATAACAAAAGAGCAAAATATTTCAAGATGTCCCAGTGAGTGGAAGACCCAGGGAAATACACTCTGGAGTTTTCCAGTGAAGGCAGACACTCCAGGGAGACTCTTTCCTCTCCAGCGGGAGAAGTCTATGGTTGTTGACGTAACACCACTTATCTGTTGAGTACCAACTGAGGGCTGGGTGCCAGGTACTGGGGATACAGCAGTCCCAAGACTGCCCTCTAAGACTTTGGATTCCATCATGAGAAGAGCTGCTATCTTTTTTTCATTGGAAAGCAAAATCAAAGTGGGAAGGAGAGACAGACAACCCTAAAATAAATAAAGATGATGATAAATACATAACTGCAAAAGCAACCACTAAAACCCACTGAGCCCTCACTTGCTAGACACAGTTCTGGTGCTTTTCATTCATTGGGGCCTTTGATCCTCACGAGTGCTCTATGAGGAAGACACAGATATTCTTCTCATTGCAGAGATGAGAAAAATTGAGGCACAATTTTCACAAAAAGGTGAAATTGTTAGGTTTGGTGAGGTTATTCTTCAGGCTTAAGAAGACATTCTTCATCCTGCCTATAGTTAGTGTCACAAACCCAGGAGAGGAGAATGAGTGTGATCCCGCTCCCTGTCTTGTTCAGATGAGTCATGTCATCTTGGAGTGTAATCACGTTTCCTACGGACCACGGGAGGCAAGGGACTCCCAGTCTCAGTTTGCTTAGCTAAGAAATGGGAAGTTACATGACTCTACCCTCTTAGAACTGTTGTGAGTTCCCACTGACCAAAGATGGATTTGGAGGAGGGGAGGGAGGAGGGAAGATAAAGGGAAGGGACAAAATAAGCTGTTCAGGATCAATGACCTGCATAGATGACAATGCCAACAGCCACCTCGGTGTTTCTGATGGTGCAGCCTCGAAGCAGAAGACTCTCACTGCCAAAGCCGGTCCTGGTCTGGTCAGGATGCTCCCTGGGGATGAGGAAAGACAGGGAGTGGTTTGATGGCCTCTCCACGCTGTCAGAGGTGAGCGTCACACAACTAGAAGTGGTGAATGAACACCATCCTTCCCCTCCCTCTTTCTCAGAAGAGGGATGTTAACTTGGAATCGAACCTTCATGTTCAATTGCAGCTCTTCATTTCTCCTGGGAGGCCTAGAGGTAGCTGGACCATAAGAAGGGAGTTATCCACCCATAAGGAAATCATCATTTACCCACCTAAAGGCAGAGCTCTGCTGAAAAAGCCTTGGCTTCAACTTTCACACTCAATATAACGGTTTTAGGGGCCAAGTGTGGGGGAACTGGCTTTTGGCCCTGCAAGGACTGGCACTGAGTCCTCTTAGGCTGTGTTCACAAGCTTATTCCACCTAGCTGCTGGTACCAGAACCACACAAGCTGAATGTCCAGGTCCGTGGAAGATGCCAGGCAGCCCTGCCTCTTATACCTCGAGATGAGTGAGGAGGGGCAGCTCGCAGGCCTCTCTCATTGGAGCTGCATCTTTCACTGGGTCTCTCCCTAAACTAGACTCCTCTTGCTCTGTCTCTTGTGAAATACACAGACCTCACAGGAGGTGGACAGTGGCCCTCTGTGCAATGTCCTGGGAGGCAGCTTCTTAAAGCGGAGAGGTTTTCCCCTTCTCTAGTCTCAGGGAGCAATGGAGTTTTCCACCTCGCACTAGAAACTTCTGAGTCCAATCAGCACCAGTCATTCCCTGGGGTCTGTCCCTTACTCTAGCCTATGCCTTTCCTTCCAGATTTTCAGGAAGTTTAAATATAACTTCCCCACAGCATTGGGGAGAACAGAAAAATGATAGTCTCTTTCTAGGTCTTTAACATTTCATTTCTCTAGGTTGCTTATAAGTTTTTCCTGTGAATTAACTCAATTGAGCCTCATGACAACCTGATGAGATAGGTCATGTTATCATATCCACTTTATAGATGGGGAAACTGAGGCAAGTCCATAGAGCTAGTAAGTGGCAGAACGGGGATTGAAACGCAGGAAGTCTGGCTCCAGAGCATTATATTGCCACTCATTGTGCCTTTTAATATCACTTATTCCTTACCGTGTTTATAAACTATATTTACTCATCTTATTTGACTCGTCATAGCTCTGGGAAGTTAGCAGGGTGATCATCTTCTGGTGAAAAAGCTGAAGCTCAGAGAGGGTGAGAGGCTTTTCCAAGGCCACACAGTTAGTACACGGGACATCCTAGGACTCGGGAACCCAGGCCACAGACACCAACTCTCATGCGGTTTTCACTGTGCTGGGGTTCCCTAAGTAGTACCCTGTTAACTTACTGATCAGTCACTCTATTTGCAGTTCTTCTGACTCTAATGAGAAGATTTGGTGCGAGTATATCATCAAGCCTTTTCCAGCACTTACTTATCTTACTTTCCAACACAGAGGCAGCTTTGGCAAGTTGGAGTCAACAGTTAGAATATAATGATAATCGTTGTGGTCTCATTAATTTTACTATCACCTTCTATGTATAGCAAGTGATACTGGTTTCCCATATGACCAGGGATATAAATTTTCCTTTCGAAATAAATTAAGAAAAAAATAAGTCAAAAATTTGGTAAAGTTTAGATGTTTTATGAATGTGACACAAACCATAAGGATGGTCCAAGAATGGCTGAAGCTTAGGCTCCACCTGTCTTGATCGAGGAGGGGCTGGCTCTGGACAGAATCTTGAATAAGTCACTGTCGGTAGCTAGTGGTTTAAGGAACATTTTTATGATGCTCTGAGGTGATACCATATGACAGTGGCTTCTACTTCTCCTAGTGGTAAAGTTCCTTTTTTAATGGATGGTAGAAAAGGATTATCTATCTCCGGGCTGCTCAGCGTTTCTCAACCTTGACATTATTGACCTTTTGGGTGGGGTCATTCTCTGTCGTGGGGGCTGTCCTGCACGTTGTAGGATGTTTAGTAGCATCCCCAGCCTCTACCCGCTAGATACCGGCAGCACCCTTCCCAGGTGTGACAACCAAAAACGTCTCCAGACGTTGCCATAGGTCCCCTGGTGGTGGGGGAGGGCTTGCGAACCACTGCTTTATAGAGATCTTATTGTTTAAAAGTTGCATTTTCCCGTCTGACACTCCTAATCTTCTAATAGAGCATTAAAAGCTGTTCGTTTTCTAGCCAGCCTGGGCAGTCACAGGAGAACTCCTAAATGAAGGGGACCCAAAGAAGCTTCTGGGAACCTGGAGGCATCAGACCTGTGGTTTGCTCAGGAAGAGAGCGCACACCATCTGAGGGTGCTGGGCCCGAGGATGTTCTCAGAGCCTGATGCCGAGGCAGGACCACAGAGGAGAATTCCCCATCATCCCATGGGTTGGCTACTGGGCTGACCAACAGGACGTTTTAGGGCTCATTCATGAGGCTCGGGCAGGTTGGGGGTGAAGACGGGTCTCTAGGGGCAGCACCCAGGAAGAGGAGGTGCTGGGCTTTGGGTGCAGCTGGGAAAGTTCTGAGATGGGGGGACAGACCCAGGCTGAAAACTGAGAAAGGCTGACTGCTGGCCTGAGCTGTTTGGGGGACCGAGGATCCAAACAGGAACCCAGCAAGAAGGATGTTCTCTAAGAGGAAAGAGAATGGCTCCAGGCGTGGGTGACTGGGGACGACCCAGATCCCAAACCTCGGCCATGAGGGGTGGACTCCTTGCCGGGGCAGGCGGCCAGCTCTACCTTGTCAGATGCCTGCAAGGAATCTTCCTCTTCCCCGAGAGCCCTTCTCTGCCCGTCTCCACCTGCTCTCTCTGTGCATTTTACAAGCAATTGAGTTTCAAAGCTGCTATTTCTCTTGTATTGTTCATATCCTTTGCCGTCTCTATCACTCCTCATGACATCGCACACAGCCTGAGAAAATGTGGGCGGAGGGAAAGCATCGACATCTGCCTCCTAAGAGGCCTTCTTAAGCCTCATTCCAGCCCCTCTGGGTAGAGAAGTCGTCATAACATGGCTGAGTTCTGCAATGCACGACAACAGAAAATCCATGAGTTGGAATGAAAAGACCTGGATTTAAGGCCTGGCTTTGTCTTGAACCTGCTGTGTGCCTTTGGGTGAATCTTGAAAAGTCTTAGATGATCAGACTCCCTATCTGAAAAATGAGGATCATAATACTCACTTTCCTGGCTTGTACGGATGAAATGAGATGATGTTCTGTGAAAGTACTCTAAAAACTGTTAAAGCTCTAAGGACATTTATTCACATCTGTTAGCATTGCTCTTTTTTGGTCTTTCTTGCAATAAGACTGGTCATCTGATGTGGGAGCAGAATTACAGTAAAATTCTCAGAACCAAAGCTGAGGAATAAGAATAACAATGATTACAACAGCAGTAGCCACCATTAACTGAGTATTTACTCTGTGCCATTTGCTGTGCTAAGGACTTTGCCTATGATAAACAATTTAATTCTGAGAAAAAAAAATCCTGTGATGTAGGTATGATAATCTTTATTTTACAGATGTGGAAACCAAGGTCCAGAGAGGTTAATTAATTTACCCAAGGTCACACAGCTTGTAAGTGATAAAACCTGGTTTCAAACCGCAGTTCTGTCAAACTCGAGAGTCCCTGTTCTTATCTACAATGCAACACAGGCTCTTTGAGAAAACTGATCTTAATTAGATCACACTTGGTTTCTCTGAATCAGAGTGTAGTCTTGATTTTGATGCTATTTCACTAGAGTTCTGAAAAACCCATTAGTGAATTAAACCCTACGAGATAATTAACTGTCACTTCACCAAAAAAATAATAGGAAAAGTTTCCCAATTTACTTAGGTTTCTCTAGCCTTTCTTTGTGACAAAAAGAAATAAACTTCCTCAGGATCTGGATACTTACCTGTTTGGCCATTTCGAGAAAAAATGTTTTCTAGTTGCAGAGGAGATATTTACTAGCAGACATGGGCATTAGATACTTACATGTAACCCTTAAATTTGTTGAGGTGGTTGTTGGGTTTCTCACACACGATGGTGTTGTGGAAACGTTCCGGTTCGAACTGTATTTCCTGCATGAGAGAGGACGCTGTGAGGTTATTAAGTCAGAGGGATCTCATTTTATTTTTATTTCTTTTAAAGATTGGCACCTGAGCCAACATCTGTTGCCAATCCTTCTTTTTTTCCCTTCTTCTTCTCCCCAAAGCCCCTCAGTACACAGTTGCATATTCTAGCTGTGGGTCCTTCTGGTTGTGGCATGTGGGATGCCCCCTCAGCATGAGCTGATGAGCGGTGCCATGTCCACACCCAGGATCCGAACCAGCGAAACCCTGGGCCGCCGAAGCAGATCATGAGAACTTAACTACTCAGCCACGGGGCTGGCCCCCCGGACCTAGTTTTAATAGGATCATTGGGAAAGCTAATCAGTTAGAACCATTGCAAATAAAGTAATACCTGCTTTGTCACACTGTGATAGCTGTAATGTGTTAGAAGAAAAAGTTAAGTCCTCATTAACGAGGAGAAAGTGTACGCAAATGAAAAGTGAGATGCACGGCAGAGGGAAGTCCCTGCCCTGATCACATTTCTCTGGCAGGCCTGAGTTTGAATCTCTAGACCGCATTGTCCAATAGAATTTGCTGGAATGATGGAAATGTGCTCAATCTGTGCTGTCCAGGATGGAAGCCACCAATTGCTTGTGGCTGTTGAAGGCTGGGGGCATGATTGAGGAACTGATTTTTAAATTTTATTTAATGTTGATTAATTTAAAGTTATATAGCTACATGTGGCTAGTGGCTACTACATTGAGCAGCACAGAAATAGATGATCAAAAAAAAAAAAAGATCATAAATCACACCAACCTCGAGAAAGCCACAGTTAAGATTCTTGCATATATAATACTTCCAGGGGTTTGAAAATAAATAACCACATACACACACTTATGTATGGACACACATTTATACTTATGCACTTCAAAAATGAGATTGTGTTCATGCATCTCGAACATTTTTACATTACTAAATTTGTCTACATCTTTATTAACAGCTGCGTAGAAACCCATGGTATGAATGCCACTGTATTTCACTTAATCATTTCACTATTGAACATAAACATTGTTCTAATTTGTTTTGCTATTGTAAAAATGCTGTGAAAATAGTAGCTAATAAAACAAAATAAATAGTGTTTGCTGGACTCTTATTTCTGCCAGACACTGTAACGAGAGTTTTATACATTATTTATTTTCAAGGTTACAATTATTCAGTGAAGTGGGAACTTTCACCCTCTCTTTTTAGAGATGGGAAAACTGTGGCTCAGAAGGGTGAAGTAGGCCACCCATGGCCATTCCAGGACTAGGATTTGACTCCGAGTCTGACCGCAGACCCTCTGTTCTTTACTTGCACAGCACACTGCCCACCTACCCCCACCCCCTACCCCCCACCACCCTGAACATTCTCGTAGCAAAGTATTTTAAATACATCCTTGACTCTTTCTCCACTTTTTCTCTTTCATTAGGTATTTCAGTTGTACAGTCTCTTATAGTCCAACGGGGGAGAAACACAACTGGGGGCAAAGAAATCTTGATTTCTAATTCTACCTCGCATTGACTAATACTGCATTTAACTCTGGAGCCTCAGTTTCCTCATCTGCAGAATGGGGTTAACACCTCTTCCCTTGTGCATCTCCTTTGTACCCTAGAAGATAGAATTCATGGGGAAAGTTTTGAAAGGTGGCGCATGCTATGCAAATAGAAGGAAGCGGTGCTAAAGGCACAAATGGAAATAGTTTCCTGGGTAGAGCTTTTAGCACGGGGAGTGAATTTATCACTGCAAACTTCAAGGTCCAGCTGTTGGAAGGGGTAAATTGATTAGAAGAAATGATAGCATTTCCTGGCTTGGCGTTAAATATACTGTCCATTGGATCTGTGGGGGCGCCAACATAAATAAACTCTCCACTCACTTGAAATAAATTACCCATCCACGAGTTTCTAAAAATACAGTCCTTTTCCCTCCAGGTATCGATTCTTTCAGGGACAAACACTTGCCAAGTTCTGAGATGATGACAAATTACGCTGTAATTTGTCAGTTGCTTTCACGCCCCTGATTAAGCCGTGTGCGGTGCTCCCGATCCATACCACGCGGCTCATTGCTGACTTTCTAAATCCAAACTCATTTCAGAGATGAGTGGCAGCTAATGATCCTGCTGCAGTGCGTCTCCGTTGTCTGTTTCATCACGCAGGGCGGATTCCGGGCAATGGCGACGTTTGCATCTCTTGTCCCTCATGGGGCTTCCCAGTGACCTTCCTCCTGACACGTCCCTTGCTCTCCTTTTCTTCTAGGCACTGGCCTTGGGTGCTCCATCTGACTCTCTCTCTGCACAGAGAGGTGACTTCTCCCTTTCTAGCTACCTGTTCCCTGGGCTCCTTTCTTCCCTCCCCGTGATGGGTTGTGGAGAGGGGCGCATGCGCCCTGTTGTTTGCGAAGATGACCCCTCAGGATTGCTTGCGTTTAAGGATTTGCTGTAGTTCACCCCAGGGAGCTGCTAGGAGAGTCCAAGGACAGGAGGGGTGGGGGGAATTGCCAAGTCCTACACATCTGTCAGAGTCCTTATTTTAATCTTGTCGAGGAGTTTCTGATTCCCTTCTGATTCACTACCCCACAGCTTTCCTTAGCTGGTGGATGGAGCCCGCCTCATGGATTTTTCTGACCCAGCCTTTTATCTGAGGCGCTTTCCTTGAGGAAAGTCTCACTAACAGACAAAAAGCCCTGGGGAGCCATCGGGGCACAGGAAAAGATAAACCCTTTCCAGAGACAAGAGTGTGGGTCTCTGTGGTTCTTTAGTCCAGACCCACCTACCTTGAGCACTTCCTGTGTGCCAGGCAGCTGTCGTTAAGTTCTCACAGTAACCTTAAGAGGCTTGGACAGATGTGCAAATGGAGACTGAAGTAAAGCAATTGTCTTATGGTTGGTAACAGAGACACAACTGCAATTTATGTCATCAGAATCCAAAGCCAGTCATCATCATCCTTATCATCAATACATTTATTCCTCTTTCTCCTCCTCCTGTTATTTTTATTATTGCTGCAACATTTACTGAATGCTTATTATGTGCCAGGAACCAACTAAATATTTTGTACGTGCTATGTCCTTTAATTCACACAATAACTCTGTCAGGTAGGTACTGTTGTTATCCCTATTTACAAATGAAGGAACTCAGGCTTCGGGAGACTCAGTAATTTTCTCAATGACACACAGTTAGCAAAGCAGGAAGACAGGCTTTACCCCTGGGACTTCCGGGGCCATACAGACTGCTCTTTTAAACCATCATGTTATTTTGATGCACAAAGGAAAGATTAGCATTTAAGATCTCCTCTGGGCCTTGTTTCCTTTTCTACTTCCTAAGACTGAAGTACCTGACATAGTAAATGAATTCATATGAGTGGAATTTGAAAAGAAACAAAAACAAAACCAAAACCAAGAGAACAGATTGATGGTTGCCAGAGGCGTGGTGTGGGGGGTGGGTAAAATGGGCGAAGGGGGTAAAAAGGTACAAAGTTCCAGTTAAAAAATAAATAAGTTATGGAATGTAATGTACAGCATGGTGACCATGGTTAATAACACTGTATTGTGTATTTGAAAGTTTATAAGAGAGTAGATCTTAAAAGTTCTCATCACCAGAAAAAAATTATAACTATGTTTGGTGATGGATGTTAACTAGGCTTGTTGTTATCCTTTTACAATATGTACAAATATTGAATCATTATGTTGTATACCTGAAAGCATGTCAATTATATCTCAATAAAAAATAAGCAAACCGCAATACCTAGAAATCATCATCATCATCATCATTATCATTATCACCATCACTCTTTTGAATTCGGGTCAAATAAGGAAGAATCAAAAACTAAATTACATATTGTCATGCTGATCTTTGATTTACTTCAATCCAGTGTTTTTTATTTCCTTGTTTCTAAAAAATTTACTTTTTTGTTTTATGAAAGGTTTTGCTTTTAGGCATTGGCTTACTCTCATCATTTTTTCTAGCATCTACATAGACATCTGGTTGGGAGGCATGTCAAGGCTTTTCTAGACCAGGATATCTCCACCTTGGCACTCTTGACATTTTGGGCTGGATAATTCTTTGATGTTTAACAGCATTCCCGGTCTTTACCAACTTGATGCCAGTAGCACCCACCTCCACTCCCGAGCATTGTGACAACCAAAAATGTTGCCAAATGTCCCCCAGGGGACAGAATTGCGAATTGCTCCAGAAGAAACTCCAGGCTAATGTGAGATGAAGTTGCTTAGATGGAGAACACATCTATCCTATCTGTCCAACAGGAGAGGATATGATAGGATTTTTTTTCTTTCTCTTCAATTGGGAAAAGAGTTAGGTCTTATGACTAGGGGTTCCTAATGACTTGTAATAAGTGAAATCTATATATATCACTCTATACTATAGAAACAATTACAAGGTGGTTTTCTTGCAATGTATGTACTATTAAGCTTAAAAATAAAAGAGGATTGATAATGAATAAATAAATGAGCCATGGGGGGGAAGTGAGAGAGGATCAGAGAGAAGGGAGAGGTTATTGACAAAAATCAATTATTGCAGCCATAAAACAACTCAAAGTTCCCAGTTTAGCCCAGGTGTGTCAATGGCGGTGTCTATAAAAGCAGAGGAAAGTGGGCCAAGTGTTAGCATGTAATGACTCTCCTGGGTTAAGGTACTCCTCACTCACCTATGGCCCCGAATCAGCAAGCTGCCTCCATCCAGGGCCAGTGGGAAGGCCAAGCTGAAACAGACAGCTGAAATACATTCCAGTAGCTAGAATTGGCCCTTTCCCTTCCACTAGCCTCAACTTTTATTTTTCTAGGCTTATTTTCCACTTTTTTTCACAAATAAAGTTAAAGTTGATCAGTAAATAGGATTACATAAATGTATCAATGATCTTTTGAAATTACTTGTGGTAGATAGTTGTTTTCCGGCTTCCCACCTTCCATTCTACTCTCCTTTCGTTAAAAATCCATTGATATCCTTTTGGGAAACTCTCTCTCCTCTGTGATTTGTAATCTTGATGAGACTATAAATCAAGATGCCCTGCCCACTAGACTCTCCCACTGTGGGACTTTGACTTGAGGGAAATGACTCAGGGAGGGAAAAACAAATAAGACCATTAAGTAATCGTTGCTACCGATACTCAGCCACTGCACTGAGGATTCTTGGTTCTAGTTTCTAAGCCTGAGTCTTTAGATTTCCTTTGATTCTGTGAGCCATATCATGTGCTTCTCCCCTTCCACCCACCTCCCTCCACATTATTGCAATAATTCTCTTTTGCTTAAGCTAGCCAGAGTCATTTCTGTTGCTTGCAAATAAAGAATCTTAATTGACACAGTGGACTACTCAGTCCCATGGGCACACCTAGGCCTCTAAAAAAATAATGATGTCTATTTATTTGGTAAAATTGCAGCTCACAAAATGTTGCCCCTTATTTACTTGATCTTATTTGATCTTCCCAACTCTCCTTAAAGTGTTCAGGACAGGTTAGCCCCATTGAATTGGAGAGAAAACTGAGTGTTGATTACACTAAGTAACTTGCCCAAGGTCACACAGCTTGTGAGCACCCAGGTGTGTCTGATTCTAAAGCTCGTACTTGTCCTCTGTTTGATGTAAGCATTTAATGCTGTCTGCCTGAAGAACAAACCCTGTGGGCCTTTTTCATGCCTTCTTTGCAAATTTTCCATATTGACAGTTCTCTTAAAATTTCATTGCCAAGCCCAAGGTTTACACCTCTTAAGGACCCATCTGTTCACCACAGACCACAGCAATCTTCCCTTCCTTTGAACCTAGATAATTCCTAATATCTACACCACTCACTTGGAACTTGTAACGTGTCACACTTTTAATCGTCAAATTCCAGGCTGTTTCTATAAGCCAGTTGGAAGATTAAGCATTGCAACTTGTCCATAATTGCCCATATGCACCAAAAAGCTGTCAGTAGATAGAGAAAAAATAAGTTTCACACATTGATGGTTTTCCAGTTTCTGAGGAATTCTTGAGATTAATAAATTACAAATCCATTTAAAAAGGGCATCAAATGCATTGTAGCTTTTTGTTTTAATTTATTTTCTTAAATAATGGACACTGAAAGGACAATTACTTTCACAGAGGAGGGCTTAGGGGGTTAGGGTTATCAAAACTTTTTCATGGTCACGAAGGGTCTTTATGTTAGAAAGAAACCAGAGACTCACAGCCTAAGTTCTTAGAGGATGGGAAGTATGTCTTAGATCACTTTGAATCTCCTCCTTGGCCATCAGGAAATATTCAAGAAAGATTCTGTGAAGAAAGACAGATCAGCTAAATGCTTTCCTCAAACACAGGATGCATTTATTTCTTGAGTTTTTACTATGAGCCAGGGAGGTATGTGGAAAAGAAGAGTTGGACCAGTATCACCGGGCTTCTGTGCGGCTCTCAGAGTCTGTTTCTACACAACCCTCAGGCTAGATGACTAGAAGAACCACCCGGGGGTGGGGGTGGTGAGGATGACAAAGCAGCAACAGTAACTCATTTATGGAGTGCTCATGTGGACTTTGCAAGGACCGAGGGTTACAGGCTACACAAACAATGCCAACACAGGCAGCTACGTAGGAGATACACTGCAAACTTAGAAGAGTACTAATTGAAAGTTTCGCTTTTTGCTTTTTTATTTTTTTTTAGTATACTTGTTTGGGTAAATGGTAGAATGAAATGTTCTTCACGCCCCAGCTGCTGAGCCAGGTGACTGAGCTTTCCTTCCTGGCATACAAATTAAACAACACTCTGATTTCTGAGAATCCTATCCGGAAAGTAATGACTGTTACCAGCACTTGATAACATTCCTGCTTCCGGGTCAGAGTTCTTTTCAAGATAACCCACAGCAGAGAGTGACTGGCAGTTACTTTCCTCTCTGACCCTGGATGAGGAAATGGTCTGCATATGCAACCACCCTGAGTCTCCCTGCCTACCCCGATGATGCTCACAAAAGCACACAGATTGGGCTGGAGTGCTGTGGGGAAAGACTCCGTCTAAGGGTTCCTCATAGTCTGTGTCCCCTTTTCTTAAGTGAAAGCATATTCTGATTCCTATTCAGGGCTAAGACTAAATTTAATCTTGAAATCTTGCTATGACATTTTCCAACATATAAGGCATGCGTTCGGCATGCTAAAGAAATACTGGAGAAAGGATGACTTCTTCTGTCATTCCTAAAAGGAATCAATTCAGTGTTTGTGGGATTATTTGTTAACAATTGTCTGTGTAATTTCCTGTTAGAGTATACAGTCACGGTCTAGAATCTCTCTGTTTACCCAGCTCAAGCTACAGCGCTTGGCACCCAGAACGCCCTCAATCAATATTTGGTGAATGAATGAGTGAATGCATGATGTCTGAAATATGGGTGGCTGCCACCAGATGGGCAGTGGTGTCTTAAGAAAGTGTTGCACAGACAAATCTTTTCTGTACAAATTTTCTTGCTGTGGATGATAGAGATACAAGAAAATGACATGAGATCCAATGTTTTGCACCTCACATTTTTGGCAAAAGAGGTCACAAAGAGGAGAGTATGAATTCCAGTTAGAGAAACTCTATAATAAGTTGTTCACAGAAGATATGCTCATAATGTGTCACCCCTGCTGATAACAACAACAAATCCTATGACAGTATCTGGCTATAGGAAGACCTCATCAGACATTGGTTGAGTAAATGAATTTATCAAATGAACTACAATGAGGTTGGCTCAATGGTTGAGAGTGGCAAGAACAAAGTCTATGTTCTTGCACAGAGAAAGGAGTGATTCACCTGGGTACATTATAGAGAATTAGAGAATGCTGCCTAGGCAGAGAGAGGGCAGACAGGAAAGAGGGAATGCCACTAGGGGCTCTAGGAGAGAGATGGGGGACATGGGGCCCCTCTCCTTAAGGATCGTTGACCTTGGTCATACATAAGTTAGGCTTATATAGCCCTGATGTGTAATGGATGTAATAGATACTTATTACTGTGCTGCTCAGAACTCCCCTGACTCATAGGCAAATTTCAACCATGAAGTTGAGGTAGAGGATGCCAATCACAGAATCCTTCCCCTCTGGCCAGTTAATTGGTCTCAGGGTGGGTACATGACACCAGCCAGCCTAATCAGTCTCTCTCCCTGGGATGCTTTTCAATCTAGACAACAGGGAAGGTTCCCAGTCCCTCTCTGGGGGTGAAGCTGTAAGCGCCCATTTATTGGTGCCATGTTTCCTTCCACGTGAGGGAAGTTGGTTTGAGAGATCGAAGCCAATCATGAAGAGAAACACAGACAAGAGATGGGGATTGTACTGACGGATTCCAAATTTCTGGTTCTACATGACCTGAGGCCCAACTCACTCTGTATTCTTCCAATAAATTCCCTTTTTGTCTAAGATACTTTGGGTTGGGGTTCTGTTACATGCAACCAAGAATCTTGACTAATCTTTATACTAAATAGGTATGGTTCTGCTTTGAGACACCAAATATTTCCTATGTTGGCCTGAAATGCCCACGATAATCCTTAGTGGTTAAGACAGTGAAGGCCACTGTTCAAATGTAAATACGTTATCATGGGGTATGGAGATAGAGGGAAGGAGGAAAACTTTGGGCTATCACCCACCAGCACCTTACTGTGATTACATCTTTCACATAACCTAACAGAGCTTCCTCATAAGGCCCTAAAGGGATGGAAATGGAAAAAGACTTTCTAACAGAGGTTTGCAAATAGTGCTAAACATTGGGATGAGGGGTCTCCTGTGTCTGTGGTGCGTGTGTGTGTGACGTATGTGTGCCCACACCCCAGTAGGACTCTGGAAGAGAGGGGCACCAAAAGGAAGGAGGTCATAGGGCAATAAAAAATAAAAGTAAGTTTTTTGTAGAGTTGCATCCATCACAGTCAAATTATTATTATTGTAAATAATCATAACCAGAACACATAGCTCTAGCATTTTCACATATATTAAAACTGTATTTATCTGAGAAATGTAAAGGGATCTAAAAATTACTATAACAATGGGAAAAATAATCAAGTACATCAGAATCAAGTTACAATTCTGGCTCAACACTATGTTAGCGGGGTAATCTTTGACAAGATTCAGTCTCTCTGAAATTTAGTTTTCTCATCTCAAAAATGTTGCTCATTCCTTCTTTTTCTACTTCCAAGGATAGCCCTGTGTCCACTATTCAAAGGGTGTTGTGTGGTACAGTGGTGAAGGACTTTGCCGGATGCAGGGGAAGGATTTACATATTTAATATTGAGGAGGTTGAGTAAAAACCCCCAGTCCTGAATTTGAATTGAAGTATCTGCATAATTCCTGATGTATTTAATCTTTAAAAAAGTCCTAGTTCTGTGCGTTTAAATGGCATAGAAACAATGATTAACCCAACAGCAACAAGGACCGCTAGCATGTACTAACTGTGGTTTCTAAATACCATTTTCCATTGAAAAGGACTAGATCTACCAAAGACTACTGAGGTCATGGCAAAAGAACTCAGAAGTGAATGTGAAGAAGTTCCCACTCACTGACGACAGGGCAGTCAATATACAGATAATAACTGGACTGATTCTACATAAATCAAATATGTTTATATCCATGAGTTCATATTGATACTAAAAAAAAAATCTCATTGGTCACCTTTGAAGGACGCTAGAGAATCAACTCATGCAACACTGACACGTACACGTACTAACACAAATCTAACTGAAGCTGATTTAGGGACTAGATCCAACTACCAATTTATAGGAATATAGCGGACAGGAAAACACGGTATATGACACCACAGGGAGACAAGGCAAGCAGTAAAATCCAGACTACTGGAAATTTTACAGGACAAACAACCTGGTTTATTCAGCAACAAAAACTAAACATGCAAGGGAAAAAATCTGAAAAGGGAACATATAAGAGTAAAAGAGATTTAAGAAGTTAATCTCAGGGGCCAGCCCCGTGGCTGAGTGGTTAAGTTTGTGTGCTCCAGCTTCAGTGGCTCAGGGTTCAAATTCTGGGTCGGACTTAGCCCCACTCATCAGGCCATGCTGAGGTGGCGTCCCACATAGCACAGGCAGAGGCACTCCCAACTAGAATATACAACTATGCACTGGGGGGCTTTGGGAGAAGAAAAAAAAAAAAAGATTGACAACAGATGTTAGCTCAGGTGCCAATCTTTAAAAAAAAAGAAATTAATGTCAACATTTGGCTTTATTTGGATCCTGATTCAAATGAACTGAAAATATTGAATGCTGACTTAAAGTTTCATATCGAGGAATTATTGCTAATATTTTTGGCATGACAATGGTATAACGGTATATTTAAAAAATCCTATGCTTAAGAGATAGTTACAGAAATATTTATAGGTGAAATGTTGTAATATTGAGGATTTACTTCAAAATAATTTTCAGAGGGAAGACAGTATGGATATAGATAAAACAAGATTGCTCAGGAGTTGACTATTGGAATTAGGTGATAAGTACATAAAAATTTATATTATTCTACTTTTGTATATACTTGAAAATCTCCATAACAAAAAATTAAAAGAGCTGTGCCTGAGTTTAAATCTGAACTCAGTCCATTGCTAGTGGGGTTCCCTAACTGTTCTTGCCTCATTTGTCAAATGGGGATATCCAAGTGCCCATCTCATATGGTTATTTACGAGAAGCAGAAAGAGATAACAGGTATAGGACACGTAGAAGAACTGCCTATGGCACATAGTAGGTGCTCAATCAAACTATCTATTGATATTACTTGTTGTTATTATGGACATCCTATATAAAAAGAACCCTAAAATCTGTGATCTCTGGTTAACATTTAAGCAGTAGTCAACAGGTAGAAAGACTATCGTTCTTAAAGGAAATTTGCAACAGCCTGTTGGGGCAGGACTCATTACAAAATCCACGAAGACAGAGGTTTGTCTCTGGTTCTCAAGACAGGCAAGGTTGAGAGGACAGGCAGCTACCTTTTGCTTCATTTGAAGGGCAGCATCTCTGAACTGGGAGGGCCATGAATAATTGCCCACACCACCTCAACTCTATTGGCAAAGTGCTCCTCTGTCTAAATACATTATCAGTGCACGTTCATTGCAGAGGATCCAAGCTACAATGGCTGTTGCCAATCGGGCACATTGCTTAAAAGCATTAGCTATCAGTGGAATACAAGCTAGTTAAAAGTGAGAGTCAATTAAGAATCTGTAATTTGAGCAATAAACAGATAAGCACAATTATTACATTAACCGATGATACCCTAGGCCAGTGCTTTCAAACTTTAATGTGCACATAAATCACCTGGGGATCTTATTCAGCTGCAGGTTCCCGTTCAGTTTGGAATGGGGCCTGAGATTTCGCATTTCGGACAAGCTTTCAGGTGATGCTGAGGAGGCTAGTCCGTGTCTCATACTTGGCATAGCAAGTTCCTGCTTGGCACTGGGAAATGATCCGACACATGCTTCAGTGGGATTTAGGCATCAATGATTTGGTTAATAGATAACCAGGAATATGTCTGATCTGAAATACTAATTGGAAGAATTCATTTCTGATTCTTTGGCTTTTGTAACTGCTTCATTTACCAAAATGATGGCATACATTCATTTTCAGGTGTTAAACGCCTACTGCCCATCATGGAAACCCTTTGATAAAAAAGGTTTCAGGGATCAGAATGTCACCAAAGAGAGAACTACAATTTAATTCTCTAATGAAGTTCTCTTGCCTGCTTGGCAGACCTTAGCATAATCCTAATTTTGGATTCCTTTCCTTTCCCCCCTTTTCTAGCAATGGAATACAGGAATAAATATTTCAAAAACAGGTCAATAATTTTTTAAATTCATATATAGCCCATCATGACGAAAGCTCCAATTGAAAAAAAATTGGCTTGGTCCAAGTTGAATTCTGAGGCAAGGACTAACTCTTGGGCAACCCTGAGAATGATGTCTCATGTCACAGGAGCAAGACTCTTTTGAGAAGCTCTTTCATGTTTATAATTTCATTTGAACCTAGACAGAGAGGGTAAAGAGTGAACTACCTAGGCCATGAGGCTTGTCAACTTCTTAGCCACTCTTCCCCTATTGTGCTTACGTGTGTTTAACAATCCAGGTTAATATTTCCCCCAAATTTCTATAGGTGTGTTAAAAAGTATTGTGTTAAAAAATGGTTCTGAGGTTAAATAAGTCTGGAAAGCTCAGGGTTAAAGAAAGTTTTACTGGGCTCTTGACTCCAAGTCTTCTCGGAGACCTTAGTACGTGAATGGACATTAGAACCTCCAAGAGAGAGTGGTCCACAGGACACAGACATCCCAGTTGGATTTGACCATGAACCTTGTTTTTCAAGAACTCTCTCTTGAGATAAGAGTTTGGCAGACTCCACCTTGAGAATGCTTATCTAGGGGAGCAGGGACAAAGTTTGTCTTATTGACTTTGAATTAACAGAATATAGTAATCTGTTATCGTCCAGAAGATGGTGAAAATGGGTGTGGGTGTAAGTGTGGGGTGGGAAGTTTCTAGACATTTCTGTGGTTGGTAAAAACCCTTTTGGCAAAGTGAAAGTCTCATAGCCAATAGGGAGTTAGAGGGAAAGCAAGCTAACAAAAGCCATTCATATTTACTATCTAAGATATTACATTTCCAAACAAAGCATATTTGTAGGTGTTCAAAATCCTCTCTGAGACAATTGGTGAAATTTGCCTTTTGTGGACCTGAGAGTTTTCGTTTGTAAAATGGGGATAGGAATGCCCACCTCAGAGGGTGGTTGCAAGGACTGAAAAAGACAATGCAGGCAAGAGCACCAGCACATGTAAGAGGCACATAGATGGTAGTTTCGTCCTCATTATGACAAGTGTTTTTTGGAAGTGTGTGAGGTGGCAACTTCCCTTTGTTGTACAGGTTTTCAAGGAGGTGGGGGCAGGTTCGTATTGAGATCATCTAGGGGAACATTTTTTAAATATGTGTGCCCAGACCCCTGCCCAGTCCTGGGGAATCATAATTTAGGGGTGATAATGGGGAAGGATGCATGCACGTTTTTAAAAGTTTCTCCCCATGGTGATTATGCTACATCCTTAACACCTGTAATGTATTTGGGGCAAATGACTAAATAGTAACGCCACCTCTCCTGCAGTAGTCCTGGGATATGTTCCTTGGAATCAAAGCTTTCTGTGGTTACATGTTTAGAAATACTACATTCTAGTACCTGCCTCCTCTTCTCCTTGAGGCTTATTACAGTATCTGAGAAGTTCTGAGGTACGCAGTATTTGAAAGCTTGTAACCTATTGTCTTCTGATCTTATCTGACCTTGCAACATGTATTTTTCTTGTAACTCTCATCAACATCTGTGTTTGGCACATTTGAGAAATACTATAGTATACAGTTAGCCAGGAGAGAATTTTATCTATATTCAGAAATCTTTTTGCACTAAAGACGTAAGGGAAAAGCATGGCAGCGAAGAGCAGCCAAAATTCCTCCTCCCCCGGGAGCTGCTCAAGCCAACTTTTATTCTTTCTGCCACTCACTTGCTACTTACATGTGGGAGGAATATTGAAAACGATGAACATGTGCTTTCAAGTGCGCATCTCTGGGTAAACCCAAGGTAACAGTCAAAGGACCAGGGAGACGAGGTACTGGAAACCTTAAGAGCTGAGACTCTGGACACACCTAGCTTTGAATCCTGGCTCCAACACTTCCTGGCTCAGTGACCTTGGGGAACGTTACTTAACCTCTCTAGGCCTCAATTTCCTTCTGTGTATAAAGGGGACAATAACAGCACCTATCTCATTGGGTTTTTGTGAAGATAAATGAGATAACCATGCAAAGCCTTTAGTAAGGGCTTAATAAAAGCATATTATTACTACGATCACTACTATTATACAGAAACGGAAAACACTCTTGAGCAAAGTGAGGGGGAGAATGAAGAACTGAAACAGAATAGAGAACTCTGGAAAACTCCAAGTTCAAATAAATCTTCTTCCCTTCACAAATGAATTTACCCCTTTTTTGGTAAATCATCATCTCAAATATCCCGTGAGAATGCAGGGTTAGAGTTTGAGAGATGTTATTAAGTTGGCTGGTCGATAGCACTGGAGTGTGAATGACCCTTTCATCTGGCTCTTCAGTCTAGTCAAGTCCCAAACTATCCGACTAATTAATATACCAGAAACAGCTTGGGAGCTGCTGCCAAAGGCAAAAAGAAAAGTGACTGGTTGGAACTCAACAACACAGAAATAGCTGCCCAAGGGAGAGTGAAAAGGACTCAGAATTGTGAGGAGGATGTTGAGGTGGGGAGGCTGAAGGGGCCATTTGTAAGCAACTGCAAGTTTCACCACTCCCAGAACTTTTAAAAAAAATGAAATAGAATAGAAAGTCTCAGAGTGCTTTGCAAGTAGTAAGGCTGGTGGCAGTTCTTTGGACTTACACACATATCCACACACGCATGTGTGTGTGCGTGCATAATGCATATCTGTTATTTTGAGTTATGGTTAAAAAGGCTTGAAAACCTCTGATCTAGAGGAAAGGCCATAGGGCTCTGGGCCCAGAAATAGATCATTATTGCATGTCTACAATGGCTTTGTGACGTTAACCCAGATCCTGCCCTGCCTTTTTGTAAACACTGGGGTGATTTGGTGAATGTGGCAAGGACAAGCAAAGAAGAGAAAACTCAGACGCCAAGCCCCGGTGCAGTGATTGACTCAAGCAGATCCTGGAGCCCAGTGGGAAGACTGAGACGCCATAATAACAGTGAAGAGCAAGATGACAGCGAGGTGGTTGTGGTGGTTCCCATGCCCGGTGCAGTGACTGCAGTCGAGGCAGCAGCAGTAGACCGTTTACTGAGTATCTGCTATTCACCAAACCCCATATTTCGTTCTTTATTTCATTTCAATCTCACAGCAAAACTGTGGGCTAGCTATTATTATTCCCATTGTAAGGAGGAGGGAACAGACTTCTGAGAAGTGAATCAATCATCCAAAAGGGATTTTATGAGAACTACTCATGCGGTGCTTTGAGAGAGGCAAAGAGAGCTATGATGAGTTGTCTTCTCTGAGGCGTTTCAATCTGGCTAACTGAATGCCACCTCATGAGGATCTCTGCGGGATGAAGCACTTGCCTTCTTTCTCCTAAATCCCCTGACTCATCCAGTTCTCTCCAGCCAGAGGCTGGAAGAGTGAAGAAAAGTGATAGAATTTTATGCTTTTCCATGAGCAGAGAAAGGCACTAGATTGGAAATCAACACTTACAAGGGGAATTTTAATTGAAAATTGGAATATCACACCCAGTAGCAATCAGTTAACACACATTGCCTACAAACGCCATGGCTATTTACTGCCTACTATTTACTGCTCTCTTACTATGCTCTCGTCTTCATGCTGAGTAATTCATGTACATATCATCTAATCTTCAGAATCACCCCATTCAGAGGGTAGTATTTTTGTCTCCATTTTACAGATGAAGGAACGAAGGTGTGAGAGGGTAATAACTTGCCTAAGGGGAGACAGCTAATAAATGGTGGGGTCAGGCTTTGAGGCCAGCTCTGCCAGACTCCTGAGCCTGGGCTGTTAACCACCAAACAATAATGGTTGTTTGAATAGTGAATAATGATGTCCAAGGGACCGTACATGTAAGTGTGGGGATTAAATAAATGTGTCAGTGATTGCTCCCTGTCCTCAAGAGGTTTCAGTACTGTTGAGACGGTAAGATATACACAAATGGAAAAATAGTCAAGAATACCATACTGTGGCTTATGCTGGGGTCAGAAGAGTACAGGAGAAGATTTATGGGGTGAGAAATTGCTGGAGCTGAGCTGGGAAGATGAGCAGGGATTGGATAAGGACAGAAAAGGGGGTGGTCCCAAAGGAACAGGTATTAGATTCCTTGCTTTAGAGCAGAGAGCACAGTTTCTTCAGTTGAACAGAGTGGGTCCCCATTTAGGAACTCTGAGGACTTCAGCAAGTTATTGAGCTTTCCTAAGCCTCAATTTCCCCATCAGTGATAAAGGGATAATCCCCATCTCAGAGTGACTTGCAAGATTAGGTGTACCTAAGCGCTTGGGAAGAGGAGGCATCCACTACTCTCCTCTCTACTCACCAGATTAAGTTCAAGTTTCCAGTAGAGGTGGAAACCTCTACTTTGGCCTCACTGTTGATCTTAGACAGAGCCCTACCTGCTGCGAGAAGCCCTTCACAACACGCCTTTGTTTCAGGTTTGTCTCTCCATCTAAGTTGGCAGTTTCCAGGTGGCAGATCCCGCTGGGGTCCGAGGAGAAGAGGAGGAGGATGTCTGCTGGGATTATCTCATTGCACTGCATCTGGATGAAATCTCCCACATGCACATCCTTCCAGCACTTCTGCACGTAGCTCTGCTCTTTCCTTGGGTGGGAGAAAGATGGGGGTCAGAGTGAGTTTTAAGGTTCTCTAGACAATTAATGAGTGAATGGAGGAAGGTCCCACCTGCACCTAAATATCCCCTAGTCAGCCTGTCACAGACCACTCTGTATTCCACCTTGCCCTAATTGGCCACCATTATAATCTCTCTAGCTAAGCTGAGCATGATCTATAAATTCTCATTAGTAAATGATCTGTCTTTATGATCATTTCAGTTTTGATTGACGGCCGGCTGCTGACTGGGTATTGTGCTCAGCCCTTGCTTTCCAGCAAGAGAAAAAATTTAAAGAGGAAGGTTACTATACAGTCATGTTAACAAAGCACTCTCAATAGACATCGTTTCTCAGAATAGCCAGTTATCACCGTAGAAAGCAGGGTTGTAAGGAACTAGTGTATAGGAGATTGTTTCTGGTTATGGAAGGAGATGGGCGGTGGGAAAGGTGAGGTTATAGGCCATTGTCTAGGAAGACAGAATGGTCCTGAAAGAGAAAACTCTGGCAGTCAGGGAATTAGGAAGATGGCACCAGGAACTTTGATGAGATGGGACCTATCATAACTACAGAAATCATGGCTGAAGAAATCTGACGAAATTACGCACTTTCTCTTCCCATGCAATTTATCAAGCTCCGATAATGACAGTGGCAGCAGCAACTGCAAATTTGGCATTTCTAATGTGCCAGGCACTCGTGTTAATTAATACTTCACTTACTTACATAATAACCCACTGGAGTAGATATTATTATACCCATATCACAAACGAGGAAATTGAGGGTCCATGAAAAATTTCCCAAGATCATACAAAAACAGAGCTAGAACCTGAGATCGGGTCCAACCTGATACCAAATCCCACAGTTGTCACTGCCTGTATCTCCTCCTCCTCCTCGAAAACATCCCCCTGTGTCCTGTCAGGTGGCATTGTAGCCTCAGCCTTTCCACCTCCAGCAAAAGGACCTGCTCCCACCCAAGGCAATACTTTCCATTTCAAAGAGCTCTCATTTTAGAAAGTCTTCCTTCTGCTTAGCCAAATATTGAACTAATTCTGCTCTCCCAGGCAATTGGATCTACTCCATCTTCTACCATTTTTGAAATATTTTAAGGCATTCATCAAGTGTCCTGTGAAACCTTTTGGACATGCCAAGTCAAATTTAACTTTCTCAGCGCCCTCAATGATTCTTGTGTGACACAGTTTTAAGATCTGTTCTGGAGATGTGTGCTCTTCTGCCTAAGGCTGCGTTTGGAAATGTTCCTCTTTTAATGTGGGGTTTGGAACCAAACCAATACTCCACACGTGGTCTTTTTATCTGAGCCCAGCTGGCTTGCAGCCGGCTGCCCCTGAGCCCCGCCGGCCTGGAGAGGCTGGGTCTCCTTTGCTGTTTTTCCTCACTGAGGCTGAGTCCTGGGCATGTTATTGTTTCTGTTTCTGCTGGAATCTGAGCTGCCCTGGGCGTGACATATATCCTCTTCCACAGAGATAGAGACGTGACTGGAATTCCACTTTTCTCCTTTGACTTCACTAAGGAGGACAAGGGGTTCAATGTCTTGCTTCCTTGGGGTCCTCTGGAGAACTCCAAGCAAACCCTCCTAAGACTCTATTTCCTTGTTATGAAAGGGCCTTGCACAGGACTCTCCCCGTTCACTGAAATGAATGTGCTTCCCTTTGGGAGGCCAAAGGAAGATCTGATAAGAGTCTATGAAATAAGCAGGACACCAGAATTGGGAGCAGTCTTGTAACTCTGAAGACCCACAGAGTTCTGTAGAAGCGCCTGTGGTTCTGGAAAGGACAGTGCCGCGCCTGCTGGTCAAATCAGTTCATGGGCAATATCGTCCAAATGGCTATTGAGGCCACTTCTGAGGATTCAGGGGGCAGTGCCTCAGTAGCATTTGACGAATAATTCTTTCCATGGAAAAGCATGTGACAGGTTTAACAGGTTCCTCTGCCCTTTGCATCCCATCAGCTTATTTTAAGCTTCCCCTCTGCCCTACATCACTGTTTTTTCTATGAAGAATAGGGGCAGTCACTCCAGATTTGTTTCTCAGTGTCATTTCAGAAATACATTTATCTGTTCGTTTATTGATGCATTCAGAGTGGATCCTCCTCCATCAGGAATGTCACTGTAACTGTCAAATAATTCATGTTCTCACTGCCGATTCAAGGGAGGATTGTGTTTTTCTTCAGAAGCACCATGGGAACACCTGCTAAATGTTCGAGTATAAGACCATTTAAAGGAATTGGAATGGCCCATACTCTCCATGGAAAGGGAATCTCATAGGGTGAAGGAGGGACTGGCTTTCTTTATTGCTTTTATTTTACTTTTGGGAAAAAAAAGGTGCTTAAATATTATAGCAAAATTGCTCCAAGGAATAAAGGATTGTCACTCAACTTGTCTGCATTCTTCCTCCTTTCCTCTCTTTGACTTGCATCCTATTGGATAATGCCTTTGGGAATGATCGGGTATCCGTTGATTGCTATAATCTCAGCATTCCACCTGGTATTTGAGATTGGATTTAGGGAGGACACCTTTGACTCTGAGCAGTCTCCCAATTGCCAACATATCCAGAGCACACAGGTTCAGAAGGTTTGCAAATGCTAGTTGGGTGTGCTGCATATGTAGGCATATCAGAGGCAAGGCCGACACACTTCCTCCCATGAACATTAAATCTTATTCTTCCCCCTTCTGATAAAGGACTTCACTGCTTTTATGGGATGTAAGGTGATGGGAGATTGAGGGGTATGGAGATGAGCTTACGGTATATACATTTTTATGAACAGTTACTTCTGAGCTGGTCTGGAGTGTCATCTTGTCAATTCCCATCATGATGATAGGCATCATGAGCTCAATGGAGCCACTCAAGAAGCTGAAAGTCAGACCAGTTTCTATTATCTCTTCTTTCTGTCATTCCTTGGATCCCAGGGAGGTCACTGCTGTACTGGTAGCAATTGCCTCTGTCTTTCCTTAGATGTAATCCTGCCTTCCTTAGGATGACATGTAGTGGTGAAGAAGCATTCTCAGTCTCTGTTGTAGGGTTAGCCTCCTCAGGACAGAGATTGCCCATCTCTGGGGCTTGTGCTTCTCAAATGGAGGCACACATACCTCCAGACACACATCCTGTTGTGTGTATGTGGGAGTCCTGAAGCTACGGGATCAACATGATTTTGGGGTGTTAGTTTTAAAAAAGATTTGTGTGTGTGTGTGGGGATATGATTTTGCAATTTAGCTGGTACATAATTTAAGGAATTATATTTATATTAATGTAGACATAGTTATGTTGTGGAATCAGAGTCAAATTTTATAGGAATTTTAAGGATAAAAAATGACATCAGGGTCATTTCATCGTGCCCTGGGCCACTTTGTGCTGGTCTCCTAATTCTCTAGGGTCCATTTGTCTCCTCAATTGTCAGGAACACGTCTGTGGAACAGGCAAGGATGCACAGCCCGAGGGCACCCAGCCAGAGGAAGTGATGAGTGGCTGAATCCTGCCGATGCAGAATAGCGGCGTGTTCCTGCATTGAGTGACGCCCGGATGCAGCCAGTAGCTGGCTGGGAGCCACCTGAGGAAGTCATTCCCTCGTTAATCCAGACTGTTCAGAACAGCTGCCCCAGGTGGACTCGTCCACACACTCTTGATCATCTCCCTGCTCAGTGAGTCCACACCTGGGAACTGAGTGCTATTTTAGTTTCATGGGGATGTTCACCGCTGTCTAAAAATAAGACAAATCAACGGGGCTTGGGACGAAGACTCCATCTGGCAGATTCTGCCTCGAGGAGAAGTTAAGTGGTGCAGCACTAAACGACTTTCCGAGAGGAGATTGGGCTTTTTAAGAGGTAAATAAACAGCAAGAGAGGTTTGTAGGCAACTGGATGCTGTGGGGAAGCAGGTGAAAGAGGAGAATGGAGGAGGAGAGGATGCTTAGGGCTCCATTTCTCGAGTATGTGGATTTTATAAAAGAGTTTCAAGGAACTAGAGTAGAGGGGATTTATCAGGAGAATTAGTTGTCTGTGGGACTTCCTATTCAGAATACAATGATGAGCTGTCCTGAGCTGCCCTTCAGGGAGCTGGAACGTCAGGCCCAGAATGGTCAGTGTTGCCACCCCAGGGTAAAAGGGGAATGCCAGGGAGAATGAGTTCAGAGGGGGGATTAGGAGCGGGTTTGAATCCCAGCTTCACTGCCTACTACCTGTCTGGCATTGAGCAAATTTCTTAACCTCTTGGAATTCTGTTTCTTCTTCCGTCAGTTGAAGATAATATGTGCACTTGCCTCAGAGGGTTGTTGAAAGGATTGATGACATGACTCACGTAAGGGACTGAACTTGGGGCTTTGCACTTGGTAAGTGCTCAATAAAGACAAGCTTCTTTTAGCATGATGATGACGATGACGACTGTTAATGTTACGGTGAAGGCTAACCACCACTCTGCCACTGCCAGCATTTTCTTTTCAGGCTACTGGGATACCTGTTTTATGCCCATGAGTACATTTCATGGCTTGTGCCTAGGCACATAATGTGAAAACACAAGAAACTCTAAAAACCCAAACCTTTTCCCCAAGCCCAGAAAAGAGGGATTCACACTCAGCCAGTTAAAGACTTAGGGGTCTGGACGCTGGCTACTGGGACAAACTCTCAGAAAAATGTATTCTTAACATCAAGGCTGCCCTGCAAGCTCTTTTGTGGATGTTGACCAACTGACTCTAAACTTTATATGGAGAAACAAAAGACCCAGAATAGCTAACACACTATTGACGGGGAAGAACAAAGTTACGGGACTGACATTAGCTGACTTCAAGACTTGCTATAAAGCTACAGTAATCAAGACAATGTGGTATTTGTGAAAGAATAGACAAACGGATCAGTGGAACAGTATAGAGAGCTCAGAAATAGACCTACATAAATATAGTTAACTGATCTTTGACAAAGGAGCAAAGGCAACATAATAGAACAAAGATAGTCTTTTCAACACATGATGCTGGAACAACTAGACATCCACTGCAAAAAAATGAATCTAGACACAGACCCTACATCCTTCTCAAAAATTCATCAAAATGGACCACAGACCTAAATGTAAAATGCAAAACTATAAAACTGCTAGACAATAGCATAGGAGAAAACCTTGATGGCCTTAGGCACGGTGATGACTTTTTAGAAACAACATCATGAAAGAAATGATTGATTAGCTGGACTTCATTACAGTTAAAAACTTCTACTCTGTAAAAGACAATGCCAAGAGAATGAGAAGACACGCCACAGACTGGGAGAAAATGTGATGCATCTTTCAAAAGATGCATCAGATAAGGACTGTTATTCAAAATATACAAAGAACACTTAAAGCTGAACAACAAGAAAACAAACAACCCAATTAAAAAATTGGCAAAAGATGTGAACAGACACCTCACCAAAGAAGATAGATAGATGGCAAATAAAAGCACATGAAAAGATATTCCATGTTATACGTCGTCAGAGAAATGCAAATTAAAGCAACAACGAGATACCACTACACACTTATTGGAATGGCCAAAATCCAGGACACTGACAACACCAAATGTTGGTGAGGGTGTGGAGCAACAGGAACTCTCATACATTGGTGGTGGGAATGCACAATGGTACAGCCACTTTGAAAGACAGTTTGACAGTCTGGAATCTCTGTTCTTTCCATGGCTGCAAGGAGGATAACAAGGGCCCTGCGGCTGGTCCAGGAATACCAGCAATGCCCCATTATTTTGGCAGTGGTGCGCTGAGGGAGAGGCAGTATCCTAGAGTGAATGAAAGCTTTGGAGTCAAGTGAGCCTGATTTGAAATGTGGAACTCTTCTTACGTGTAGTGTGACTTTGAACCCACTACTTAACTGTGTGACTCTCCGTTTATTCATCTATCAAATGGGACAAATAAAATCTATTCTATAGGTTACAGTGAGAGTTAAAGAAGATATGAAACGTGTCTAACGACCTCATAGCAAATGGCATTTACTGCTGCCATTATTGTCATTATAGTTCTTATTAGCTTGGAGTAAACAGTGTCGCTGCTATGGAGATAGTAAACTAGAGACTGTGTAGTTGTCTATTTTCATGAGCTGATATGAATGAGGTGGGTTCTTTTGGCTGGAGGAGGAGCCTAGAAAGAGGGAGTAGGAACTGAAAAGGGGAAAAGGTTGGTGTGGCCTCTGTCCCCCATCTGGCACCAGGAAATGGAACAGAAACTAAAGCAGTTACATTAAAGACAGCCTGGGCTGGGGCAGAGGGCAGTGAGTGCAACTGTGTTCCCCCAACCTGCCTACTCTTTGCCCCCTGCGCCCATTTATCAGCTACTGACCACAGCGAGGGGGCTTCAGACTTAGAGGACTGAGGAAAGTACCAGAAGGGGACAGTGGAGGCTACGGGAGTGGTAGGAGACCTGGACCCCTGACTTGGCCAGAAATATTGGGGACACAAGTGATATTCACCTTCCCTGAGGATGCCTAGACATATCTGGGGGGCTTGAGGATTAGGGCGGGTGGACTGAAGTCCCAAATCAGCAGTTTGGGGCTGAGTGTCATTGGGGCACTTGTATGAATGTGATCTCATTATCACCCAGAGGCTTCTGAGGACTGATGCATTTGGGTCACATTTTGTACAGTATAAAGTCTGTCTTGATACCAAGAGGATGCTGAAGCCCCAGCTTTGGGGGTAGCCCATTCCTCGACCTTGTCCACAAGCTTGTCACACATGGAAAGCAGAACAGAGCACAGAATGGCACCAAGCAGTGACGGCCAGGGAAACACCATGCTCGGGGGACAGGTGATCCGCAGGTGCAATCCATCAAGGTCACAGCCACAGATTATGGAGAAGCAGCCTTAGGGTGTTCAAAGGCAGGAGATGTTACTCCCAACATGCTTCCACTAGCCTCTGCAGATCTAAATCCCATCTTTCTCTTTTTACTCCTGGGCACTGAGTGTCAATGGTGCACCTGTTCTTGCCCCACTTCCTATTATATTATGGCCCTGTTTCCTAATTCTTTCATGTGTCTTCTATTTTCAACTATGTAGTAAGCTTGCTGAGAGCTGGGATGATCTGGGTCTTATATTTCTCTGCCTACATGGGGTCTGGTATGGTGTCTAGCACGCTTCATTCAGTAAATATTTAGTAACTGATTCCTTGTAGATTTGCCTCACACATGAGGCAGTAGAAGGGAAGATTTTCCTAACCTTTAGCCATTTTAACATCAATCTACCTCTTTTTGTTATGGACTCACAAGCGGAGACTTCCAATGATGATGTTATAACACAATACAATACGACATAAGCTCACACGTATTGAGTGCCTGTAATGAGCCCAGAACTTAACCTACTTTACCGTTTACCTGCCTAATAGTGAAACAACTTCTATTATCACTATTTTCTCTATTTCATAGATGAGGAAATTTAGGCCCAGAAAGGTGATCTAACTTTTGTAAGGTCACATAGGTGTGTCTATCGGGACATATGAGCGCCAGCCGTGGGAGCTTCAAGGCTCAGTGTGATCTCTCAGTTCTGTTTGGGAGTGAGGTGCAAAGCAGATGAAGCCTCAGAATCTGCTGACATAGACGTAAGTGAGGCTGGCTGGAAACGGGAGCCTCACCTTTTGGCATTGTGAACTCCTTAATGGCAAAACAGAGGCTGTAACTCCTCATCTGCTGAAATACAAATCATGCTTGTTGACACAAGGGAGAGCTCCAGGGACACCTGAATTCTTGTTTTATGACTCTTCTGCCCATTGAGTTTTGGGGAGGATCTAATGCCTTCTATCCTGAAATGACAAGCTGAATTGGCCCAAATAGTTTATGGCCTTCTGTGAGCACAGGGTGAGGCAGTGGGAGTGGGGTGAGTACTTGCAAAATTGATGCTTCAGAGAGAAGCCAAATGCTGTGCAAAGACCTGTGGGATGGATGCAATGGTCTGCTGGGCTGTAAAGTCCAGCCGGTGGCACTTTTCATAGTCATGCTTCAAATGATACTAGATGCTTCTCTGTTGTCTGCATTTTTCAGATTCTTCCCCCAGGCAGTTTGGCTACGGTCTTAGAGCTTGGAGTCAAGTTCTATGGTAAAGAGTTTGTCTTTTCTCATGCGGTTCCAAACTCCAGCCAATGGTCCTTCTTTCTAACTCCCCTTGGGTCAAGCTCGTGATGACTCCAAGCTATCAAGGTTCCAGAACTCTCCTTAGCAATATTTTAGCTAACATTTTCTGAGTGTTACTGAATGCCAGGCACTATGCTAAGCATTTTACATGCATTATCTCATTTAACACCTGCAGCAACTCTGGAGTAGTTTTAGGGTGAAGGTGGATTTATGATCATATTTTGATGTTGGGACGGCCCTGGCGAAGCCTAAATTCTTCCCTGTCGATCATCTCATCTTCTTTGGGTTTCCCAGAGAGCTGTTATTCAGAGGAAATAATAGTAGAATGGGGAGAAAAGAGCTGCTTTATTAATAGCCATATAAGTATGCTATTCTAACACACGTTCTATATTAGAAGTTGGGTTGGGCGAAGTGCCTTAGGCTCTGGGTTAGATGAGGCTACCTTTTGCCTGAATCTAAATCTTAGTATGGGTGTGCTCAGGGGTGCTGTGGGAAGGGAGGCAGGGACATACGCCCAGGCTCCACAGGGGTTCCCCAAGTTCAGATTTTAAATTCTGCTACATAGAAGAGTAGAGAATTGAGAAAGCAGAACATAAGTGCTGGTTTTTAAAACATGGTAACCCTGCCCACTGGTAAGTGTGGCTCAGTAAATGTCCTTGATTTTTACGAATAATTAAACAATTCCTCCCTTGTGTGTATGGAGAATGTAGCAAGAAAGATGAAGGCTCCAGTTGGGTCTGGCATTGAAAATATTAGAGTTGAAGGGACTGAAAATTAAAGAGAAAATGACTTAGAGATGCTTATGGTGCAGACCCTGAGTTAAACTTTTTATAAGGATTATCTCATTCAATCCACATGACCTTGGGAGACAGGAGCTAGTATTGTCCCCATTTTACAGATGTTGAGATTGAGGCTCAAGGGATCAAGTAACCATATATATCCATACATTTGGTAAGTGGCAGTTCTGAGTCAATCCCAGGTCTGATGCCAAAGTCCTTGGTGCGAAGCATCTAGTAAGATGTCATATTGTAAATATCATTGTTAAAATTGCTTCCCTCAACCTCCTTTGGCATCGCATTGTATAATTGCTTCTACAGCTCTGCTGTTTTCAAGTCCTCTTGCGTGTCATCTGCACAACTTTTCACAAAATATATCAGAGAGAGATTATGATCACTATTTAAAGATGAGACAAATGGGGCTTCAACTGCTTAAGTGGCTTCATTTAGGTCACGCAATTAATTCGTGACAGACCCAGGATCCCAACCTCTGGTTTCCTGCTCTCAGGCTTTCCACTGGGGGCCCTGGCACAAAAGGCAACTGACATACAAGGGAAAACAGGTCACAGGCCAGCCTTGCTTCTTCTTCAGCAGAGCTTGCTACCACTGGGAAATTGGCCCTCAGTGCCATGCTGTCAGAAGACTGGCCACTCTCCTGTTACATCTGGAATTATTTTCATGTTATAGCAGCTACCTGACTTAGAGAAAAGAGAATCTCCAAGTCTTGGTAAAAAGTCAGAATTTTAAAATTTCTTTTCTGAGTCATTCTTCTCCTATGTTTCTGACATTTCTTGATTCTGGTCTTTTTTTTTTTGCTGAGGAAGATTTGCGCTGAGCTAACATTTGTTGCCAATCTTCCTCTTTTTTAGCTTGAGGAAAATTCGCCCTGAGCTAACATCTGTGCCATTCTTCCTCTTTTTTGTATGTGGCTCACTGCCACAGCGTGGCCACTGATGAGTGGTGTAGGTCTGTGCTAAGAACCAAACCCATGCCACCAAAGTGGAGCATGCTGAACTTAAGCACTAGGCCACAGGGCTGGCCCAACCCTGGTGTTTTCGATACCAGCATAAGCCACACATACAACCTTTAGCTGACACACGAAGAAGTCATGAGCTGAACTATGTTCCCTCTACCTGTCTAAATGCTGCTCATCCTTCAACACCCTCCTGAAATGTCACCTCTTCGGGGAAGGCTTCCCTTGGCCTTGATGTTTCTCACAGGCAGAAGAGTCACGGCATCCCCTGTGTGACTGTGACCCTTTGCACGTAGGCAGGGGACACTGCAGCTGTTTACAAGCTCCTAGTGATCCCTGATCCCCTCGAGGACACACAGGGCCTACCAGGTTGGCCCCCACACTCTAGGTCCTGAATTAATATTTGCTGAAGAGACGAACAGGGGAATGTGTGGCTGCTGAAGCCCTGGAAGGCTTTTGCTTCATTACAATATGGGGACAAAACCCTCCATGGGTTCCTCTGGTTGACACTCCTGCTTCCTCACTGCGTGTTTTCTGAATACAAATAAAAATTTACTAAGTTGGATGGAAAAATACAATCTCTTGCTGGGTACGTTCTCCAGATTCATTAAACTGAGCCCTGGGAGAAACTAAGCTAATGCAATTCCGAAGCTAATCCCTCCTTGAAGTCATTCCATAAATCTGATTAATGGGTCACCTTTAGACCACAAGGACGGTTGCCATATTAAAAGAAAATGCTCTGACAGGATTGTAATTCTGTTAACAATGCTTCTGCTGTTTGCAAAAAGATTCTCTCACAGTATAAACAAGTCTGGGCTGGATGAAGCATGGGATTAAGTTGAGCAAAATTCTAAGGACCCTGGTATTCAACTGCACAAAAATGAAAAAAAAAAAAGACATCAGTTTCTCAAATGTGGGAATCTGAGACAAAATGGATTGAGCCAGTGCTTCAGACATAAGCTATTATGCTGCTTCTCAGAAAAAAAAAATTTTCCTCGCGGATCTTGTATTCTTTGTCGGACATCCCATCACGCATCATTGTCCCATCTGTATGTGGCAAGAGGAAACGCCCTTTAGCACTCATAAGTTAATAACTAACGCTTATCTAGTATTCCCTACCTTCCTATTCCGGGAGCTTTCATAGAATCAATCCACTTCATAGTTGGAAGAACTTCATGGATGTATAGTATGAAATATCCCAGAGTGTGTATGTTTCTGTTAATATGTGGAAAGCAATTCACAAAGAGATTAGCCTCAAAAATACTTTAGAGTGACAGTGTTGAGGAAATAGAGGTGGCCTCTCCAACGTCTGTTCCCCTTTTCTTGGAAACTATCTCATTTTTTCATTTGGGTTTTACATCTTCTCTGGATCATTTATATGCTTTCAGGGAAGCTGACTTCATGCTGGACTTTGTGGCTCAGGTATGACCCAGTTAGCATAATCCCATCTTCTGCTCACAGGGGTTGGTCCAAAGATGGGCATGTGACCCACTGGGGTCACTGAGGTATGAGGAGGGTCTGGGGAGTAAGGCTTCCTTGACCTTCCAAGAATGCTTTCAGAAGTGTCTGTCTTTCTCCCTTTGTGAGTTATCATATGAGATGAGCTGCTGCAGCCATCTCATTGCCACGAGGAAAGTCTGCCTGGGGATAAAGATGATACAGACCGGGACTGAAGGAAAAGGAAGCTAAGTGCCGGATCTAGAACACAGACTGAACCACGCCTGATCACCTGCCCACCTCTGGGCGTTTGTAGTGACTTAAGCCAAGATGTCTCTTTGTTATTTAAACCTGTTTGAGTTTTCTGCTGCTTGTAGCAGAGAGTATTTCCACTGACACAACTGAGTTAAACAAAGTTGGTTAGGTTACTTACTGAGGGTCCTCCCAGAACCTTTATTATGCTAATATACATTGTTAGACTCAAGAGAAGCATCAAGTCTGTACTATTTCCCAAATTCATTTGGCTGTGGGTTCCGTTCTTTCATAGCGCATCTCACAGGAGAAGTTCTCATCTGCATCCCAAGTGTTACAAAGTGGAAATTGAGATCCAGAGATTCAAATGACTTCTAAACTATAATTAGTAGTTAGTCACAGATCTGGGTCTAGAGTATAGGCCTCCTGACTCCCAGGCCTGCATTTTTGCTTCAAAGTCACACCCTCTCTCTCCCCAAAGAGGTTAAGAGCTTCCTTTCTGAAGATGAATCACAAAAGAAGAATCTAATTATCCTTTACAAAGACTTCAAGTTCCTAGGATATTATCAAGCAAAGGGTGCAAATTAGAGGGCTCATCGGAAAACAAGAACTTTGGGTCAGATAAAATAGGTCTGAAGTGTTTGAAAAAATTATACCAGTTATCAACATTTCAAATAAAAACAGTAATTTCTAGCTCCCCTAATAAAACTCAGACAATCTGGCAACACTGGGCCTATGTTTCCACATGGTAGACAGCTAGAGCTGAGTGGCCAGCTCTGCCTCCTGAGATGAATGCATGGGCCTTCCAGTTTGCCACAGTCCACACTATTCCCTATTGTATCCTAAAACTGATGCCAAGTGTCAGTTGCTATTTATCAGTACATGAATAATATTGCTTTCCTTCTGCATCCAGTTTATTTCATTCAATTACCTGCCTGGCCCCTGCAGTCAATTATTTTGCTACACTGGAAAAAAAAAATTTAGATTCAGTATATTTGGAACAATACTGAGTTAATCAAAGATGAATACGTTTCTTTACTATGTATCTTTTCTTAGTCCTCATGGGTTATGGGTCGGGAGGACCAGCAGACATTTTTTTGGCCATGGACGTCTTTTATCAGAGACCATCTCTTGGTCACTAGTATTTCACTGAATGCAGTTTGGGAATATATTGCCACCAAACTCCTCATGTCCCTTCCTGCCAGTGAGCCTGTGAACTAATGTCTCTTTTCTCTAAGATTGTTATCACCTTGGTTTTCCACTGTTCCCTGGAAGTTATTTTGAGAACAGAAGAACAACAGTCTGCCACACATCAGGCCAGCACCCAGCACAGGTTGCTCTGTGGTCTGATCAACATCGAGATTATCCCCAAGAACAGGCCCATTATTCTGGGATGCTTCTGGCAGGGGATTTCCGGCAGAGCAGGGAGAACAGGACCAGGCTAATTGAGGTCCACTCACACTCCTCCCCAAGGAACCAGCTTCCTGGCTCACCACTGTGCATCTTTCAGAAAAACAACAAAGGAGAAAGATAGAAAACAAAAAGTGATGGAGTGGATTGGTGACAAGAGAAACACAAAGCTTTCTCAAAACACAGTCTCTTCAAAGAAGTCATCAGACCCCAACAATTATTTTTCCCTTTCTTTATGATTTCCTTATTCAAAGGTGAGGGATGTGTAAATCTTAACTCTAGGTGTTCAATGTGCTAATAATGTTCAAGACAATTATATCTAGCTGGAAAAAAGAAAAGCCAACAAAATCCTTCAGACTAACTTTTTTAGAAGCTCATCTGATGCTGAGGGGAGCGCACGGAGTTCCTCTTAGGGGTGCCCTGGAGACGAAGGAGTCCTTTGCCTCACGTGGTCTCCTTAGAGGTTTCCCCAGGCTACAGCTTTCCGAGTGGAGTTTGGCTGAGAAACCCTCTCTGCAGCCAGCGCCAAGTCCATCACCTTCCCATCCCCTGGGGAAGCGAAACCCTCCTCAGAAGGAAGGAGCCCTAAATGGCTGCAGTGCACACCTTGAAGCAAACCCCTTCCATCCCAAGAAGGACCAGAGCAACTGCAGAGCTTCTGCTGAACTGGGGTTGATAAAGTCAGAGGGGAAAAGTCAGAGGGATGGTGCTCCTTGAGAGAGATGGACATTTTCCTTATTTGCCAAGAAGTCAAGCCCTCACCTTCTAGTGATTCAATCATCTAAGCCTTCTAATTGCTAGCCCAGGAAGCTCTGAGTCATGGCAGTCTCTCTGTAAGCCCAGACTCGACTCCCTTACTTCTTTTTGGGCTATGTGAGTTGTCACAAAATTGAGACACACAAAACTCCATCTTCTTCCCTTATCGACTGAGAGCACGTCCTTTCCCTAACAACCCAGTTTGTTCATTTACTCCAATGGAACCTTTGTAAAACAACAACATGTATAAAATAATGTTAAATAATGGGGCAAGACAGCAGGTGTGTGGTTTTGTTTTGGTTGGGACAATATCAGAGAGGAAGCTTAAGGACAGGCTTGATGGTGGAGCTGATACAAGTTTTGCTTTGTAAAGATGAAGCAATCACAGCTTGCATATTGAGCATTTATATTACGTTAGGTGTCGTGCTAAGCACTTTCCAAGGATTATTGCGTGCGATTCTCACAACCGCCCTAGGAGGTGTTCCGATTCTCATTTGCCTAAGGTCGTATAGTTAATGAGTGATGGAGACAGTGTTCAACCCAGGCAGAGTGTCTCCAGGGCTGGTTCTCCTAATAAAATGCTCTACTGCTCCCCTGATAAACAATGATGACTCTTCCCTCTGAGGGTCTCCAAACACGGGCCAATGTGCTCATGGCCACACTGGACCAAGAATGGGTGAGAATTTATGCAAAATCCTCAAATGTTGAAAACATCTGAAACAGCAAAGAAAATGCCACATAATAAACATCTCCTAATTTTAACAAGTGACTGATCCAAGCCTCTACATTTTTTTGTTTTATGGTTTTAGACCATAATTCTCACTATGGTAATTGAACAGCTTCACTGAGATAAAATAATACTCTCTTCCTCCTTCATCCCTCTATAAACAGCAGCTACAGAGGCAGCAGCCTTAGAAAGATCAGAGCTGGGCCCATAGGACTTCCCTGAAGTGTTTTGCTTTACCTGCTATAGACGAGACACTCTTGGTTATTGACAACTTTATCAGATTTGTACCTCCGGAAGTCTTCCCAAGCATCCTTGATGGCAGTGACCGCCAGGATAATACTGATTGGTATCAAGTTCACTTCAGGCTGGAAAGCATTGACCACGGGTACAAAATTCAGGACCGCGATGCCCACAAAATAGAGATTGGCAAACCGGTGTAGCTGCTCAAAGATGTTCTTGGGGATGAAGGACAACACAGTGTACTTGCTGGTCTTAATTTGATTCCCACGATAATGTCTGTTGGGGTTCTCTTTGTGGGACCATCCTTCAAAGCGCAAGTTGGAGACCACCACCCGTCTCTTGTCTTCTTTCCTTTTCCGCTTTCTCCTCCCTTCTTTTCTCATCTCTGTGCAATCCTGTCTCTTTAATTCTCATAGCATGACACTTGGGTTCCTTGTCAAAGAGGTTTTTTCCTGATCAGTTCCATGGTTCAGCTACCAGCGAGTCCTGTCCCTGACATCTTTACTTGCCTTTTCTGCCGAAAACTTCTCTCTTCTTTCAAAAGGAAAATTAAAAATAAAAAGCCAGTGTACAAACACAAGGGGAGAAATATGATCAGGAAAGAGCTCACAGAGAACAGGTGTGCAGCCGCCAGGTCACTTCCTCCTACTTGTTGAGACTCCACCCGGTGGAATGTAGACGTCACCCACAGGTATCTTCCTTTTCCACCCCAGGCAACCCAGAGCAGGTGCATCAGCTCTGGGTCCTAAAACCTACCTGGTTAAGTTCTAAAAGCAAGGATTCTTAGCCAAGTGTCTCAGATGCTATGAAAATGGTATGCATTTTCTTGTTTGGGAGACGTTGCCTGTCACTTGTCAAGGAGCTGCTCCTGAACTTGATCTCCTGAAATGATCTAGTCAAGTCTGGAGTTTAATGCTTGAGCTTTCAGTCCCATTCTTAATAATATAACTTCCTTGTGCTTAATAATATGAATGTTTAGACAAATTAAATTAAGGTTTCTAAATTTCAGCACAGTCGGCATTTTGGCTGGATCATAACGCTTTGTTGTGGGATGCTGTCCTGCATTTTGTAAGGCATTTAGCGTCAACCTTGGCCTTTATCTACTAGATGCCATTAGCACCCTCCTTCCCAACATGGCAAACAAAAACGTCTCCAGACATTGCCAAATGTTCCTGGTGGAGCAAAATTGCCCTGGTTGAGAACCAACAAATTAAATAAATTTAAGAAAATATAATGTGAAAGGAGAGACTAATCCTTTGAAAATGCTGACAAGTTTGCATAACCTATTTGCAAGAGAGAAAACGGAATGGTTTCCCTTACCTTTCATATATCTGGATGTTGGAGTGGTTTATCTTTCTGTCAAAACGGTGTCTCTTGAGGTCCTCCACGCCATCCTTGACCATGATGATGAACAGGACGATGGCCAATGGTAACATGGTGATCTCCCTGTGGAAGACCTCCATGGAGGGCACCCAGTTCAGAATCACCAGGAACAGGAAATAGAGATTAGCCCATCTGGAAGGGACAAGCAAGGTGGGAGTGAAAAACACGGAGAAGGAAAATGTACTCTCTACGTAAGTAGTTCTCTGCTGTTGGCCCTTAGCAACCAAAATGACATTCTCTTTCAGCGTCACCTTGAATATTATGGTAAGGGCTTTGAAGGCAAATCCATTTAGATTCAAACTCGGTTCCTATTATTCACTAGTTGTATGATCTTCCTGAGTCTATTTTGTCTTGTGTAAAATGGGATGGCACTACCTACTTTAAAGAGCTCTTATAAATATTACATGTGATAATATTTGTTACATACACAATAGAGGGTTCTGGGGCCTAGTAGTTGCTCAATAAATGGGAGTTTATAATAATAATTACAAAATTCAAGATGATATCTAAGTGCATATCTTGCTTTACAATTAAAAGATGATTTTGTATATGTTATCTCAGAAGAGTGGCTTGCATTTTTAAGTTTCCCAAGTGTTTCTTACTCCCTCTTGACCCAGTGCCTTTGCACATGAAGGTCTGTCTGCAGGAACATTCCCCTGGCTCCCTTCCCTGACTTCTCTCTGCCTCTTTTCATGCAGTTAACACATCTTTCAATTATACTTCAATTTTCACTTCCTCCCAGAAGTCTTTCCCTACTTTCTTAACTAGGCCAGATTTCCCTGTTACTCACTCCAGTAGTGCTGTATACCTCTCCTTGGAAGTATCTACCTGAGTTATAATTTTACATCAACTTGTATAATTTTAAAATTAACGTCTGTCTCTTTCACTAGACAATACACTTAGCAGGGACCGTCTTTCTCTTTCTCTATGTTTTCCCCCTCATATATCTCTAGCACCCAATCCATAGCTTGACACAGAGTAGATTCTGATAAATATTTATGGAATGAACAAATGGATGAATGAATGACAAGGCTTCTCAAGGTACACACATTTGCATATTAAAAGAAAGGTGTCCAGAGGGCTGTGTCTCTGAGTTGGTCCCAGTGGCAGATGCTTGGTTAAAGTGTGTATCATTTGGCCAAGTGGTTGTGTACCTGTGAAACTGCTCAAAGAGATTCTGGGGCAGGAACGTGAAGAGGGTATATTTGGTCGTGCAGATTCTGTTGCTGGAGTACCTCCTGGAGACATTTTCCCAATCTTGGTGGAATATGCTGTTGTTGGGGAACACGACGCGCTGCTGTGTCAGGTTGTAGGTCTGCCTTCCCTTCTCTGGGGACAGCAGTGGTGTGGCTTCTGATGGAGACTGGGGGAGGCCATCTCTGACTCGCCATTGCCACCGGTGCCAAGACGAGTCCACTGAAAGGGCCATTTCCAGTTGCAAGCTAAGGTTTGAAAACAGACATAGGAAATTGCCATGCTCAGGAGAAATATGTGGTCTATCAGCTCATCCACTTGTCCACCCGTCCATCCAAGGTAGATTCTGGGATACAATGTGAGAAAAATAGGTTCAGTCCCTATAATCCACATGTTCTAGGGTGACAGACATTAAGCAAATAATCGTATAAATAATATACAACTAACAGTGTGATAAATGTCATGAAAGCATTTAAGATGGGGATGGGGAGAGGGTATTGATGACCTAGTTGACATTATCAGTGAAAGAATGGCTTCTGGGGCATGACCCTGAAGGTCAGAATTCCAGCTCTGGTTCATTCCTGAGGCTGAACCATCCCTTCCCTTTGCTGGTCTTCGGTTTCCTCACTGTAATATGAGGAAAACTGTTCTTGTTCTACTTTTTTCACAAGCTTTTTGTGAGGAACAAATTGGACAGGACATAAAAATATGCTGAGACAGGTCTTAAAGGGAAAAGTATTTATTCTTGAGCTTTTCTCTAGCTATAAAATTTTCTGATATTGATGATATTTCAGAGAACCTCATTTGTGGCCAGAACCTCAAATGAGAGTGATAGGTGAAAAAGAGATGTTTCTTTCCCAGGAAGTTTGAGCCTGACTTGACTGGGCCATGCTGAATGTTGTTCCATGAACACAGCTGGTGCTTTCTGATCTGATTGACTGGGGCCGGGGGTTGGATATGCTTCCTTTCTCTCTGCTCCATTCGGTGTTTTCTGAAACCAAGCACTTAGTCAAGCAGATGATCTTCCTATGCAGTGGAAGAATGCTGCTTTATCTAGGGGATTCGTATTTTTGAGCTCTTTCAGTGAAACCTGTAAGCAAGCCCTCAAGGTTCCTTCTGGCCAAATCTTGCTTAAAGACCCAGAAGGATGTTATTCAAAGATACGCTTTGTAAGGATAGAAGTTGTATATAATGGTGCTTCTCACCTAGTAGGCTCACAGGATGATTTTCTCTTGAATAAATGGACGAGTGAATGTTAGATATTATTACTCTTACAATGAGCAACCCCTTCTGTCATAGAAATTGGGATTCACGAAAGAAAAAAGTTCCATTCTTATTTAAATGGTAATATTTTACCTTCCTGATGCCCATATGATTTGACCTTTATTTTAATTCTCCTCATGACTTTAATCAATTTCCAAATGATTTTCAACTCACAGACCCCAAGGCTGCAAGAAGCTCTTGAGAGTCTTAAGTGAGCCCTTGTAGAAGCAAAAAAAATAAATGCAATTACTGATGCCCGTCATAATGTGACCAAAAGCGATATGACAACATTTGGTAAGCCAGAAATAATATTGTATATCTTCTTTCTCATTATAAAAAAATATGCCCCTTTCATGGATTCTTTTTTCTTATTGTTGTTGTAAGAGAAAAGGAAATGAAAAGACAATTCATGAATAGAGTTGAAAATGCAAATAAGAAATATTGCCTTGGCTAATGCCATACATATCAGACTTCTCTCAATTTTAGGTGATAAGATCTTCACAAAGGAAGATTGGATTGATATGGGAGATGCAGGTATTTTAGGCGGGGTGGTTTAAAAAGTCCATTTATCATATTCTTTATTTTTCTTTATTAACAATGTAAAATAAGTTCCCTTAAAAATAAAGCAGACATGAAGTGGATGCCAAACTAATGGATGAAAGGTTGATGAGGAACTGGATATTTCCATAGTTTCAAAGTATTTTCCCCCCAAATCATTAATTAAAATGTTAAAAAAAGAATCACTTTGTAATGGAGAAACATGGCAGACACCACCTTACCCAACAGACGAAAGCAAACATCACCAAAATTGGAATAATTGACATCTTGTTCCTCCTGATATGATGTACTGAGAAGGACATAACATCACTGCTGTGGTAGTCACAAGGAAATACTGAAACACCTCAAACTGGGAGCTATTCTACAAAATCCTTGGCTTATGTTTTCAAATGTCAAAGGTCAAAGAAAGACAGAGGAACTGTTTCTGATTAAAGGAGACTAAAAAGATATGACAACTAAATGTAAGGTGTGATCCTGGATTGGATCCCAGACCAGGGGTAGATAAAAGAGGTCTAAAGGGCATTATTTGACGATGGGCGAAATTTGAATGTAAATTGTGGATTAGGTAATAGAATTTTAATAACATCAAATTTCCCAATTATGATAATTATATGGTGGTTATGTAAGAAAATGTTCTTGTCCCTAGGAAATGCATCCTAAAGTAGTTACGGGTAAAGGGTTAAGGCATCTCAATGGTTCAGAAAATAATGTATATGTTTGTATATGTGTGTGTGTACATATATACATATACACAGTTAGGTAGGTAGGGAGTTGTAGAAGTTTCTAGAAACAGAAAGTTCCTAGGAGTGTCATGTAGAGAACTGGTGGTGGGGGGAGAAAGAGTAGCAAAAGTTGAGGCTGGAGAGACAGACAAGGGCCAGGTGGCCTGTTAAAGCTACTTATTGTGCTGAAAGCAAGGAGGAGTCCTGAAGAGTTTTAGGCAAGGAAGCCGCCTGAACAGAGCTGTGGATCCCAGGCTTTGTTTTGCCTGAAGCACACAAGAATGGGCCAGAGGGGCCAAGACTGGGGACAGGAAGGCAGCTCCTTCACGAACTGCTTCCCCTTTCCTCTAAATAAGTAACTTCTTTCCAAAAGTAGAACAGGAAACAGAGGGATTGTGTAATCCTTGTATCTGAGGTGTGGTTTATTACTGCTTTCAGACAGGGAGGGGCATGCCTGAAGCAACTCTCTAAGGTCCTTCCAGTCATAAAGTCTCTCTCTCATTCGAAGTTTTTGAAATAGCACTTCCCACTAACGATAAACTTGAGGATTATCTACTTTTGCTAATTCATGCTCAGATCACCTCTGGTTTGAGGTAATAATCTTCTCCAGCACCAATATCACTTTTACCAGGATGGTGTTTGTGTGGTGGGGGAGTATTCTTATATGGTGGACCATTAGCCTAACATCCTGGGTTAATTACAGTTTACTGAGAAACCCTATTCTCATTCCCAAACTTTCTCCATTCTGCCGGGCTCACATTTCCAATTAACCATAGTTCCTTTCCTTTCCTTTTCATTTTAATGAACCCAGGTAAACTCCATCATTAGCAAATTCCATTCTCACTGTCAGGGGTCAATCAACCAGTCATTCACTGAATCAAGAAATACTTATCAAACTCTTGTTTTGTACTAGCTGAGTAAAACCTACACATCCATCCCTCTCCTCCTGGAGCTTGCACTCTACTGAGGCTGAAAGATTTTAAACATACACTCATAGAAGTAAATAAATGCTCACCAACCAGGATAAGTGCCACAAAGGAGAACAGGGTGCAATGCGATTACACTACAGAGGAGTGGGACTTTGTCCCTGAAGAGGTGGGGCTGGAGCTGAGATCAAGATGTGGGTGAGGGGTAACTGGATGGAATAGTGAGTGTGCATCTGTGTGTATGTTGTGTGTGTGTATGTGTGTGTTGTGTGTGTATGAATATGTGTGTGTATGTGTGTCTGGAAGCAAGCGAGTATCCTAGAAAGAAACAACATTTGCAAGCTTCCTGTGGCTAGAACAAACAAGCTCACTTTAAAAATGGAAGGAAGACCCAAGTAGGGCTAGAAAACAGGAATCAGTGGTTCCTGGAGAATTATTTTCCCTTCATGTACAGTTCTCTAAAAAGTGTATGAGTTGGTCAGGACAATGGGGGGAAAACCCTATAAAATTAAATTTAATCTACACTTAGATTCTTGGTAAATAGTGACATGGGGTCAGTGAGCTGAGGAGTCGAAAGAAAGATTTCTTGGACTCTCAAGATCTGGCAGTAGTGCTCTTTTATTTAGAGAATAGTGTGGAATGGCATGGGGACAGGACCCATGGGCAGTCAGAGCTACTGCTGCAAACATGGGTGGAGAGTAAGGCTAAATTTAAGGCATAGGTATGTGAGCCATTTCTTTACAAGACAAAGGAAAGAACATGCAAAAAAGTTAAAATGGTATCAGTGCAGGTGGGGTCTGGCCATTGGGTGGTCCCACAACTTTTAGATAAGAATCAAATCGGATTAAGTAAAGGCCAGAAGCCACCACCCTAAATACTACCTTCAGCTAAAGACAAAGGAGGATCTTGCGGCGGGGGGGGGGGGGAGTCAGTTACATGAGGTTACCAAGCAGTAACCAACTTAAGCCCTTGCCTTCCCCATTAAGAGTTTCCAGAGATAAGGCCATCCTGCCTTCCTGCTGGTGCAGAGAGGGTGGCACCTTTACAGCTGGAGATTTCCCTTACAAATGTAAATGTTTCCCAACAAAGGGCAAGCAAGCGCTGAGGGCAAGCTCCTCAGAGTTGCTTTTATTAAAAGTAACCAGCCCCCTTCTTATCTGCAGTTTTAAAAGTAACCAGCCTAAAATAATCCTCATCAAATAGTACACTATCCTAAAATTAAAATTAATTAGAATCTAAGAAAGTTTGGCTTTCAACTAACCACAGGGTTTTTTAAAGCACTCCATCTTGAGGACAAAATGTGTAAATCTCACAAAAACCATTTTCTGTTAGACATCTAGTCAACAAGCAATAACCACTGAGAAGAAACAGTCTGAGGTTAGCACATCCTCAAATCAATCAACTGTATCAGTTTCCCCCAAATTGCAATAATTTTTGAATCATCTTTCCAATTTTTGCCAAACCTGAATATCGTTTGTTTTATTAATGCAGTATATTTTAACTCAATTTACTTTTTATTTATTTTATTTATTTATTTTTTTGTGAGGAAGATTGGCCCTGCACTAACATCTGCTGCCAGTCTTCCTCTTTTTGCTTGAGGAAGATTGTCACTGAGCTAACATCTGTGCCAGTCTTCCTCCAGTTTATGTGGGATGCCACTACAGAGTGGCTTGATAACTGGCGCTAGGTCTGCGCCCAGAATCTGAACGTGCGAACCCCCGGCCACTGCAGTGGAGCACGCAAACTTAACCAGTATGCCACTGGACCGGCCCCCAACTTAATTTTTAAGACCTTAAATGTTGACTTTGACGTTGTGCTAAAGCATTGATATCTGAAATTAGGAGTTTGACACACATTATTTTTTTAATAGGCGCTAACAAGACCTACTTTTCTTAAAACAAAAGCTTTTGGCCCTCTATTACAACACTGAACTAGACCTGCTGTATCTCTATTGCTGTTCTGGTAACTGGGTTCAAAAACATTACCATCATGCAGAAAGCATCAGTCATTTTCCTTTTTTGAAGCTCACCTACGAATGCAGGAAAGGCTGCTAATGTGTTTTGCAAGTTGTTTTCTGTTTGTTTCTCACAGAAGTGTCAAAACACCAACAGGTTTTTCATCAACCCTGATTTAGAAAGAAAAAATATAGTGAACTGGTTTTCTATTCATTCTGCAAGCATTCCACTAGATCAAAGACAGATGTGCAATAAAACAATCTTATTATCAATTTCTTATTCATTTTGTTTTTTCTGCTTGTTTTGGTTTGATTTGTTGAGAAAATGGCTATCACTTTTATACAGTTTTCTACCTGTTTTACCCATACTCATTTTACAGATGAAAAAACAAAAATAAGGGAATTAGAATAATTCCTCTCTAGAACTTGTCATTTCTTCCTGCTCCCTTTCAGGAAAGCCTATATTTACTGGAATCCAGGATGTACTTCTTTTTCCCCCCACATCTGAATGTTTTGGACCTAGGGTATGTCATATAATTGATATGGTAATGTTTCTTTTTTATTTTTACCCTCACAACCTATTATTAAATTAATGGTATTTTAGATTCAAGGAAATGTGTTTAGTGGCAGACCAGAAAACAGAAATCATGGTTTGAAAGCCTCTCATGAAGGTTTCCAGTTCTGGAACCTGCCAAGGAAAGTTCAGGAAGGCCTTCATAGGAAAGAAACGGTCAAGGTGGTGGCCTTATTCTGCAGTGGGGTTGGGATAGGCTAGAAGTCCTGGGGACGGCTGAAGTTCAGAGCCTTCATTTGCCTTGTACTCAGTAACAGGAGTCTACATATAGCTGCTGCGAGCAATCAGTCCTTGTAAGCACCAGACAGAGCTCTGAACTTCCCAGTGGGATGAGCAAGAGCTATGATTGTGCCTTATTCACAGACTACAAACTGTGTCCTATAATTAGGATGCCAGATGCTGATTTCCTCTAGAGGAAGAAATACCGAGTGAGAAATGAGTCTGTAGGCCCTGCACAGGGTAGAGTGGGGAGTGTTGCCTTTGGACGTCAGTGAGAGCGGGAACTAGTGTGAAAGGGGAGGGGAGAATGAGAAGGAAACAGTGATCACCTTCAATGAAATTAGTGAAAGGACGCAATTCTGTAGAAGATAATGAAATACATGACAAATGAAATCCTATGGAGTGGGCCTTTGTGGGAAAGGAATGATTGAAGGGTAGGTCTTTACAAAACTCCTGAGTCATCAGCATGCCATGCTCAGCTCCCATCATTAGTCTTTCAGTTAATGCTTTTTACCCCATTGGTTTTCTCTTAGCTCCTCAGTCCATAAGAGCTTTACTCTGACAGATTTTCAAAGGAAAACTACTTTTTAAACAGATGAGAAGATAATTCTGTAGTCTGCTGTGTTATACTTCATCACCTCCGAAGTTCGTTAGAGTTAAGGGTGTCACCAGTTCCCCAGCAAGCTGATCTCCATTGGGTGTATTTGGAGCTCAGACCTGTCTCATGAGCTTCGGACAAGAGTATCCCACTGCTTACTTGCTATTGCCACTTCTTTTTTAGGTATCTCAACTTTAACATTTCTAAAACTCTTGGTTTCTCTCCAAAATTCACTTTGGTTCCAGTAGTCCCCATTTCTATGAATAGCATCTCCATTTACCCAAATGACCTAGGAGTTATCTTTGATTTCTCCTTCATTTGCTACAGCCCTTCTATTTTTAAGTTTTATCTATTTTTTGCCTCCTAAATATTTTTCAAATCCCTCTGCTTCTTGACATTTCTACTGCTTCTAATCTAATAAGAAACATTATTATCTCTTGTCTGGGCTACTGTAATAGACTTTTAACTGGTTTCCTCATCCTCATTTGCACCCTTTCCAATATAGTCTTCACATAGCAGCCAGAGTTATTTTTCTGAAGTATAAATCAAATCATGTCAGTCCTCTTCTTAAGGATCTCAATGATATGATTGCCTTTGTATAAAATCCAGACTTCTCACCCTGGCCTGCATTATTTCATATGATCTAGCTCCTGCCTACCTCTTTCCTCTTGCTCAATATTTTCAAATATTCCAATCTCTCTCTCTCTCTCTCTCTGTGCACGGGTCTAGACATTGAGTAGTTCCTCTCCTTTGAAAGCTCTTTCTTCACTCTTTGCCTAGTATATTAGTCAGGCTAAGTTAGGTAAGGCTGTGAAACAAGTAAAGCCCCAAATCTCAATGGCTTAGCACAACCTTTGAAGAATTTGTAGGTCCAAGTGACTCTCCTCCATCCACTGACTCAGGGATCCAGGCTCACTCCACCTCATGATCCCAATATGTGGCTTTAAATATAGCCAAAACAGGGACCCAGAATGAACTACATCACTTTGCTCATAGTCAAATGACCAGAATCAGTCACACGGTCTCATTCTGACTGCAAGGGACCCTGGGCTACATGGGGAACACATAGAATTTTTGATGAGCAGTGACTGTCTCTGCCAGGTCTCAGATTAAATGGCATTTCTTCAGAGAGTTGGGTAGAGTAGTAGAGTTCAGAGTAATGAGGGATACTGGAGTAATGGGCGGCATGGCAATAGGATATGGTCAGACCTGTCATTATTGCCTTGTTAGCTGAAGAAGGGGATTCTGTATTTTCCAAACACTCTGACACCTTCTATTTAAATGTCCTACTCCAAATTTGAGGTCAAGAGAGTGGCCCCTAAACTCTGGCTCTCAAACACTGTCCTGAGGTAGGCTGCTGACAGTAAGATGTTAGAGAATTAATATGTGCTTCTGGCACAGTCTGTAGATGAAACACATTATATGCTGCATACATATGTAAGCCACTATTTTTAAGTGTAGCAGATACTGTTGAGATGGATATATTGCAAATTTGTTTAAAGGCATTATTGATTTCACAGTAGGATTTTGCCATACGTATTTTCTCATCCCATGAATACCAAAAGTACAGCTCCTTTCAACAGGAGGTTGTGAAGCGTTTTCATGACAAAAGATATCTTTGAGCTCTGAAAGGCTGGTGGAGTAGAGTGAGCCCAGAACTGAATGCGGGGTGTTTAGTGCACAGAAGAAGATCTGTAATGCATAGTTCCTGACCTAACAAAATGGTTGGAGAGATGAGATATATACATAGGAAAAGATAATTGGATAGGCTATCAAGGGGGAATTAAATAATGCAGACAGCAAGCATCATAAGTTGTCAGAGATGGAAGAAAACATAGATGAGTGGGTAAGACAAGGCAAGCTTCCTGGAGAAGCAGAAATGGCCAATTACTGCATAAGAGGGCTTGGGTGTCCAGAAGCAGGTATGAGTCCAGAAGCTGCAAGAATAGGCAAGTGAGCAGCTCTATCTCTTGTCCTTACCTCTCAGAGTGAAAAATCTGCATTCTTAACCAGCTCCCAGATCATTCTAGGGTAGGCTTGCCAAAGAGCCAACCTGGAAAGACACTGTCTTCTGCACTCACGTATCTGCTCTCCATTGAAAACTATCCTTTTCCATTTTCTTCCCTCTATTCCAAGCCTGATTTCCCAAGTATCTTCCTATTGAAAGACAAAAGATCTTGGGAAATAAAAAGACAGCACAGCACGGGCAATCTTTTCTTTGTAAGAGGCAGGTAAAATGAGATGCATAATTTTATTTTTTATATCCCTCCAGGCAGAAATGTGATTTCACTTAAAAGTTGTTTTATAGATTCTCTTGGTTTGTTTTACTGACAAAATAATTAAGTTGGGTCTAATTAAAAGTGAATAAATTGCTCGCAGAAGCTGAATAAATCAGTGCTAAGCTGAAGGGAAGAAAATTGTTCAAAAATCCACAGGGCTGAAAGCAATTAAAAGACAATGGTACACGTTGATGGGCTCAATTCACCTCACTCAAAACATACGCATGGTTGTGTGAGTTACATGCTGACTAATACACCCGGGAAAGTCTGAGGTGGGGCAGGCAGGGAGCAGGACCTGGGAAATTTGGGAGAAGCTTTCTCAAGGTCAAATGGACTGGACACTTGGCTTAGTGCAGAGTGTGGGACCGGATTTGTGAAGTGTGTGAGAAAAACTGATATTTTAGCAGATGTGTCCAGAATTTCCTTAAGAAGGGAATAAACCTTGATTAGCACTGGGATGAAAGGCAAGGGGATGAGAATTAAGGCGGAGAGGAAAAGGCAGGAGGAAATTTAGCTGGCAAGAGCATGAGAAATAGAGATTAAGATGGTAGCAGGTTGCTGCATGTGTTATCAGAAAAGGGCAGAGGAACTTTTTTTAAAATTGAGGTATAATTGACATAACATTCGTTTCAGGTGTACAACATAACGATTCGGTATTTGTATATATTGCAAAGTAATCACCACAATAAAGTGGAAGTGTGTACATTTTGACCCCCTTCACCCACTTTGCCCACCCCCTATCCCCACTTTTGGCAACCAGCAATCTATTCTCTGTATTTATGAGCTTGCCTTTTTTTTTTTTAGATTCCACATGTACGTGAGATCATTAAATATTTGTCTTTCAACATTTGACTTATTTCACTTTGCATAATGCCCTCAAGGTCCATCCATTTTGTCACAAACTGCAAGATTTCCTTCTTTTTTAAGGCTGAATAATATTCCATTGTATATATAGGACTTTAGAAAAAAGTTCAAATATTCACTTAAAATTGTGTATGATATTGTAATATGATATGATGTCCTTCCAGTTACTCTAAAATTGTTAGTAAAACTTTACAACACAGAGTGGCTTTGTATGAATGGCATCATTTGATTAGAAGTAGAAGTCTGGAAGTCAAGAAGGAGTTGTCCCCATATTTGGCTCAGTGCCAAGGAGAGAAGATTGAAAAAAGAACCACAAGAAAGAGGGGAGAATGAGAAATTTAGCAAACTTTGGAAATTAGAACCAGAGATGACTGGGCGAAACATAAGTCCCATAGGAATTCACAGAAGTTGGGGGGAAGTGGTGGCATAGGGTTTTCCACAGGATATGGGATGGGGGTTCAAGTTGATCTCATCTGGATTTTAAAGGGCAGGGAAAACCAAGCCAAGGTAACATTTGGCTTACACATCCCACTAGCCAGCTGTGTGACCACAGGCAAGTCAGTTATTCTCTCTGGGCCTTAGTTCCTTCCTCTATAAAGTGAGGGTATTGGACCAGGCAATCGCTAACATCTCTGACACTTTCACTTCAGGTGTAATTCTCACCCTGACTTTTCTGAAGTCAAAGGGATGAGTGACCCTGAGCAGGGACCTTGCCAGAGGGCAGATTATTTCCTCCCCAGATGACAGCCTACCCATAAAAGGTAAGTGAGCTCACAGCACATAATAGCTGAGTGGCTGATCTTTTCTCTTTTCTTTGTCAAAAGGATGAAGCCTTTTTCATCTGTCTTTTTTGGTTGAGTTACTCTCTCATATGTACTTTGGGTTTAACATTCTCATTTTTCCAAAGAAATAACTGAACCCTCTCATCTTTAATATGTCCCCTCTTTTATAAGATTAATATTAATAACAAGGTTCTCAAAGGGCCTCCATATGTTCCAAAATTCTACTCCCAAAATAGGGAGGAATTTCAAGAAAGATCCAACTGTCGATTGGACATCACCATCAGGATGTCTCTTAGGATGTCAATCTCAGTTTGCCTCCAAATATTTTCGTTATCTACACCCTACATCTGCTTTTGCTCCCCATTTCCTGTCTCATGGAATGGCAATGCTATCCCTTCAGTTGGCTAAGCTTGATTCCTCTCTCACCCAATGTATCCAACCAATTAAATCCTGTTGATTCTAGCCTATACATATCTGTCAGTTCTGTCCACTCTTCTCGGCCCATTGCCACCACATCAGTCCAGACCACTCTGATCTCTCGCCTGGATTGCTTGACAGTTTCATAGTTTGTCCCTCTGCTTCCAATTTTGCTCTCCTCCAATCTGTTTTTCCACAATGAAATCAGAAAGATGTCATCAAATTAGAAATCCATTCATGTCATTGCCTTGCTCAAAATCTTTTCTGGCTTTGAATTTCCCTCAGACAGCATAAGGAACAAAACTAACATAATTTACAACTCCTTCCCTCCAGGAACTAGATACACCTCTCTTTCCAGCCTCATCTTTTGTTAATCTCTTTCATGCTCTACTCTAGTCATAGGAAATTGTTTTATCTTGTGTCTTTTTTTTTTTTTTTGAGGAAGATTAGCCCTGAGCTAACTGCTGCCAATCCTCCTCGTTTTTTGCTGAGGAAGGCTGGCCCTGAACTAACATCTGTGCCCATCTTCCTCCACTTTATATGTGGGATACCTACCACAGCATGGCTTGCCAAGCAGTGCCATGTTGGCACCTGGGACCCAAACCAGTAAATCCCGGGCCGCCGAAGCGGAACGTGAGCACTTAACTGCTGCGCCACCGGGCCAGCCCAAACCAATACCACCAGTACTCCCTGATCCCTTTCCCCTCAAAGCCTAGCTAATTTCCATTCTTCTTTTTTTTTTTTGCTGAAGAAGATTCACCCTGAGCTAATATCTGTGCCAATCTTCCTCTATTTTTTAGCATGTGGGCTGCCAGCACAGCATGGCCACTAACAGAGTGGTGTAGCTCTGCACCTGGGAACTGAACCTGGGCCACCAAAGTGGAGTGTGCCAAACTTAACCACTAGACCACCAAGGCTGGCCCACCATTCATCTTTTAGGATGTAGATAGTATCTCCCCAAGAAAGCCTTCCTTGGTCCTAAAGTATGATTGAAGGGCTACTCATGTGTTTCTGATCTTATCCCATTTTAGCTCCTGTTCCAGGTATTGAGGCTACGTACTTTCCTAGAATGAGGGCTTCTACAAGGCAGTCACCACTCTACCCACTAGTGCCTCCTGGGAGCAGTCATCACACTGCCCCTCGTGTCTCATGGGGCAGTCACCATTTAACTCTCTCTGCCTCCTGCGGACAATCATTACTCTACACCCCAGGGCCTCCTGAGAACAGTCACCACTTTACCTCCCACTGGATGTGGTCACCACTCTACCTAACTGTTAGGTGGGGCTGGTGGTCACTTTGCCCCAGTGCCTCCTGGGAGCAGTCAGCACTTCACACCGCCTTCCCCGGTGAATGATAGGCACCAAGAAGTGCTTGATTTATTTGATGAATAAAAAGTAATTTGCATTTCAATATTATTTTCAAAAATTTCAAAGAACTTCACTCCTACTATTCCGTTTTACCCCTCAAACAATCCTTTGAGGTAGGTTGGGCCTGTATTACAGTGCTTCTCCCCAGCCGTACAGGCCAAGTTCCTCAATACACCCATTTACAAGAATCGGTGGTCAAAGAATTGAGAAGTCACAGTAGAAATTCCCCTTTCTTGTGACCACATTTTGGGAGTATAATGAAAAATATTTTGAACAAAACAATCAAGGTAGCATACTAAATAATGTCAATATAAATTACATTTATCCTTTTACATAATGATAGGTACTACACAATTTCACTCACGACCTGCTCCCTGGAATTTTTTAAAGCTTGCCTCTCCTAACACAAGAGACTTGAAATTAATTTTGTCTGTAGCTAAAATCTGTTGTGAAGCATAAAAAGAAAATTGTTCTGATTTATGACTCAGGGCTTTTGACTTCCAGCTCCTCACATCTTAGCAACTCGAACGACTAGATTTTTGAGATGGGCAAATTGTTGGGGAAGTGTTTTTCAAACTCTCTTCCCATGATGCAGGATTACGTGTCCTTAGCTCTGCTCAGGAGGATTTCTGACCAAAGTCCTGTAACAGGATGCTCTCATGCCTCACAGCAAAGGCTCTCCCTGCAGACTCAGGGTGCAGGTCTAAGATCACAATTCGTGTGCTTTCGATATTCCTTCTCTCTCAATATTATCTTGTGCAAATCTTTACTTCCCATATATCGTCTTTCTTTATTCCTAACCCCTTAGTTTCTCGTTTTCTTAGAAATGACTTGATATTTGCATATACTGGAACTGAAATTGTCTGTGTGAACTAGAAATTCTGCAGAAGTAAATTTGCTTACACTGAAATCTCATATTTGGTGAAATTGTGGCTTGGAGGGTATGACTGTGGATAATTCTGAAATTTTCTATATTTTACAGGTCAGTCTGATTCCCTTTTTTCTCTGAAATAATAAATAAAATGAAGAAAGTTTAGGTGATTTGCTTACGGTCATGAAGATCATCAGTTAACATCAGTTTCCCAATGCACAGCCTGGTCAGCTTGGTTTTTGGTGTTTCTACCTCAGTGTAAGCCATTTATATGAACTCCTATAACTTTAGACATCTGTGCCTGCCCCGCTTGATTTGTTTAAAAATAAACTTTTGATTTCAGTGTAATTTTAGGTTTACAGAAAAGTTGGAAAGATAGTACAGAGAGTTCCTTCACTCAAGATTCTCCTAATCTTACAGAACCAAGATACGTTTGTCAAAATAAGAAATTAACATCGGTACCATACAATTAACTAAACCACAGAGTTTATTTGCGTTTTACCTGGGCATTTTTAAATTTCTTAAATAACAAAGCATTTCAAATTAGAGAAAAATAGAGAGCCTGACCCCACTCCCACAATGGCACTTATTCATTGGGACCAAGAGACTGCATGGGTCAAAGATTTGTTTGTGGATTGTTTGTTTTAATTTCCCTTTATTCCTATATGACATAATACTAAGCAGCTTTCTTATGCGACTCACACTCCTTCCAGATCTCCCACTGTGGTAGGACCCCAGAGTGGTATGGGTGTGCAGAGAGGTCTGGCTCTCCAAGACAGGAACCCTGGGCTCTCCAGGATAGCCAGTCATAACCGTGTTGCCTCCTTTGAGACTCTGAAAGGGTTCTCAGTCTGTTACAAGATTCATTAAACTGCAAGCAAGCATATTTCTGGACAGAGACTTTGCATTGGCATGTGACACCACCACACACTCTCTTTACTTCATTGCAATATGCACATTTTATCTTCAGGATAGGGGCACACAGGTCTACATATGACTTTCTGAAGAACAATAGACCACAGTTGTTAATCTGTTTGTTTCCTAGAGTAAAGAAAAGTTTATTAATATCAGTTGGGTGGAAGAAAGTCTCTAAGATTGTGAAGGAGCATATGACTGTGATCTCCTGTGACAAGACCACAAACCCACAAAGAGACAGGAGAAGAGAGAAAAGAGGCAAAAAAGGAATGAGAAGAAAGTAGAGAAACAAGGTTTAGCACTTAAATGGCAAAGGTCCATGGAGATATGAAGCAGCAGTAGCGCAAGGGCAAGAAATCAATCAGCCGCCACCAGCTAGAAGGAGAATGACAGAGTGATGTCCCCTGGCTGGACTGCTTGGTCAGGGTTGGGCCTGCGCAAACTCCTAGGAAGTCTTCCTCTTCTGAAAACTTAGGCCCGGAGGCCCAATTCTCCCCTCTTCATCAAACCTCAATCCTTGATGAGAGATCCTGAATGTTTAGAAAAACCTCTGGGACTAGCTTTTTATGTTCCTGTCTGATTGATTCTGCTTGAGGCTGCTGAGGCAGATCCTCTGACATTTCATGGTGCCCAGAGGAGTTGTTGCTGTTAGTGCCATTGGGTCGATTCTGACTCCTAGCGACCCTGTGTATAGCAGAGGGAACCCTCCTAGATCTCTTGCGCCGTCCTCTCACCTTCTGGCGCTGTATCGGACAATGCTCCACTGCTATTCATAGGCTTTTCATGGCCAATCTTTTTGGAAGTAGGTGGCCAGTTCTTCCTAGTCTGTCTTAATGTGGAAGCTCCACTGAAAGCTGTCCACCATGGGTGACCCTGCTGGTATTTGAAATACCAGTGGCATAGCTTTCAGCATCACAGCAACATGCTGCCGCCACAGTATGACAACTGACAGATGGGTGGTATGGTTCCCTGACCAGGAGTTGAACCTGGTCTGTAGCAGTGAGAGTACCAAATCTTAACCACTAGACCACCAGGGCTGGCTCTAGGGGCGTTGGCAACGATTTAAACATTTTTAGGGCATTGCAAGGGTTTTGTTATCTGATTTATAAAACAAAATTAGATTCTCTCTGGGGCACTTTGTTGAGCTTATTATTCTGATATAGGAAATTGAGATAAAAGCAAATTAACACATGTAGGTAGCTGCATTCACCCTCCCTCCTTCCCACCCCCTAATCACTTCATTTTGTCCTTTCGTGAAAGAGCCAAGGAGATAACACCCCATCTGGTGAGTGTATAATTTATTTCCAATTTTCTTAGTCTTTTTAGAGTTGTGCATGTGGGCATTTGGTGACATTTTACAACTTCAATATAATGGTCTCTGTCACAAGTCCTTCATAATTATCCAGACTATAAATATTGTATCTAGGCACCTTTCCTTTCCTTTGGACCATTAGAAAGACAAATGGCTTTGCTGTCCAGCCATGTGGGGAGGGGGACTATTGAGTACAGCACCATGTAGAGTAGACTCTGATGGTGACAGAATGTGTGTATGGGTTTTGGAGTCTGAAACACCACAGGATATTTATTGAGAAGAGAGGAAAAGGCAAGTTTGAGTTAAATCTATTTCTCCCTTCTGCTGTGTTCCACTGGCACTGAGACTTGCTGTCTGAACAGGGCACAATCCATCCTAACTATGATTTAATTTATCTGCATGATGCCAACAAACCAAGGTTCCTGAATTATCTCATGGATTAAAGACCCCTTAGGGACTGAGATTCAGACAGTGCGTATTGGCATCAGCATAGCAAAGAGACAAATGATACACACCAGAGAGCCGGGCAACAGACTCGTGAACATATGGGGACTTGATACGTGACAGATATGCCCTTATAAATCAGTATGGACAGGCGGACTACCCAATAAATAGTGTTGAGATCATTGTTAACTCATATAAAAACAACAACAGCAACGACAAATTTCTACTTCACACCGCACACAAAAAAATAAATTCCAGGTGCTTAAAGACCTCCCTCTTGGGGAGGGGGAACTTAAAACAAAATATAGGAGAATATCCTATGACCTTGAGGTAGGGAGGGAACTCTGAAGGCACAGGTATCAATAATTAGAGTAAGGATTGATAAGTTTGACTACACTAAAATTTCTGTGCCCTAAAGAAAGTGGAAAAGCAAGTCACAGATTGGGAAGAGATGTGTGTAACGTTATTACATATACAAATCCAGAAAGGAAAAGATAACCCAATAGAAAATAAGAAATGATAGGAACAGCGTGTTCTCAGAAGAAGGAACTGTGCACAAGGAAATGTATTTAGAAACATTCATTGCATCATCAAAAATGTAAAAAGTTAAACAACTTACATGTCCACCAAATAGCACAACGAAAAAATAAACTGTAGCATATTCACAAAATGGAGTATTCTATGGCAGTTAAAATTGAACTATATCATCATGGATAAATAGCAAAGTAATAGTTAATAATTCTAAATAGGTTAATTGTTATTTTGCAGGTGCTACTGTCAGCACTTTACATGTGAATATTAACTGATTTAATTCTCATGACAAACTGTGATGTGGGTACTATTATGATCCCCATTTTATAGATGAGCAAACTAAGGCACAGAGAAGTTTAAGTACCCAAGTCTCACAGCTGTCAAGTGGCAGAGTTGGCCTGTGAACCGATCAGTCTAATTCTAGCATTGGTGATTTAAACATTAAACCTGCCTCATAAAACAGAATCCTGAGCAACGAAAATATAATGTTAAGCAAAAAATTCAATTTGGAAGATGATAGGTACAGTGTGATTCTTTATTATTCAGGGTTGGGTTCAGTTGCATTTAACCAGAGTAACAAAAAGTGCCTTAAACAAGATATCTGTTTATGAGATAAAACAAATCTAGAGGTAGGTAGTCTAAGGCTGATACACGGGCTCCAAGGTCATGAGGGACCCAGGTCTTTCTGCTCTTCCATCCTTAGCACTAGTTTCCAACCTCGAGGTGGTGTCTTCCAAAAGAAGACACCAGGGATAGTGCTGGGTCTGAAATGGAAAAACAGGCTGGGTTCACCCCATGCTTGGTGGGGTCTCAATTTGGGAAGGCCACATAGGGCCAGGCTGAAGAAGGAGAAAGCAAGGAAGGGACTAAGCCCTCAGAGTGGGGGACTTGATCTAAAAGTTAAAGAAATATGAAGGGCTTCTTAAGGAGGATTTGTTATTCATGGTCCTACGTCTGCAGGGCAGGAAGCAGTGAGGCAAACAAGATGGAACTTTGGCCAGGAAGAGTGTACATACACTGATGTCCTCAGTGTCATTTCTCATTGACATCTAAACAGGGCAGCTCACCAATCACCAGCATTTTCATTGCTTGTTCAAGAGAGCTCCTTGAGGACAGAGATTGTGTCTGGTTCAAGATCTGCCACAGGGCTGGCACATAGAAGGAGCTCAAACATATGTTAAATAAACAAATGAACGAATGAATAAGTAAACTCGATAGGATGGAGGTTGGGTGGAGTCCTCTGAATTGGGAATGAGCACCCAGGATAACAAATGTTGTATTAGCTCAAGTTCCTTGAGGGCAAAGGCCAATGTATCATTGTGTTTGTACACCTTGACCCTAGTGCTTGCTGAATAGCTGCTGAGTTGAATTGAGATGAATTATAAGATAAAAACAGGATTTATAACAATGGACTGAGATTGTATGGGTATTCCAGACATCCATATATAAAGAGCCAGGAGGTTGTTTGACAATGATCCCAAACTTCTAATAAAAAATATCATTATCCTCATCAAAAACAAAATAACTATGGCCACCATTTTCTTTTCATGTGCCAGGTGCTGTTGAGTAGATTATTTCTAAAACTTACCATCACTTTGCAAAGTAGGTGTTATTATTATCATTTTACAATGAAGAGACCCAGTCCCAGAAAGTTAAGTGACTTTCTGAAGTAAAAAAGATCCTAAGGGCCCCGATTAGGATTTAAATGCAGGTCTCTTGGGCTCCAAACTCTACACAGTCATGTGTCACTTAACAAGGGGATTTGTTCTGAGATATGTGTCATTAGGCAATTTCGTCATTGTGCAAACATCACAGAGTACACTTACACAAACCCACATGGTAGAGCCTACTACACACCTAGGCCATATGATACTAATCTTATGGGACGGTAAGTATACATTGACCGAAACTTCATTATGCAGCACATAACTACTGCTATTGTGCATTCTGCTATTGTGGTGGCCAGACTTTTTTCCTTTCACAGACAGAGTTGCAGCATCAACAAATGTCAGTAAAGAAGTTGCATTTCTCCTCGAGGAAAGATTCTGGAACACCCTGCCATTCCTCTGAAGGCACTGGTGAACTATATTCTACGGCTGCTTTGAATATACTTGAGCTGCAACTCCTAACCTAATAGTTTTCTGCTGGCAAATCTAGTTGACATGCTATAAACACTTATTTCCCATAGGAGTGATGTTATGAATCGATAGTACCCTATGGAAACTTTGCATACCATAAAAATACTGACAAATAAAAATGGCAAGTAATAGGATATATTGGAGTATATGAGGAAGCCATTTTGTGTAAACCTAATTTGGCCTGACCTTGTCCTTCCAAAAGGGCCTGACTGAGGCCATTGAGCATGCATTGTATCTGCTTTAGAGATTCCCTGTGGCAAGAGCAAAAGGCCCTTGAGATAAAGGTGCAACTTCCCTCCCCCTCCCAACGTTGGCGTCTCCTTAAGGATTAAGCATCTTTCCTTAGGCTAGAAACTGATTGCTGCGCTCACCTGTGACCGCCCAGCTCAAGACAATAGACTTGCCTCCTGCTACTCCCTCCAAGATAGCAGACCCACTACCTGCTGTGTCCATCAAATGCTGTGCTGACAGGGCAATCTTGTGACTATTGTGGGAGGGACATTTCAATCATATGTGAAACACCCTCTTTGAGGGTATATAACTACCCTGTGTACCCCCACTTCTTTGGAGTGCTCTGTTCCTTTGTGGACTCTCCCGGGTTATAATCCTAAAATGTAAGCTCAGAATAAACTTGCCCAAATTTTCATTTATAGATTGGTTATGGATTATTTTTTATCAACAATATCAATACCAATCATGAAAATAAATGAAAGGAAAAATAACCCCCAAATACGTGCTTTTGCAAACATTTATCAAGAAGCAAAAATCAAATACTGAATGTAAAGGCTACACTGTAATTTTTTCCTTTCTTTTTTAGAGAGGCTTTACAATAATCTGAGTTCAATGAAGTTTGAAATGAAAATGCTGGCTTCCTTTCCTGGCAAATATCTAACAAGCTTCTTAAGCACTCTTCTTTGCTCCAGGGTTCTTTGAACTGAATTCAAATTAAAACCAACTCTCTTAAACTTTTCTTTTGAGTCAATATACTTGAAAACCTCTGCAATCAGGCTTGGACCAGGAAATCTGGATCCTTGTTTTGTGATGCGAAATACTCTGCAATTCTTAGCCTCTGACTTCAACAGTTGCAGCTTGGTTCTCTGGAAGATTCTTCCCTGGCTTGTCTGCATTTATAGTTTTCCTTGAGTTTATAGCCCTCTCTTCCTGAAGAGCTTGAATTATTCTTTACTCATGCTGAAAACTTTTTCTTTAATATCTCACCATGTCTGTTAGCTTTTCAAAGAGACCATTGCCTTGGTCAAAATTATGTCTTTGGAGGAAAAGCATATGATTTGCATGTCTGTTCATACAGCCATGCAATCAAAAATTATTCCACCTCATCACTCAGCCCATTGCTTTTTCTTCTTATTGTTGTCAATTAACTCAGCTGATAACTGGCATGAAAGGGTACACTGGTTGCAGCAAGTAGGCCAGTTTTAACACAGGTTGTGGGTGCCCAAGAGTGTGTGTGTTATGATAAAATCAGTATAAACGTGGAAAGTTGCCACTCAGGCCGTCATAGGTCGGGGACACTGCACACATACTGCTCCTTTTGAACCACAGGATAGGTGTCAGGACACCTAGGGATTCAGGGACAATGGTGCTCTCTCCTTACAGTGTGGTAACACTTCCTGAACAAGGAGTATTCATAGGTAATTATGGTGATGTTGACTTGATTTCTAATATTGATTTTATCAAAGGGGAAAATGAGGTTTTAAGGTATAAAATGGGTTCTGCTAAATCTTCGACAGTCATCCCTGGGCTAAAGCCCACACTTTTGCCTCCTCCAGGCCCAGGTCCACTGCCATGAGTATCATGGTTGAAAGATAGGAGCATGGAAAGGGGAATTCTGAACAGTCTGCCTCAGTGCAACTCAAAGTTTCCAATGAAGCTTCTGGAAATTAAACCTTTAAACTCTGTCCATTTAGGCTAGTCATTATTATCTTTAGAGTCACAGATGAGAGGTTAATGTGAGAGCCAGATGGAAGATGCAAAGAAGCTGGAGCTGCTGTGTTGGTCAACTATGATGGGCCATGTTCAATCTGATGGGTGGGATTGTAGTCCAGCCTTGGGAATAAAACACAAAGAAAAGCTAAGAGACCAGATGGATGGCTGCAAAGGCTCCTGATGCCCTGACATTCTCTGGTTCTAATCCTTTATGAGGCTGGCTGTCTCATAACTAGTCTCTCTCCTTCTCGTTAAAATCAGAAGATATAATTTTTGAGGCTTCATTCATTTACTCATTAATTCATGCATTTATTCACTATACTGTTTTTCTGCCTTTTCTCTTCCTACTGAGTTTTTTCAGCACCGTGTGAATCCATCATTGATGCCCTCACTGAATCTGTCTAACTGTGGTTGCTACTTCAGCTGCTCCCAAGGATTTGAAATATTCATCCCAGACCAAACAGCCTTTCAGCCTGCAGCGAGCATGTCTAAACACAGAGAAAAAACTTAGGGACGAAAAAAAGTAAGGCACAGAGAACAGGACTTGCCATACCAAATGGAGCAAATCTTATTTACAAATGACCTCGAACCCCTGAGATCAGCCCAAATAAAGAAGCATCTGTCATCATTGAGAACATCCAATACTCTTCACCCTGACAAGAGGCCTCCAAAGACCAGATTCCATTTCAATCTAATTGGCTCCTTGCCCTTTTCCTGCCTTCCTCCATGCATGCGCAGCAAGCTAAACCTTCTTGGGATGGGAAGCCAGCCCAAAGATGTGAGACATCTTGACAGTGGAACCAGGGTGTGGAGGCAGGACAGCGGTTCTGCTAATTAAAGAACAATCAGGGGCATTGATTGCAGCCACAGAAGGAGCAGGCGCTGACTGGTGCCTGGAATCTCAGAGCTCCTGCTAATGGCTGCATTGAGGTAGAACTTTTCCCTTCATCAAGACAGAGCACAGAGGGAGTTTTCTGTGTGGACAATCTAACCTATGTGTGGTCCACCTTTTAAGGTCCTCCGTAATGCCAGTGACCAAATTTTCCAAGCTGTAAATGGACAAATATAAGTGTATGAGACAAACAGTATGTATGTAAAGCAGAAATGTCACAGGAAATCCAGAGTGCCTGAATGTTACATCCTTTCACACTTCTACTCCTAAACATTTATCAGCCATATATTAAGATCGAAACACTGCTGTAGAAGCTGACAATCTGCCATGAACTTGACAGATGAGATCCTTGCCCTCGTGAAGCTTACGTTTTGATGGAGGGGATAGATGACAAAGAAAAATAAATAAACAAGATCCTATCAAACTGTACTCAATTCTCTGAAGGAAGCAAGCAGGGAAAGGAGGAGAATCTCGACAATAATAGCTAACATTTGCTTTTTATGCACCAGGAATAATTCTGAGCATTTTGTTGTAGCAACTCATTTAACTTTCACAAATCTTATTATTTCAATTAATTTCCCCATTAGGCAGATGAGAAAACTGAGGCAGAGAGAGGTTAATTTGTTCCCAAATGGTAACTCCATCCTTCCAGGTGTTGGCCAAAACCTTTTGTGTCATTCTTACTTCTCTTTGTCTGTCTCTCTCTATTGTACCCTATACCCAATCATATGAAATCAATCAGGAAATACCACCCTCTCTACCTCAATGTATCTACAGAATCTGACCACTTCTCATCACCTCCGCTGATGGACTCTGTGAACCACCATCATCTCTCAGCTGGCTTGTTGCAATAAAGTCCTGACTGGTCACACATCTATTCTTGCTCCTTAGAGTCCATTCTTAAAAGAGTAGCCATAGTCACTCTTAAAAACGTAAGTCAACAGATTTTACACTTCTGCTCAAAGCTCTCCAATGGCTTCCAATATGCTCAGAGTAAAAGTCAAAGTAGCTTGAGTTCCTTTGTGGTTGTCTTCCTCAGTTACTCTGCGCTTACTACAGAAGGCCCTACACATTCTGGCTCCTCCTCTCTTCTCTGATCACCTTTCTAAGCATTCTCCCCTCCTGCTCACTCTGCTTCAGCCACATTGGCCTCCTAGGTTCTTAGGGTGCACCAGGCATGTGCCATCTCAAAGACCAAGAACCTGCAGTTGCTGCTGACAAATAGAAATGGCAAGCAATAGGATATATTGGAGTACATGAGAAAGCCATTTGATGTAAATCTAATTCAGCCTGACTTTGTTTTTCCAAAAAGGCCTGATGTGGCTGTTGAGCATACATTGTATATCTGCTTTAAGCATTTGCTGTGTCCCAAAGACAAGAACAAATGGTCTTAAGATAAAGGTGCAACTCCCCGCACATTGGCGTTTTCTTAAGGATAAACATCTTTCCTTAGGCTAGGCACTGATTATGTGCTCACCTGTGACCACTCAGCTCAGGACAACAGACCTGCCACCCTGCTGTGTCCATGGAGACAGCAGACCTACTACCTGCTGAGTCCATCAATTGCTGTGCCGACAGAGTAGTCTTGAGACTATTGTAAAAGGGATATTTCAATCATACGTGAAATGCTCTTTGAGGGTATATAGCCACTCTGTACACCCCACTTCTTTGGTGCCCTTCCTTCCTTGGGGAAGGAAGGCCTGGGCTAAGCTAGTCCTCAGAATAAACTCACCCCAAATTTTCATTTATAGATTGGTTACGGATTATTTTTGTCAAGACCTCTGTCTTGTTACCCACTGGCTCCCATGATCACTTCCTCTGGTTCTTGTTTAGATGTCATCTTTTCACTGGGGACTTCTCTGACTACCGTATTTAAAATTGCAAGCTCCTTTTACCCCAACACTCTTCATCATGTTTCCTTACATTTTTTTCTCTAAAGCTTTATCACCATCTGATAAGTACTTTTACTATTTTTTGTTTGTTTACTGCTTGCTTCCCACTACTAAAATATAAACTACATGAGGGCAGGGATTTTTGTTTGTTTTGTCCGTTCCGTTTTTTAGATTGCCTAGAACAGTTCCTTGTATGTAGGAGGCACTTCATAAATATCTGTTGAATTAATGAAGTAAGGAAGAGGACCTATTCCTCTGACTTGATAATAAAAGAAAAAATTTAAGATTGAAAAAGAGAATGATGGCTGATCTAGGAGAGGAAGAAGAGGAAGGGTCGCTTCAGATAAGATGAAGGAAGGGAGGAATGTTTACAGAGGAAGCTATTTAAGAGAGTCCAGGCATAAAAATAGCCCAAACACATGGAAAGCAAAACATTTGCTTTAGTTCACAGCAGTTCAGCCTTCACTGATTGCAATGATCAGTCAGTCACCCACTCAGCTCACTAAGAATGTCTGTGCCTCGGAACAGTGACTCTCTCTCTAGACCTTGCAGGTGAAATAAGGCAACACACCAAAGTCTAATTATCTTGCTCGGCTCTAATTGCCTGGGACTACATCACAGGCTTATCAAGGGATTGTCATGGGGAAAATGTACAGGCTTCTTATCATTGACCATCCTGAATGCCACGTTTGTGGGAAGAGATACAGGGAAGGAAATGGTAAAATCTGTGAGTCAGATCTTCAACAATCAAACTGAGGTCCTGAACTGGGACTTTCTCCTTCTTGATTGTATCTCTGTAGGAGAAGGTGTTTGCAGGAAAGTGTACATCGAAGGCTGATCTCAATCACAGAATATGGATCTGGGGAAGGTTTGTCTTTTCCCAAACCACAGAACAATTCTAGGCAGCATCAGGAGAGCCTCTGAGAGCTGCACAAGCCTAACTCAGGATGGTGCAAGTTTTGCTTCATAACGTGGTCATTGTTACCCTTGGGCGTTTTAGTGGCTTTCTCTGTGCAGTGGGTGTGCTGTTTACTAACATCAGTGAGCAGTGCAGGACTTTTCTCAGGAAAGTTTCCTAGCATACAAGCCCACCCACCCCCGCGAGCCCAGAAAGAAGACCAGGCAAGACGATCGTGTAACCAAAGGTGAAATAAGCCCAGACACCTGTAGCAGCCTGTGTATTTTTGGAAAACACATTTTCATCTTCAATTTACACCAGATCTGGAGTGGAGCTAAGTCATTACAGCGTGTTAGCTCCTGAGACAGCTAGCTTTGTTCAACGAATACCATCAGGTACCATCTCTAGGGGGCAGGGGATCCCAAGGCTGCTGCAGGAATGTGCTTCCCTTGAGTTTGGCATTTTCTTATTCACAGCACACTGAAGTCACATCCTCCTGTCCTGAGAGAAGATGGAAGCTTAGAAGAGAGAGAGAACGAGCAAGTGAGAGGGAGAGATTGTGATACAGAGACAGAAACGGAGCAAGACAGAGAGACAGAGAGAGAAGGATGAAGAAAGACTGAAGAATAGGAGAAGGCTTTTAATGACAGCTCTCATTTATTGGGTTTCTACACATTAGCATTATATTAAGTACTTCGAAAGCATTAGCTCTGAACCTTACAAACACCTCGAGGCTACAGACATCTTTATCTCCATTTTCCAAAGGAGAAAACTGAGGCTTACAGACATGAGTGATTGGCTGAGGTCACATGGGTAAAAAATGATAGAGCCTGCACAGGCCTGTCTGATTCCAAAGCTCATGCATTTCCTGGTATGCTTTGCTGAAGGGAGGCTAGGAAGGGTCAGGAATAGTGTCTGTGCTAGGCTCTATGTAGTAAAGAGTTTAACCTTTCCCCAAAGAGGTCTGCTGTTTGCCCTAAGCTTCTATGAGGTAATCTCTAAGTCCTTGGAATGCCATGCCCTGGGGAAGTTGCATCATGCCAGATAGTATAACAATGTGATTTAGGGTGTGGGCTTTGGGTCACATGGTTTCAGCTTGATTTCCAAATGGGCTGAGGACTGAGATCATCTATGTGGACAGTCAGCTATGTCTACATGATAGAGCTCCAATAAGAACTCTGGACACCAAAGCTCAGGGGAGCTTCCCTGGTTGGTAATACTCTGCGTGTTGTCACACATTGATACTAGTAAAATAACACTGTCTGTGGCTCCTTAGGAAAAGGACAATGGAAACTCTGCATTTGGAACTGTCCTAGAATTTGCCCCATGGTCTCTTCTCTTGGCTGATTTTAATCTGTATGGTTTCCCTGTCATTAACTGTAACTTTGAGTATGATAAATAAATGAAAAGCAATAGGATATATTGGAGTATATGAGGAAGCCATTTGGTTTAAAACTAATTCTGCCTGACCTTGTTTTTCCAAAAGGGTCTGATGTGCCTGTTGAGCATGCATTGTACACCTGCTTTAAATATTTCCTATGTCCCAGAGACAAGAATGATGAGCTTAAAGATGGAGTCGTAGCTTCCCCCCATATCAGCATTTCTTTCAGGATAAGCATCTCTTCCAGGAAACTAAGGATTAATTACTGACCTACTGTGCTCACCCTGCGACCACTGACCTGCTGACCACCAACCTGCTGCACCAGCTAAGCCTCTCTTGACAGCAGTAAAAGAGATATTCTTGTCATATGTCATGTATGCTCTTTGTTCCAAGATGGTGTATAACCACTTTGTACACCCCTCTTCTTTGGTGCCCTTCCATCTTTGGGGAAGGAAGGCCCTGGGCTACAGCCCTCAGACATGGCTCATAATAAATTCACTCCAATTTTGATTTATAGATTGCTTATAGATTATTTTCATCAACAAGTATAACAGCTTTCAGTGAGTTCTAAGTCTTGCTAGTGAATTATCAACCCTGAGGATACTCTTGGGAACCCCTAAACTTTCAACTGGGGTCAGAGGTGAAGGTGGGCTTAATGGACTGTGCACCCTTGAAATTTGTATGTTAACTTAGTCCCTTTGCCAGCAGTTTCATTTTTATGGACTGTGTTCCATAACTCATGTTCCATGTCTCAATAACAAGCCCTGGAATGAATCACTGTCACACTGGCTTGGGCCAGCAAGGGACTGGGGACATGGGGCCAGGGGTCAAACCCAGGAAAGTGAAAATCAGGCAAAGCCTGGGAAGGGCAGGTAGGAGCTTATGAAGGGGTGGTCTGGACATGGCCGGCACAGGGGGCCCTGATCCTAGTCTCAGCTCTGTTGCTTGTTTGCTTAAAGCATTTGGGGGCTGGGGGTTAAATCTCTCTGGGCCTCAATTTCTTCATCTGTAACACAGAAATACTGAATTAAATTATCACTAGGTCCCTTAAGGCTTCAGATTTCCTGGAATTTCATGATTTGACGCCATGGAAAAAGTAAAACCCTTGGAAGCTTATAATCGGGAGAGGTAATTTATTTTTCTGTTTCTGGATATTCTTGCTGGACTAGTCTGCTTGGTTGTTAGAACACGGTGCTAACACATATGGTAACTGCAGATCTGAGCCCCACAGAGGGCAGTTTATGGCACCATTCCTTCTGCTCTCTTGCCTTCCATCCTTCCCTCCCTTCCAGCAACTCTCGTGTTCCACCTGTATGTCAGCCACTGTGCTAGCTAACAGGGATTACAAAAATAATTATGACACAGTCCTGCCTTCCTGCCCTAAAGGAGCTTTTAATGGGGGGGTGCGGGAGTTGGGTCATGTAAGCAACTAAATAGAATTTGTACATTAAATAAGGGCTAATTATGAGTAGAGGTACAAGCAAAGTTTGAAGGAGTGAACAAATAGCTCAAAAATTGACAATGGTAGTGGCCACATTAAGAGCCTAGGAGGAGGTTGAATTGGACTTGAAATGAGAATTTCAATGGGTCAAGACTGGTCAAAGGGAATTTCTGAGAGGAGAAAATGGCAAGGATGAAGGCACAGACTTTTTAAGTATAGAGTGATTTTGGGGACTGGCCATAGCCAATGAGCCTGGATATCAAGTACGGCAGGGGAAGGGGCCGGCACAGGAGAGACAGAGCAAGAAATGTTGTAGGAAAGACAGTGATGAGAGCACAGATGGTCTTGTCTATCAAGTCAAAGTGTCTTATTTTACTTGGTAGCAAGGAAGAGTCTTTTGAAGAAGGAAGGATAAGGCCATACTTTGAAGCTGCACTTTCTTCATTCTTGTTCCTACTGTGCTTCCTTAAATCAGTGGTGATACTGATGACAATAGTAATGGTGACAACAATATGAAAAATCTTAGTGTGCATGTGTAGATATTTTACACTTTTCGAAGCACTATCACTTAAAAACAGTTTTTAATCACAGTTTCGAGCCCTCAAACTGTTAGGCCCTGTGCACAGCTCTCTGTAGAAATCATTTCATGCTGACAAAGTCCATGAAGGATGCTCCTATCCTTGTTTTAGAGATGCAGAGCGTGCAGCTCTGAAATGGTGAGGCTTGCACAGGGCGCCATAGCTGGCAGACCCAGGACCAGACTTGACCTCCCCACTTGGACTCAAGTCTGTGCTCTTAACTTCTACACTGCACTACCCGCTATCTCACTTCATTCTTTCCCTGCATGGGAAAACATTACTCTTCCCATTTCATAGATGAGGAACCTGAGGCAAATAAAGATTGAGTTGTAAGCCCAAGGCCACACAATGAGGATGGAAATTAATTCTTTGGTTTCCTAATGCACTTTCTCCCCACTTGATGGGAGTTGTAACGACGCATGCTAGATACAGTGTGAAAAGCTGTTGAATGTGCTTGGGCTGAATGAGCTTCTGGGAAAAAAATCAATGTTTTTTCATTGTTGGATTGGATGACTGAGTCTGCAAAGCATTTTTCCTTTGCATATGTATGCCGCTCACAAAGCAGCTCCTCTGAAATTGCCTGTACCCTCTCATAGGGGTTCTAGACACTCTGCAGAGTGTTTGTCCAATTATTGTTCCTCTTCTGAAAACTAAGCTCCTCCCACTCTCAGCACCATGTTTCTACTATATGATGCCCCTGGTCACAACTGGTTGGACCTGAGTACATTCTCAAAATCAGCTGGGCCAAATTCTTTCTAGACTTGGAGTTGACGGGGAGTCACTCTAATGGCAGAACCCTTGGGGGAAGGGTCCTGGACCTCTGGGGCTAAGACCTTTTGGGGCTGCTCAGGCCCTGCCCACCCTCAGGCCTGGTTCAGCCATTCTTTGGACTTCATGTGAGACCCCATTAACATTCCCATAAATGACTTTTTAAATTTTCTCTAGTTTAAGTAAGCAAACCAAAGATTAAACCAAGAAAATAGTTAATTTTGATTATAGAATCTACAGGGAAGGTGAAGAAGCTGCTTTTTTATGCAATAATAGTCTCTTTCATTATTATTTTCAGTTCATTTTAAATATTAAAATTCATAAACGCAGGAAACTTACTGAGATGAGCCAACCTGGTTTGCAGTTTGTGAGTCTCAGGAAAATGTGGGGAATCAAAATGCCTCTAATGTTTGAGTTTAGAGCAGCCAGCAGTCCTGATCCAGCCTCTGTAATAATGACCAGCCAGGCCATATCTGGGCTAACCCTTTGTGGGTGAGTCTGGCTGTGCACAGGGGATGCTGTCTGGCAAGTGAGCAGATGGCTGCCCCTGACATCTTTGCAAGTGTTTGACTGGGGTGAGGTTACAGTAAGAGGGTCTTTCATGAGTATGATGCAATGGCTTTCTGAACCTTGGGCACCAGCATTTGGACAGAGAACCTGGTGAAGATCAGGAGGTGAGACACAAGATTAAGAGGCAGTTGATGATCCTGGCTCAATACAGATAAAGTTCTTGTTGCTACTTTGGAACAAATTCATTCATTCATGCAACACATATTTATCAAGTGCCTGATAGGAAACCTTATCTATTAAGTGATTTATTACGTTTTAAGTGATTTATTACTTATTTGTTACTACTATTTATTAAACTTGACTTATTAAGTGCTAACTATACTCCAGGCACTGTGATAAGACCTCAATTTGTATTATTCATCCATCCATCCATCCATCCATCCATCCATCCATCCATCCAATAACAACTAATTACTGAGTGCTTGTTATATGTCAGGCATTGTTTTAGGCCCTGGGGATATAGCAGTGAATCAAAACAAAACAAAACAAAACTGACATGCACTTAGTAAAGTGTCCCCAGGTGTCTGTGCATGTGTGTGTGTGAAACAACTGTATGATAGTTCAGGCAGTGATATGTGCCATGAAGCAAAATAAAGCAGGTAAGGGAACTAGGTAATGGTGATGTGGTTGCTATTTTATGAAGCAAGGGAGGGAAGGCCTCTAGGACAATGTGACATTTGGACAGAGACTGAAAAGTAAGGGAGTAAAGTCATGGGACTACTTTTGGGAGGAGAATTCCAGGAAGAGAAGAGCTAGTGTAAGCCCCCAAAGCAGAAGAATGCTTGCTGTTTTTGAGAAGAATGAAGAGACTAGTGTAGCTGAAGCAAAGAATGGAAGTAGAAAGAGCAGTTTGAAAATTACTGAAATAATATTGCACCACGAGAGATTACGATGGTTTAGACCAGTGAACTACTGTTGGAGAAAATGATAAAGGGTCAGATTCTGGATATATTTAGAAGAGCCCAAAGGATTTCCTGATGGATTGCATGCTGGGTAAAAGAGAAAGGAAGTCAAGGACTGGAGTGCAATATTTGACACAAGCAACTGGACAGATGGAGTTATTATATATTGAGATGGGAAGACTATGGAAAGAGTTGGCTTGGGAAATAACGTCAGGAGTTCAGTTTTGGATATGTGGGTTTGAGATACCTATTAATTATCCAATTATTGGATACCTGTTAATTGACCAGTAAACAACTGGGTATTTGAATCTGGAATCTGGGGGAAAGATCTAGGTTGAAGATCAATGTTTTCAAATCTTTAATGTGTAGACAGTATTTAAAGCCTTGTGATAATATAGGATCATCTAGACAGTGAGTGCAGACAACTGTCCTAAGAACTGAATCCTAGGAGATTGACAAAGAGCAGCCAAGGAAGTAGGAGGAGACCCAAGGGAGCATGGAATCCTGGGGGCCAGTGAAGAAAGTGTTTGAAGAGTGAGGAGTGATAACTGGCCATTGGATTTACTAATATGAAGTTCTTAACAAGAAATGTTCTCCTGGAATGGTAGATACAAAAACCTGATTATATTGATCTAGTAGAAAATGTGGGGCAAGGAAAGGGAGACAGTGAATCCATACAACTTGTGGTTAATGGGAAGTAGGACAATGGAAATGACGTGAGGTCAAGAGAAGAAGTTTGTTTTGTTTTAAGGAGGGGAGTTGTCGTAGTATGTTTGCATGTTGATGGAGATTGAGTAGAGGTGGAAAACTGATGTCCTAGGGGAGAGAAGGGTAATTGTAGGAGCAATGTCCTTGACCAGGAAAAAAGGGAATGCCATCAAGTACACAGTGAAGGAATTAATTGTCTTAGATAGGAGTGCTGAAAATTAACAAGAGGAAAGATAGAGAAAATGGGCACAGATGTAGGGGGGAGGTAGATTGGTTGGCGGGAATGTGTGGAAGATATCTTTTGATTGCTATTGATTTCACAGTTTTCTCAATGAAATAAAAAGCAAAAATTCATTGGCTGAAAGTGAAGAATGGGCAGAAGGCATTGGGAGATTGAAGAAAGAGAAGGTACAAAACATTCATAAAGAATAATAGGAGACGGGCTGGCCCCAAGGCCGAGTAGGTAAGTTCATGTGCTCCGCTTCAGCAGCCCAGGGTTTGGATCCTGGGCGTGGACATGGTACCGCTCAGTAGGTTACGTTGAGGCAGCGTCCCACATGCCACAACCAGAAGGACCCACAACTAAAATATACAACTATGTACTGGGGGGATATGGGGAGAAAAAAGCAGGAAAAAAGAAAGAGAAGATTGGCAACAGTTGTTAGCTCAGGTGCCAATCTTTAAATTAAAAAAAATAATAGGAGAGTGTCTGTGCTAGGGAAAGAACTTTATTTATCCTAAAATAGCCTCATAAGTCAGGTATTGTTATGCTTATTTTACAGATTAGTATACTGAAGTTATAGAGGTAAATAGCTTGTCAGAAAAGCAAATAGTTAATAGGTAGCAGAATTTGGATTTTTAATCTTGATCAGTTTGCTCTTAATTATTGTGGAAGATAAAAAATAATTGCTTAAGACATATTTCTTATGGCTGTGGAGTTTATGCCAATTGTGAGGGAAAAAAACCCTCCTCTAATTCAAAGGCAATCAACAACCCAAGACACTATATATGATGTACCTGCTGAAATTCTAGAAAAACCTTCTCAAAGGAGACAATGTTAACTTGGAATAGAACAGTGGAGGGTTTCATGGTGGGACTTGAGTTAGGATTTAGATGAAGGATCTGAATAATCAAAGAAGCACTAGAGAAGGCACTACAAGTGAGATGTACTTCAAAAATACAGAGACGGAAAATAAAGGAGTATTTAAGGAAGGGGGGTTGGCAAACCTAACCTGAGTAGAACTCAATATGAACAAAACTTTTTGTGGGTTAACAAGTTTCCTACCAGTGGAGATAATTTTAACACTGATTAGCGCTGACAAGATGCAGAAGTGGAGGAGGAGCTGTGGGGAGGGGCCAGCACAGTGTTGAAGAACAGTTGGTGGGAGAGCTGGAGAAAAAATCGCAGTCTCTGTGGCATGAGTGACCAGAGGACTAAGTCTGGGAAACCACACGCACTGTAGAAAGAAGGAGGAGTAATTCTAGAAGGGAATCAGCCAGAGAGGGGATCCCCAAGTTCTGTCTGCCACATCTCTGGCTGACCCCTGGACTATGCATGCACGGAACAGACTCCAAGAAGATCAACTAAAAACAAACAAAAAGATTCAAACTGACATGGGAGGTGCTGCCCAAGAAAAACAGATTGTAGTTCAGTTCCAATCAAGTTAAATGCCTGTGAAAAGAAAAAAAAAACTACTTCTTGTAGAAAAATAACAGGATCCAGAGTCTCCATGCTTAACATTCACAATGTCCAGGATATTCAACACATATGACCCAGGAAAATGTGACCAGTTCTCAAAGGAAAAGATCATCAGAGAAGACAAATCCCAAGATGACCCAGATTTTGGAATTGGCGGACATGAAATGTAAAGGTGCTATTTTAACCACCTTCAATGATGTAAAAGAAAATACGCTTGCAGTGAAAGAAAAGATTAAAAATATCAGCAGAGATATGGGAACAATGAAAATGGACAAAATTAATTTTCTATAACCAAAAATAAAATATCTGAAATAAAAAAATCACTGGATAGATTTAACAGGAGAATGGAAGGATAGAGGAAAAAGTTAGTGAATCTGAAAATAGATCAATAGAAATTATCCAACATAGAGAAGAGAGAGAAAATGAGCAGAGCCTCAGACACTTGTTGGATGATGTAAACAGTCCAACATACATGTTATTGAAGTCTCAGAGGACAGGAATAAGAGAATAAGGTATAAACAAGTATGTAAAGGAATAATGACTAAAAACTTCCCAAATTTGATACAAGACACAAATTTATAGATTCAAGGTGCTCAACAAACCACAACAGAATAAATGTGAAAAAGACCATAGGTACATACATGTGTCAGTAACTATGAAGACCCAAGGAAGAAAGTGAATCTTGAGAGGAATCTGAGAAAAACGACACATTACGTATACGGGAATGATGATTTGATTAAAAGCCAGAAGAGATTGGAACATTTTTAAAGAGTTAAAGAAAAAAAATTAACAGAATTATATAAGCAGCAAAAAGAATTCTTTAAGAATAAAGGCAAAAAAGACATTTTCAGATAAAAGGAAACTGAGGCTTTGTTGCCACAAATCTACACTACAAGAAACACTAATGGAACTTCTTCAGGCTAAGGTAAAATGACACCAGATGGAAACTCAAATTCCCAGAAAGGAATAAAAAGCAGCAGAAGTGGTAAATATCTGTGTGAAGGTAAAAAGGACCAATTTTTTTTGCCTTTCCCTTCTTATTTTGTTTGTAATACATGTGCCTGTATAAAGAAAAAAAAATCACATTGCCTTCTGGGATTTTTATGTAAGTAGATGTAATACATATAACAATGGCAGACAGATGGAAGTAGGAGAATAAATGGACTTACATGATTGCAAAACTTTCCCATTTCGTGTGAAGTGGTACACATTAGCTCTAAGTAGACCATTAAAACTTAAGATGTATATTTTAAGACCCATTAAAATCACCAAAAAAATATGAAAAAGTTATCTAAAAACCCAAGAGAAAAATTAAAGTGGAATTCTAAAAACTATTAAAATAATCCAAAAATTTTCAGGAACAGGGGAACAACAGCATAAAACAAAAGCAGAGGAGGCAATTTGAAAATAAATAACTAAATGGTAGACTAAAACACAACCATATAAAAATGACATTAAACGTTAAGAACTTAGCACTCTAATTAAAGTATAGAAATTGTCAGAATGGATCAAAATCAATGAATTAAAAATAAATAAAAATCAAATAAATTTAAAAATAAGATAAAAAGATATAGATGGGATGAAAGTAAATAGATGGAAAAAGATATACCATGCAAACAGAAAGCCTATATTAATATCAAGGGAAAAACAGATTTCAGGACAAAGATAAGGAAAGAAATTTCATTTAAAAGGAAGATATAAAAATGTCTTTATTTGCATACAACGTAATCATATATACAGAAAATCCTAAAAGGTAGAATTAATAAGTGAGTTAAAAGGTTGCAGAATACAAGGTCAACATACAAAAGTCAATTGTATTTCTATACACTCATGTGTCGATATACAATGGGGGTACATTCTGGGAAATGTATCATTAGGCGATTTTGTCATTGTGTGAACATCATAGGGTATACTCACACAAACCTAGATGGTCTAGCCTACTACACACCGAGGCTATATGGTACTGATCTCATGGTACCACCGTTGTATATGCAGTTTGTCACTGACTGAAACGTCGTTACGTGGTGCCTGACTATATGTTATCAATGAAAAATTGAATAATAAAATTAAAATAATAAACCCATTTAAAATGTCATGAAAATACTAAGGAAAAAATGTAATGAAAGATGTGCAAGACCTGTGTACTCATAACAACAAAACATTGCTGAGAGAAATTAAAGAATGCCTAAATTGATAGAGAGAGACACTGTGTTCATGGATTGCAAGACTTAATATTGTTAGGATGGAATTCTCTCCAAGTTTGACCTATAGATTCAATGAGATCTCAATCAAAATCTTAACCTAGACTTTTTTTTGAAGAAACTTGTCAAATTAATTTTTAAATTTATATGGGAGTATAAAAGACCTGAATAACCAAAACAATCTTGAAAGAGAAGATCAAGTCTGAAGGACCTATACTACCTATCTCAAAACTCACTATAAATGTAAAGTAATTAAGACAGTGTGGCATTGGGACAGATGTAGACAGATAAATGGAACAGAATAGAGAACCTAGAAATAGACCCTCATATGCTCAACTAATTTTGACAAAGTTGCCAAAGTAATTCAAAGGGGGAAAAGTCTATTTTTTCAACCATTGGTGCTGGAATAGCAGGATATCTGTGTGTAAAAAATGAACCTTGACTCTTACTTTACACTATACACAAAAATTAATTTGAAAGGAATTGTAGACCAAAATGTAAGAGCTGAAACAACAACAACAAAATTCCAGAAGAGAACATAGGAGACAATATTTGTGATCTTGACTTAGATAAAGATTTCTTAGATAGGATACCAAAAGCACCAACTATAAAAGAAAATAATTCATGAATTGGATCATAGCAAGATTAAAATATTTTGTGTTTTGAAAGACATAGAGAAAACCAAAAAGTGAGACATACTCTTACAGGGCATATTTGCAAAACATATATCTGACAAAGGGGTTGCATCAAGAAAATATACAGAAGGCTTAAAACTCAGTTATGATATGAGATGCAACCTAATTTAGAAAGTCGACAAAATATTTACATAGGCATTTCACAAAAGAAGATAAAAGGAGCACTTGAAAATGAACTTGGTTGAGAGACTTGAGTGGTTGTGTCTCCTCCAATCCTCAATAAATAAGTGCGCGATGCTGTTAGTTATCAGAGAAACGCAAATTAAAATGACATACACACATTAAGTTGGCTAAAATTAAAAGGAGTGCCATATCAGGTCTTGAGAAGAATCTGGAATAACTGGGACTCTCATATAGTGCTGATGACAGCACAAGATAGGACCGTCAGTACCAAATAACAGTTTGACAATTACTTATAAAGCTAAAGAGACACAACCCAGCAATCTCACTTCTGGCATTTACCCAAGAGAAAAGAAAACATATGTTTACCCAGAGACTTGAATGTATATATTTATAGTAATGTTATTCATAATAGTCAAAAACTGGAAACCACTGCAATGTCCATCAACAGGTGAATAGATAAAAAGTTGGCATATATTTATATCATGGACTGTTCTTCAGACATAAAAAGGAATGAAGTATTAGTAAACTCAACAATGTGATTGCATCTCAAAAGCATTATGCTAAGTAAAAGAAATCAAACACAAAAGACGAATAGAAACCATATGATTCCATTTATACACAATTCCTAAAAAGGGAAAACTATAGTGAGAGAAAGCAGATCAGTGGTTTCCAGGGAAGGAGGAGAAAGGGAAGGGATCGACTGCAAAGAGGCCTGGGCGTAAGCGAACACTCGGTGATGATAGAAATGTTCTATAACCTGATTGTGGTGATGGTTATAGAACTATGTACAATTATTAAAAGTCAGACTGCACCCCAATGGGTAAATTTTATTATATTCAAATTATACCCAATAAAACTGGGGAAAGAAAACTCTGATATGTAAGACAGATAGAGGAACCTTTGAAATTAGAGCAAAGATGGGAGAGCCCAGATTTCACCCTGCCCTCATCCCGTGAGCTTCATAAACCAGCAGCATTTCTAATTTTAAGCTGGCACACTCAACCACAGGTGCCACACACTCACGTACACATAAATGTACGTCAATTTAAATAAGATGTGTGGTTCATCCTGCCATTCCATCTACCCACAGAGCATGTGCCCTGGTAAGAGACGTGAATGACTGTGATTCCTCTAATCTTGGAGCATCTAATCCCACTGAAAGTGATTCCCATGTGTAAAGATCAATTTCAACCACATAGTCCCCAGAAGCAATCCAGCTTTAACTGTTCAGGGTTGTGAAAAATAAAACCACAGCCCTGTATTTTATGGATGATTTAAAGGATTTTCAAAAACAATTTTGACCAAATGTGATTTCTGTTTCAGGGCCAATTGTCAAAGCTAATTCCTACATACGCTGTGACTTTATTGAATTTCAAGAGAAGCCTGAGGCTACACAGAACAGTTTGTAAACCACTCGGTGCCTGGACTCCTCACATGGGGAGCTTGTTACCTCACAAAGCATTCCATTCCATTTTGGACCACTGAACTGTCAATTTTCCAAATGTGGGGTCATCTTGCCATGATGTCCACTTATTGGCCCTGGCTCTGCTCTGTGAAGAGATGTTGAAAAAATTGTCATCTTTCCCCTGAGAGTTCTCTTCAGATATCTGAAGGGCTGTCGGGTTCACCTCTGGTCTTTGCTTTCTAATACTAAACAATCCCAGTCCTAGACTGACTTTTTTCCCCTTCCATAATCAGTCCAGCAATGGCCTGTGGCCTCAGCCCAAAACAAATGCCGAATCAGGCATCACCTGTCCTCAAGTTACTTAACGACTTCTGCTACTGCAAAGTACAAAAGGCCCTGCAATATCAAGAGTTCCCGCACTGGGTACATTTTTCCAGCTGAGTTCTGCAAGAAGGAGTAGCAGTGGTGAAAGTCTTTGGACCTCTGCCTGACCTCCATCCCCAACATGTCGCTGACCTGCTTTGGAAGATTACATCCCTTGACAGCTCTTTAAATGGCTCGGCTCACATCTCAATGGGACTTGATAAGCTCACAGAATAGAGATGGCCTCCCTAGTCCTCACATCCATTGTCCCAGCCTCCATTAGGAAGCTATTCAATATACAGTAGCAATCTTGAAGAAGTTGCATGTTTATTCTGCAGGCAATCTCTGCCGCCTCCATTAGTGGACTGAGCCCTCTCCCAGGCTTGTACAAATAGCTCTCCTGGAAGCAGTCACGCTTTATGAACTGTTCGCAGGGTAAGCACGTCACCAGTTATCAGCAGCTGAACCTTCTTTTACCCTGAAGAGCTAGAAAAGGAAGGAAAGACAAGTAGCTCTGAAGAAATGCTTCTGTAAATTTAGTGTCGGAATGGCTACACAGAATCATCTGACGCTTCTCATTTTGTTAATGCCATTAGTCAATATATCCAGCGTACAAGGTCCAGAGCGGGGATGGGAGCAGCGTCTGGAGGACCTCGCCTATTTGTGAGGGAGGAAGAAAGTAGACCCAGGTCAGAGGCTTGGGTCCTAATCCCGACTCTGCCTTGAGTTGCCTTCAGTGATAGTTTCTAGCAGTCCCTCCTTGCCTGGGAATGTGCTAGAAGAGCGTGTGGGTAGCTAGCCTGTCAACTGCCATTGCCAGGATCCAATGCAACAGTGATAACAACAGTGTATGAAGAATGAGAAAATTATTAGTAGTTAAATCTGTTTGGCACTTTACCTTTTTTAAGGATGACTTCTATCCTACAGCTTAGTCGAGACTTTCACTATCTTTCTAAGCAATTGGAGGCAGATAATGTTAACTCCATTTGAGCCTGATAGGAACCCGCACTGCAGAGGTTAAGACAGTCACGTGAGATAACTTAGGAACGGATCTGGGGACGTTGGTCAAGTCTCTTACTTGCTAGTGAAGCACACTTTTCGTACACTGTTCTGCATAGACCACAGTTATTTTCATCTGAATAACCATTATTTTCAGAACTATTTATTGCGCATTTGTTAGATGGCAGGCTTTGGGCTAAGTGTGTCGCAAACTGAATCATTAGCCCAACCCTAAGCAGAAGAAATACAGATATGAAAACTGAAGCTCAAATAGGTCAAAAAACTCGCCGAAGTTCTTTTCTGATCCACGACAAACTGTTATGTAATCTTGAGCAACTGACAACCTCTCTGACTCTTGGTTTAATGGAGTTAATGCTGTCTATCACTGGTCTCCCAAAGGCTAGCTAGCACGGGGACCATCGTCCTAATGCATAGGAGAGTGTTTTAAACGACGTGAGGTGAAAATCCTTTTCTCACAGCTAGGAAATGACAGAGCTGGGAGTCTAATCCCGGCCTGCGCATTTCGAGACTGAGGGTGTAGGCGTGATGCTATAGAGAGCATGCTAATTATGTACAAAAAAAGCCGTTACCTAGACCCCTCATCGCTGACCACCTACACAGAAGAAATAGGATTCCATGGCAAATACTTCAATCTTTGTTGATTGAAAAAAAAAGGTCAGCATGTCTTTTGAACCCTTAAATCCTAAAGGGCTGTTTTCCTTATGCCAGACATACGGGCAGCAGGAAGTTAATGTTGGGTGGGGAGAAAGGGGCAGCGGCTACTAAGATTCACCTCTTTCTTGCAAGTCTTTGCTTTTCATCCGTAAGCAAATAAATCTCACCAAGGAAACAAGATCTTTTCTCCCCTGTCATTCTGAATTCAAGTGTAGCCACTTCAATTGATGGCAGTAGATACTTTTGGAAAAGGAAAGGTGGAGGGAGCGAAAAGGCCCTATGCAGGTGCCTAAGAAAACAAAGAAGGGAAAAGTGATTAGGGGCATGTTGGGGAGGGTCTTTTGTGACTTCCTGCTTTGTGGTTTTGGCTGAGTCTCTCGTAGACATTGTACAGACACATTGGCTGGCAATCTCAGAGTGATTGAAAGGGCTGATGAAATAAATTTAAATTGCTTTTTAAAAGTGTTTAATTTCTACAAAAATTCCTAAAGCAATCCCCCTAGCTGCCTGAAATCATTACCTCCAGATCCTTCTAGCTGAAACAGTAGAAAAGGGAATGAAGTGATAATTAAAAATAATTATAATGGTGATGATGATACTGGTAATAGCTGTATTTTATATGCACGGCCTCTGGCTGAACACTTTACCTACCATATTTTATTAAATCCTCGCAACAACCCTGTGGGGCTGGCACTATTGCTGGCCCCATTTTGTAGATAGTAAAACTGAAGCTAAGAGTTTCAGGAACTTACCCACAAGCCTGAAACTGGCGACGGATGGATGAGCTGGGATTCAGACCTAGGCTGTGGTCTGATTGTGGAGCTCAAATTCTTAACCCCTGTGCTTCCACAGAGTGTGTGACTTAAGCTCTTAGGTAGCTAAGTAGTAATTACTGGAGAAAATTGATGAGAAAAAGACAATTGAAAAATATAAAGTAAAAAATAAATGATGCCCGTTGGTAAGAGAAAGCCTGTCTGGGTGAGTTTCACTGCCTTAGCCAAGACATTTGAATTTATTTTCATTTTTCTTCTCGTTTTCCATTTTTGGGAAGAGGCGGGATGATGAGAGAAGGGAGTTGGAGGCAACACAAGGTGGTGAGGGAGGTCAGTCTGTGAAGGATTTTTAAGCTAAGTTTTTTTAGTAACTGACTTGAGGTCAAGCAGCCAGGAGCAACGGGAGTGCTGTTGAATCGCTGTGATCTCAGCCTCAACTGTGAACCAGGGCGTCCAGACAAAGGACAAGTTTAGCAATAGGAAAATATATTGAGTTAAACTTTTTATTTAAAGTTTATCTAAACTATCATAGAGATCATAAGATTCTAGTCAAATGGCACCTCTGAAATGATCTAATTCAGTGTTCTCACATCTCACTGGGATTTATTTTGCACTCCAGGGGATATTTGGCAATGTCTGGAAGTATTTGTGTGTGTGTGTGAGGAAGATTCACCCTGAGCTAACATCTGTGCCAATCCTCCTCTGCTTTTTATGTGGGTCACTGCCACAGCATGGCTTGATGAGCAGAGTAGGTCCGCGCCCAGGATCTGAACCCGTGCACTTGGACCGCCCAAGTGGAACACGCAGACCTTTAACCACTTGGCCATGGGGCTGGCCCCTGGAAGTATTTTTGATTATCACAAACTAGGGAAGGGGAGGGTCATGCTAGTGGCCTGTAGTGGGTAGAGGCCAGGAAAACTTCTCATCATCCTACAACCCCCAGGGCAGCTCCCACAACAAAGAATCATTCAGCCCTAAATGTCAATAATGCCAAGGTTGTGAAACCTATTCTGGTTCAACTCTCTAGAAGCTTAAGGTTTAAGTTCAATGTTTTATTTAAAAGTTATTTTTTATCAGTAGAGTGTAAAGAAAATAAAGCTCAAGAGAGGTTTAACTTATTATTTGTACCATCAGCTCCGACCTAATCATGCAAATTAATACCTTCTGTTTGATCCCAAATTGGCTATTAGTGGTGCCTCTGCAAATCCAAGGGCGACCATGACCTAGTGCCTCCGAGGGAGCTGCAGCACTCCCTGGCCCGAGGGTCAGAGCCTGAGGATTGCTGTTTCCCTAAGCTGACTCTACTTCCAAACGCTGTTGTTTCTCCAGGCCCAGGGCACCTTTCTCTCCCTTTCCCAGAGAGCAGACAAGCGTGCTTCTTCCTGGTGAGAGCCATGGCTTTCCACCTGGGTTCCTGGAGCCTAAGGTTCCCAGACGATGCGTCATGGGCTGCTGCCAGGCCCCCAGCTCTCTTGGATCAGTACAGTCCCTCTTTTATTTGTATAAATACAGTGAATTGGGGGCCTGTTTGTTTCTAACCACTCTGAACAGATTTTCACCAAATTTAGAGAATATCGTTTGGGATATTCTGATTTATAATTTACTCTTTGGGGCAGATGTGATATCTCTTCGAAAGACCCTAGGAAGCACCTCAAAGACAGACGAGCTAAGACTGAAGTACAATGACAGGCCTATGTAAATGTCACTGGGAGATACATTTCACGTGCATTAAGTCCCTGTGGATAGGAAAAGCATACAGCAGTTTCAATAGGACCCTGGATCATAAGCTGAAAAGGCATAGCTCTGTATTGCTGGCTCTCATTTGCAATCGGCTGCTTCTTAGTGGGCACCTCTGCAGTGAACCATGGTGAACGGCAGAGCAGAAGGGTAGGAACGGTCTTGGGCCCTGAGGACAGCCTGTCTGACTCCCACACTGAACTCTGTGACCTTGAGCAAATTACTGAACATCTCTGTGTCTCAGTTTCCTCTTAGGGCTGTTGTCAGGCTTGGAGGAGTTAGGGCTGTTAGGTCAGGTCTTACAATAAATAGTGCCTGGCATACAGCAAGCTCTCAGCAAGGATTAGCTGCTGCTGTCCTTATTGCCATCATCATCATCATTATTATGCCTTAGCTGCACATAATGGACACCAGCTGATTCTATTTTATATGCTGGCATTCTACGTAAGGTTTCGTTTTTTCATAAAAGGGTTTTCTGCTAAAAATAAATATGAAAAACCACTGGGCAGCTTCATTTTCACATCAAGAGCTTTTAAGACTCAGTGACACCCAATATTAAAGCCAAATTCCTCTTATTTTGAAGCACGAATCAAAACTGTCACATGATGGAGGGGGAAAAAAAAGCTCAATGATGCAATCTTAGGCCAAATGATGCAGCACTGGACAAGGGCCTTCCTGCCTCTTCTTTGCCCTTCACATTTAATGAAGTCAATACAATCTTTCAGGCACTTACTTCCATTCCCATTGTCCATCATTGGAGTTTGTTAAAGGCATCAGCCAGGGCAAGTGGGTCCACATCCTGGGTCCCACCTAGATCCGGGTAGCTTGATTGGTGGAGGGTCTTAGAGGAGAATCAGAAACATTTATTGAAGACTGCAGTTCAGATCCTGGACAGCATGGGTTCAAATCCTGGGCTTTGCCACTTACAAGCTCTGTGACCTTGGCAAGTTATTGAACTTCTCAACCGTGGCCCAGTGAGCATATATAACTCACCCAACGTCACACAGAAAATGGCAAAGCTAGGACTGGAACCTAAGGCTCTTGAGCAAAGATTGCAAAGTGGCTGCCCACGGGTGGGGTCGGATTGCAGGTGGGCTAAAGTTTAGACTGCACGATGTTTCAAAAAAGTTTGATTTAGCTGCCACAATTTAAAGGAATTGGGAGAGTTCACCTAAAACTCTGGAGTTCTGGCTTCTGTTTCCCTGTCAATGAAATAAGAGTCATTATAATATCTACCTCACAGAGTTGGCATGAGGACTAATTGTGAAGGCTCTTAGTACAGTGCCTCATCTGTAAAATAGGCACAATGAGCTGTTGTCATCAGCAGCGTGAAAGCCAGAATTCGAAGCTTTCTGTCTGTCTCCACTCTGTGGCTGTCTTTCTTACCCACTCAATTTTCTCTCCCTCACTTCTCTGCATTTGGAATCCATGCTTTCAGCCGCTGTGCTAAAACAGCCGCTGAACCTCACTCAGGGGAGCCCTGGAAGGAGTTAAGCAGGAGAGAGGAATTACTCAGCCTTAGGCCAGGGCAGGCACTTTCTAGTAGCTTTAAATTGATCCACTTATATAATCCTCAGAACAACTGCATGAGGTCACTCAGGTTTTCCGCTGTGTAAGTCTTCTTTCTAAACTAATCTGTAAGCACCTCCAGCGTGGGCCTGGTACCCCAGACCTTTGAACATTCACCACCATACTCTGTGGAGTGATCAAGACCGTCTCATGCTCCATTAGGAAATTGGGCCCAGAGATGGGAGGTGAGTCACCCAACGTCACACAGCAAGTGGCAAGCCTGGGACTTGAACCTAAGGCTCCTTCACCAGTAGTGGCACATTGGCTGCTCATGACTGTTCCTAGTTTGCTGATGAGCTTAGTTTGGCCTGAATCATATAAAACAAAAAAAATTGCCAAAGTTGTAAAAAGAATTGTGAGATTTCACATATAAATCTAGATTCTTGGTTCGTGGTTAGGTCTGGCCTCCCTGGGCCTCAGTCCCACAGGGAACAATGGCTGAAGCTGAGGAGCCTTTGTCCTTATTCAGGGTATGCACTCCAGTCTACTCCTGTCCCAAAGACTCCAGGCAAAGGGACAAGCACCATTTTCCTATTCTGCAGCCTATTATCTTACCTGCCTGGCCCCTGCAGGCATTTGCATTTGCAACCCTGAGTTCCTGACTAGTCCTTTTCCAGCCTTCTGCAGTACTGGACTAAATTAACCAGACAGCAGCCCTCTGAACAACCTGTAATGGGTTGAATTGTGTCCCCCCCCAAAGATGTGCTGAAGTCCTAAACCCCAGGACCTGTGAAGGTGACCTTATTTGAAAATAGGGTCTTGGCAGATGTAATCAAGTTAAGATGTGGTCATGCTGAATCAGAATGGACCCCAATCCAGTGCGATGTGTCCTTGTAAGAAGAAGAGACAGATGCAGACTCAGAGGGGAGACGGCCATATGAAGCCGGAGGCAGGCATTCGAGCTAAGCTACCACAAGCTAAGGAACATCCGGGGCTACTCAAAGCTGGAAAAGGCAAGGAAGGAGCCTGCCCTAGAGGCTTTGGAGGGAGCAGGGCTCTGCAGACACCTTGATTTTAGACTTCTGACCTCCAGAACTGCACAAGAATAAATTTCTGTTGTTTTAAGGCCCCTGGGTAGTGGGACTTTGCTATGACAGCCCTGTCACACATCCCTTTTATGTGCTGTTCTCATAGCTTGCTTTTGTCTTTGTCCTCCCTTCTTTTCCTTGCCTTCTCTCTTCTTGTCCAACCTCTGATACATCTCTATCACCCTTCTCCCTGTCTGCCTCAGGTCCACGGTGGACTCAGCCTGACTGATGTCTCCCAGGATGAAAAGGTCACTGGGCCCAGTTCAGGGTTTGGCCAGTAGGGAGGCAAAGGGGAGTAACTATCTGCAGGTGTTGACATGGCTTACAGCCAGGGGGCACAGTTGCCAGGCTGCCAGAAACAGCTGCAGGAACCTGAACTGTGTGGTGCGGATCACTGCAGTCCCACCTTTGGAAGCTACGAGAACAAGCTTGCCCAGGACTTTGTGTGAATTGGCTCAGACACCTCCTCTCCCTCCCCAGCATCTCAAAATCAACTCTGGTAGCTTCTTAGCATTCAGCACAGCCCTCGCTCGTGAAGCTTAGACAGGTCGTTCCCTCCCTACAAAGCAGGGCGCTGACAGCTTTTTTTCCTTTCTCTTCCTCATTGCTTAATCTGTCTACTTCCTGATACTGATAGATTTTTAAATGAGCCTAGGACAATTGATAGCATTTCCCAATTAAAACCAAATACCCTACATCCACCCTTTACATAGCCACTGGGTACGAAGGAGGGCCGGGGAGCACAGGCCCAGCTAGACATCTCTCTCTCTCTCTGCTGCCTCCTACCCTCTCTGCCTGCAGAGATGCTGCCCCCATTTCATGGGACCTGGCTCCTGCAGAGGGGCTCTGAAATGCAAGAGTGACTTTGAGATGCCAGTTAGAATGATGCTGGCTGAGATTTCTGAGCAGTCATAGGGCTAGAACCAGAGACAGGATTTTTCCTAATCCTTTTTGATGTGGACTTGTTTCGTAACCACTGAATCAGATGCTTCCCTCAGGATGGGAAGAAATCCTTACACAGCCGTAGTTACTGATAGAAAATTTGAGAGAGGGTGGGCTAAGGATCTGGGGAAGCATTATCCTCTTATTTTATTATTATTATTATAAATTATTAGAAATGAAAGAATGTAACTACTGCTTATTGAGTGCCCACAAGGCCCTGTGGTTGGCCCCTTACCTAAGTTATCTCTAATCCCTATAAGAACATTTGAGAAGGATAATCTCTGTTTTACAGATGAGGAAATAGACACTCACAGAAGTTCTATGACTTATCCAAAGCAGCACACCAGGTAAATGTCAGTGCTGAATCTAGGTGGTCGGAATCCAAACCCATGCTCTTTCTGTTACTCTAGGGGTAACTTCTTGCTACTTGCTGGAGGGAGCATAAATTAAGTACCCATATTTGAGGACCATGCTCAAGGCTACGTTAGAGGGTTGACAAATGGGAAAGCTGCAAAGGAGAGTTTATTTATTCATTGTCTTATCCGCTGGGAGAAGAAATGCCTGGGCGTGGTAGCTCTATTACACATATGGAATTCTATCTTCTCAGACCTCAGGACCCTCCTACGGTAAGATTCAAGATTACCCTGTGGGATTGCCACCCAGAGAGGTCTAGACATGCACAGCAGCACGACAGAGTCGGGAGAATTCCTCTTCCTATAATCCCAGCAGCCTTCTCCATGCTGTGATAGTGAGCCCCAACTCCTGTTTCAGTTTCCACACCTCTTCCTAAGCCCTGTCTTATTTATTCCTCACCACCACCTGGGTGGGTGGGGCTCACTATTATCCCTCCATCACAGAGGAGGACACTCTCTGAGAATTAAGAGACTTGCTCAAGATTAACATGTTAGCTATTGTGGCACTGGGTCTCAAATGCAAACCTTCTGACTTCATGCACATTCCTGGCAGTTAAAATGGTGGAAGCCAAGATCTTGCGTGGTTGTAAGTATGGGTGAGTTCAGCCTTCAGAGCAAGCTTGTGGGCCACTAAAAGAAGAAGATCAGTAGGGTATTGGCCTTGCTGGAAGACAGAATAGAGCATAAGTGAGTGCATGTGAGGGTCACAGGTGGAATCCTCTAGCCTGCCAGCTGGCCGACCAGAGACAACTTATGTAGGCCACATCCTCTTCTCACTCCATCATGTCCCACCTTTGGCATTCTCACTATAGATTTCTCCAAACCTGACTGAGGTTGTTGAGCTCCACAAGAGCTAAGTTCCTGGATATCAGTGCAAATAGCAACAGGGGAAGTAAATTTCCTTCTTCCTCCAAGGCCAAGAGTGACTCTAATCTTTCATGTGCAGTAACGAAGGATGCAGAAGGAAGGCAGCTTGTCATTAAAGATGCAGACTAAGAAGATGCTCTGAATCATTCTGCTGTGGTTGCTCTTATGCACCGGATGGTGGGATCTACACAAAATCTCATTCTAGAGTCTCTCTCATCATATCCTAAGCTAAACATGTCATTTTCTCACAGTGTTCCATGAGGCCTGTTTCCAACTCTGAGCATACCCACACACAAAAGCTTGACAAGTGCCATTCTAAAGGCTTAACATGGCTCAACATAGCCTCATTGTAATCAACCAAAATGACCCCAAAGCCACTCCTCCATCACTGACCTTCTTTTAGTGAATGACCCTGCCATTCACTCTGTTGCCCAGCAACTTGGGCTTCAGTTTTCACTTGTTTCTCTCTTATCTCCAATAAGTTCTGTTGATTCTACTTCATAGAACTTCTAGAATCCATCCACATCTCTCCACTGCCACTAGTCTTGTCAGATCCATCACCTGCACTCTTGACTTTAGAATATTTCCCTTATTCCCTCCACCATGACTGTTTGGCTCCAGAGCCATCCTCCAGTCGCTCCAAACCTGCTTAAAACACTTTAATGGCTCCTCATTGCCTTTCAGGTAAATTCCAAACCCTTAAATATGACATATTATAAGATATGTCACAACATAGTCCCTGCTAACTTCTCCAGCCAAGCTCGTCCTTCTTCCTAAGCCCTCACACACTCCACTCCAGCAACAGTGAACTTCTCGTGTCCTCCAAGTCCCAGAGTTCTCTCTCCTCAAGGCCTTTGCACATTTCACTCCTCCAACCAGGAGTTTTTCACCTGGTCTCCCCTTCTCATTTTTGAGATGCTAGCATAGACATTTCCTGTGGGAAATCTCCCTCCCCGCCAGCAACAACCACCTGACACCTGCTCCCATTGCCCCCTGTACTTATGCCCTGGAAGAACTTGCGCCTTATATTGTAATTGTGTGTTTAGTTGTCTTTCTTTTCCAGACAGAGCACTCTGAGAGGTTGCAGACTGCTCATTATTAAGCACAGCACCCAGCATGTGGTGGGCACTCAATAAATACCTATTGCTTTCTTTTCCTTGCCTCTCAGTTTCATTAGTACTGACCACATCAGTCAGTTTCTCTCAAACATGTCCCCAGCATCCCCAGGCTCTTCACTCCCGCTTTATCTCCCCCTCACGTCTCCTCTCCTTTCCACTCAGAAAAAGTTGTTTCAGGCTCATACCCTGAAATGTCACTTCAAAATATTTGACAAAAAGCAGAGAGAAGCTTAGTGTTGTTTTCCTTTTTTCCTCCAGTCTTCCATCATGACATGATGAACTGAGCACCAAGTGGATCTGAGTTGCCATGGTAACTGATAACAGTCTAGTCCTTTCACTTTCTTTGTAGGGGAAAAATATATCTCTTTTTCTATAACTAGCAGGAGATGAGGATTTATCTTACTGTCTGCTAGATGCCTAATAGCCCAAAGGACTTGTTCTCAATTACCTAGTGCTTTCATTCCATTCTGGAAACTCGTTGCTGCTGGTCATAGTGGTCCATCAGAACTGACACCATCACTGGTGCCATCCCCTTGGTTGTTACTCTGGAGTCTCACAAAGCCTTGCAAGGAGGAATTCTGAGATGTTTGACGGAAGGGTTCTGGAGAAAGAAATGTGTGTGTATATGTATGTGCATACATGCAAATGTGTCTGTTTGTCACGGGGGACAGGCACAAGAGAAAATATATTTCCCATTTTCATCCTGGCTGAGCTAGGTCATTACATGTAATAACTCAGGGACTCTCTGAACACAAAATCTTTACATAAAGAGCGGAAGAAGAGTCTATGAGGCCCAGGATCAGTGTGCATCCTCTAACTGGCTATACGTGTAGGAGGTAAGGAACGGCTGCTCACAGACATTCTTGACTTTAAGTAGGGCAGCCACATTTCCAATCTTAAGTAAAAAAGAAAAAGATCTTTATATAAAAAGGTATTTGTACATGCAAGAGAATAAAGACAAACTAAAGCCAATTCAAACTTCAGGGGGCAGGTTTCCTCCTTTTTTTGTTCTAGGAAAAGGAAAAAAAATGATCTCTTCCATTTGAAGAGCTTTAGATTTCCCTGGTTATTTCTCATTTGGGTTGCCAGTGCTATGAGGTGGGCTTGGTGGATTACCCTGAAGTCCAGAGAGGCTAAGTGACCTACCAATGGTCACAGAGCAAGCTCATGACAGGCTCAGGGAGAATCCAGGTCTGCAAATTTGAAATCCAATGACTATCCTTCTCATCATACATGGACTCTCTCAAGAGAGAGCTAGGCCTTCTGACAGTAGGCATCTCCTTTGCATTCTACCTCCACTGACCATAACATGAATATTCATGGCAAAAGTCTCTGGGGCTAGACATTTAAGTGCAAGCAAGCTGGTTAGTCTTCTAGAAGATTCTCTGTATGGAGTCTATACCTATATGAGATATAGTTGAGTTAGCTATTGCTACTGCTGCTATAATCCCATTTACTCTTCCCAGCAACCCAATGTGGTCAGTACTAATGTAACTCTCATTTTAAAAATGAAGAAAGAGGCTCAGAAATGTTAAGTTCCTTGTTCAAGGTCAAGGAGTTAATATTTGTGGAATAAAATATGAAGAGGAGAGAAAAGGAAAGAGGAAAGGGAAGAAAAGAAAGCTCTATGGGTAAATATTTTACCTACTTTCTGGGCCCTTTGCTAGGCGCTTACATATTGTATTTGCCTTAATCTTGTAGCATACCTCTGAGGAGTATTTATTCTGTGTATGAGGAAGCTGAGGTTCAAAGAGGTTAGACTGCATTCTGGAGCTCATGCAGTAAGTAAGTAGCAAAGCAGGAATATCAGTCTAGTTCAACTTGGTCTGGCAAAATCTGTGCTCTTAACCTTTACAAGATGCTATCTCCATATCTTCCATTAGTTACATCAATTGTGAAAGGCTACAGGGGAAAATACACTGTGAAACAACATTTGGACTGAAAGAGGACTAGGAGATGCTCTTAGCTCCCTATACATGGATGTGGGAAGTAAGAACAAAGGAATTTTCAAACAGGGTCTAACAAATGTTCTAGCATGTTCAGTGTAACAGACCAGAGCTGCGTTGGTGAAGGGGCATGGCTATCCTCCACTAATTAGCTGTATGATATTGGGAAAATTATCTACCCTCTGGGCTTCTGTTTTCCCATATGTGAATTCTGGTGGTCAGACTAGTCAGTATTGGCAGAAAGACTTCAAATCACACGCCAATACTGATTAATTAATTGGTAGTGGCTGCCTGGAATGCTGGGTTGTGAAGGACGCTGAGGCTGCACCTATGCCACGATCATTTAGTGATCTCTGCCTTGGGAATTGGAGATGGGAATGGGGGCACACATGTCATAGATTTGCCATCACAAGGCTGATGTGTGATAAACATTTATAGTTTTACCATCTTTGTTTATTTACTCATTCTCTTGTAAAGTGGTTTCTATTTTTGATTGGCAAATAAATTCTCATACTCTGTATGGATCTTTATTGTCAAGCTACGAGGAAGAACCCCAAACCCCCCACCCCAGATCAATTAGTGAAGAATTTGCTGAGCTAACGCATCTTCCTCTTTGCCAGTGCCATGATGATTTCATGGACTTCAATCATTCCGAAGTTTTGCTGGTATCTTTCCAGATTAAAGAATCTTGGCATCTTTAATCTATCTCCATTTTCTTAATCATTATAATGATTAGAAAATGATGGTAGGATAGGAAGAAAGATGTTTTGATTTATTGAAAAATTTAGGATTTTTCACTTTGGAAAGTAGGCAGCTTAAATGCAACGTGATTGTAATGGATAAAAGCACAGCCAGTGAAGTCAAAGGGAATGTGGGATTTTCATGAAACACAAATACAGTGAAGAAGCAGCTTCTTTGGAAAACTGAGTGAAGAAAGTTACTTTAGGGCAGGAGTTTTCAAAGTGCAATCGTATGAACATTTGGGATTTCTTGGAAGTACTTCAGAGATAGCTGCTGGGGACAGAAGTGTGTGTGGAGTTTGGTTGGGTAACTACTGGCTTCATTTCCCAAACTACACCCCTTGGCTCTTCTTATTTTCTGCTTTATGAATTACATTTCCATGCAAGATTTAGTGTGAGTAAACAGAATAAGTTTGAAAACCATGCGATTAGACACATAAAAGGAAGTACTGTTTCACATAACAGCCAAATATACTATTGAACCTGTTATACTAAGGAGCGCTCCAAAGGACTGTTAAGACAAAATCATTGATTCAAAAAGTTTGGACCATTTTCTGAAGGATAAACCCAAAGACAGCTGCTGGAGGAAGCTTTGCTCTATCTAACATTACAGTGAGGTAACGTCATGCCCTCTTCTAGGATATATACATTGGGTAGAGCTCAATATGATAAGTCTAAATTTCCAGCCTTGAAATTGCTCTTGTGTAGATGGCACCCTGCTTGTTCTGAACACCCTTTCTAGAAGCACCCTTGTTATTTACATAGAAAATAGCATGCTTGCTCCTGAGCTGGTAGGAGGATTGAAGAAGTAGCAAGTACTCAGAATTAATTAACTTTGATTTACAAAGCAGCATCACTGACATACATGGTAATTAAAATCTCACATTAGTTATTATTCTATTTGCTTTGCTGAGCAACATACACGCACACACATGCACAAAGAGAAAAAAGTGTCATTCTTACTGTGATCTGAAGAACGTTTGGGTTTTCTTGAAAGTGCTTCAGGGATGGCTGTAGGGGACAGAATTTGTTTTGAAAATCAGAAGAGAGAGAGGGTTGTAAAGGAACAATGCCGACCGCTTATGCAACACCTATTAGGCGGCACACATAAAAAATAATAGCTGCATTAATAATGCTGAAGACAGCTAACACTTTTTAAGTCCTTATCTTCTGCCAGGTACTGTTGTAAATGTTTTATATGTATTAACTAATTTAACCTACATACCAGCTTTATGAGGTAGGTGTTTTTATTATCCCCATTCTTACAGATGAGGAAACTGGAGCACAGAAAGTTACAAAGTAAGTGGTGAGGTCAGGGTTGAAATGTAGACTGTCTGGCTTCAGATCCATTATGTGAATGATTATACTATGGCTTATTGTATAGAGTTCTTTAAGGAAAATATCTTATTAAACGCTTAACAGTTATTCCACTTTATAGAAGAGAAAACTGCGGTTCATGAAAGTTCAGAAACTTGCCCAAGGTCATACAGCTAGGAAATTACATAAACAGGCTTTGAGTCGAGATTTGAGTCCAAAGTTTGTGGTAATTTCTAGTACAGCAGGCAGCCTCTCATGTATAGTATAAATTATGGCCACTTTCTATTTAACATATACAGACATAGAGAAAACTGATGGTAAGATGACAAAAATCTGTCAAAAAGCATCATCATCATCTTCCCAAACACCATCCATGTGAATTCCTAACTCTCAAACACAGAGAGTTGCTGAGAAATAAACATCTTGATGAACTGTGGTCTTTATGTGGCTCAAGATTTTCTTGTTTCTTGGTCAGGAAAGAGACAATGAAAAGTCAAAACAAATAAGAATTCAAAGACGTAATCAGCAGTACAAAAAGAGATGTGAAATGAAACTCAAGGATGATGTATCACAAGGTTCTGCAGAAGTGAAAAATGTGCTCAGACACTGTGTTTTAGCAGACTGGCGCTCGTATAACCTCCAAGCTACACCTTTGACTCTAAAATGATTGGTACAACTCAATCCATACTTCATGACAAAGAATACCCAAGATGAGGCCACCGATGTCACCAATGTGCAATTTCTAAGCAATTGTTTCCTTTTCAGTTCTTTGTGGATACATTTGCTGACCACTGAATGACTGCATCAGCAGAACCTTCCTAGAGATGACAGAAGTCAGGAGACCTCACTGGGGTGAGGAAGCAGGAGTCTTGTGGCCACTGTAGTTAGTGCTAGAGGGATAGAAACAGATGTTACCCATTGAGTGGCATCTCTTCAAATGGGAAAGAGAGCTAAAGGATGCAGACCTCTTCTCTTTGCCTCAGACCCATCTTATTTTATTTCACTTCATTTTTCTATGGTTTTATTGAGGTATATTTGATGTAGAATACACTACATATATTTCAAGTGTACAATTTGATGAGTTTGATGTAAGTATACATTCGTGAAATCATCATCATAATCAAGATAATGAATACATCCATCACCCTGGAAGTTTCCTTTTACTCCTTTATGAATCCCCATCCCTCACCACCCCTGTCATCCAGGCAACCACTGATTTGCTTTCTGACATATAGATTATCTGCATTTTCTGGAATTTTATATAAATGGAATCATACCATATGTATGCTTTTTTGTTTTTTGTTGGGAGGTGTGTCTGGCTTCTTTTACTCAGCATAAATATTTTGAGCTTCTTCTTGTGTGCAGTAGTAATTTGTTGTATGGATATACCACAATTTATTTGTTTATTTACCTGTTGATGGATATTTGGGTGATTCCCAGTTTTTGGCTAATATAAATAAAGCTGCTCTGAATATTTGTCTATAAGTCTTTGTGTGGATATGTGTTCCTCTTTTTTCTTGGCTTAATACTTAGGAGGGGAATGGTAGATCAAGTAGTGGGTATATGTTTAATTTTTAAAAGAAACTGCCAGACTATTTTACAAAGCGATTTTACCATTTTGCATTCCCACCAGTAGTGCATGAGTGTTCCAGTTGCTCCAGATTCTTGACAATGCTTGGTATGGTTAGTCTTTGAAATTTTTAACCATTGTAATAGATTATAGTGGTATGTCATTGTGGTTTTAATTTGCATTTCCTTAATGCTTAAAGATGCTGAGCATCTTTTCATGTGTTTTTTGCCATCTGTAAATTTTTTTTGGTGAAATGTCTTTTCAAATCTTTTCTCTATTTTTTCAATGGATTGTTTGTCTTATTACTAATTTATAAGAATTCTTCACATATTTTAGATCTAAATCTTGTGTTGGATATATGTCATGCAAATATTTTCTCCCACTCTAGAATTTGCTTTATTTTTATAACAGCATCTTTTGAAGTGCAAAGGTTTTAACTTTATGAAATCTGAATTATTTCTTTTTTGTTTTACAGTTCATGCTTTTGTTTCATATTTAAGAAATCTTTGCCAAGCCCAAGGTCGCTAAGATTTTCTCTTACATTTTTTCCTAGAAGTTCTGTAATTTTAGATCTCACATTTAGTTTTATGATCAATTTGGAGTTAATTCTTGTTTATGGTGTGAAGTAAGGTCCAAGGTTCATTTTTTTGCATATGACTATCCAACTGTTCTAGCACCATTTTTGGAAAAGATTATCCTTTTCCCATTGAATTTCCTCATACCTTTGTCAAAACCAATTGACTATATGTATGTGGGTTCATTCTTATGCTATTCTGTTCTATTGATCTATTTGCACAGACTTATATTTGACATGAAAGTAGTCATGCTTTCCTTGAGGGTCTTGATTATTAGATTCTTTTCACTGACTTTAAGAGTAGACATGACCAAATCAGATGTCAACAGAGGGGATAATTCGTCCCCGGGTAGGGAATATATTGGGCCAGCATTCACTGGAGTATAACCTTTGTGAGAATAGAGACATTGTTTAATTCACCCTTATTCCTAATGAGTGGATTGAAAGATTAGACATGATATAACTAGAAGATAGTTGAAATAGGAACTAGGTAACCTCAGATCTAGTGTGGCTTTGTCATTCCCTGGTATTTTATCTTGGGTAGTTCATTTAGTCTTCTAAGCCTCCGTTTTTAGAAAATGGGAGTATTAAAACAGGTAAGACTGGGGCTGGCCCCGTGGCCGAGTGGTTAAGTTCACGCGCTCTGCTGCAGGCGGCCCAGTGTTTCATTGGTTTGAATCCTAGGCGCGGACATAGCACTGCTCATCAAACCACGCTGAGGCAGCGTCCCATATGCCACAACTAGAAGGACCCACAATGAAGAATATACAACTATGTACTGGGGGGCTTTGGGGAGAAAAAGGAAAAAATAAAATCTTTAAAAAAAAAAAAACAGGTAAGACTGGAGAGTCAGTGTGCTAAGGGTGTGAGCATATATAAGGCGGAAGGGATAGACATGACATTTTTGCTTTCTCCAGACATGTAAATGCTAACATAGAAAGGAGTTCACTTTACTTTATGCGTCAACAGAACAGGTTTTCTCAATCTCAGCATGACTGACATTTTAGGCTGGATAATTCTTTCCTGTAGGGGGCCGTCCTGTGCACTGTAGGATGTTTAGCAGCATCCCTGGCCTCTATATGGAGTGCCAGTAACACCCCCTTCCCAAGCGTGGCAACCAAAAACGTCTCCAGATATTGTCAAATGTCTATGGGGGCAAAATCACCCTGGTTGAGAACTACTGCTAAAGAGGGTGAAAATTGTATCCAGTGAAGTAGGCTATAGGGAGACAACATTTCCAGTAGTAGGGGGAACTTGATCATGGTCAGAATTACCAATGGTAGATTCAAGCTGCTTCAGGTAGGTGTGGGGGTGAAAGTGATCTTTCTATTATTGCCCAAGAATAGCAGGTGGCTATACATCGCAGTGGGTATTCAAACCCTGACTAGATAGCTGATGTAGGTGAAAACTGACCCTTCTAAGCCTCAGTTTTCTCATCTGTAACATGGGTATAATAATGCCAACGCCACAGCGTTCTGTGAAGATTAAATGAGATGATGTACATAAAGCCCTCTGGACAGCACCTAGCACATTGTATATACTCAACATGTGGTGGATATTGTTATTATTGTAGAGGCAGAAATACCTGCCCTCCAGAAACACTTCCCTACACGCGGAAGCTTTTGCCCTGTCCATTCTCTTCCCAGTTCCTCTGCAAGGGAAGAGAAGATGCTTACCTGACTGAGCAAAGCATTGACACAGAGGTCACTAGTGACCAATGTGATTGTACCCTGAAAAGCTTCAGTCTCATTCGTTCTCACACTTCTGTCTTCCTATTTCTGTGTGGCAAGCAGATGGAGGCAGGCCTGACCACTAGGGGGAGGCTGCTATTCATTTATGATTCAATGTCTCCAGATGGGTGAGATGACTTGAGCCGCTCTTGGGACCTGGTCACCTCTCTTTTCTTACTGGCATGTTTGAGAATACTGGGTCAAGATTTAGATGAGGAGGAGAGAGAAAGAAAGAGGTGCCAGGTAAGGATTAATAAGTGAGGCCCCGGAGAGACCTGTGAGGCAACCTACCCTTTTTTTTTTTATCAGAGCTTTGCAATATTTACAACTCTATCAATAATGTAGTACTTTCCATCCCTTTTATTGTTAGCCACTGTACACAATTTTCTTGGAAAACCATAAAGTGGAAGGATAATTAGAAGACCTGGATTTGGGTCTTTTAGAGTCCCAGACTCTATAACTACAGAATAACCATCAAATCAGCAACCCAATCCATAGTAATTTAAATTATGACCTTTAGAGTTCCTTTCACCAATAAAAAATTTTTACATATTCAAGAATCTGTAAAAGAAGGTTGGACTTGCCTTTCATGGTCCTTTTAAGCTCTAATTATTTTCTCTGAGTTTTCCTTTTCATGTGACTTTGCATAGAATTCTAGGCACAGACACCATTAAATATCTTGCACCCTTCATAAAAAAGAAAGCCCTGCCTCATATCTTTCTGGTGGATCGATCTATATTATAATTTTTTTCAAAGCCTTTTCTGGAATGACAATTCATATTTTGAATAATACCTTAGTCTTTAAATTGTATCACGAAGGAGACGATTGTAAGCATGACAGCTTATTCTAAGGCTCTAACGCCGATAATAAGAGAACAGCTTTGTCACCCACGAATGATGTGTCTGTAATTATCTTTCACTGACTGTGAAAAAGAAAATAAAACAGAACCAGTTTTTTTTTTAGAGATCATTGCTTCTCCATGTGCTTTACTGAACTCAGGAAGACATGGTGAACATCTGAGGTCTTTCTAAATCTCGTCTTTCCAAACATCAGAGTGGATGTTTTGTAGACATCCATAGCAATAGGCTGCGTGAGAACAGTCCATATGTCTGTACCCAAAGGCACATCCGTCTTTCTGCTCTTTCTGGGCTTTCTCTTTTCATCGCCTTCATATAAACATTTCATTCATCTCCTTTCATCCTCATCAGAGGTGAATTATTTTCCTTTCAGAAGCATGTTCCTCCAAAGCAAAAATGCAAATGTTGTACCTGTTTCCTTAATTCTGATTCCTGTGTGAATACAGTAATTCATCCCTCATATTTGCTCTGTCTCTGCTCCAGGATTTGCTTGTTAGTGGGAATTCTAGAATCCTTGGGCATCCACTAACCTTACTGCCACAGCTATGTCTGCAGAGGCAGCACCGACGCCCTGCTCAGAGGGGGTCAGGCCCAGACTTCAGCATTTTACACATGTTCTCAGAGCTGCATCCTTAGATAACAGAAAAATGGACCAGCAGTTTTAGGATATGACTCCCAAATTCTAAACAGCAAGAGAGGGATCAATTTCCATTCTTATTCTAGGTAAATGGGGCAGCCTGAGCACCTAGTGCCCGCAGAACATAAGTCAGCACCTCCACTTACTGCTAACAGGCAGTTTACAAACACTTAGAACAGCAGTGTTGGTATTTCAGTGAAATGAGGTGTGATTGGGTTTTAAATTGTGTGCAGGTGACTTGAAATAATCAATAACCGAGCAGGCTAGAGTCCTTTTCCCAAGACCTTGCTTCCTGTATTTGCCCAAAGACTATACCCCTGGATACTATGATTGCCCCTAATATCCCAATCAGCAAGACAAGGATTTTCTGCTTCCCAGGCTAGGGTTTCCATTTTTTTGGATTATATGATACAATAAAATTTCCAAAGAAATTTGGGGAGCTGATGTAGGATTACCAAGTTTGTACTTCCCCAATTAAGTAAAAACCAGCTTCAAAACTACCTTCACTCTCAGCATGGTTTTATTCTGTTAAGAACATTAGGAAGGACACAATCTTAGAATAAATGATAGTCCCTGAAGTTAAATAAATTTAACTTTATGAAAGGCATATTCCATTTTCTTATTTTGTTGAAGACTAACTTGACGTCCACAATGGTGCTATTTCAACACACAGACACGTTCACCCGGAACACGGTAAAAGAGAGCTGGTGTTGACACCTGACCCAACTGTCTCCAGGGTATTTTTTCCAGCTTAGTGGAGAAGTTCCAGGCCCCCAGGACTCCCTGTCTGAGTCAATTTTCTCACCTTTGCATTTCCCCGGAGGCCCTGGGCAATCTGAGGCAGCACTGCTTTGAGCCACGTGAGAAAACCAGTTTTCTCAGACTGAATACTCGTAACGCACCAGGCACTGTGCTTAGTGATTACACATATTTAAATCCATAAAAAGAAATAATAGAGGTATTTTTATCCCTTTGTACAAATGAAGAAACTGTGCTTCAGAGAGATGAAGTAACTTGTCTGTGCTCACAGTGCCATTTAATGGTAATTCTGGGATTTGAACCCACATCTTTCCGACTCCCAAATCCTTGATTTGGATTTAAATAACTGTGGCCATGAAACGGATTATAGCTATTACTTCAGTAGAAGCAAAAATGGACACTTTGCTTCCAGTATGGGGGGTGGGGGACCTCATCCTCAGAAAACCCCAAAATGACAGTTTACTCTGATTGGTTCTGGTCCCCAAAGTATCGGAACCTTGGTTATTTCACATAAACCTTGAAACTCTAACAAAGCAATTTAATCCTAGATGTTTGCTATGCTGATGTCTGTGGAATTGTCCTGACCTTCAAGAAAGTGGCTGTTTTTCCACTGTGAACAGACACACGTACACTTGGTATCCTAAGTGATTTTGCAGTATATTCCTTTAAATACTTGTGCTTTGCAATTGGTGAACCTGACCTTGGAAGTCTGACTTCCTTACACCCCTTGCAAGTAAACTTTTCTTTTCCTGTCCTGGATGTTTCTGTCTCTCAGCATTTCTTTGTCCCTTAATAGTTTTCCAGGTTTTCTTGAATCAGTTCCCCTCTCTATCTGATGTTAGTCTCCACCCCCAATGTCCTCCCGTGTACATGAGTCTCTTTCCTTTCTTCCAGTCAGGTCAACCTTCCGCTATGGAGTCTTGGTCATTATTGTCATCATCATCATCTCCTTCTTCCTCCTCCCGCCATCATTATTATATATTAAGCATTTACTATATTTCAGGAACTTTTCTAAATCCTTTATACACATTGCCTCCTTTAATCCTGATTCTTTCTAGAATGTATACGGCATAGTCACAATTATTCTCATTTTTTAAACGAGATGACTAAGGTTTAGACAGATTATACAATTTACCTAAATTCATATGGCTGGAAAATGGCAAAGCCGAAAACGTAAGCCAGGTTTGTCCACAATCCATGCTGTTAATTGCTTTATACATCCTTTCCTCTTCACCTGGAAGACTTTCCACAATTTCTCTGACTGCCCATCCTCAAGACCTAAAACAAGGTCTTTCTCACTTTCCTGGGCCACAGGAATTCCCTCTCCTCTGAACTCCTCCAACACTTAATCAGGATCATGACATTAACCATTATTCTGTTCTGTATCATTTGTTACTATGATACTGTCTCCTCAGCTAAAACGTAAGCAAGCTGGGATTCCACAGGTGCTCAAGAGATCTTTAGGAAGCAACGTAAGCCAACTAAGAGCAGCTCTGTTTTTACAGCCAATGAATACACTGAGAGATGGAATTTTCCAACAGATTACCCAGTGTGGGCCCACGGCTTTGAGAACACCCAGAAGGATGCATTCAGGAAGTTAAAGGGTCTCTGTGGTTTGTCAATACCACTTCAGCTGGCTCACTCATTCTTTCTTTCCATAATTGCTTATTGAGCGTGTATGCTCCATCGGACACTCTGAGAGGTGTTGGGGATACAGTGGGAAAAAACCAGATGCTACAGGTGAGGTTTCACAAAACAGGAACCACAGTCTTGAGTTAGCACTCCAGTCCTGGGAAAGAAAGGGGTCATCCCCAGTGTCATGGAAAAACAAGTGCTTGTGACTACTCTGACCATCTCTTGTCACATTTGCCTCTGTCTCATTGCCAGATGCTCACCTCCCGCTGTACATTGAAAGATGGAGCCTCTTTAGATGAGGTTGGAGTGGTACACAGCACATTTGTTTAACAGAGGAGGGAAGATGGTCATTTAAATCCTTGGCAAATTTCATTGTCTTTATAAATTCAACTGCTTTCCAGAGCCCCATCTCTCTTCCTTCCCCCTTGAAAGGTTTCCAAGACTGCTCCGTTGACAATACAGTCTTCTGACTGTATTGCTTGTGGAGATTGACAGAAGAGGTGAAATGTGTGTTACATAAAGAACAGTGCTGAGTACCTGGAATTGAGATGGGGGGCACATTTCACAGTTGTGGCACATTCTACAAGGCCCACACAATTGCTCTATTAAATTAAATGACTACAGTCTCCATCTGTACTAGTAATCTCCAGATAGACCGGCTCCTCTACAGCCAATAGCCTGCAGGTGTGCACATAAGTACTCACAGTCCATACCAGATGTCAGGCCTAATTAAAATATAGAACGAAAGTGCTCTTCCCTAGGTACTGAGCAGTCAGCACTGCAGTGGGCTTCTTGAGACAGGAAGTGGCAAAGGCAGAGAATTTAATTCTAGCTGTAGAAGCAAATGACTACAAGAAATCCACCTCCTGAGAACCACTTAGCAAGGAGTAAAAAGTCAAAGAGAAACACTGGAGCCACCTCATGCTCTTGTTCAACATTTTCAGTTGGTTACCATAAGACAGTTAGTGTGGCTATTTTTTAGACAAAAGGGAGAGACTCAGAGTAAAGGACCCCTGCTTGATTTTCAGATCCTGGAGTCGTACTGCCCTGATTATGAGCATGTTGTGCAGTTTACAATTTTGTCCTTGTGGGCAGCCATATCATGTAGATTCTGAGAGGTGTTCCAAAGGCTTAAGAGAAAAGAAAGCTGAAGAGCTGTCAATCACCTATATAACACACGAAGAGAAGTGATAGGAGCTACCTGCATTTTTAAAACCCATAGGAGCCCAAGTATCGGATAATCAGAAAGGCTTATAATCACTTAAGAATTTACCAACCTGCCCCCCCATGTATTCTCTCTCTCTCTCTCTCTCTCTCTCTCTCCTTCTCTGGATACATATTTGCCAGTCACTCTTCCTCTTCATTTCTATCTTTCCTTCTCTACTCTCTTCCCCCTACCCACCTCCTCACCTGGCTCCTTCCATTGCCCCTGTTTTTAGTTGTAATGTGAAAAAATGTGGACCTTAGAATTAGGAAGATCTAAATGTGAGTTCTGGCCCTCACCTATTTTCATTCTGTTTTAACTGAATATATATTTTTTTCCATTCCCTAGGCTTAATTTAAACATCAGATGACTTCAATTCCAAGGCACTCTCTCAAAACACAAAATTAAGCTGTTAAAAATCTGGGTAGCTCTCAATTTACTTCCTCAGGGACCTCGAGGAGCAGTGTCTTTCACTGAGAAGGGGTCTTTGCATATCCTTACTGCAGCATTTCTCAATGTGCGGTATTTTTATCTCTACTGATACACATGGCAGTTTTTCTCAGTATACTTTTATTTTAACAATTATGCATTTATTTTCACATGAGCTTAGAAAAAAATGAAATAAGTGAATCAAAACCATGATCTCATGGATAAGAAAAAACTGATTTAAAAGAATATATAGTATGCAGGTATGAATAGATAGTACGCATTTGGGGCAAAAATCATGAAGATGGTACTTGAATGAATGCAGTTTTAGAAAGAAAGAGTATTACTATAGGGTGTGTATTGCATACTCAACACATACTGGGTGGACACCACACACTAGGTCCACACTTATGTTGTGGACCATTATTTATCCTTTATTATTATCCGTTTTCTATTCTTTTGGTCACCACTCTCTAGAGTTTCTGCAGCTCTGAGTGGTTAAGAAACTCACCCAAGGAGATAGAACTGAGCTTGAACCATGTATCTGGCCTCAATTCTGGAGCCAGACAACTTCAATCACACCACAATGCTCCCAGAGGTATGCACAGTGCCAGCACCCAGGAAGTTTGCAAGAAATGACAGCTGCTCATCATCGTTATCATTTATGTAAAACACTCCTATCAGTCCTGTGAGGTAAATGTTTTCTTCCTTTTACAGGTGATAAAATAGCTATAAAAAGGTTAAGTGACTCATAGCCAGTATTTGGGATTATTCCTCATGAGTCTAATAATACATTACCATTAGTATCTGTAACCCTCATTCCTGCTAAGTGCTGGCCAAGGGTCTTGAGTATTCCACATAAGGGGTATGATTATAAAAAAGTGAGAATAATCTTTAAAAATTATTAAATAAGCTGCACATAAAAAGGAAGTCATTCTCATTATTTTACTGTCCTATTTTGTTTTGATCCAAGCCAGAGTTGATAGAAAATGCATTTGTGGTAGGAAGAATTCTAAGATAGTACCCAAGATTCCTGGTCCCTGGTCTACACATGCCTTCTCTCATTCAATCAAATACTATTCTAGGTACTGCTAGGAAGGCGTTTGGCAGATGTAATTAAGGTCCCAAACCTCAAGATAGAGAGATTATCCTGGGTGAATCTGACTAATCAAGTGAGCCCCTCAAAGGGACTGGGCTCTTCCTGGCAAGAGATATGTGAAGTGTGAAAGGGATTTGATGGGAAAGAGATTTCCCACTGCTGGCTTTGAAGATGGATGGATAGAGGGGGCACATGGCAAGGAATGCAGGCGACCTCTAGGAGCTGAGAATACTCTCCACTCTGACAACTAGCAAGAAAATGGGGACTGAAGTCCTACAACTGCAAGGAACTGAATTTGGCCAACAATATGAAGAAGCTTGGGAGAGGCTATAGAAAGGAACGTAGCCCAAATACTACTTTGATTTCAACCTTGTAAGACTTCAACCTAGCCATGCTTTGCCTGGACATCTGACCTACAGAAGCTGTGACCTAATAAATGGGCGTTGCTTTAAGCTGCTATGTTTCTGATAATCTGTTACATAGCAATAAAAAAGTAATACAGTATCTGAAGCCCTAAATGGTATCCATATTATATAAATGTAATATTCTTATTATACATATAAATGCACTTAACTGAATCAGTCCCTGTATTTTCCACTCTTAGATTTGAGTAAATTTTACTGCTTATAAAAACCAAATACACATTTTAATAGTAATTATAACAATATCTAACATTCTTTCAACAATTATAGTGTTTTCACTGTATTAAGTGCTTTTCATGCATTAAATCATTTAATCTTTACAATCTTAGGAAGTAGGCACATTATGAGTCCTTATTTTACAACTGAGGAAACTAGAGCATAGAGCAATGTTGAGTGCAACAAATATTCTGCTACTTAAAGAAGGCGTTATTAACAGTTATAACATTTATGAAAAGCAAATTTTGCCTCCTTTAGTAAAGGCAAAAATCTTCCATCTTTCTTTTTTATGCCTTTATGCTCATCTCAGACCTGTAACCCCCACCTCCCAAGCTTACATTTCTTCTTACAATGATGAGAAATAAAAAGAATTGATAGATAAGGATAAAGATAAACAAGAGCATTATCCTTCTAGGACTGCCGAAGTCAGTTACTCAGCACATCTTGGCACATGGTCAGCTCTCAGGGAAAATCTTTCTTCATCCTCTCCTCGGTTTACATCAGCGGCACTGCTGGCCCTGATGCTTTGTGTGTTAGATTTACTCTTCTGATTTGATCACTTCCTTCTGATCAGAATGTCTGCCATCCAGGAAGCCACCTAGAAGTAGTGTCTGTTAGGATGGGGCCGTGATGCCTGGGCTGTGACCTTCCGTCCTAAAAAAAAGCCAGCCTTCTCCGGGGCAAGTCTGTGATGTTCTCACACTCAGACAGATCCCCAAGTATCCCTGGATTGGTGGTTCTGACTGAAACCCACAGAGTTAGTCCTTAGTGAAAATACAGTTGCTGGCTCTAAACTGTTACTAACACATCGTAAACCAGGACCATTCTTGAGACAATCAACCATGAAAACTATCTTGTTCTTTTCTTAATTTGGTTGCATTGATTTGGTGAGAAGGTCATTAGACAAGAAATCAGAAAAACTGAGGGTGTGTTTGTTGTTATTATTATTTGCTAATAGTTCTGTTTCTGTGAGCTTCAGTTTTCTTAGCCTTTCTAGGGCTTAGATCAGTGGCTCCCCAGATCATTCTAAGGACTGATACTAATCTTAACTGCTTAAGGATCAGCCGTGGGGCTTTGAAAATACAGAAGCCTGGTCTCTATCCTCAGAGATTTTGAAACAAAATGATAGTCTTTGCTAATGGAAGCTCTGTACTTTTGTCCTAGACAGACTCTGTAGTTGCTTTTCAAAGGAGCGAGGAGGTCTACGAAGTCGAGAGCATGAAAGCAGGCTGCAGGGAATAGGTGAGTCTGGGGCCCAGCCACACGCATTTGCAGAAAGCACCTCATTTGATGCTCAGCAAGGTTGGGGAACCTCTGGGTGAGGTGATTTCTGGAGTCATTTCCAGCTCTATTAGAGTGATACTACTACTGCTGAGATGGCCCAATTATTTACCTAAATACTTTATGTATCATTTGTTAGGTACATTAGCAGCTCCATCTTATAGTTGAAGAATTATAGACTCAGAGCAATTAATGTTTTTCCAGCGTCACGCAGCTAGAAAGTGGCAGATCCAGGCCTCGAATCCATTCTATCTGACCTTGACCACTCTGCCACAGTTTATTCTTCAGAGTGTAGTGGCAGGTTCTGGGTGGGAGAGTGTCAGGGTGCCAGAATCATCTGCTTCTGTTCCAGCAAGGAGTCACACTATGGACAGACATTCCCACCCCATGCAGCCCGACCTTTGATGTGCAATTGCAGAATCCATCTAGGTAAAAACATGGTGTTTCCATTAGCAATGACAAAAACTACTTTTCAAAAGACCCATATGATGAGTCTGAAGGCTTTTGGGCCATTTGCCATTATAAAGACTCCTGTAAGCATTTGTGGAATTATCACAGATCTGGCTTTTCTCTTCTGTTTATTCACATACAGACAATTGATTTAGTGTTTTCCTCTGAAGGTAGGAAGATACAGCAGACTTTCCTAAAGGATCTAATTGAGGATGCTATTTTCTTTCACTGTGGCTGCTTCAAAGCTTCACCAGGATCACTCCAGGAGGGGGAAACGCAAAGTAAACGGCATTAGTCTTCATTTTGGCCCCATGGAAAGAGCAGCTAGAGGTCCCAGCAACTTAACGCCATCTAATCAGAACCAAGCGCTTCCCAGGGTGTGCAGAGCGCCCTGCATGCGTTCTCACATTTCTCCTGGAGACACAGCTGAAGTCTAAGTGCGCACTAGGAACAGAGCCATCAGAGTTCTGGTTCCGGTTCTTCCATCAAACTGCTGCGTGACTCTAGGCAGATCTCATGACCTGTCTGGATGTTCAGAGTTTGTACATGCATAAAATGAGTCAAAATGCCCTGTGTCCCTCCATCAAAGCCGCAAGGCTCAAACGAGACGCTTGATCAGCAAGCCCTCGGAGAAGGATGACAGCCTTTGCCAACACTTGGTCCATTGACTATGCTCGGCCTCCTCAGCAGTCCTGGGATATTCTTGATGTTTTCCTGAGGGGATTGTCTACACCTTGGGAGGCAGGTGGGGAGTTGATCCATGAAGCACTTATCGTTTTAGATTTCTTAATTCCAGGTTGAGAACAACACAAATCTCGTCTCTGTTTTGGCTGGGTATTCCCTTTCATAAGTAACAGAAACCTGAACTCAGGCTCCAGCTGTGTTCGGCTTGGTCAGTTTGTGAAGGGCCAGGCCCCTTCTGTTTTCTGCAGGAAGCCTCTCTTCTCTGCCTTGTTTTCACTCCTTGTCAACAAATTCATGGTGCCTGAGGGTTGTGCAGACCCTCCCTCGCTGGCTGGTAACTGTGAGCCATGAATAAAGCCAGCAAATGGGGGAAGATCATGCTGGCGGCCTTTTACTTACTGCCAGCATCACGGGCTCCCTGGACCTGCCAGGCGCCTGTGGAGATTCAGATGAATCTTCCGAATCAGGGAGGCAGAACTGAGTTTGTTTGACTCCTTTGAACACAGCCCTCTCTGTGATCTGCGGCAGCTCTGCAGAAGTCACCAGGCCGTGGCTGTGTTTGTCAGTCAGGCTCCTGGGCCCTGCCTCTGTGCATGTCTTCCCAGGCCTTGCCTGTCTGCACCCAGCCAAGTCAGGCTCCATGTCCACCGCTGGAGGGGGCCAGTATCTGCCACCAGCTGACCTGACAGAGCTTGCCCCTTGATGCAGGGGCCCTTGAAAATGCAATTAGGCAGAATTTAGGAGAGCAGAGTTAGTCAGTAAAAGTCCTGCTACCGAATTTTAATTAGATAGTGCCTGATTTCTTTGTTTTCATGGCTAAGCTTCTCTTCCAGTATTTTTTACCCTCAGAGGGTAACTATGGGAACTCAGGGCACAAAAAACGGGACACAGCTTATACGTGATCAGATGTGGGTTGCGGGAGTAACACAGCTTCTTATTCTAGCTCCCATTCCAGTCACAGGTCACCTTGCCTCCTTGGAAATAATATGATGAACTGTACTAGTCCATTGTCTGGTCAAGACCCAGCTCTACCATTTTCTAGCTCCAGGACCTCCCCTCGACAAGGTGTCCTGCCTTCTACAAGGCTCAGGTTTCCAATCTGTAAAATGATGATAATAGTAGCTGCCTCACAGGGCTCCTGGGGAGATTGAATGAGCTCCCAATAAATACCAGCTATTGTAGTTGCCGTCAAGACTCTCCAGGGGTGTTTTAACTCAGCGCCCTGGGGTGGCTTCACAAAGGCAATGGGTGGAAGGTCTCTCATGGAGCTCCACGACGTCTCATTAGACGGCCGGCTCCATGAGGACCAGGACAATGCCTTGCTTTCTCGCTGCTCTACTCCCAGTGCCTGGAAGGTAAGAAGCAAGAACTATGTGGAGAGTTAGCAAGGCAGACGGACCCGGGTTTAAGTCCAGTTCTGCCATTTTTGGTCTTAGACAAGTTGTTTATCTTCTGATTCTGAGGTTGCACATTTACAAAATGAGGAGAAACAATCTGGCAGGGACAGCTACAAGAATAGCCAACTGGTACTGTGTGCACCAGGTACTAAGCACTTAGTGCTAAGTACTTTCCATGGGCAGCCTCCTTGGATCTTCACACCAGCCCTTTCGAGGTAGGTGTGGTTACGGTTTTTGTAGATAGTCTAACTGATGTTCAGAGAGGCCAAGAAATGAGCCAGGGTGACACAGCTACTGAGGGAGGGAGATGGGGTCCCAAACCAGTGAGACTGATACCAGGCCCCATATTCTTCACCACAGTGCTCCCTGTGTCATATAGACTCCGGGGTAAAAGAGAAACTGAAATGTAGCTGCTGCTGCTGTTTTTATTAAGAAGTACCCCTGCCGTGTGTCCCCCACCCCCCAACGCTGTGAGCCTTGGCAGAAGGAAACAATACAGTCAGCCTAGTCGTCCGTATGCTTATAACAATTTGTCCACACAGGAAAAATCTTGCCCAGCCAGAACTCAGAGGTTGAGATTTCAGTGTGTGGGTTTGTCACTCTGGCCAGAATACTGATTTGAAAATCAATGCAAACATGTGTCTTTGGAAGGCATTTCAATTGGGCAACTGTGAATAACTCCTACATGCAGCTGGCCAGGAAGGCGAGAGGAAAGGGCAGATTTCCACACCTGGCGAGTTCTGATTGGTCTGACAAGATGGGGATCAAACAAAATAAAGGCAGATGCCTGAGGTAGATGCCTCCTTCCCCCTATTCATGATGGCAGATCACGAAGTTGGGGTAAGCTTGAGCTGGATGGGATCTCAGAGGTCATCTAGTGTTGGGGGCCAGAGGGACAAGGAGATTCAGAGTATAGAAGGGGTGGTGACAAAGGGTTGCTGATGAAAGTTCTGCTTGAACATCCCTTAGAATGGGAACCTGTGGTTTGTGCCTGGCCAGCATCCAATCCCCCACTTTCTGGCGACAGTATCTTGATTTGGGGAACCACACACACAGTTCCTGCTCACTGACCCGAAAGCTGGGGCTCTCCCACCACACCATGCTGCCATTATTTGAGGCCACTCATACTGCTCTGGATAAATCCCGTTAGCTAGTCCACGTCAGAGTTCTAGCACTTGCTTGCCAGGACTGCCCTGGGAAATCCAGAGATGGAAGATGGAGCCTTAGTTGCTCTAGTCTTCCAGGAAAGTCACATACTCCTTTTCTCTTAGCAATATTGTGAGGCTTATTCAGCTAAGGTACCAAGTACTGGAGCAAGGGGAGCATTGTCAGAGCGTTTCATAGGAGGAGGACAGAAGGTGGTTATATGTCCCTGTAATTCAGTGTTGCTCTCCCAACCTGGGCCCAGCAATGACTACATAGTCCTTAAATGGTCAGAACAAAGTTGTTAGACATCAACAGTGAAAGCCAAATACTTTCCGAAGCAATCCTTTAAAGGATATATTTACTGCAGCATTGTTTATAAGAGGAAAAATTGGAATCAACCTAAATATCCAGCTATAGGGTACTATTTACATAAATTTTGGTGCACTCACACTATAGAACATTATGTGGCTATTAAGAATAAGAAAATGTGTGTACAAATGTAACAGCATCTCTAAGAAAGAGTAATTGAAAAACATCAAGGTGCAGAACAGTGGATGTACCATTAGGGTTAAAAAAAAATCAGGGACATGTGTATGTATATTTGAATGGAAACAGATGCTCACTGGAAGGATTACACATACAAAGCAGTTGTTTTAGGGAGAAGAGCAGAACAGTTAAAGATAGGCTCTGCAGAAAGGTTAATTTTCGGTAAATATCCATTAAACATGTTTTTACCATGTGCATGAATTACCTATTTAAAATAAATACATATGGAATTTTTAGACAATACCTGGGTCTTTATAAAGTACAGAGCCTCAGTTGAAAACTACATCTGACTTTCCTTCATCCCTCAGGCCCAATCGGGAGGCAGCCTTTAAAGGCATTTGTTTTTTCCTCCCACAGTGAAGCCCCACAGCTCCGAGGCTGAGAGGAGGCTGCTCCAATCCTGCAGTGTCCTTCCTTAAGTGACTTGATGACAGCAAGTAAGAGGAGGGAATTGGCTAAACTCCTACTTATTCAATATTTCTCCTATCACTCATACTGGAGCGAGGAGGAGGCTGATGGCCAGTTTTTCCCTGCTCTAAGTGGTTGGGCAGCAGAAGTTCCGATCGTATCCCCAATTAGCCCACTTGAGCATCCACTCGGGAATCATGGATCATAGGATGTCACAGCTGGAAAAGCATTAGTAGTCTCCAGTGTGGGAGTGACCTCTGGAGGGCAAGACAAGCCATTGTGGTGTGGATAAAAGAATTTCTATTCATAATCACTTTTAAAAGCGAGCTTTACTCATATTTAATTGCAGATTAAGATGCAATTTATAAATATATATGTATATAATAAGAGTGTATTCTGGAAGTTTTTGCAATAGGGGTTCACGGTCAAAACATTTTGAAGGTCACTCTATGGAGTAATTGTAGAGACGGCAAAAGGTGTAGGGACAGTAACATCAGCTTTAAAGTCAGATGGACCTGGGTCAAAATCCCAGCTCTGTCCCTTATGAGCTGTGTCATCTTGAATAAATGACTGCTCCGTGCTTAATTCCTCATTCATAAAAATGGGATAATAATAATATATATCTTAAGAGATTGTGGTGAATATTAAGCGGGATAAAGCATGTACGGCAGGCTGCTTGCAAGATGGCTCCCAGGGATTCCCATCCCCTCGTACTCACACACCCTTGGGTAAACCCCTCCCCTTGAGTGGATGCAGCGACTTACAGCTAACGAACACAACAGGCAAAAGTGATGGGATAGCACTTCTATAACTGGGTTACAAAAGACTGTGACATCCCTCTTGCTAACCCTCTTTCTCACTCTTCTTGCATACCCTCCCAAAAGGAGAGGGCCGTCTGGCAAGGAACCGAGGGCAGGCTCTGGACACTGGCCAGTGAGGAACCGAGACCCTCAGTGCGACAGCCCTCAAGGAACTCAATGCTACCGGTAACCACGTGAGTGAGCTTGGAAACAGATCCTTCCCCATTTGAGCCTTTGAGTAAGACTGCAGCCTTGGCTGATACCTGGACTGAGTCCTTGTGGAAACCCCAAGACAGAGAGCCCAGGAAAGTTGTGCAAAAATTCCTCACCCACAGAAACTATGAGATAATAAATATTATTCTTTTAAGCCACTAAATTCTGGGGTAATTTGATATTCAGCAATAGATAACTAAGAGGGTGTGCAAGTAGCTTGATAATGCATGACATGTAAACGTTTAGTAAATGTTAGTATGAAACATTATATGGCTGACATATGGCTATATTTTTATCCCTAACTCATAGCAGGCATGACTGATTGATCACAAAATGTTTTTTTCTGGTGAATCCAGATGCAGCCTCAGAATCCTTCTTCACACAGAACTCCAGGAGCTCAATTGCTCAGGTGAAACTGATTTGCCAAGCTGGATCTAGTCAAAACATACCTTTTCATTCTTACTTGTATAATATTCCTTTAATGGGAGACCAAGTGAGGTGAGAGAGGTGACCTCATGAGAGAGGTGGGCACAAATTATTACAACAAATCTGTGAAAGTATATAAAATATAAATGGCTGGCATCATATGTTGTCCCAAGAATAGATTTTGCTTGAGGTAGGGGTTAGAGAGAGTCTGAGAGAACTGGAAACCTTAAGAGAACACAGGAAATAAGCTCAGGAGGCGCTGGGAGCGCCAAAGATCACTTCATCGTATCCCTCACTTTTACCACGATTTGGCCTTACTGTAAGGCTGCCATTTTGAACAAATGAGAGAATTGAAGAGCAATTACTTTGAAAATAATGAAATGCTCTAAGGAATAAATAATTGTTTTTAGATAGAGAAAATGTCCTTCCAATCATTCTGAAGGATTTTCCTTGCCTAACATGATAATGGTGCGTGCTACGGAAATGATGCACATTTCGTTATCCTCTGCATCGTGTGTGCTTCACTTCGTTGGTTAGAGCAGGGAGATGTTGTGGAAACAGGAAGAGATCAGGGAGAATGACCTCAAAGAATTATCCTTTAGATCTGTAACGTGCATACCAAACACCTCTTGAGAAAATGTATATTATAACTCTGTGGGTCTGGGGGGGGGCCTGGGATTCTGCATGTCTTAGGAGCTACTAGGTGATATTAATTCTGTTGGTCTCCAAACTCCAAACTTTGAATAGACAGATGGCAATCTCTCTTCCTTCGTGGGGAGAGTTGAAGGATTTCTATGGTCAATACTACTGTAAGTCCAGGAGCCAGTGGAGTTGCCAGTTGGTGATGGGTGTGGGGTGTCTCTATACCCTACTCTTCTGCTGGGCACAGAACCGCAGACAGAAATGAAGTGAATTGGGGAGCATGAAAATCACCCTCACTGCTCTGGGAAGGATGACAAGAATTCAAGAAACTTAGATAAAACCCTGAATGATGCGACAAGAAACATTTTTGGAAATAGAAAAGGCAAATAAATATCATTTATGGAAAGAGAAACAAAATATCTCATCTTTCCGATGTGTTTTGTAGCAAATCAAACTGGCACAACATTACAGAACTTGTTCATTTTGCAATGGATAGAACTCAGCATAAAGTCGTATCTCTAGGTGCAGCCCTTCTTTGATTTTCATAATCTCATAGAATCTCTTCTTGTTTAGAAGGGGAAGCAAAAGGTAAAAGTAAATCAAATGCTGGTCATAAAAATAGGTTGACCCTTAGGTCAGGGGTTGAATGAATTATGTTAAGATAATCTGTTGACTGACAGGGATGGCCATTTATAACAACCTGCTCCTTATACAGAAGCATCTTTTGCCCTGAGATGGTGAAGTAACACCTGGAGATGTATGGCTCTCTATCTATTTCCATTGTTGTGGGATGGACAGCATAATAGGCCAAAGTGACCCTGGGGTTGGGTGAGAAGGTTGGGAATGGGAAGAGAATAAATTCCCTAGACACATCTCTCTTAGGAACTTCCTTCCAAATTCCTTTCTGTCACGAAGTATTTTCTATATAATTCATTTAATCTTTTGCCGCCAAAACATATCCATACAGTAATGTAAATATGTCAGCATTCAATACATATTGATGAAGAACAACAGAAAACCAGACCTGGCTCCCAGCCATAGGGGTCTACCGTCTAGACCAAGCACAGGTAGTACTCAAGTAAACACAAAAATGAATATGATTGCCTGTAAAAACAGTCATTCCCTTATTGTTCCATGATAGCATAAGATAAAAATGTGGCCTTAGCAAAGTTCACATTTGGCACACTTTGTCCCCATTTTCTTCTTCCTGTCATTTAACATCTTCCTTCTGTAGGAGCTCAAGGCCTCACAGGAACGTCCAGAAGCCCCAGAGGGCTGGTGCTCTGGTGGACCACGGGCAGTGTCAAGATTCTAGTGCTTCATGGCTCTCTCCTTAACAGAGAGGCTGACCTCTCACTGACCCAGCGATCGCCCTTCTGGAAACTTGACTAAAGACATAATGATACGTGTGGAGGAAGCTCTCTGCACATGAATATTTGGTGTAACTTAAAATAGTAAAAATATAAACCAAGGATGACAGCCTTTAATTGGGGATTGAGTAGATAAATTACCATTGATTCCTGAGATGCAATGTTAATCAATGGTGAAAAAATGACGTGTATACTCTTACACACACACATGCACACACATACTGTGATGGAAAGATGTCTATAATTTATTGTTGAGCTTAAAAAGCAGGTTATAGAATAGCTTATATAAAAGGGAACTCACTTATGTAACACTGTAGATATGTGTGTTGTGTGTTTGTACATAATCTTTATCTCTAGTTTGTGTGTACACACACATTTGCATATACACAATTTGTAATATAGCTCCAGGAGGACTTCTCTTTGCATGTACACCTGAGTGTGCTGTGTCTCAGCCATCGTTGGGGCTGACCAATGAACTTAAATTGAGGTGTATAAAAACAGTCCACCGTGGCCAGCAGCATATTTGTACTGTAGCCGAAACCTTCGAGGCCCAAGTTAGGGATTTGTGCAGATATTTTAGGTGGAGCTAATTAATAAGACAGACATTTAGGGACAAGAAAGTCTTTCTGGATCTCTTCAATCACCTCCTAGAAATATTCACATATAAGGCCACACAGCTCACAGGTGACTTTTAAAACTGAATGGAGACATCTGAGGAAATATCTTCCTTTGGCTGCACAAAGAAATCACCTATACTTGAATGATGGTAGTCAATGCACAGAATAATGAATTTCAGAGACATTTTAATAGAATGAACTCCTACTGGTAAATTTCAGGCATCAACTCATATTCTTTAGCTAAAAAAATTGGGTTTTAGCTTTTCTTTTCCTCTTGAGTTCTTTTCAGACAAACAGAAGGTTTTATTAAGCACTCAGTATCTATAGAGTTGTGTCTTTGTGAAGATCCCAGACAACTTAAAAAGTCAATTTAGCAATGCATATGTAATACTGCTTTGTAGTTTTTTTTTTTAAGTTGGCAGTGATGTTTACTCTTTGAGGAGGAGTTTATAATTATGCAAATTGCAGAAACAGTCTGCATATGGTATAATAGTAATGTCTTAGGTTTTATATCCAGAGTCAAAAGTATGTCCAAATATGTCTTCAATTTTATCTGTGACTTGGGGGAGGTCAGCCCAGGCCAGGTGCCCGATTTTCTGCAGTGATGGAGTATACAACGTCTTGGAACTTAAGCACTTTTTCAAACTTTCATTTGGAGGAAGCACCACTCAGATTTGCACAGTCTCATCTTATAGCAGATAGTCGACCGCCTTCCTTCCCTTTTGTTTTAATTTTGTTCACATATTCACTCTCCTCTAAGAGACCATGTGCTTCACGGGATGTGGTCCTATTCCTAGCCCTAGGAAGGGACTAACGATTGGTTTAAGCCAATCATGGTGGTCACATCTGCTTTGCCAGAGACTGACCTAAGCAAGGGTATGTGACACTGTTTTGGCCAATGAATGTGAATGAAAGCCTGTTGGGGGATTTCTGGAAAGGCTGACTAAAAAGAAATAAGTGGAAGAGAGAGCCCAGTGGAGATGTTAGAAATAAGTGCATCTTTGTGATATTTTTGAGCTGCTCGATTAACCAGCTATGGACCTATCCTACTTTAGGACTTCTTGTTATGAGAGCTAATAACTTTTTTCTTATTATTTAAGCCATCTGGAGTCTGCTTTGTCTGTTACTTGCAGCCAAGAACACGTCTGAAGTGATCTGCACCTTGACAGTGTCTGTGTTGCTCTGGGGAATATATAATAGAAAAAAGTTAAGCCATATATTTGGCATCTGATTCACCAATGAGACATGCTGCTCTTTGCTTAAACGGGTTGGAGGGAGGAATGGTAATTTAATAAAGCTCATCTTGGCACGAGAGAGGAGTCCACATCCTATAACCAATGGATAACAGGAAAAACTACTTACTATTCACTCTCTTGCTTTCATTGAAACAAGTGTCACTGGTCAAGCCTGATTCTCTGTCAAAGAAAGCCTGCAAAACACAGGAGAGCAAATAAATACAAAATATACAATTGCATTTTGGCATCAGGCAGAAATCAAGTATTTTGTCCTTTTCTCTGCAGCTAGATGAATCCAGCTTTAAACAAACTCCCCAGACCAGGCTGGACATTTTCCCAAGAGGTCATTGTAATAGGAACAGTTTATTCCTACCAGGGAATCAGGTGTACTACTTTATCTGCTCCCCTCCAGAACATCCATCATGCTCCCACAGACTCCAAGCTAAATGCCTGATTGTTCTCTGAAATACGTACTGGCCCAGCCACTCAGTGCATTTTATCTCCTTTGCCAAATCTACCAGTTCAGGAATGGGCGTAGGATAGATTCGGGCCAATGAAAGTCAGTCCCAAAACTTGTGTTGGAAATGTAGGAGAAGAGAAGATCTCTTTCTCCTGCACTTAGGAGAAAGATCATGACCGCAGTTTTGAGTGAGAGGTACCAAGTCCTGACATTATTTGGGCACCTGGATCCAGCTACGTTTGAAATGCTTCAACTTTCCAGTTGTGTGAACCAATACGTACCCTTTTTTGCTTAAGCTAGTTGAGTGTTCTATCTCTTCCAATCAAAAATCGTCACTAATATAGAGAGGCAGGGCAGGTATCATAATGCTCACTTTACAAAGGCTGAAATGGAGGCTCAGGGAAAGGTTAGCGGGGACGGTCCAGGACCTCTTTTCAAGGGCTCCTCCATTCCAGTCTGCTGCTTACTCATTCAGTGATTCACTATAGTAAAATGGAAAGAATTGACATACCCTTTGCTATCTTTACTGACTTTAACATTTCTGCTTTTGAGAAAATGGAGGAGTCTTCCACAGGGTTACCAAGGAGATAATCTACATTACTTTAGTGAAGTAAAGATCGTTATATACACACCCCCCAGACACTATAAAAGGCCACAGCACGTGCTTTAGATGCGCACAGATCTTCTCCCCAAGGATCTGTCCAGGCTGCAGCCTGGCTCTGCTTGAAGCCCTCTCTCCCCAGAGAATTGCAGCCCCCAGTGTATGGGTGATCTCTGCTTCCTCAGTCTCGCCCTGCAGACCCGGTCATCCCTGTGCCAGTCCTGCCTGCTGGTCTGTGACTGGCCTGATCACAGACACACGCTCTGCCCAGCTGACTGACCTGCCCAGTGCCCAGTCCACCCTCAGTGAGTCACTAAGCAGAGGTCACAGAGAGGAAGCCCGAAGCCCAATCCTGCTTTGTGTTTGGTTTGACTCACATTTTTTTTAAAATTGAGCTACATTGAAACATTGAAAAATTTTACAAAAAACCTTAGATTTCAAGCTTCAGTTGAAAAAAGTGAAAAGGACTGTCAACACTGAGTCCATTCCCACACGGTGACACGGTTCCGAATCTGAGCAGCATCTGAGTCCTTCAGACACATCTGCTCTGTTCACCATATTTCCCATCTGGCCTCCTTGACTCATTCCTGCCACCTGCCTGAGTGCCATAAGCATATGCATTTTCAACCCCGTCCTAACTTTCCTAAGACTTTTGGTTTTGGGGCTAACGCAACTGAGATGTCACCTTGCCCTCCAGTGGCCGTGTCTGGAAGCAGCCTGTTTCAACGACGTTCCCACCCCAGCCTCCAGTCCTTTCATGAATAAAGTTACAGTGGCACCACTGTGTGACTTTATTTTATTTTTCCTTATGTTTGCCATATTGTCCAAATCCTCTGCAAAAAAATAGGATTTATTTGAATCAGGAAAAAAAAAAAAAGGTTTATGAAGGCTCTTGTGCAAATAAAGCTGCTCTGTGTCCTGCAGGGGACAGGGACTTGAGGGAGGCCATATGGGGTAATCTCACTGAGTGAGAAGTCAGAAGACTCTGCCACTCTGTGACCTTTCATAAATAATTTCCCTTGCTTTACCTCAGTTTCCTCATCTATCAAGGGAGGAAGTTGAGCTAAATTGGAAGTTGTTAACTGGTGGCCCACAAGCCATATGAAGCTTAGATGATATATTTTTTCCTTTTATTAATTATATGCCAACAGCTCAAAAGAAGGATATTTCAGGTAAGAATGCAGATTGCAGACTTCTCAGAACTAGCTAGCAACAATTGACAATGGGCCAGCATTCTCGCGTGACAATGGTGATTAGATGGGGGTTCCCAGTTTACTCCGGTCCTCACTCACTTCCTAGTAGACATACACGTACCTTCACCACCTGCTTTATTCATTTATATCCCTGCCAGCCCTCAGAGGCATTTGCCCTTGTCACCCTTGAACAAAATGACCCCTAGGGACCCATCAGGCCCGATTCTGTGAATGGAGGCTGGTAATCTGAGAGTTAGAGACGATGCGGAGAAGAAAAAAATGTTCTGAGCAAAAAAACCAAGCAGTAACATTCCAGTAAACCTTAGTGAGTCACTCCTCCTCCCTGCTTGGCCCAGAGTTGAAGCAGCGACGCCCAAGCCTTTGTGAAGGTCCCACTACATAGTTAAACCTGAAAAGGCAACAGCCGGGTTTTGAAAGTAGCAGAAATATTCTTCCATTGGGGTTGCTAGCTGATTCTCTAAGTAATTTGCAATTCAAGTGTCTCTTTGTTTTGTATGAAAATTTGCTGCTATTTGGAAAGTGGGGAAGAGCTAAATTGCATCCTGCTGGTTTTACTTTGACTGTATCAAAAAAGAAACTGTTAATCTGGTTCCATAATTAACTTTCCTGTTCTAAAAAGGCCCTGGGAGAGAGTCCAGAGAATGACTGTCAACTCCCTGCTTCTCTTCTCAATAACTCCTTTCAACAGGATGCCCTGAAAGCAGAATGGATCCAGGTGGGCATTGGTCTTGATTTTCTTTTTCTGTTTTTTCTTCCGCCTTATCCCCATCCAATCAACATTTAGTGAGCTTAAGAGCACTGTGCTGACTCGTGAGGAGGTATGAAGATAAATAAATTCCTGGGGAGCTGCCAGAGAACTTAAGTTCATTTTCCTTCCTTCCTTCCTTCCTTCCATCCATCCACCTATCCAAAATGTGTTAGGTTTCTGTATTTTATGCCAGACACTGTGCTAGGCATTGATATGTGATAATGCAAAAGTGACTTAATCAGCATCCAAGAATCCAAAGTGAAGAGATGACTTTGACGAGGGCCATAGTAGTTGGCTTCATGGAGAAGATAGCGCAAATTGGTTTTGACATGTGACATGTGCGCATGTACATGTGTGTGTACATACACCCATACATGTGCATAAAATGCTGAAGGGGCAGGATAATTGATGCAAGCAAAAGCACATAGACTGGGAATTAATTTTGACGATCAAGGGGAGACTACTTTGGCAAGAGCAGAGGGTTTGGACTAACATTAACTAACCCTCACTGACTACTGGCAACTATGCTAAGCACTTTTAATCTATTATCTCAATGAAAGCTCACAAAGCCCAGCCGTACTTACTGGTTACACACTATAGACAGGAAACAGACTCAGATAAGTTCCCAGGGAAGATATTGGCAAGATAAATTGCAGAAGTGGGATCTGGATCTATTTTGACTTCAGAGCATCAGCTTTTAACCACGAGGCCACACTGCCCAGTGGGAAAAAGACTGAAGAAGGACTTGGATGCCCACCAATTACTGCCTCAATCAATATTGCGCTCATTCATTTATTCATGCAAATATATATTTGTTAGTACTCTGTGTAAAACAGTACTCTGAGAGGTGGGGGTAAAGAAAACAGGACAGACAAGGTCCTTGTCTTCTTGGAGCTAATGTTCCAAAGACCTCACACTGAAGTACAGCTGGGAGAAAGTACAAAGATCAAACCATAATGGGTCTTTACTACCAATCAGGTGACCTTTCCCCAGTTCCACCCAGATAGTTTGGAGGGTACCCCATCCCTTCATTTTCTTTGAGGGGCATTCATTCCCTCTTTTCTCTCTGAAATTACTGCCTTGGTTATGGTACACCCACTTTCCAATCCTATCCTCAAATTAGTTGTTTCCTTTCCCCTTGTCTTTTCCAGGAGGGTAACACCTAGCCTAAAACGACGAGACGTAAAATACTAAACATAGAACTGACTGTACACACGCCACTCCTTAAAAGTGGCCAAGGGCACTTGACGGGAGGTTTGAGCTCAATCTCTCTCATCCTGATTAGCTGGCAGAGTTAAGCAAATAGGTTCATGCCTAGCATTTTATTATTTCTGGAGTCACTCTTGAAAATATCTTTAACCAGAAGTATGTCCAGACGTCCTAAGCACTATTTTGCACCGACATTCACTGCTGATTCATTCTTCTCAAACCCATCATTTTAGAAAACTGCCTTTTGCTGCCCAAGTATTTCTTGCCATTTGAAAATTTCTTTACAAAGTTCCATTTTTTGCCATAGCCTTTGAAAGGCCTATTTAGACAATTGTGCTGAGCATTCATTTCCTAGCTGCCTATTAACAGCAAAATGCTTAGTATTTGTGTGTTGTTTAGTACTTTTCAAAGCCCTTTCACAATCTAATAGCACTTCATCATCAAGCAAGCCTGGTAAGTTATTTAGCTTAAGTATTAGGGTTCCCACTCCCGAGATCAACAATCCTCAACAAGAATGTGGTGTAACAGCAGTGTCCAGTTATTCACTGTGAAGTATGCTATATTACTAATCATATATATTTTTTTAGGCGATGAAATATCATTCTTTTAATTCATCTCATAAATACAATAGACAGCTAATATGTCCCAGGAATGGTCTTCAGCACGGGGGACGCAGCGGCGACTAAAACGGACAATATCCCTGCTCCTAAGGATCTGGTGGACTGTTGATGAATCACCCCCATTTTGAGCAGGGTGGTGGACATGTACTGTCTGTCTGTCTTGCATTGTCTCCTTCTACTGGGCCTCCCTGCTGTTCCAACCGTGTGATTCTGACTGAATTGCTGACCACAGAGGGAGGCAGGGGATATGGGCCTGGCTTTTCTGAGTACCCTGTTTCTCTGCCTACTGTGATTGGTTCAAGGGAAGTCACACGACCCAAACCTCAGCCAATCAAAGTCTTTCCTGGGATTTAAAATTTATGCAACAGGAGGAGATAGAGGCTCTTCTTTGACTTGTCATCACTGGGCTGGGATGATGTCATCCTGGAGCCACTTGTGGCAGTATTTTTTGCCACATGGAGGAAAGCCTTTTCTGAAATAGAGAAGTAGAGCCAAGAAAGATAGGAGGGGAGGAGAGAGAGGCAGCATTGAGGGACAGGGAGATACAGCAATTTGCAAGGAGACAGAGTAGTAGGACCAGATGCTAAAATGATGACTGGCACATAGTAGGTACTCATTACTTTCTGTTGAAATGAAAAAAGGAGGCTGAATACTGCCTTTGAGCCCCTTTGTCTGAGAGTCCCTATCACCCAGTACAGTGTGTTGAGTGGAAAAAATGCCAAGGACCTATTTCTTGAACAAATGAATGGCACTATATTGACTGTGTCTTCAGCTAGGTGGAAGGAGTTACAGATTGAAAAAATTCTCACCATCTTATTTTGCCATAATTTTCATCCATTTTCTCAAAATATTGCAAAACAGAGTGATAGTGAAAAAAAAGGCTTAGATATCAGGTAGGCTTTGCTCTTATTTCTGGCTTCTTCAGCAACCAGCAGAATGAGGTTGAGAAAAAAATAACCACCCTCTCATAAGGGTGGTGGTGATGATACAACGAGGGAAGTGTAAAGCTTTAAGCAGAGAAGTTGACATAAACAGGCTGTAATCCTTAATGATGGGGGTACACTTTGAGAAATGTGTTGTTAGGTGATTTTGTTGTTGTGCAAACATTGTAAGGTGCACTTATATGAAACTAGACGGCACAGCTTACTACACAGCTGAGCTATATGGTACTCATCTTATGGGACCACTGTCATGTGTGCAGTCCATCATTGACTGAAATGTCATTATGTGGTGTATGACTGTAGTCAAGAGGTCTAATGCTACCTATATTCAATAAAACCGATTTTTATCAAGTGAGTGTCTTCTATGTGCCAGATATTGTCTGAGTCCTGAGGATACGGGAGGATGAGACAGATAAGGGCCTTATCTTCAAAGAGCTCTGTTTGAGTGAAGGGAGACAGTAACAAAGTAGAAACCAAATAAATGAACAAGTAATTTAAGGAAATAGTACAGGCCATGGAGGACAAAGTAGGTATAGAAATGAACAGAGTCCCTGCTAGACTGGGTGGTCAGAGAAAGCCTCTAAGGGAACATGGCATTTGAGCTGAGATCTGAATCTAAAAAGAAGCCAGCCACATGAAGACACAGAGAAAGAGTTCTTTAGACGGAGAGAACTACAAGTACAAAGGCCCTGAGGTCCCCAAATGCTTGGCATTTTTGAGAAATTGAAAGAAGGCTGAGTAGCGGAGTATAAATAGTGATGGAGAGCATGGTAGGAGGAGAGGTCAGAGGGGGAGGCCTAATTCCCTAGCCATTTGGACTGGCTTGTGCTGTGGGTCAGACACTATGTTTGGAACCAGCAGTACAATCATGAGAAGGCAAAAACTACCTCAAGAAGTTCCCAGTCTATCGAATCTCACCAAATTTTGTTAAGGGAGGTTTCAGGCGAGCTGAATTTTGTACAGACACATTTTGACTGTATCTCACGCCTACTGGTATCTATGCCTTTGCCAATCTAACTGGGTTAGAGGCAGAAAGTAGTTCTGTGTCGGGCTTTCTCCACTGAGCCAGCAGGAGGCAGTTAAATAGTAAGTATGAGCCTGTCCACAGTAGAGAAATGAGTGTACTTAATGTAATTACACCTCATCAAGTACAAATTCCATCTGCATGAACCGATGCAATGTTTTGTAGGAGAGGAAGTGATGGTAACACCTATCAGAATCCCAAGTGGCGAGTTGAACTCCATATTTGTGAAGGATTGCATGACAAGTCATGCCCAAGCACTTTACGCACTGGTTACCTTAGACATTTTCTGATCTCTCTATGGAAGGTCCTTTGTAGGTATTGCTATGTTTTACTCACATGAACTTTGAGGATCCAGGGAGCTCAGAGCAGAAGAGAGAAATTTACTATAAGCTCAAAAAGGGTAAAATACAAAGCTGATCAGAACTCAGGCTTAAATCAGGGCAGAGTGAGATGTCAATCCATTTCCTACAAGAGTACCTGATCCTTTTCTCCCTAGGTGACCTTGTCCATTCCCGTGGTTTTAAATACCATCTATAGACTAAAGATTCTTAAATTATATCTCCAGCTTAGACCATGCCCTTTGAGCTCTAGACTCATGTATTCAATGTCTCATTTGGCATCTCCACTTGGATGTTTTGTAAGCTTCTCCAACTTAATGTGGTTCCACAATAACTCTCCATAATCTGGTGCTACTTGCCTTCCTCAGCCTTCTGTACCTTTTTCGTTCTCCACTATCTCTGTAAATAGCCCTATGATCCAGCCATTTGCTCCTGATTTATCTCTTCTCATGCCCAACATCTAGTACATCATCCAAGTCTTGAATGATCCTCCTCCAAATGGTCTCTCAGATCCATCCTCTCATTTCCATATGCACAGTCACTACCCAAGTCCAAATCCAAACTTCCACCATCTGCTGCCTAGAACAGTGCTACAGATTCTTAACGGGTTCTTGCTTCATTCTTGCCCTCCTATAATCTGTTCTGGACAGAGAGATCTTAAAAAATGCAAATTAGATCCTCCCTCTACACACACACACACACACACACACACACACACATACCTGAAACACTTCAATTCACTGTACTTTGAATTTTATTCATACTTTTTCCCTGGACTACAAAGTAAAAAGTGGTACCTGCCCACCTCTGCAACCTCCTATCGTTCACCTTCCCCACCCAGCTCTAAGTTCTGGCCACAGTGGTCTTCTGACTGTTCCAAGATCACGCCAAGCTCGCTGGCCCTTAGGGCATTGTGTTTGGAATGGAACACTGTCTCTAGTATCTTGGCACAGCTGGCTCCTCCAAACCTCACCTAAGTTTCACGTAGGCCTTCTCTAGGTTCTCTACCTAAAGTAGTGTCATCAGCAGTAGACACACGGCGCTCTGTTTTATCGATAGCACTTTTCAAATTTCAAAACAGCACTCTTTTGCTTTATGGTTATTGTTGTCTGTCTCTCCCATATTGTAGTACGTTTCATAAATGCAAGGAGCAAACTCATCTTGTTCATTATTGTCTCCCCAGCTCTAAGCACACTGCCTGGTACAGGGTAGGTGCTCAATATTTGTTGAATGAATAAGCAAATAAATATGTGAACGTATGAAAGGATGGAGGCCCATGTTATACAGGAATCATCCTCCTTTGCATTTCAAAATTGACATGATACGTTGGTGATTCCATTTCTTTATTTTCTTACAAACAATTCTTTTATTTTCATTAAAAAGAAAAAGATTTCTTGGGTTGATACTCAGATTGGATTGGATACTTCAACAGCAAAAAAGTCTTCCTTAAAGTTTCCCAGTTACCCAGACAAAAATGATGGGAAATACCCATATTACCCATGTTGTTGGGCAAAACAGCCTTCATGGAAGGCTGGTGTAGACAGAATCCTAGACTCTGGCGTCTACCACAGCGTCTTGAGTAGGTCATTTCCGTTCCTTGGATTTCTGTACCAGGTTCCTTTGTTTGCTAGAGCTGAGACCTTCAGCAAGTCACCTAACCTCCATCAGTGCCAGGGTGCTCACAGTGCGCCAAATAGTGGTCTCTCAAAAGATGTGTGCATCTCCCAATTCCTGTGGATGTTTGGAACTGTGAAGCTTTCCTTATCTGGAAAAAGGTCTTTGCAGATGTGATTAACTTAAGGCTTTTGAGGTGAGGAGATCATCCTGGATTATGCAAGTGGGCCCTAAATCCAATGACAAGTGTCTTTATAAGAGAAGGGCAGAGGGAGATCTGAGACAGAGGAGAGGGCAGTGTTACTACAGCGACAGAGACTGGAGTGATGTGGCCACAAGCCAAGGAATGCAAGAGCTACCAGAAGCTGGAAGAGGCAAATAACGGATTCTCTCCTTGAACCCCCAGAGGAGGCATGGTCCTGTTGGATTTTGGATTTCTGGCTCCCAGAACAGAAGCAATAAATTTCTGTTGTTTTAAGCTACCAAGTTTGTGGTAACTTGTTATGGTGGCTCTAGGAAACGAACACAGTATTCATTTGTACTATACGTATGACTGAGGGTCACTGAGCCTCTTTAGTCTAGAGCTCAGCCTCTAATGTCACTATATCCAGTGACCCTACCAGGCCAACTCTAGAAATTTTAACAATCTATGTATAGTCCAGTAAAAAGAGACATGGAGCACAGTATTATCCATATCATGGCACAAAGCCTTCTTAAAAATTCAATGTTCACACTCCACTGCCCATAGCAGCTGCTCTTTCCCAACTCTTTCTCTGAGATCTTCTCTCCTCCAGCCTGTTAGCCACAGAGAACCTCCTCTCTTCTTCATCTTCACTCTCTCCGCCAGTCCCCTCAGCCAACAAATCAGCAAGTGTTTAAGGAGGCCCAGGCTTGCCTTCGGTGCTATGGAGATTTCTACTTCCACAATCCGTGTGAAAACATTAATAGTCATAGTAACAACAGTGGTAGCAGCAATAGTAGCTAATGATAGCTGATTGTTTATCATGTGGTAACCATGGTGCTAAGCAATTTTTATGGGGTATTATCTCTTTCAGCCTCCAAAAACCATCCCTCCTAAATGAATTCCTTCACAAATGTATTCAGGCTTCAAGGTCTACCGTCACATCCTCAGGGTGCTTCACCCAGGTACCTCACCCTGCACCTGGAGGACTGGAAGGGAGTCCAGAAGGAGTAGGAGAAAAGGCAGCTCTTCTAAGCCAGCTGTCTCTTGAAGTAAAAGATTGAGTGGTGTTTACTCCAGGAGCATCAGGATTTAGTTTAACCTGAAGCTTAAACAACCTTCTTAGGGTGAAAACTGGAGGGGAGGGTGAGAAGCAGGAACCTAAAGAAAAACTGCCATGCAGATCCTGCCCCAGCTGCCAGGGGCACCCAAGGGTGGGTGGCAAAGTATCCCCCACTGTCTCCAGTGTGTCAGAAGTCATTAAACACATATGGCTTTCAGGCCCCTTGAGGCCTAGGAACCAGGGTCCCAGAAGCCATGGCTGGAAAGGCATCATCTGCTGGACCTTCCCTGTGATTGTCTTGCCTGCCACGGCAGCTGGGTTCAGGTGACACCCAATCCACATGGCTCCACTGAGTCCGGCTCACAGATGCGCCAAATGCCGATTCACAGATGTTACCCACAGTTGCATGCACGCTGAATTACTCTCACTTTTTTCACCAATACCAGCTGCCTTTTGCTCTGATAGCAACTTTCCAAGTCTATCCCCACCTGTGTCCCTCTGATCCCCTGAGACTGCCAGTTTTACTGAATTGTTTGCTCTGAGTTTTTCCTGTGGCGCTTTTCAGTCCCTCTCTGCTTGGATTTAACACATCGTATCTTAGAATTATTTGTGTCTACCTCTGATCTCACCCCAGCCCAAGTTCTTGGAAGGTAGGGATAATATTTCATGTACTCCATGTCCCCTAAGTGCCAGGCACTGTGACCTTGCATAGAATAGGTACTCAAGTAGTTTCTTTAATAAACAACTATTCATTTAGGACATGATGTGTGACTAGGACTTTATTGGTGCTGCATGAACAAGATAGGAGGGACAATTAGTGTGGAACTCCTGGTGGACAAGCTGACATTTTAGTGAGGAAGCTAAGAAAATATATACACACAGACATACAGCATCGACATGGCACTAAGTACTAGAAAAGAAACAAGTATGGAGACAGAAGAGATAATGTGCTCAAGGAGCTTAGATAGGGTGGGCAAAGAAAGTTTTCTTTGAGGTGGTGACATTTAAATTGAGACTTGAAGGGTGAGGAAGCGCCAGGCAGGCCAAGAGATGGCAGCCACGGGGGCCGTCTAGGCAGAGAGCACTTGGAAGTTCCAAGAGGCCAAGGTGGGAAAGAGCTGGATGTATTCAGAGAAATGAGGGGAGATCTCTCTGGCTAGAGCTCATCTGGTGAAGCTGGGGAGCAGGAAGAGGCTGTACTGGATTGAATAGAGCCCTCCTAAAATTCAAGTCTACCCAGTTAAGATGAGGTCACACTGGAGTAGGGTGGCCCCCAATCCAATGTCTGTTGTCCTTCTAAGAAGAGAAGACAGAGACAGAGAGATGTGCAGGGAATAAGACTGTGTGAAGACAGAGGCAGAGATTGATGTGTCTATAAGCTAAGGAACACTAAGGGCTGCCGGCCATCGCCAGAAGCTGGACCCTCCAGGAGAGCCTTCAGAGAGAGAATGACTGACATCTTGATTTTGGACTACTAGCCTCCGGAACTGTGAGAGGATAAATTTTTGTTGTTTAAAGCCTGCAAATGTGGTAATTTGTTATAGCAGCCTTCAGAAACTAATGTAAGAGGCAAGGAAAAGACTGTGCTTTATTATTAGCGAAATGGAGATTCATCAAAGGGTGTTAGGCAATAATAAGAACTGATTTTATTTCCCGGATTTGTGTTTAAAAAGGTATGTCAAATGAATGAAAAAAGTCCTTATGCTCCCAACACTTTCCAAGTCTTTCCTTAAGGATAAGATGCCATTTACACCGTCCTCAGCCCACTGACCAGGCAAAATGTGGTGCTCTCAGAGATCAGTCATCTGGCTTAACTGTCTCCATCATTAACCACTTGAGGTTTCCAAACATTTCCTTTCTATTTTTAAGCAAACAGGAGTCTACTTCTGCATTCTGAATTTAGCTCCTTTTATTTCCCAGACACGTGGCGATGACATGTGTTATCCCTTGTCTTCCTCCCTCTAGCCCCCTTCAGATCTAATGGAAAACATTATACATTCTGAAGTCATTGTTAATTAATGCTGATGTTTGCTTTGCTGACATTGCTGCAAAAAGTGCTTATTTAAGGGATGAAGGGTTCTTCTAATTCTGAACACAACTTTCAGTATGTGCCTAAAAATCGATGGATGACTGGATTCAGGTGCCCAATTACAGCTTAAATTAAGCCATTCATGAGTGCTAGCTGTCTGATGCTTGTGGAAAAACACATAACTGGAGAGGAAAAATGGCCAAATGGGGAAATAAGGCAGAAATCAGAAAGTTCTGGAGTGCATAGCTTTATGTAACCTGATAGGATTTGGAGTTCTCAGCTTCTTAAAGTTTGGGAGAAAATAATTTCCTTTTTTCCTTACAACTGATGGGTTCACCTATAATTCTCATGTATTCAAGACACCAAGTTTCCTAAGTAGGAACTTGAACCTCACTCCTTGCCAGCTGTAATAAGGACTTTTGAGTTGGAGCACTAACTATGTGCCAGTTATTGAACCAAATGTTGTATATGTGTTATCTCGTTTAAGAAGGAAACGGTGCACCATTGATAATGATGAAAATGCCAATAGCTGTCATTTACTGAGTGTCAAAAATCTTGGCTGGTACTTCATACACATTATTTCTTGTAATCCTGTCATTGTAGGTTTGTGGTTAAAAGTATGAACTTGAAGTCCAGCACCCTGGGTTTAAATCCTGGCTTTGCAAGTTAGTAGCTAAGTGACTTAGTTGCTTATTCTTTCTAGGCCTCAGTTGCTCATCTTGCAAATAAATGGAAATAATATAAGAGTCTATCTTATAAGGAAGAAATGAAATCCTGTGATATAGTCTGGCCTACAATAATGATGATGATAAAACTTATAATGATAATAATAATAATTGTATAGCATTTGCTATATGCCAGGCATGCTTCTACACATAGATGTTACTTATTCCTATTATTATTCCTATTTTATAGATCATAAAGTTGAGAAGTAGAGAGGTTAAGAAACCTGTCCTTTAGCTAAAACGTGGCAGAGCTGGGATTCAATCCATTAATGCCAGCCAATGTACTCTACAGTTCTTACCACAGTGGTTTGCACAAGTACATGCTGGATAAGGATTTGTGGGTTGATAAAGTATAGGCAGTATATTCCTACCAGAGAAGAATCTTGGATCTTGCTTAATAGTCTCCATTTATACTGATTTGGCTCCTAATACAGTTGGTTTCTTTTCTTCCTCCACTGGATTCAGCAGAGAGAGGCAATGCCCTTTGATTCTCAGTGTTTGGTCAGTCTGGGCCGCAAGTACTTCCCAGCTATGAATTGGGAATAATAATATCAGCCTAGGAAACGAATTTAAAAATTCATCCTTCAAGGCTCAGGTAAAGGGCTCTCTCCTCCAGGAAGGTTCGACACTTCCCTGTCATCTGGAGCCCTAGGGGCCCTCAGGGTTCAGCCTTTCTTTTGCCTCCTATTGAAAAGGTTTGTAATGCACAGTTTGCTGACTCTTGGTTCCATCTTCATGCTCTAGAGCCTTAGTCGGACCTCAGAATGTCCTAGAGTTACTTCCAAGAATTCTCGGAGGAGTTTCACCTGAATTTGTGTAATTCTGGTCTCCTCCTTGACTTCTGTGGCCTAGGAATCCACTGGTGATGTGTTTAACCACCATCCCGAACCCCAGAGTCCTCTTTGTGAACACTAATTCCCTTTCCAGGGAGCTTCCAAAGCCACAAACCTCATAGGGAACTAAAATAGTGCTGCTTCCCCTATAGTAATACGGATCCTGCCCCTCTCTCTGCCACTCCCTGCTTCGCATTGTCTTGTTGATCCTGCAGTCACTCTGATTATGCTCCCATCCACAAAGCCCTTCATGTTAACAGCTCCTTTAGCCTCTGCTTGTAGCAGCCTCCCCATTGGCCTCAGACTGCAGCCGGGCTGAGGGACAGGGGGACACCTGATCTTTTCCTTTGTAGCTCTTATTACCAACAGTGATCGCACATTATTTGTGTCATTTCTGTCTAACATCTGTCTCCCCCATTAGATGGCAAACACCACAAAGGAATGAATTGAATATGCTTTGCTCACCATCTCACATTCAGAGTAGCACAGTCTTGAACATAGCAGTGCTCAGTAAATTTGTGTTGAACGAAGGACTATCTTGTTCTCTTGAATCTATGCACCCCCAAACCAGGATGCAGGCAAGGAAGACAAAAGTTCTAATGCAAATCAAGGCCTAGGGAGAGCCCAAGCACCCACCCTGGTCTCTGGTGATATACACGCTGAGTTCACCAGTTAATTGGATAAAGTCCAAATCTGGATTCCAAATTCGGGTCTTGAACTCAGTTAGAAGATATATAGCCCACGTGGTCCTTCTAAATGCCACCTTACCTCATGAAATGCCTAGCACAGAAGGTCTGCCATGAAATATTTGTTGGCTACAGCAAAGCACGTTGGTCAAGATGAATGTTTGTTAGCTTGTCAGAGTCCCCATCACTGCTGCTGCCTTGCAGCCATGTCTATAGAGGTGGAGGTGGAGACATGGAAGCGATTTCTGCACCAACTTTTTCCTTCACTCACCTCTCTGGACGTGGTTCATACCACCTCACATATGGTGCTGAGAAACTATTTCCTCAAAATATAGATGGGCCTTAGAAAGCGTAAAATAAGCTGAGGAAGATGAGCACTGTTTCCTTCCACACTAGACAGGGGATGAGACAAATGCTTCCTGATTTGTCTTAATTTGCAAAGACAGAACAAAAATATCTAGCCTAGTGGTGCAGGGCTTTTTCCTCAGGGAATGTCAGGCCACAGACACTAGGTTCTGCCCCTAAATGAAATCCTGGAACATGCCTAACCCCCAGCCATGGCGTGTTTGCAAGTCAGATCTCAAGTCATGGTTCTCAACTGGGGTTATCCCAGAGGACTTTTGCCAATATCTAGAGGCATTTTTGGTGGTCACAACTGGGGATTTCTATGGATATCTAAATGGGAAGAGGCCAGGGATATTGCTAAACATCTACAATGAATGCAAAGAACAATCCCCCACAACAAAGAATTATTCGGCCACAAAGTCACTAGTGCTGAGGATGAGAAACCCAGCCTAGATAAGTGTAAACACAGGGCAAGGGACACTGCTGAATTCACATAGAGCCTGGTGCTTACTGCTCAGGGCACTTGAGTCCTTTTCCCTTTCTTCCTTCCTGCTGTTGGTTGCTAATGGCTGCAGCATTTCTGCTCCCCAGCTGCAGCCTCCTGAATGCAGAGAGTGCACATTAGGGGGCAGCTTGGTTTCAGACTTGCAGCCACTGCTGTGGCAGGATCTGGAGTCCCGAGCTGATAAGGGGATGCTTTTCCCTGGCTTCTCGTCCTTCTCCTGCTGAGCTCATGGGAGAAGAATCAATTTCTCTCCTGTTCACAATTCTGCACCCTCTACTCCATTCCGGAAAAAGAAAGGAGGGAAAACAATTAGGGGTCAACATAAAGTGTGCTCTCTGCTTGCTCAGAAGGAAGGAGTTACTTCCAGCTGACCTCAGTCTTACACATGCTCCCTGAGCAGCCTTTTGTCTTTAATGCTTTTCCCATGGCACGTTTCTGATCTAAGGTCTTCTGCTAGATCACTTGGCATGGTGGGTTTGAATCCTGTTGACTTGGGTTTGACTAGGTATATAACCTTAGAGCTCTGAACTTCAGTTTTTCCTTTTATGTAAAAGGAGAATGCTATGACCACCCATTTTGGTTGTACCATGTGGATTAAACAACCACACCATCACCTGCTGACTACTACTACACACACTGACTACTACCTCGATTAACACTGCCATGAAAATGACCATATGCCAGAAGCTGTGCCAAGTCCTTTATACATGATCTGATTTCATCCTCACCGTACCTCGTTTTTCAGAGGAGTAAACCAAGGCATAGAAAGAAGTTCCTTGCTAAAGACCACACAGCTTGTAGGTGGTGGAATAATTTAAACCTGCTAGTCCAACCACTGAGCTCTACATTAATGATACAGAGAAAAGAGCTCTGGATAACGTGAGGTACTATATAAATCTTAGAATTTTTTCCCCATGCTTTGTATTTGCTCTTTATTTTTTTAACTAATATTGACTAAGAACGTCTTGAATGCTAGAGACTGTGCTAGAGAAGGTCAATGCTGAGGTTTCTTCAATACTGCCCATGCAGGATCATAGCGAGGCAGAGATCAAATTTCTGACACTAGTCCCTGACCCAGCTTGCCATTCTCTGATGGCCTCCTGAGTTCAAATGCTCAAATTCACAGCAAAAATCCATCAAATACCCTACAGCCTTGCCCAAGCATAGAGACTAGCAGATCTGTTTGGCCAAATGGCTATTTCTCTAAAGGATGGAGTCACAGGTGTTCACTACCTCCTCCGGGAAGCCTTTTTTAGTCTCATGATAGCACGTACCTCTGTCCTTCTCAGCAGTTAGCCAGTCTCAATTGTACATTTCCGCTCATTTCTGTGCGTGACAAGAACAGGGACTCTATTGGACTGCTTTTGCTCATCATTTTTGCCCTTTCTGCCCTGTGTCTGCCACAGGGTGGTGCATTGAGGGCTCCATAAATAAGTCTGGTGAGTGAATCTGAGTTTCTGCCATGTGCCAGTCCCTATGAGAGGCACTCTACATGCATTATCTTACCATGTGAGCATGTGTTAGTGCTGACATTTTCCAGATGAGGAAACAGGCTTAGGGGTCCACAGCCACACAGCTAGTAAGTGTGGAGTCAGGATTCTAACCCGGCTTCTTCTGGATCCAAAGTCCCATGACCCTACAGTATTAGACTAGACTGGAGTTTGAAAACTAGATGTTTGCAAGTCTGCGATCATTTGGGAGACTATGATTAGCAGGAAAGCATACAAACTCCAGATTCAGTCTGCTTGGGTTCAGATCACGGCTTCATCACCCTCCTCCCAGGGGTGTTTTACCATTGGCTATGCGTCCACTCTGTGCCTCAGTTTGTTCATGTATAAAATAAAGATAAAAACAGGAGTCCCTCATGGTGACATCATGAGGGTTAACTGTACTATTTGTAAAGTGTTTAGAATAGAGCCTGGCAGATTGTAGGTGGCCACATATTATATATATTAGCTCTTATTCTCCTTTTGTGGAGAAAGAAGAGCTTTAAAGACTATATACCATTGCTTATGTAGTATATTCAGGATTCTGCACATAAGTATCCCAATTTGATGAGAAACATTGAAATTTAAGTGCTGATGATTAAAATCATTCAGCAGTAATTAATACTGATATTCGTCTCCTACACGGCAGCTCCTCCACATATTCATATTAAATAATCACTGGTATTTAATAGCATCTCGTTAAATTTAACTATCTTGTTAAGTGTATCTTGAAGAAACCATTTAGATCACTGCAGTTTTAAGCTGACTGCTGATTTTAGAAGCTGAACCAAAGCTGCCCACAATGCTGTTGATTTGAGAACTGGCCAACACACATGGACATTTCTGGGTGACTACACTAACTGGATCACACCCACCTAGAAGGGCCACCTGGGACTAACCCACATTCTCCAGAGCCAGAAACCTGTCTCCCTGCCTGTCAAGGACACAGGGACAGTGAAATCTAAGACCCTTGAGAGCATTTACACAGTGCTTGTGGTGGCCCTGAGTGCCCCAGAGGCTCTCGCTGGTTCCTGAGTTTGGCAGCTGTGTGTGTGAGCAGACGGCTCCGGGTTTGAGATGGGGGGATTCTGTGGGAAGACAGTTGCAAGTCAAATGACACTCCTCTGACACAGACCAAGGTCAGCTGCCCCTGCTGCTGGTAAGGATAGGATCTGAAAACAAGCTACCAGGCAGAGTTTTGGAGGGTAACAAGGCACTGCCATCTTTCCTTAATAAAAGCGTGCATGCATGCACACACACACACTTATCCCTTAGAGCAGAGGTGATAAAGTTGGAGAGAGAGATGCAGGCTGACAGTGGAGGTTTCCCTCACTGCATTTCTCTTTCTGAGCACCGTCCAAGAGGTCTTGGGAGCTTGATCTCTATCCTCTAAGAGAGATAGAGATAAGAACATTGATTAGCATTGACTGAACTCTTACCACGTGTTAGGTGTTTAACAAATGTCATTTCATCCACTCAACAACCCTGTTTGCATGGGTGCTATTATTATTCCCATTTTACAGTTGAAGAAACCGAGAGACAGAGTTTGAGTAACTGGTCCAAGGTCACTTAGCTATAAGTGGCAGAATCCACATTTGAACATGTGCAATCTGTCTTCTAACTAATATCTGCGCTGCCTTCCAGAATTCACCACGACTTTTGCAGATGGTTATGGCAGCAGAGCACCCTGCCAGCCTCCAGGTAGTGCAGAGAAAGTTTCCCTGCTTCATGCAGGGGTTCAGTCCAGTGAGATTAGCTACATTTTCAAGGGCTCCATAGAACAGACAAATGAGGAAAAGTTACAGAGATGCAGCGTTCAATCCAGTAAAAGGGAGAAGCTAGCAACAAATTAGAGCTACAGAGCAAAACTGTACATAGAGCTGCTGAAAAAGAATGAGGAGCTTTCTAGATACCAATATGGAAACTCCAAGAGAGAAAAAACCAGGGGGCAGAGGGTGTGTATAGTTGCTGAGATTGTGTTGCAAAAATAAAATATTCATGTATGTTTATAAATGCATAGACTTTGCCGGTAATAGTGATTGCCTCTGTGAGGAAACTATTTGGAAGGGAGCAGGGGAGAGAGACAATTTTTACTGTAAACCGTTTTTTTATCTTTAAAATTTTGTGCCAGGTGCTTGTATTACCTGCTGAAAATGTGCTTTTAAGTTAGAGCTGAGAAACAGAATGGGCTGTGCCTCAAGATGGTGAGCAGACAGGGAAAAGCCAGACAGACAGTGAAGATGTCAGAGATGGTGTAAGGATCCTTTGGAGGGCAGATTGGGGCTTGGAGGCATTCTGAGGAATCTGCGATTTTATTATCCTAACATCCTTGCAAATGGCAATTTCACCATGTTCCCTGTGAGGATAATACTTTGAGGATGACAACTTATCCGTATCAGAGGGCTGTCAGAGGATCCTGTAAAGTGAGCACGGCCTTGGACACCCAAACATCTGAGGACAAACCTGACTTTGTTCTGTTTCTGGTAATCATTTATCCTTCCACAGGCCCAAGAACCTATATTCTATCATCAGTTCCTGCCACTGCCCCCCACAACCATGTTCCCTTCCAATATATTATAAACAAGCTTTTTTCTCCCTTAGCTGGGTTGGCCACACCATTCTCTCTCACTGGAATGTTCGGCCCCAGACTCTTGGCACGCCTGCATCCTTCTTATCCTTCCAAGGTCAGCTTCGATAAGACATTCCCAGGAAGATTTTCCTTGACCATTTTATCTAGGCAGATCTTCCATTGCTGTCTAACATGTTACCTCTTTAAAGAAACCTGTATGAGTTTGCTACAGCTGCTGTAACAAGGTACCACAGACTGAGTGGCTTAAACTGCAGAAATTTATTGTCTCACAGTTCTGGAGGCTGGAAGTCCAAAGGCAAGGTGTCAGCAGGGTTAGCTCCTCCTGAGGGCTGTGTGGGATGGATCTGGCCCATGCCTGTCTCCTTGTTTCTGGTGGTTTTCTGACCATCTTTGGCATTCTTTGGGTTGTAGAAGCTTCACCCTCATCTCCACCTTCACCTTTACATGATGTCTCCCTGTGTGTCTATGTATCCAAGTTTCCCCTTTTTATTAGGACACCTGCCATATTGGATTAGGGCTCACCCTAGTGACCCCAATTAATGATGTCTGCAATGACTCTCTTTCCAAACAAGGTCATGTTTTTAAGGTACTAGGGGGTTAGAATTTCAACATATGAATTTTGGGGGACACAATTCAATCCACAACAAAATGTATTCAGTTTGATTTGTTTACCTGTTAATTGTTTCATGTTCCCTGGCTGGGCTGTGAGCATCTCGTGGGCAGGGATTACATCTGTCTCCTTCCCTACTATAAACTGAGTGCTTACCACAGTGCCTGGCACATCGTACAAATTTGCCTTCATTTCTATTAGCTTATCTCTTACTGTTGTTGATTTGTAAGCTTTCTTAATTGACTCTAGATAATGCTTGGCTGGTTATAATGAATTTCAAATATTTTTCCAAGTCCATGACTTGCTTTTTAACCTTTATTTGAGATGTCTTTTCAAAACCCATTGACAGTTTTGTTATTTTATTTCTACAAAATATATATAAATTTCTATAAAATCTATATAGATTTTCTATCCATGCTCATTTTTGAGATGGCCAGTCATTTTTCTTTCTTACTGTGCTCGTCTGATTTTGACTTCAAGGTTATATTGGCTTGAATTGGAATAAATTGGAAGTGTTCTTTCCTCTTCTAGAAGAAGTTAACAGTGATATTATCTATTTCTTGAACATATAGTCAAACTCGTCTGAAAAACTGCCTTGGTACCTGTAGAAGGGATTAGGGATGGGGGAAAGAGAAAGATATTTTTAACTATTAATTCCATTTTCTTTGGTGCTTAAACTCTTTTATTGTGTATTAGGCTTTTTAATGATCATCAGCTTTTCTATTTTTTTTTCTTGAATCAGGTTTGATAAATTATATTTTTTAAGAAATTTATCAAGTAATCTAAAGCATTCACAATTATCGAGCTGAAGTTGTAAATAATATTCTGTATCTTTTTAAATCTTCTACAGTATCTTCTCTTTTCTTGATCAACTAGCCAGGAGTATATATGGTTTATTAAGTCTTTTCAAAGAACCAACTATTCTCTTTTTCTTATTTTTTAATTCTAGTTCATCAGTTTTTAAATTTGTATTATTTCCCTCCTATTGCACTAGGTCTTTTGCAAGCTTATTGATTACATCTTCTTTTTTATAATATGAGAATTTCAGGCATTAGTTTTTCTTCTTATAAGGTCTGCAATTGATATGTAACATTGTCATTATTTTTTTAATTCTATTTAAAAATTTCTATTATTCTTTCTTCTTTGAACCATTTATTAGAGTGAGTTTTTTATATTTCCAAATATGAGAATTTTGAAGTTCTCTCTTTGTTATTGCTTAACAATTATTCTAATTAAGTTGTTTAGTATCATACCAATTCTTTAACAGTTATTGAGATTTGTTTTATGTTTAGTGCATGGACAATTTTGTAAATATCTGTGTGTCCTTGAAAAGAATATCTATTGTCTAATTTGGGTGCTGGTTTTTCTGTGTGTCTATTTCATCCAGCTTGCTAAAGATCTTCTTCAAATCTTATGTTCCTATTAAATTTTCGTGTGCTTGAGCTTGCAATTAATCAGAAAGCAATCATGATCTCCCATCAAGACCGTGGTTTTGTAATTCTGTAAATTTGTTTATACATATTATTAGGCTATGCCCTTAGGTGCATGAAAATTTTAGATTTCCTGGTGAATTGTACCTTTTATCAATGTTGTGAGCCTCTTTATTTTTAACAATAATTTGCTTTAATGTCTATTTGAACTGATGTTGATCTTGCTGTACCAACTTTCTTTCGGTTATAATCTGTCTGGTAAATCTCTACATATCCTTCTACTTTCAACCACTTTGTGTCCTTAATTTTTAAAATAGATTCAAATGCGTTTGAATAATTCTAATCGAATACGCTAATCTCTGTCTTTACAGGCAAGTTTAACTTATGATTTTGTGATTTGATACACTTTGATTTTGCCATCTTAGAATTTAGCACTTTCTAGTTAAACATTTTCTGTTCTTAATTCTCTATTTTTTTTGTCTTCTACTGGTTTGGAAGTTATTCAATGTATTTTCTTCTCTTTATTGATTATCCTTAAACATTCACCATGCACACATCACAAGTTGGAATTAACCATATCTTTTCCTTCCCTACGGAAGTTAGAATTCTTTAACTCAGATCATCTGCCTGGCCTGCCTCTGTTTCTGTTGTACCAGTTGTTACCCAAAACTTAATTCTACCGTTATTTTTATTAACCCTAAATCAATATTTGTTTAGATTTTCCCCAAATGTTTTAAAAATTTTTGCTCAGTATTTTTCTTTATTCCAATTTTTTTCTACTGGTTTAATTTCTTTATTAAGTATTTTAGTGGGAGTCTCTTGTAAGGTAAATACTTTAGTCTTTGAAAACATCTTTGTTTTGTTTTCTCTCAAATGCTACTTTAGCTGAATATATATTTTGAGGTTAAAAGTTAATTTTCTCTAGCACCATTTGGTCTTCTATCTTTGCGATGAGAAGTCTGTCAGTTTGTTATTTCTTTGCAAATAGTATGTATCTTTTCTATGTTTTTCTGAGATTTTTGTCTATAAATCTGCAATTTTACTCTGTGTCCAAGACAAGTATGGCACAGACTTCAATCTCTGAATCTCATTCTAACTAGTCTATCAGAACAATAGTTTTGATTGGTTCGCTCTCATGTTCTCTCTCTCTTCTTTCTCTTTCTCTCAGTGTCTTCTCCATGTCTCTTTTTCCCCTCATAGTTTCTATCTCATTAACTCACCGTTCTGTTTTTTGGATGATCTCTTAATAAACATGTTCCAGTTCGCCACTTGCTTCTCCGTTCCCTGTGTCTAGTCTGCTGTTTAGCACATCAACTAATTTAAAAAATCATTGACTGCATTTGTAAAAAAATTATTCCAGAAGTTCTATTTGTTTCCTTTTATATCTGCTTGGTCATTTTTGATAGAGTCTTGTTCTTTTTTCATATTTTCAGCTCCTTCTTTTATGTTTTCATCATTCACATTTTATAGACTTGCCAGTTTTTGTCTGACGTTTTTGTTGTCTAATTCTGGTAACAAAGAAAAATGTTTTCTTTGAGAAATTTTATAGTTTTTACTTTAACATCAAGATATGGCGTGAGAGTTCATTTTTTTCAAGGTTCATTGTTTTCTCCTATGGAAAGCACCATTTGTTGAAAAGTCTCTTTTCCCTGTTTAATTACCTGGCTTCTTTGTCAAAAAACGATCATATATGTGTATGTCTGTTTCTGGTGTCTCTATTCTGTTCTATTGATCCATATGTTCCCATGTATGTCAATACAATGCTATCTTGATTAAAACAGTTTTATAGTAACTCTTGAAGTTAGACTATACAAGCTTTCCAACTTTGTTCTTCATTTCAAAAAATTTCTTTGGCTATGTTAGGTCTTTGCATTTCCATATAGATTTTAGAATCATCTTTTACATTTCTACAATAAAGCCCACTTGGATTTTCATTGGGATTGTGTGGCATTCATAGACAAATTTCAATAAAATTGACATCTTAACAATGTTGAGTCTTCCAATCCATGAATTTAGCGTGTCTTTCTATTTATTTAGGTTTTTAAAATTTTCTCTCAGCAGAGTTTTGTAGGTAACATATTTTGTTTGGTGGGGTTTTATGGTGCTTGTAAATGGTATTTTAAATTTAACTTTCAATCATTTTTTCTAGTTTATAAACATACAAATGACTTATATGTTTACCCTGTGATCTTCCTAAATTTACTAATTGTTTGAGTTACTTTTTTGAGGATTTTCCATGTACATGATGTTTTCTGTGAATAATTAATAATTCTTATCTTTTTCCTTTCTACGTAATATATTTTTTCTTCTCGCTGTTTTTAAAATTTTCTTTTTTTATCACTGGTTTTTAGCAATTTAATTTTGATGTGCTGTAGGGTGGTTTTCCTTATGTTTATCCTACATAGAGTTCATTGAGCTTATTGGATTTTTATTCTCGTGGTTTTTTATCAATTAAAAAAATTTTTCAGCCATTATTACTCCAAAATGTTTTTTTTTTTTTTTTTGCCCATTATCCCTCTGGGACTCTAAGTACACATGGTTAGTTGACTTATTATCATCCTGCAGGTCACTGAGTCTGTTTTTTCCTCTCCATTATTTTGTTTCTCTCTTTGCTTTAGTTTGGATGCCTTACTCTTTTGTCTTTAGGCTCATAATCTTTCCTTCTTGAACATAGTATTGGCTGTTAATCCCATCTAGTGAATTTTTTGTTTAAGTACAATGTATTTTTCAGCTATAAAATCTTGGTTCTTCTTGGTATCTTTCTCTCATTATGTTCAAATTTCCTTTTAATTGCTGAGAATACTCATAGCAGCTATTTTAAGGCTCTTGTCTGCTAATTCCAATATTGCTGTTGTTTTGGGATCTGTTTCTAATGACTGAATTTTCTCCTGGAAATGGGGCACATTTTCCCACTTCACTGTAAATCTAGTAATAGTTGATTGGTTGCTGGACTTGTGAATTTTATACATTGTTGAGTAGCTGGATCTTTTGTCTTCCTTTGAAACGTGTTGGACTTTGTTCCGGCAGTCAGGTAAGTTATTTGGAAGTCACATTGATCTTTCGAATCACATTTTTTTAGATTCTTTAGAGTTAATCTAAAGTAACTTTTACTCTGGTACTAATTTAGCCCACCTACTAAGGTGTGTAAAGTGTGGTTTCATGTGGTTGCTACTGAGTGCCCTCAGTGTCCGATGTTTACTCTCCACTCTAATATCTCCTAGCCCTGTGTGAGCTCTGTGAATTGATCAGCTTTTAGCTGCCAAGTTTTTTTCTGGCTGGGCTCACGTAGTTTCATCCTGTACATATGCACTTCAATATTTAGTGACAGAATCAAAGAGACTCCCCCTGCCATTTTCTGGAACTCTTCCTCTGTATGTTTTCCTCTGGCATGCTGGCCCACAGGTTCCTTTCACATTAGCCTGCCTGCACCCTTATTTCAGTCTTCTCTAATCACTGAGTCTACTGTGCTCTGCTTGAGTTCTCCCTCCCTGCACTGTGGTCTGGAAGGTATCAACAATCAGAAGTTAGGGCAATCAAAAGATTACCTCATTTCTTCCCCTTCTCTTAGGAATCACAGCCCTACATTGCCTTTGTTCATTGTTTGAAAAGAATTGTTTTATATATTTTGCTCACCTTTCTAATCGTTCATGGAGGGAGGCAAGTATAGTTCAATTACTCTATCATGGCCAAAATCAGAAGCTCCCTAGACCATTCGGGTATGTGCTACTTACAGCTTAATAATTACTAGAGCAAGCAGATGGTATAAAAATCAAACTCCAAACATAAGTGAAGACAGATTCATTACAAATTTTCAGGGGAAGTTTCTTTATATCTTTCTTTTGAGCTTAGGACATGGTGTATAAGCTGCTAGTGCCCCTTTGTTGATGGGCTGAATTTTTCCTCAGTTTGAATCTTTTGCTGAAGTTGTAGCCCTTTGAAGTTCATGGCTTCACATAGGCAACTTAATTCAAAATCCCTCAAATAATTGAGGCCCAAGATCTTGGCTCCTGCACACTAGTGTATATTAAAAAATCAGGTTCTTATGGAGACTATCAGCCCAATCTACAATCCCCAAAACTCACTTCAGCAACTTGGAATAATACCCATGATTTCTCCCTTTTTCTTTTCCTCTTTTATTCTTGACTCTTTGGGATTTTCTGTACTTTCTTAAGCGCTTACCTAGAGCTTAAAAGGATGTTTGTTATATTTTCACTTCTAGGTGACTTTCAGAGTACATAGTCAAATTGTCTTATAAGATTTTTAGTTTATTGAATCAGCCATATCAGAAATGAAAACAAACATTATGTTAAACAATTTTTTTCATGCAGCTGTACAGCTATTAACATTTTTTAATGGCTTTGTAATGCTCCAAAAATTGTTCTAATTTACCTACTATTTGATATGTAAGATGTTTGCATAATTTTTACTATTATAACCAGTTCTCTCAAGACTATGTTTAAAACAATGAATCTTTTTCTTCTTTTGAGTAGCTTCTCTTAGACACACTCTAAGAAGTAGAATTTGGGGGCTGAATTACACGAACATGTTTAGGATTCGCATCTAATTTCTACAAAACTTTCTTGCCGCTCTATCTCAGTAGTCTAATGAATAAACTGAAAGGGGATTCAGACTGAATAGCAGCTGGATATTGGCTTTCCAGTTTTCATTATTTTATGAATAATAATAGGGGTTAAGCTAATTCCTAGAAAAGACAGTGACTCTAAGTGACCTAGAGATATACCCAACACAAACAAAAGGCACTTTAGCGGACTTCCAAGCAGTGACATTGCAGAAAATACAGCAGCTGTTTATTTGCATTCCTGTTATACCAAGAAAGGGGCTTTTTCAGCAAACACCAGCAGTTCCCACTTTGTTGCAGGTGGTTCTAATGTAAAATAGTTCACAAAAATGTACCCCCTGGCACATTTTGTAATGAAAATGTTTATTTCAAACTGTTTGCATTTTTCCTTTGGTTTCTGTCAAGTACTTGGGCACGCTCACAAAGGTTCACCCTAACCTAAGAAGCTCAGGAGTAGGAAATCAGGAGGGACAACTGCTTCCCAGTGAGATGTGTGCCAGGAAAGGTCACACATCTTCTTTGAAAGTCTCTAACAAAGGGTTCTCACCTGCATGTGGGCAAGCACTAGCTTGGGTGTCAAGGATTTTCCTACTCCCATTCTGCCAATTGTTAGTTTTGGGCAAGCCACCTTCCCTCTCTGTGCCTACTTTCCTCTTTGGTAAAATAAGGTATTCATCTGTGATCCCCAAAATCTTTTCTAACATTTCCAGAGGCTAAATATAACATGTCAACTAGCTTTATGCACTTTCACAAAGGTTAACCAATCCTTCAGGACTTTTCTTCACTTTTTCATTTATGCTACTATTATATCCCTTATAAGCTGTGTGATTAGTATTCTTCTTATGTTTCTCTTTCCCACTTAGCTGTAGGATGTTTAAGGTAAAAAACTATCCTATGCGTCCCCCATGTTTCCAGGACCTAGCACATATCTAGCACATAAGAGCTTCTCAGCAAGTATTTCTGGAACGAATGTGAGATTTCTAATATAAAATTTATTTCACTAATGCCTTTTAAACTATTTCCTGCTAATGTTTATTTGTATGTCAGAAGTTCATAGCACACGTTTTTGTATTTTCTTTAATTTTCCATTTTTTATAATCTTCCCCAATGCACTCAAGCAATTCACTCCTTAATTTTTTCCAATCACTGTGTTTGTGTAGGCATTGTGACAACTGACACGATGCTTGAAAGTGAAGTACTCAATACATGTTTGTTGAATAAATATGTTTTTTGCATGTGACAAATTGCAATCACGATACTAGATCAAATAAGCCTAAGGTTTTTTGAGCTTTGAAAATCTGTGCTTTGCTTTCACAAATGTGCTTCCAGCTGCAGATTAATCTAAGCCTCCTTTTGTACTTGTATTGATTGGTTATCCACAGAGAAAACAGTGTTGATTTCATGTAATCCAAATTCGTTAGGAACTGAGCCAAATTTTTATATATGAAACTCTCTGGACTGGGTTTCTTTCTTAGCTCAGAGAAGCTCTATAGTCCCTTTGTCTAGTGCAGATTTCTATTGCATATTCTACAACTGATGTCAAGGGAAGATCCAGAGGAGAAATGAGGACAGCATATAGAATAGGATCTAGAGGGATGACTGATCTAGAGGGTTGGAAATTCTACCCAACTTGGCCTGGCCTTAAATCTCTGACTCTCATTCTAGTTAGTCTGACATACCAGAACAGCAGTTTTGGTTAATTTCATTCTCATTCTCTCTCTCTCTGTCTCTTTCTCCCTCTATGTCTGTCTGTCTCTCTCACACACACATGCACTATACACACTCACACAGTAGATAGAATAGTGTAGTAGTTAAAAACAACTTTGAAATTGGGAAGACTTAGTTTAAATCTCACCTCTATCATTTACTTTATTATTTGCTTTGTGTGACTGTAAACAAATTATATTTTTAGTTTCACTGGGCCCAAGGTTCTTCATCTGTTAAATGGAGATAACAACAGTAATTTTTTAGTCTGTTGTTGAGTGAAGTCAATGAGATGATTGAGGTAAACTTCTTCACACCATGGTTGGCATAGAGTGAGTTCACAATTAATGGAGGCTCTACCTAGCATATGGTCTCTCTCATACCTAGCACAGCTCTCTTCTCATAGCTTATCATGAATAAGATTACTGAACTTTCCTACTTTTCTTCTTCTGGTAGGACAAATCCTCCCTGCCTAAGCCTTAAATAAGCAAGAGACTTCTCTACATCAGGACTTTAGGAGACAGCCAAGAATACCATACTTCCCTTATGAGAAAATACAGATGAGAATCTTGAAGAAGATGAAGAAGAAAAGAAAAGAAGAGTCATGGGAAGGCCACATAAATTCAATAGAGTTCAGGCATTAAAAGCTCTCATTGACTCATGGGAGAGCTCAGTAGGCCCTCTCTTAAAGTCTGCCCATTTTTAGTTTATAAACAATTCTAGCAAGCATGGAGGCTTCCCATCTCTAAGTGGGGAGAGCCTTTCTGGACTAGGAGATTCAGTGATCAGGAGAAAAGGCAACTCATCATGGACAGTGTTGAAAGCCTAGTTACAAGGAAAGAGATGGAAGCAGCAGGAACATCCAGATTTATTTTTAAAGGAATAAAATTACTTAGAGCAGCACTTCCCAAATTTCTTTCTATAGGATGTCAATATATAATAAACAATGAGAGTTACTTGATCAATAGGTGTGGAAAACACTGGGCGAAACAAAGTTAAATAGATCATTCTTCTGCATGGCTTCATAAAGTCTCTAATGTATTCAAGCATGTTCTGAATCTCTAAGAAAGAAGCGTGTGTGGATATAGTATACTGGGCTTCCCAATCTAACTTGACCACAGAACCTCCTCTCTCCCTTTTCTTTTGGGTGAGGAAGAAAGTCCCTGAATTAACATATGTTAATTGCTAATCTTTCTCTTTTTTTTTTGCTTGAATAAGATTGTTGCTGAGCTAACATCTGTGCTGATCTTCCTCTATTTTGTATGTGGATCACTGCCACAGCATGGTTTGATGAGCGATATATAAGGATGTGCCTAGGATTTGAACCTGTGAACCCTGGGCTGCCAAAGTGGAATGCGCGAACTTAACCACTATGCCACTGGGCCGGCCCCCAGATCCCCTTTTTATGAAATATTCATGGCACTAGTCTTCCACAGAACCTACTCAGGGTTACTCTGATCTCAGGCCTTTATGCAAGGGGTCAAATAGTCCAACACTTGTCAAAAAGTGATCAGGGCATCACAGCAGTACAGTGATAATAGTCACAATGATGGCACAGAGTGATGTGAAAAGAGTAGATGATGTTTAATGTTATCTTTTAAAAGAAGTAAACATCTTCAAATGAGCTGTTTACTTTTAGGACTTCGACCTTAGAAACAGTCACAAAACTCTGCATACTTTTGTGAGATTTTTCGTGGATACATTATTTATAATATTAAAATATTTAATGACTAAATATCCATCAGTAAGAACTTGCTTTGATAAATGATAGTTCAGACAATACCATGGAATACTATATAAGTGTTCAAAAGAATGTGGTAACTCTACCTGTACTAGCAGGGAAATAAACAGTCAAGACATTGTTGAAAAAAAGGAGAAAGTTGTAGAGAGAATGCATAGCAAGCTATTTATTTAAAAAGTCACATACATATGCACACAAATACATAAACAAATAAGTGTCTGAGTGTGTATGCATATGGATGCATTTGGGGAGCAATAAGGAAGACTTTCTATTTTTCCTGTATGACTTCTCTTCTAGTTAGAATGTGGAATCTTGCAAGAGACCACTGCTCCCACTCTGACAATAAGACAAAGCTACATAAGCCACAAAATCATACTTCTAAAAATTCATTGGAGAGCTGAGGATACAAAGAAATCTAAATGAAACAAACAGAAAGGGATGAGCTATTCCTAGGGGAGAAGAATGTCACAACTAATTTCATCCCTGAAGTCAAGGCAGCAGGAGGAACAACCGTGCCATAGATGGGGCTAAGAAGAAACAAGCCTGATTTGTAGCAATCTTTTCATGGCCAGGTGTGGGTTGGCATCATAAATTAGAATCCTGAGCAAATCCAAACCAAAGCAAGAATGTGCTTACCTGTCAACTCTTTCACACAGCACCTTTATGAAGGGTGTGGCATTAGATGCCTAAATCTGTGGTAGGCCTGGAGATCTGATATAGATTTCCTCTAAGGCGCATGGACCCTCACCAAATGTAAGGCACTCATCTTTGTTTAAAGCATCAGTCTTCTGAAGCCTGGTGGCAGGGTAGTATGGTAGAGAGACTTCACAAGGTACAAAAAACTAAAAAGCCGATGGCTGAGTCATAAAGAAGAGAGAAATCTCTCCCAAAATGGAGAGCTGGCAGTGCCATTGTAGAGTATAGAGGGATTTCAAGACTCTCACTAATAATGAGATCTCAAGCCCTGATGAAGGCGAAGCTCTGATCCCGCCCTCGACTCTGTTGAAGTCAGTGGTTGACTGAATTTAACAAAAGCTGCGACAAATTCAAAATTCAGCTGAACTGCAGATGATTATAAGGTTAGATTAACTCAACTTCCCACATCAGCAGTCTGAAGAGGAAGGGACATCTTCTTTTCAAGGAGTTAATATTTATTTCATCCTATGGTTCTTTTTACACACAATGTCCAGCATAAAACCAAAAATTATGAGATGGGCAAAGGAGGAAAAGGTGATTCATAATTAAGAGAAAAGTTTGTCAACAGAAGCAGTCCAGATTTTGGAATTAGAGGACAAAGACTTTAAAACAACTGTGATAAATGTGTTAAAGATCTAGTAGAGGAAAGTGGACAATTTACAAAGAGGTAGAGAATTTTAACTGAGAAATGAAAACTTTAAAAAGAACCATATTTTTACATGGTGTGATTTTGTATCATTTACATTTGGCAACGAGAAGTGTTTTGAAATTTTAAAAAGTGATTTTAAAAACAAATTTCCAAATGCTTCTATGTGCGATGATGGTTAAAGTATAATTCAAGTGCTTTAGAGGGAAACCTCAACCCCATGGAAAAACTTTGATACAGATCTATGCACACTCTGAGGTTTACTGGCAATAATGGTTCTACCACACTTGGAGGCAGTCATACAATCAAGGTCTCCAGATGGAAATCTAGACATTAAAATGTGACCACATCAACAGTGCTTCTAAAAGCCTGCATGTGAGAGGTAAACTTTTCAATTCAAGCAGTATAATTCTAAGAAAAATGCTTATCCCTGGGGAGGAAGAGAAGCATTGTTTTCTCTGGGGAGAGACTTTTTCACTTCTGTCTTTTCAAGGCACAACGGTAGATTCTTATGCTGTTATGGGCATAATACTATTATGGATTAACGGGCATGCTGTCCAGGGTGGTCAAGTTCAGTCTTGGGCTAGATGTGGCAGAAACCAATAAATGTTGATTTTTAAAAGGATATATTTAATAAATCTATACAAAAGGATGTTGCCTTTTCAGGGCAACATTCTCTATAAGATGCAGTTGGTGGAGATAAATATGGATGAAACTGAAAAAAAGTAGAGCGATGTGTCAATAAGGTGAACTGTGCTTAAAATTTAATGAAATAAAACCTTAATCAGGGGCTTAAGTGATGATGATGCATCTTCTCAATTTACAACATGCTTCTGGATACTCATGCATAAGCTCTCATCAACCAGAGAAACTCTTTGGTCATGATCATTGTGGTATACATTTTAGAATTTCTTTAAATGCTTTCCAGCCCAAGCGTGCATTAGTTACAATGAAATCTTTCCTTGAGGATAAAGGATCTGTAAAACCTAAGCATCCTTAATTTCCTTAGTAAAGGTAATGGTCAGAACAAGCTTAGTCTGTACGTACTTTGGTGCATCCCTTAACCAGAAATTTGTTGCTGTCTCATTCAACACCCCTACTTCCAATTCCCTTGTAAGGTTTTGTTTTGTGTGTTCCCTAGAAACTGAAAGTCAAGTTTTCCTCAAAAAGAAGTGGCAGCTGAGATACAGATCACTGATGAGGTGAGAGGTCCCTCTGAACACATGCTCAGTGGGAGAATATCCAAAAGAGATGTTGAATTGCTGAGGGAGAGAGAACTCCTCAAGATTTATTTCATTCTGTGAGAGCCATGTTTCTTACACCCTGGATTAAGATGCAGCAAAAAAAAAAAAAAAAAAAAAACAATTTAAGATTGAGAGGGAGAGGAGTAAAATTATTGGGTTGAGTTGTCACTTCAAATTCCAAACATTGGCTCAGAAACAGACAGTACTTGCTGAAGAACAAGCTGAGATGTATAGCTTGTGGTGTTTTTTTTGTTGATGAAAGGAAAGTTAAGCTTTTGCTTATCAGTCACCTACAGGGGGAAGGGGAGTGGAAAATGACAAGCAGAAATGGCAAGAGGAGCATATGGGCATCTCTCTCTGCTGTCCAAGGTTTTATAGGACATGCTGTTCTCTGGGACCCCCTATCCGCACCGGGAGTAAGCTTATGTGCTACATTTGGATCTTGACCCACTGGCTTGAATTCAGTTTATTTCTCTCTTCAGGGGTTAAGAATGAAGACAGGCTTGGGGCATACACAGCATTGTGAAGATAAATATTACCACGCAATTTTCAACCAAAATGTCTTTTCCTCTTCCTGATTCCAAATCCCTGTCAAGCAGCTATTGCCTACATTATGTATGTTTGGATAATGTCTAAAAAGCAAGTTGGACATCAGCTTAGGGTGTTTGGCTTCCAGGTAGAGATTATTCTTCATGCATTGGAAATATATAAAAAGAATAGGTTTTCCATGGGGCTCCTGATTGCCTCCTGCAGTCAGATCTGATATTTTCAATTTTTGGTTTCCTAGATAGTTCAGTGTCAGTGGAAATAAACTAGTAAGAGCAATAGGGAGATGTGACAGAGAACCCGGTTTGTTTGTTTGTTTCATACAATTTGTAATCTTTTGTGTGGCTTATTCTGGAAGTTTGGTCCTGACTACTGATATCTTTGAGAGCAGAATGCAAACCATTTCAAAACAGTTGGGCAACTGGACCTTGGATGACCCTCAAAAACCTTGTAGGGGGCTGGCCCAGTGGCATAGTGGTTGAGTTCGTGTGCTCTACTTTGGCGGCCTGGGGTTCACCAGTTCAGATCCTGGGCACAGACCTACACACTGCTCATCAAGCCATGCTGTGGTGGCACCTCACATACAAAGTGGAGGAAGACTGGCACAGATGTTAGCTCAGGGACAGTCTTCCTCAAGCAAAAAGAGGAAGACTGGCAAAAGATGTTAGCTCAGGGCCAATTTTCCTCACTGAAAAAAAAATTAAATTAAAAAATAAAAAGACAAAAACAAAAAACCTTATAAATTCATGACTAATCAGTAAAGAGTTTAAGTTTCTTGGGAACAATGGAATATTTCTCCATTTCTCTAGCCTCCACAAATGCTTGTATATGGTAGATATGCTATACTTACATGCTGAGTGAATAAAGCATTTGTGGAACGGCTGCCACGTGCTCAATAATATGCTAGTTATTTGTAGAGGACAAAATGAGAGAGTCCTTGTGCCTCTACTCTCTGGTCTGGACTACTGTCACATATGCTCTACTTGTTCTTTACGTTGCTCCTCCAGAGTTATCTTTCTAAAGCCCTGATCTCACTGCATTATTCTTCACATCCTACATTTCCTTCATCGTTTATTAAGTAAAGTTCAAGTGAACACCCTCTGTGAACCCGTCATGAACTATCTTTGCTTCCTCAGCTCTTACCAATCCAACATACAAATATTTTTCCCTACCAGATTCTTAGCCAATTCAGAGCTCATATATTTGTTCACTCTGGTTCCGCTGACTCAATCATTCTTTCCCATGGACTCAACCCATCCGTATCTTTCAAGGCTGAGATTAAATGCCACTACCTCCAAGGATCCCTCCTTCGTACTCCATTTACGTCCACCATTTCCTCCTCCTTCTTGTATTACATAGTGGCCTGATTCCTTACAGCTTTTCCCTGAACTAGGAGGTTGTGCTAATAGAACTTCCTCCTGGAGTTATCAAATAGTCCCTTGTTCAAGCTGAAAATGTCTTCCTTTAATGTCTCATTTTTCTTTTTCTTAAGAGTTTTTCAGTATGAAAGCCCTTTAGAAAAAATCCATTTGGCTTCTAGGCATATGGATTCATTGTCTTATCACATATCCAGGCAATCAAAAGTCTTTCCATCTCATCAGTCAGTCCATCATGTTTTCTCACTGCTGATTACGTTTGTCTAATGTTGCAAGCTGTTTGACGGCTCTATGAAAGAGTTTTGTGGGGCTTTCTTTTTTCAACTAGAAAGGTCCTTCAAAGCAGGAATAAAAAAAAAATCAGCTACTATAAATGTAGTGAGGTGAGTCATTTATATATTGTTACTATCTCTTATCATACAATACTCAAAATTTAGCTGTTGGAATATTATTCACAAAATCACAAATGCGTTGAGGTCAAGGGATATATTTTATTCCTCTTTATATTCCCTTATTATCTAGTACCATGCCATGAACTCAGCAAAAGCTTGTTAAACATTTATTTGAATTAAATAATTTCTGAAAGGGAAATCCATTAGTGTTTCTCTTCCTAAAATGTTGTTACTATTTTATTCCATGAGAAAGACCCAACAGAGCTTCTAAAATATGATTAAGATTTCTCTACCAAGATATGTTTTTTCAGGGAAATCACAGCAAAAGTAACACATTTTTTATGCTGGCCATTAAAATATCATTTGGTGGTAGCTCTCCCCTCTCAAGTTAATAGTCCTTAGCAAAGAAGCCATCCTATAGAAAATACAGGCATTGCCCTCAGAGCAGAAACATAAATAGCTATAATTTGTTTTCTCCCATTTTTCAAATATAGTACCATCTGGTTTATCCCTTAGCCCTGGAGAACCATTTTTAGAATTATTTCCCCACGATCCAGTCTCCATCCTACTCTTGCCCTGGAGATATTCCCATGCTTATCATTAGCTCACCAGGTTACAATAACCATTACTGTTCACAAAAGTATTCATTACCACATAGAAGTTTGAGCAAAGTTATGGGAACCAAATTCTTCCACACCAGGATTCTACAATGTAGCCACAGATGGCAGACACCATTTGGGACTCAGCTATCTTTCACATACAAACTTTTGCCAGAATTACAAAATTATGCTGGTACTTAGAAGCCCATTCCAATTGCCTCCTCATCTGGCATGAATTTTGAGGCCCCAGGTTACTATGCCACACCTCATCAATTCATGATGCCTTTATCCTCTGCTTTATGGAGCATGAAGTTGGAGAATTGCATGAGACAGCTGGTGCTAGACTTCCATTCGGGGGGTTCTCACATTGTACAGTTTTACTCATGGGTTCAAATGAACCCATATCTTAGACTCTTGTTAAAATGGTCAAGGGAACATAAGAAAACAGGCCCACACATACCATCAAAATAAGATGTGGATGAAACTTCCAACAAATTGTAGTGTGGAAACAGCCTAGAGACAAACTTCGATAGGCAGGGCTGTTATCTGGTTGTCAGGCAGAGTTACCCATTTGCATTTTCAATGCCAAATAACTTCCAGTTCTGTTCTCTATTTGAGAACCTCAATATACTTGACCCAAATTTTCAAGTTTTAGGAATTTTAACTGAACAGCATTTTAATGATGCCAAGAAACCATGGAAAATATGCTCTTTAGTTGAAGGGACCATTCAAATATTTTCTTTGGCCTTCAGAATCTACCCATGCTTTGTATTAACAATGGCAAGTGGTGGCACATGCTTTGAAGAAAAATCACATAGGATAAGGAGCTACAGATTGAAATCGCCATGATCTATTAACTATGGGAGTCAGGGACTCTTTTGATGATGAGGTAAAATTCGAGCCCAGACCTAAATGAAGTCAAGGAGTAAATAGTGTAAGAATTTGCGGGAAGGACATTCAGATAGAGATAACCTGACTGCAAAGACCTTTAGATGATAACATGTTTGAGGGAGACCAAGAACGTCATGTTGTTGGAGTTGAGTGACTGGAGAGTCACAGGAAAAACTCCAGAGAAATAGCCAGGAAACAGGTCATGGAAGGCCTTGTAGGCCATAGCAAAGATATTTAATTTTATTCTGAGATGAGGGAGTCATTGGAAGTTTGAGATAGTAAAAGGTTAAGACAAAAAGGAATCAAGGATACTATGAATACAAAACTAAACACTACAACAGAAACGTGAACATCCTAAATAGCCAAAGGAAAAAAAGAAAAACAAAGAAGACACATGAAAAAGAGAAGGAAACATAGTAAATATGATGCCTACAGAAATTGCAACATAAGATGACATACTTGGCACGAAATATAACAGTCATATCAATAAACATTAATGAGCTTAACTCATCTATTAAAGTAATTCTAAAACCTATCCATTAATGAAAACCCAAACTCTATGCTGTATATAAGAGACATATCTAAAATGCTATAATTCAAAAAGGCTAAAAATAAAGGAATGCACAGATTTACCAGCCAAACAGAGGCAAAAAGAAAGCAGGAATTGAAATCCAAATATCAGACAAAATAGAATTCAAGCCAAATACATAAAGTGAGGCCAGGGCATTTTATAATGCTAAAACCATATTTCACAATGAAAAGAAAATATAACAAAACCCAGTAGCATTCGTATACAAAAGCAATAGCCAGTTAAAAGACATAATGAACGAGAAAATCTTATATCTTATTTATAATAGCAACAAAAAAGATAAAATATTTAGGAATAAACATAACAATAAATGATAAAAATCTATATGAAGAAAACTATATCCTGAAAGACACAAAAGTATATTGGAGCAAGTGGAAAGATAACACTTTTTCTTATTTAAGATGCTTCAGCATAATCAAGATCTCACTTTTTACTATGCTAACATAAATTTAATGTAACCCAATGAAAATATCGACAAGTTTTATTATCAAGTTAGATATACTGAGATTAAAGTTCATATAAAAAAATAAATACATATGTATACCAAATCATCGTGTTGCATTCTTTAAATATCTTATCATTTTATTTATCAATTATACCTCAATAAAGCTAAAAAGAAAAGAAAAAATAAATACACAAAGACAGGAAGGAAGAGTAAATAGGAAAAGCTATGGGTGAGGGGAGGAGTCTAATCCTCTGAATATCGATTCTATGAAGCCTCTGTAATTAAAATGGTGCAGTACTGGCTTATGATGAGACAAAGGCCAATGGAATAGAAGCCCATAGAAATCTAGTATATTATAAAGGTGGTATCTCAAATCACTGGGGAAAAGATAATCTTTTTAATAAATGATGTTGGGACAACTGGATAACTGTTTTAAAAAAAAAAAAATCCATTCCTCACGTCATATAGAAGAAGAAACTCAAAATGAGTAAGAATCATAAATGTAAAAAATAAAATTTTACTAGTACTAGAAGAAAATATGGGTGAGTTCCTCCATAATTTGGATTTAGGGAAATGTTTATAACATTGACTAAAAAATCCAGGTGTGAAAAACAAGAGAATGATAAATTGACTATATATGACAAGGAACACCATAAGTTATGTAAAAATACAAAGGACAAAGAGAAAGTATTTGCAGTGTATATCACAGAAAAACGGCCAACATCTCTAATATACGAAAAACCTTTAACACTTGAAGAAAAAATAAATACTAATAATCTCACAGAAAAATGACACGAAGTGGCAATTTACAAAAAGATATAAACATGAGCCTTGAACATATGTATAGATATTCAGCTTCACTCACATTATGATAAATGCAAGTTAAAACTCACTGAAATTCTATTTCACTCATCAGATTGACAAAACTCCAAAAGCCTGACAATGCTCCTATCGCTGAGGAAAAGCAGACAGTTTCATACGTTGCTGGTAGGAATGCAAAGTCCTTATTGAGAGGAATTCAGCACAAGCTGATAAACCACATATGCATCTATCCTTCAACCCAGCAACCTCACTTCTAGGAGTTTATCCGGAAGATACACCCTCAACAGCACAAAAATACATATACACAAAGCTACTAACTGCAGTATTATTTTTAGGAAACTACCTAAATGTCTAAGCATAGGAGATTGATTGAAAAATCCATGGTGTATATATTCAATGGAGTATTACACAGCTGCAAACAAAGAATGAGGAAGATCTCTATGAACTGATGTGGAGTGATCTCTGGGAGATATTGTTAAATAAAAAAGGCAAATTGCAAAAGAGCTTACATGCTACCTTGTGTAAAAGGAAAAAGAGGAAATAAGAACATATGTACATTTACTTATCTTAAAAAAAAAATCACACAGCAAGAACCGGTCAGGAAACAGTAATGTTGGTGACCTACATGGGGTAGGTGGAATGAGGTGGAAGGAATACAGGAGGCAGTGACACTTTTACAGAAAGATGATTACATGTTTCTGCATAGTTTTGATTTTTAGAAGTATGTTAATGTTCTACATATTCAAAACCATAATTAAATTAAGACGGGAAGGAGGAAAACTTAAGACTGAAAGCAAATTGAAAACAAATGAACCCAAATGTATTCCAAATAAATAATATAATCATGCTAAAGGGGAGAGGGAAAAAGAACCAGTTCAATTAATTTGTGAACAGAGTATTTGATCAATATACTCTTAGCCTTGCATAGGATTTCAAGTGCATATGGAACATTTTACCAAAATAGACCTCATTCTGGCCATAAAGCAAATCTTAACAAATTTCAAAGGATTGAAATCATAGAGAATATGTTCTCAGACTACAATGGCTATAAGCTAGAAGTAATTAATAGAAAGATAACCAGAAAACATTTCCCCAAATCTGAAAACTAACCAATACACTACTACATAACCCATGGACCAAAGAAGAAATCATAATAGAAGTTTAGAAAATATTTTGAACTGAATGATAATGAATATAGCATATCAAAATTTGTGGGATATAGCTAAACCCACACTTAGAGGGAAATTATAACCTTGAGTGCATATACTAGAAAAGAAGAAAGGCTAAAAATCAATTGTCTAAGTATCTTTCTCAAGGAGGTAAGGGGGGAGAAAAAGGAAGTGAAACACAAAAAATGTAAATAGAAGAAAGTTAGTGAAATTTTTAAAAAAGTACAGTAGACAGAAGTAAAAGATCCAAAAGGTGGTACTTTAGGAAAAACTAACAAAACTGATAAACTCTTGGGAAGGCTAATCATGAAAAAAAAAGAGAGAAGAAACAAACAACCAATAATATGAAGGGAGTTAAAGGAATATCATTGAGAATTCAACTGAGAAAAAAATCATTGGACAATATTCTGAACAACTTTAATCAATTAAAAAATTTAGATGATATGGATACATTCCTATAAAAATAAACCTATCAATTGACATAAGAAGAAACAGAAAATCTGAATAGCTTTGTATCTATTAAAGCAATTGAATTCATTATTTAAAACATTCCCACAAGAAAATTCAGGGACTATTTGGCTTCATTGGTGATTTCTTCTAAAATCTATAGAAAAAATAACACTGATCTTACGCAAATTGTTCTGAAAGATAGGAAACAATTTCCAATTTATTTTATGAGGACAGCAGAGGCTTGATACAAAACAAGATGAACACCTTGCACGAAATGAAAGAAAGAAATAAACAAACAAAAGAATATTATTTGAGTTCTGATTCAAGATGGCAACATAGAGGCTTCAGAACTCACCTCCTTCCATTGACACACTGAATGTACAGCTACACATGGACCAATTCACTCCGAAAGAAACCCGGATGCTAGCTGAGTGACTCCTACAAATCAGGCAAAAGAAGAAATACTCATATCACCCACATCAAAATGGATAGGAAAGACTGAGACACACTCTCATCATAAATGCCACCCCCAGCACAGCACTATGCAATTCAGAGATAACTCCCAACTGAGAAGCGAAGAGTTTGGACACCACATTTAGTGCCCCAAAAACACCTAGCTCTGAAAGCCAACAGAGCTTGTCCACAAAATCCACAAAACTATAGCAAACAAACAGTTCTTAAGGGGCTGGCAAGGACTTTCTGTGGCTATCCCCAACAGCTCAGTACAGAGGGAGAGCAGGAAAAAAGGCCTATCTTCCAGTCTTTTCCTGAAAGAGGCCTATTTGCATACTTTAAAGCTGCTGCCTGAGGGTCAGACTTCTAATTTAACATGCATCTAGTTGCTGACTAAGATCCTTCCTGGAGACAGAGGAAGCCAGCTTCACCTTCTCACTCAAGTCTACTCCAAATAGTCAATATCTCCCTGGAAGGAGCTTATACAGACATCTGATGCCCCAGGTGTTGTAGCTGTCACTCAAGGGATAGACTGCTAGATTGCCCGGTTCTGATAGCCAATGAGTCCAACAGGACTGTAGCAAACAAAGAAAAAATGGCTACTTAGCTATCCTCCCAAAGCTCAGCACACAGAGAGAAGACAAAACACCCATCTTCCAGACCTTTTCCTGAAAAAGCCCTATTTGCATATAATCATACGCCACGTAACATTGTTTTAGTCAATAATGAACTGAATATATGACAGTGGTCCCATAGATTAGTAGCATATAGCTTAGGTATGTAGTAGGCTATAACCTCTGTTTGTGTAAGTACACTCTATGATGTTTGCACAATGGCAAAATCACCTAACAATGCATTTCTCAGAATGTGTCCCTGTCTGTTAAGTGACACACGACTGTACTTTAGAAGCTGCTGCCTGAGGGTCAGGCTTATAATTTAGCACTCATCTATAGCTGACTGTGATCCTCTCCAGATAACAGGGAAGTCTGAGGACACTTCCACTGATTTTTCTCTTGCCTGATCCAAATTGCTAGTATCACCCTGGAAGAAGTATGTACGCATATCTGGTGCCCCAGCTTTTGTAGTGCTGTCCAAGGGACGGGCACTGGATTGTCTGGCTCTGATAGCCAAAGGGGTTTGCATTCCTGATTCCTACAGGGCTGTAGCAGTATGGTACACTCCTACAGGATTGTAACTGTATTTGCTACAGTTATTAACTGTAGCAGTTATTAATGGGTGTAGGAGCAACCCCAATAGCTATACAATGGGACCCAGTGAAGAGGGAACAGGCAAAAAACCCCCTTATATCCCTATTTATCCCTTGACGTGCTCTAACTACATATTTTCCCAGCTGCTGCCTGATGGTCTAGCTTCCAAACAGCCTGCATCTAGGTGCTGACTGTGATCTTCCCCCTTTTTTTTCCTTAAAGATGGGCCCTGAGCTACCATCTGTTCTCAATCTTCCACCTTTTTTTTCTCTTCTCCCCAAAGCCCCCCAGTACATAGTTGTATATTCCAGTTGTAGGTCCTTTCAGTTGAGCTATGTGGGATGCTGCCTCAGCATTGCTTAATGAGCAGTGCTAGGTCCATGTCCAGGATCCAAACTGGTAAAACCCTGGGTTGCTGAAGTGGAGCACATGAACCCAACCATTCAGCCATGGGGTCAACCCCCTGATCCTCCCTTTGGGGACATGTATGGGTCTTGGCACAACCTCGACTACTGGAAGCCATTAAGAACAAAGAAGGTGGCTTGGACAATCACAGAGGTTTGAGAGACAACCAGAAACACCAACCAGGCTGATTGATGATTCATCTCTTACACGAGACCACTCTGTCAAGACTAGGAGAAGTGGCTGTTTTACTTAACATGCAGAAATAAACATAAAGTCAAGGAAAATGAAGAAACAAAGGAATATGTTCCAAACAAAAGAACAAGATAAAACTCCACAAACAGATCTTAATAAAATGGAGATAAATGATTTGTCTGATAATGAGTTTAAACACTGAGCATAAAGGTTCTCATTGAGGTCAGAAAATAATGAACAAAAGGAGAATTTCAACAAAGAGATAAAAAATATAAGAAAGTACTAAACAGAAATCACAGAGCTGAAGAATACAATAACTGAAATGAAAAATACAATAGAGGGGTTCAACAGCAGACTAGATCAAGTGAAAGAGAGGATCAGTGAACCTGAAGACAGAGCAATTTAATTCATCCCATCAGAGCAGCAAAAAGAAAAAAATGAAAAAGAGTGAAGACAGTATAAGGGACTTACGGTAAACCATTAAACAGAACAATATACACATTGTAGGGTCCCAGAAGGAGAAGAGAGAGAAAGGGGCAGAAAGCTTATTAAAAGAAATAATGGCTGAAAACTTTACTAAACTGAGGAAAGAAACAACCAAATCCAGGAAGCCCAGAGCATTCCAAATAAGATGAATCTAAAGAGACCCACAATGAAGCACATTATGATTAAATTATCGAAAGTTAAAGACAAGGAAAGAATCTTAAAATCAACAAGAAAAAAAAATACTTGCTACATAGAAGGGAACCCCCATAAGACAATCAGGAGACTTTTTCATCACAAACTTTGAAGGCCAGAAGGGCATGGCATGATATATTCAAACTGCTGAAAGAAAAAACTCCCAACTAGGAATATTATGTCTGACAAAGTTGTCCATTAGAATGGAAGGAGAGATAAGAAGTTTTCCAAACAAGCAAAAGCTGAAGGAGTTCATCATCACTAGACTGACCTTACAAAAACTGTTAAAGAGAATTGCAAAAGAGTGCTAACTACTTACAGGAAAATATATGAAACTATAAATCTCACTTGTAAAGGTAAATATAGTTAAATTCAGAATACTCCGAAGTTGTAATGGTGGTGGGTAAATGACTTATAACTCTAGTATGAAGGTTAAAAGACAAAAGTATTAAAAATAACTGTAACTACAATAATTTGTTAATAGATACACAAGGTAAAAGATATAAATTGTGACATCAAAAACATTAAATGTGTGTGGAAAGAGTAAAATTGGAGAGTTTTAGTATACACTTGAAGTTAAGTTGTTATCAGCTTAAAGTAGAATGTTACAAGTATGGTATTCCATATCTATCAATAGTTACTTTAAATGTAAATGAACTAAATTCTCCAATCGAAAGAAGAAAGTGGGTGAATGGATGATAAAAACAAGACCCATTTATATGCTGCTAACAAGAGACTCACTTCAGTTTTAAGAGTACACCCAGACTGAAAGTGAAAGGATGGAAAAAGATACTGAATGGAAATAGAAACAAAAAAAAATTCAAGAGATCTATATTTATATCAGACAAAATGGACTTTCAGCCATAGACTATAGGAGACAAAGATGATCATTATATAATAATAAAGTGGTCAATCTGACAACAGGATATAACACTTGTAAATATTTATGCACCCAGCATAGGAACACCAAAATATAGAAAGCAAATATTAACAGACCTGAAGGCAGAAACAGACAGTAATACAATAATAGTAGAGGACTGCAATACTCCACTTTCAACAATGGATAGGTCATCCAGGCAGAAAATCAATAAGAAAACATTGTCCTTAAACCACACCTAGATAAGATGGACTTAGCAGACATTTACAGAATATTCCACCCAACACAGTAGAATACAGATTCTTCTCAAGTGAGCATGAAACATTCTCCAGGATACATCATATATTAGGCCACTAAAGTCTTAATAAATTTAAGAAGACTGAAGTCATAGCAAGCATCTTTTCTGATCACAATCGTATGAAACTAGAAATCAATTAGGAGAAGAAAACTGGAAAAAACACAAATATGTGGAGATTAAACAACATGCTACTGAACCACCAATGGGTCAAAGAAAAAAATCATAAGAGAAATCAAAAATATTTTGAGAAAGTTGAAAATGGAAATAAAATACACCAAAATTTATGGAGTGCAGCAAAAGTAGGTCTAAGTTCATAGTGATAAAAAATTATGTTAAGATAAAAGGAAAGATCTCAAGCAACCTAACTTTACACCTCAAGGAACTAGAAAAAGAAGAACTAAACTCAAAGTTAGCAGAAGGAAGGAAACAACAAAAACCATAGTGGAAATAAATGAAACAGAATAAAAAGACAACAGAAAAGATGAAAATAGGAACTGTTTTTTGAAAACATAAATAAAATAGATAGACCTTTATCTGTTTTTACCAAGAAAAAAAGAGAGAGGACTCAAAATTAGAAATGAAGAGGAGATATTACAGCCAATGCTACACAAATACAAATAATTATAAGAGACTACTATGAACAATTATACTCCCACATTTTGCACAACCTAGAAGAGTTGGATAAATTCACAGAAACATATAGCCTACCAAGACTCAGTCACGAAGAAATAAAAAATCTGAACAGATGTATTACTAGTAAGGAGATTGAATCAGTAATAAAAAACCTACCAACAAACAAAAGTCCAGTACCAGATGGCTTCCAAACACTTAAAGAAGAATTAATACCAATCCTTCCTTAATTCTTCAAAAAAATAGAGGAGGGAACACTTTAAAACTCATTTTACAAGGCCAGCATTATCCCGATCCCCAAACTAGACAAGAACACTACAAGAAAGGAAAATTACAGGCCAATATCCCTGATGAACATAAACACAAAAATTCTCAACAAAATATTAGCAAATTGAATTAATCAATACATTAAAAGGATCATATGCCATGATTAACTGGGATTTATTCCAGGGATGCAAGGATGGTTCAACATCCACAAATCTATCAATGGGATACACTACATTAGCAAAATGAAGGATAAAAATCATATGATCATTTCAATAGATGCAGAAAAAGCATTTGACAAAATTTAACATCCATTCATGACAAACGCTCTCAACAAACTGGGTAAGAGGAAACATACCTCAACAAAATAAAAGCCTTACATGACAAGCCCACAGCTAACATCATACTAACGGTGAAAAGTTGAATACTCTAAAAGCTTTTAGCTTTTTCTCTAAGATCAGGAGCAAGACAAGGATGCCCACTATTGCCAACTATATTCAATGTAGTATTGGAAGTCCTAGCCAGAGCATTAGGAAAGAAAAAGAAATAAAAGTCATCCAAATCAGAGAGAAATAAGTAAAATTGTCTCTATTTGTAGATGACATGATTTTATATATAGAAAATCCTAAAGACTCCACTAAAAACCTGTCAGAATTAACAAACTCAGTAAAGTTGCAGGATACAAAATAAATTTACAAAAATCAGTTGTAATTCTATCCACTAACAATGCACTATCAGAAAGAGAAATTAAGAAGACCACCCCATATATAATGGCATTAAATAATAGATCACTTGGAGTAAATTTAACCACAGAGGTGAAAGATCTGTACACTGAAAACTATAAGATATTGATTAAAAAATTGAATATGATACAAATAAATGAAAAGATATCCCGTGTTCATGGATTGGAAGAACTGCTTGATTAATTGTTTGATTGTTGAAATGTCCATACTTCCCAAAGCGATCTACATGTTCAGTACAATACCTATCAAAATTCCAGTGGCATTTTTCACAGAAATAGAAAAAATAATTCTAAAATTTTTACGGAACCACAATAGACCCCAAATGGCCAAAGCAATCTTGAGCAAGAATAACAGTTGGGGGCATTACACTTCCAGATTTCAAACCATGTTATAAAGCTATAGTAATAAAATCAGTATAGTATTAGCATAAAAAAAGGCACATAGATCAATGGAACAGAACAATGCCCAGAAATAAACCTATGCATATATGGTCAATTAGTTTGTGATAAAAGAGCCAAGAATATACAATGGGGAAAGGATAGTCTCTTCCATAAATGGTGTTGGGAAAACTGGACAGCCACATGCAAAAGAATGAAACTGGCCTCCTATCTTACACCGTATACAAAAATCAACTCTAAATGGATTAAAGACTTGAATGTGAATCCTGAAACCATAAAACTCCTAGCAGATAATGTAGGTGGTAACATTAACATCAGTCTTGGCAATGATTTTTTGCATTTGATACTAAAAGCAAAGGCAATAAAAGCAAAAATAAACAAGTAGGACCACATCAAACTAAAAAGCTTTGTCTAGCAAAGAAAAGCAACAAAATGAAAGGCAACCTCTAGAATAGGAGAAAATATTTGCAAATCATATATCCAATTAGGGGTTAATATCCAAAATATATAAAGAACTTATACAACTAAATACCAAAAAATAAAACAAAATTGGGCAGGGGATCTGAATAAACATTTGTCCTTAGAAGCCAACAGGTACATGAAAAAGTGCTCAACATTACTATTCATCAGGGACGTGCAAATTAAAATCACAATGAGATATCAACTCACACCTGTCAGAACAGCTAGTACCAAAATGACAAGAAATAACAAATGTTTTGAGGACGTGGAGAAAGGAGAACCTTTGTACACTATTGGTGGGAAGGTAAATTGGTGTAGTCATTATGAAAAATAGTATGGATCTTCCTCAAAAAATTAAAAATAGACTACCATATGATCCAGCAATCTCACTTCTAAGTATACATTCAAAGGAAATGAAACCAGGATATCAGAGATATCTGGTTCCTGGCAGCATTATTCACAATAGCCAAGATATAGAAACAACCTAATTGTCCATCAACAGATGAATGGATAAAGAAGATGTGGCATATATATGCAATGGACTATTTAGCCATGAGAAAAAAGGAAACCCTGCCATTTGTGACAACATAAGTAGACCTTGAGTGCATTACGCTAAATGAAATAAGCCAGAGAAATATCAATGCTGCATGGTATCACTTATATGTGGAATCTAACACAAAAAATCAAACTCATAGAAACTGAGAGTAGAAAAGTGATTGCCAGGAACTTGAGGGGCACTGTAGGGGAATAGGGAGAGGTTGGTAAAAGAGTACAAACATTCAGCTGTTAGATGAATATGTCATATGTCTAATGAGAATCTAATGTATAACACAGTGACTGTAATTGATAACACTGTATTGTATAATTGAAAACACTAAAAGAGTAGAACTTAAATGTCGCGACTAGAAAAAAGATGAGGTGATTGGTGTGTTAATTAACTAGGTGGGAGGAATCCTTTTACAATGTATGTATATATTGAATCTTCATGATGTATGCTTAAAACATCTTACAATTTTATTTGTCAATTATACCTCAATAAAGCTGAAGAAAAGGAATATTATTGCCCAATCTTTTATAAATGTAGAAGTAGTAATTCTAAACAAAATATTTCCCGCCCCAAATTCAGAGATTCATAAAAAGGATAATACATCTTGACTAGGTGGCACAGGAATGCGAGAGTGGTTTTAAGTTAGAAAAGGAAGGAAGATATTTCAACATATTAATGGGAGGTGGGGGGAGGAGAAAAGTCATATGATCATAGAAGCAGCTGTGAGGGTATGTGGGATCCGAATACTGGAAGGTAAGTTGGGGAAACGTTTAGTTTGGATTTAGTGGGATATTTGTATATGGTTTGTGGTCACCCCCCAGGTACAGGTAATTAATTGCTAGCTCTTACTACCTGCTGTGCTGATGGAGACACAAATCAAAGGGAAGAACTAGCAAAATACACAATAAACCACTACAACCAGGACGTGGATGACGAATGAATTTCACCAATTCAAAGTATATTTAAGATTACATGCTGTACTATTTGTGACGTCCTAAAAATTTGCAGTTCAGTTTTGGAAAAAAATCTATAGCAATTTCTTTAAATTTGACAAATTCTTAAACATAAAGAAACTTCCCTAAATGATCTATATTTTGAAAACAAGTTTTGATCAAATGTACTATAAGAAAGACTGGATTGTCTTTCTATTTTCTCCAGAGAAAGTGATAATACAAAATGTTGCCATATGAAGAGGTAATCTAGGAATATGCAACCAAAAAGTGGAAAGATGGAAAATTGTAGGGGGTATGATGGGCAATGAATTCATGACTTTTCTCAATTTTTCTTGATTTTGTGATATTTGGGTTATTTTTCAGCTTTGAAAGTTTATAATTTGCTGTAATTTATTTTCTCCTATTCAATAATTAATCATTCTTAAACTTAAATTTGTATTTATAATTTACTATCTTTTTTTAGGTAAGACCCTCAAAATTGAATTAAGCTTTAGGCGGCACAAAATCTGGATTTCCCTGCACCTACAAGAATTGGCTGTATTAAAATGACTAAAAATATTAAACATTAGTAGGATATGAAACAACGGATACTCTTGTACAACCCTGGTGGGAATGTAAATTGGAATGACCATTTTAGAAAACTATTTAGCAGTTTCGACTGAAGTTGAAATGTCCATATCCTATGACTCAGTATTTCCACTCCTAAATGTATACCTAACTGAAATATACATGTATGTTTGCTGAAAGATGTATTTAGAACTGTTCATAGGAACAATATTCATAATAGTTCCAAATTGGAAACAGACCAAATTTCCAACTGTAGAATACATAAATAAACTATGGTGTACTCATACAATAGAAAACTAAACAGAAATGCAAATGAACAAAGACTGTTGCACATAACAATACAAATGAACTTTCTGACCAGATTTTCCCAAACTTTCTCAGGTCACTTAGTGTCTCAGGAATGTTTTCATAATGCTACTCCACCAAAAGAAGTATCTAATAGTTCGAATTATTAAGTAGTTAGGTCTCAATAACTTAATAAAGATTTCTGTCCTAGCAATTCAGCACCTATGTTAAAAAAAGTACACATCAATTGAAAGAAAAAACTAATATTTTAATTTCATCCTTAAATAACCAAAGTAACTGTTATTAGTGGGATGTGTATGCCCGCTGGGCTCTGCACAGCATCTCAAATCTTGGAATCAGATTAGAACCTGCCATTTATTGTTCCAAATTTTTGCATGTACTTGCTTTTAATCACAGCCCCTTGAATGTTTGCAAAGATACGACACCACAGAAAGGAATGTAGTGCAGTCTAATGTTGAAATTGTAAACTACCACGAGATACTACTTTGTTCAGTGTCTGATAGATACTGAATATCACTACGTTTCTCTAAAATTTAAAAATATCCTGCAGTGCTCTGGGATACTTTGGCACACAGTTTGGGAAGCATGATTACAGACATCACACTGAACAGAAAAGCCAGACACAAGGGATTATATCAGTGTGATTCCATTCACATAACATTTCAAGAACAGGCAAATTTAATCCTTGGTATTAGAAATCAGGATCATAGTTACATTTGGAGAGGGAGAGGACCACAGTTAGGAAGGGCCACGTCAGGACCTTCCGGAAAGCGGGTGACATTCAATTTCCTGATCAAGCAGTGACTTTTTGATCGAGTGACTACATGAGCGTGTTCACTCTGTTATAATTCATCAAAGCTGTATACTCCAGATTAGTCTACTTTGTGTGTGAGTTAGACACGAATAAAAAAGTTTTTTTTTAATAAAGAAAAACTATTCGAAACACCAAAATATAAGAAATTACACCTTAGGGGTCAAGCCGCCTCTGATACTCCAGCCAAATTAAATGCTTCTTCTTGTGTCTTTCTTCAGAGCATTATCTGCTATTCTACAATTTCATGCTTATGTGCTGCATCTCTGGCTAGACCGTGAGTTTCTGGAGGAGAGGGGCAAGGCCTCATTTACCTCTAATTCCCCAGTGCTTCAAACATGACAACGTGGAATGTGCTTAGCTATGATTTACATAAAAAAACAATTTTTTAAAATAAACGTACTAACAGACTCTGGTACACACTGCCTTCTTTTCTCTACCTTATCCAAATGTTCTGAGTACTGTTGTTTATATCACACATCTGTGGCCTTCCTTTTTAAAATTCTCCAGTTTTTAATGATATTCATTTCTAACCTCCAAACAATACATTTTTAAAGGGAAACGAACACACACCCACACGCTCCCTTTTCTTTAAGAATTTATTTATATATATCATGGAGATCCATTTCTACTCAAAGTATAGTCCATGAAGCAGCACCAGTCCATGAACTGTTTATTACTGGTTTACAAGAAGTTAAATACAGAAATTGAGAATGTGCGTTTAGAACTGGGTATGCTGATTTTACCCTGCTACGATATGCAAGCAGGTGATCAGTAAACTCGCCTTGTGTATGACATGAACTATGTACTAGTCATTCACAGTAGAAGTTATTGGTTGAAGATGGATTGGCCAAAAACCTGGTCCTTTTCCCAATGCAGTTTTTAAAGCTCTGCCATTGACTATTAGAGCTGAAAAAGACCAATCCCATTTGTTTTACAAATGGGGAAACAGAGACCTAGAGATCACCTCGTTCCTGATTGCCAAGCTAGTGGTCTTTACGCTATAGTGTCACTTGCATTCCTTACATTAATGAGGAGGTTCAAAGATAAAAATCAATATTATTATTGTTACTATTTTAGCAGTAGCAACTGTAGCTACTATTAATCCATATTCAATGCTTATTAGGTAGGATCACACAAAATTGCTTTTTTTATGAGTAGAAAAAAGGTCAAGTATCTAATTTCACATGATTCAACTCATAGGAAATGCTGAGAACAATGTCAAGTGTTTTTAAGCCTTAAAGAAGAGGCATCTAGAGCCAGACTACATGTTTGGCAAGTTAGTTCTCTCTGGGGTCTGTTCCCACATCCACCACCTGGACCTAAGAATAATACCTACCTCAGAGATTGATTGAGGCTAAATGATCCTAGCCCCTGGAGTGACACCGGGCAAGTAGTAAGTGGTCAGTGACTATTAGCTGTTCTGGTTATTTCCAATGTCATCTCCTTGGTTAATTTTCGCAACAATCTTGTGAAGTGGGAACATTTTATCTTCAGTTTATAGGTGAGACTGGAGCTTAAAGAGATAGTAAAATAGTAACTTGAACCTTTGTGTAACTTCAAGCACATTCCCTGTGCCTTACATAATAATTTTCAATTAAGTGACAGCTGAATTGAGTCAAATAGCCCCACTGGGGTATTTCATCAGAATCGTCAATATTTTAGAGGATCTAGCTTCTGGGACTCTTTAATAGTCAGTTATGTAAAAGATAGTGCAAGCTATTTTATATTCTGATTGAGAAATTCACTTCACCATTTTTCTGGATTTTAAGTTTCCTGATTGACAAGAATGCTACAAGCAGTAAGTTGATGGTTACCACTTCTGATTTCATAACAGGGCAATCCTGTAGTAACCCTTTATGTCTTGCTTTCACCTTCCAAAGGGCCCCTACACTCCTGCAGCACTGTCCCCTGGGATGCCGAGAAGGGAAAACTCAAGCAGGTCCTGCTAACTGGAACCTGCACTGTTAAACTTGGTCGGTGTTTTGTACAAGACCAAAGAAACACCATCTTCTCTTTTTCTCCTTCAGTAGAATAAGTAGTCAAGAAATTCCCTTAGGAAACAACAAGGTCTGATTGAATTTATCAGAATTTTCTATTATTCTATCAAGTTCACTTGACAGCAAAGGACAAGCTGCCTTTCAAACACTATAAGCGAACGCATCAGCAATTCAGAAGGAAAAACGTGGGTTATTAAGGAGAAACAAGTCTCTCTGAATATATTTACACCAACTCATGGAAACCATTGTCCTCAGAAACCTCCATGACAATCTGTTTTCTAGTCTCAGTGTTGCTTTAAGTTTGACAGATGATAATAAAATACGATGAAATTACGTTTGAGCTCTGAAATGTACATCAGCTCCCACATTCCTCATGACTTGACTTTTATTTTCCAACACAGCTCAGCCACTTTCAATATTATTCCCTAGCAGTCAAGGTTTATGTCTGGGGAATACAGTTACTTATGCCTACACCATGCTTATAAAAAGGTAGGGAATACAGAATTTATTACATATATATAAGTATATGTACATACTCACATACAAAATACATGCATATACATATCAGTGAAGAGTCGGAAGGGGCCTTTGAGATCATCAGGTCTCTTTTGGTTGTCTTACAAATGAGGACTCTGAAGCCCAGAAAGAAATGGTATTCTGAAGGCCACACAAATTGACTCCCAAATAAAACTTGAGGGAATAAGAATGTAGCAAGTACCGGCTACATTCTAAGGATTGCAGCAAGCATTTGCCATACATAAATTCTCATACTGTTTCTATGATGTCGATATCATCATTCCCATTTGATAGACGAAAAAATGGAGGCTAAGAAAAGGAGTACAGCTCATAAATGCCACAAATGGAATTAAAGTGCTGATGTAACTAGGTTCCCTCTAGCATACCAGCATTTCTCTGAATGCACTCATTCTTTCCACATCTACACACCAACTGTATTATAGTTTTCTTAACTTTTTCTTTAAATTGACTCACGTAAACATTTATAAAGAAAACTTTTTATCACTACATAAATGTAAAACAAATATAATGTGCCTAAATCAAAGGTATTCATAAAAGCAAATACAAAGAAACCAAAATATCGCTAGATTCTGCTGGTCCCTAAAGACACTGAATTTGCACATACTCTCTTTCTTGAAAGAGGAGATTAGCAGTGGTTAGAGAGGTGTTAAAGACCTATTCACATCAAACTAAGACTTAAGAATGGAAAGAGAATCAAAGCAGAGAAAACTTTCACTCTGATTCCGCTATTTGATGCCACATCAGAGTGTGAACTAATGTCATCTTTGTTCAATCTCAGATCGTTTTGAGTACTGTTCTGGTATGTACTCCTCACTTTGAGAAACACCGTAGGCCATAAAGCACTCGGGCAGATTCTCCAGGTCATGGTTCTCTAACTCCAGTCAGCATCAGAATCACCTGGAAGCTTGCGGAAAACACAGATTTCTGAGTCTTCCCAAGACTCTGACTCAGTATGTCTGGAGGAGGGCCTGAGAATTTGCATTTCTAACAAATTCCTGAGTAATGCTGAAGCAGCAGGCCCAAAAAGCCCATTTTGAGAGCCACTGTTTTGGGTTGTACTTGGGGAGGAGGCTGTAAGGAATACATGGTGGCTTGTGTGTGAAAATCTCTCCACCAAGCTTGCAGGGTTCCGGTATTTTTATTTAAACAGGCAGATCAGGCAAAGAAACAATGTATTCTTATGTTCCTGTGCTGTTTCTTCAATCCAGCTAGTTCAAATTGATACTACACCACACGCGAGCAGCCTGCAGCAACTTTGGTTAAGGAATGGAAGTCTGTCCTCCCCCAAAATTCAGGTTGCTTGCAGGCTGCTAACTATCTGCAAGGCTGTCCGCATTAACAGCAGCCAGTGATGATTAACGCCAAAAGGAGAAAATGAGATTCTCCTTCTTTGCTCCAGACATTGAGACACATAACACTAAAAGTGCCATGACAGATAATATTCTCTCTCATCCGGTTCCAATGAATAGAAATGACTAATAATTATAAAGCGGCTTTTGTGAGCCAGTCCTTATGTTGTATTGGATGATTACACACCCACACGCACACAATGTGAGGATTTGAGAGGCTAAGAAACTTGTCTAATGTCACACGGTTACTGAGAAGTAAAACAAGGGATTCAATTCCAAGATCAATTCCAACGTTTATTTGTTTTTACTAAGCCACACCACTGCTATTGTAACAACCCATTTACTCAATCTCTTAACAAAAGTGTATTCCATAGAGAAAAGATGAGAAGGAGAAAGGGCTCCGGATACTTGAAATTTTTAGCAGAAAATGTTGAAAGTGATGTTACTGGAAAGGGAGAAATCAGTGACATTTAATCAGCAATGAAGACAGAGCTTCCTAGGTTCAAACAAGGATCTAAGAATGTCTGGCTAAGGTTTACTTTCAGGAGAGTAGGTAGGTGGAGAGAATCAGTCTCAGAAATCCAACCTGTTTTAGCTCACTTTTGAGTCAAGAAGACTTTTATTCCCTTCTGGTACAGCAAGGGCCATTTGGAGAATAGGTGGTAGAAAAGCTGGCACTGGATTGAGAGCCACGAGCCTTGGACGCCAGTCACTGTTTCGTCTCAGTAACTCAGACGTCATTTCCCCGAGTCCCAGTGTCACCACCTATAAACCTGGTGGCTGGATTAAGTTCCCTTTCCAGCTCTGCCTTTGAGAACGGCAGACTCCCTCAGCTGATTTATTAGCACCATATGCCTCAAAGCAATAACGCCCATCCTTGAGCAGGAGGGGAATATGGTTTTATTGCAAACTTAGCATGTGAGTTTCAACTTTCAGTCTCTCAAGAGTCCATTCATCCACCCAATAGGTGAGGTTCCCCTGCTATATTCTTTGGGAATTATATAGTCACAACTGGAGGAGAGAGATCCTGAACCCTCCGAGGTAGAAATACAACTTAAATCTATATAAATAGGAGAAATGAATTATTTGATAAAATTTTAAAAAGTCATCAATGGCAATGAAATGACAAATTTAGCAGGTACTATTAGGACTAATTATAGTAACGTCTAGAAAGAAAACAACATTTGTGATTTGCCTGATTAATGGCTTAATGTAACAGTGCATCTGTTAATGGAATGATGCTCCTAGTTCTCTGGACTGTATGTTTACAAGATCTGGAACCAGAGAAAGGGATGTTGGAGAAGAAAGCAGATGAGTGCCAGATCGGTTGTTGCAGGTCAAGTTCCTCCCTAGAATTTTGAATTCCCCTCTGACTACCTTAGCCAGAATTGTGTAGCAAATTTGGAGGACAAATGAGTTCCCAGATATATGACCGCCTTCAGCTTAAACAACTAGCTGCTGAGAGTGATTTCAAAAAATTTACTTTTTACCTTGTGGTTAGAGATGTGTTACCCTAGCCCTAATAGCATGCCACAGTAGGATTGTACTAAAGGTGTTCATCACAGACTCACTTGCATGCATGGGGCTTTTTCTGGAAGGAGTAGTTAATACTTAGAGAGTAAACAGATTTTTCTTTAAGCATCTATTTTCTCCTTTGAACTCAAAGGGAAACCAAAGTTCCCACAGATAGTTGAAAACCACTGCCAGCTTCAGAGCTTACTGAGATGAAACGGGGAAGCCGTATAATGATCTCACTCTCTCCCTTAAAGCTGTAGTTTCTTTCTGCTTTGAGAACAAGACACTAACTCCGTCTGCTTCCTCAGACTGCACTGGATGAATGCAGGATATATTATTTATCATAAAATGTATTCAGGTACATTCAGGCTGCAAGCTCTATCGCACATAAGGAAGTAGCATTTGTCATCAGTTTATCTTAGTGAAATCAATCGAAGAAAAATACAACACAGTGATACAAAAGGAACATAGATCTCGCCCTCAGCAAGCCAAATGAGATTTCAAATGCAGCACAAAGAGAAATGGTTATATTTCAGACCTGATTCAAAACTTGGACTCAGTCATCATAGGAGGTGGTCATTCCTGGTTATGTAGGAAGGGCCAGGTTGCTTTTACTTACCCCCGCACAGCTGACATCCCTCCTGAGCAGGCTCCATTAGAAGCTACAGGAAACGGGGCTTGAAAGTGGCTCTATTTCTCTTGTGCAGCTTGGCTAAAATATCCTTTCTCTTTCCTATGACAATTTTCATTTCTCTGATTATATCTGACCGTGTCAAGGCAAGGCCTTAAGCTAATGCTCCCTTGGAAACTCAGAGAAGATGGCCTGGAAAGAAACAACTGTGACCAATAAAGGAAAACAGAAAAAGAAGCCACCTCACCAGGGCCCCAAGAGAAGAAGAATAGCATATCTGTAAGTGTGGGGCCCAGGCCCAGAACAGTGAAGGCAGTGTTCTCGGCTCGGCTGCACAGTTAAACACCACCATCACTGTTAGACATGGTTCTTGCATAAATTTCTGCTTGCTGTGAATCAGTGGGCCAGCAAGAACAAAATTTATAAGAGATTTTATTTTCTATACATGGTACAAAAATGGCTTCGTCCATTTACCTTTTGCAATGCATGTAATTAAGTGTGAGACAATTATAACCTTGTAGCTCTCCTTTGGGGCCTGGAATATAATTCAGTTGCTGGGTTTCAAGGGCACTTAAGAAAGAAAAGACTCTCTCCAGTGACTTTTATATGTGTGCTCCTGATGAATTTGTCCTCAATGCTTCAGAAATCTCATTATGAAATAGTTGTAGTTCTTATTGATTATGGTTTGATTACACAAAATAAGGAAAGTGGGACCAATATATTATACTTACGGATTATGTGAATGCTTCAAACATACAGAAAATCAGAATTATTTTTTGTGCTTTTTTGAGAGTTTTGATTCACACCCTAAAAAAGAAATTTTCATGTCCAATCCTTTTACTGAGTTGCCTGTAACTCAGCTAATTGGGGTAAATGTCATGAACCAGTTGCCATAGTCATGGATAGTCATTGATGGGTTCATAAGGAAAAGAGAAGACAGAGCAAACAACAAGCCTATTTTGAGGGTAACAAAAGGGGAATATTACCAAGTTTAAGAAAAAAAGGAGGTGGAAAGAAATGAACGTAATATCTGACTTCATGAAAATATTTACATATGATCTTGGTTGGTGGCTAGGGTTATTGTGGACTTTGTGCTGTTGGATCCTATCAGACTGCTACGAAGAAACATGGACATAGGAGGCATTTTAGAAGAGAAGAAACAGCTACAACATGTAAAATCTGAATAGCTGTAACAGTAGGATACAAGCTAGACATTTCTAAACAATATAAAATTTGCCTAACACTTTGAACAGTCTAGAATGTTGTTAAAAGGCACTTGACATTTCGTAGTTTTCCATCTGCTGAAGAGAAGAGTGCTTTGCAAGTCCTTGTTCCTTTTCTCAGAGTCCCACGGTTTCTTGGCACAAGTGTGACCTAGGATCACAGATCTGGTTAATCCCAGAATGTTAGCACCAGAAGCAAATTAGAGGTCGTTTTGTGCTGCTTCCTTGTGCCAGGGTGAGGACACTGAAGCTTAGAGAAGTTCATAAATCTGCTCAAGGCCTCACCAGGAAGTTGGTGGCAGACAAGGGACCACAAGCCCCATGTCCTCACTCCTAGGACCAGTGGTCTTTCCCCTTACCACTTCCCTAACAGAGGGGTACATACAATTTTGAGACAAGAGAGGCTAGACTATCTTTTGGACTGTCATGCTGACCAATGGATATAGAGCCCTTAAAGCATTGCCTCATTTTCCAAGCTGCTTAGAGACTGTAAATACCAATAGGCATGTGGCAAGTTATTTGCATCATGAAGTTGGAATTAAATGCCGCTATCCGGCTAAGTAGAATCTTAGTAACAAATAATAGATATTAAATGCTGTGTTCAGTTTTTGTTAGAGAGGCCATGTTTCTGTTGTCTAGCTGCTGGAATTTCCCAGTAAATCATGTTACGAGATCACACGTCTCAGAGCTTTAAATAATTTCCATTTCCAGCAGTCAACTTTTCTACACTTAGGTGAATTGAGCATTTTGTACATATTTGCATTTCTCATTGACTGCATCATGCTTCTCATTTCTGATTTTTAGACAGTTTGTCATGTTTAATCTTTATATTCCTGCTGCCCTAACTTGCCAATTAAAGAAGCAACTGTTGACAGAGCCTTTTGCCCCCATCTCCTACCACCAGCACCATACAACCAGGATGAATTTCATAAGCTTAAGACAAATTGTTTACTGCAAGTTGCACAAATGTTACTGGTGATAATTTTTATAACTATCACTGAGCACTTACTTTGTGCCAAGCACCCTGCATAATCTGACTCATTTAATTCCCCAACAGCCTTAATAGATTGATGTCATTACTCCCCTTAAAAAACAAATAGGGTCATAAAATTCTTCAAATAAAATATAGCAGAAAAAGTTGTGGGGAAAAATCTTCCTATGGCCACTTTGTCAGTGCTTATTTGTCTTAATTTTAGTCATGAGAAAGGCAAGGGTCTAGATTAATCCTCACTGAACAAACAAAATGACGTTTTAAGTACTTGGAATGGAAAATAACTTGAAGCTTTTTAGCTGGTTAATCAGATGCAAACACTAGCGTAGGATTAAAGAGTAAGAGTTGGAAGAAGTACTGAGCAAATAGCTGAAACATGAGGAGGAGTTGGTAACATGAGAGATTAGCCATAAAACTAATTTTTCAGGACTAAGGTAAGGGGATGGGGACAGCAGAGCAGCTGCCCAGGGCATCAAACATCACTGGAAATGAAACATGACGGAACACATTTCATTTACCAGAACTCCTCTTAGGAAGAGTACAGTCTAAGCAGCCTGAGAAGAGGTGAGAGACCCCCAAGGGGCATGCATGAATACCCCTAGATCAATGGTTCTCAACAAGGGGTGATTTTGCCCCCCAGGGGACTTTATGACAATATCTGGAGACATCTTTGATTGTCAAACTGGGTTAAGGGTGCTACTGGCTTCCAGGGGGTAAAGCCCCGGGATGCTGCTAAACACCCTACACTGCACAGGACATCCTCTTATGCAAAGAATTATCTTGCCCAAAATGTGAATAGTTCTGAGGCTGAGAAATCCTGCCTTAGATGTTTCCTGGACTCCCAAAGAGACGGGCTGGGATAGCTGCAGGGCTGATTCACTGAGTAAACGACACGGGTTTGGGAGTCTTTCCTTCTCTTCCCCAACCTAAGCTTGGCTCTTCTGCCAGGTAGATGTTGAGCAAACTTTCAAAGATGAACGATTTGAAGGAGCGTGAAGTCTCAGTCTGGACCTCCAGCAATTAGTCTTAGAAAGCAAAGACAAACTAATGATGAAGAGCCTGCATACTAAATATCACTGAGGGGACAAGGATAGGCTCTGCTGAAAAACAGCAGCAGCTACAGACGATCTCGGTGGATAGGGACTTCTTGATCCTTTGTCACCAAATAATTTGTGTGATATTCAGTGTTCCTAAATCAGATGTTACACAGTGGTAATAATCTTCAGGAATATTTTGTGTGGCCTGGCCTGCACAGACTTAAATTTTAGATTAGTTGGCAGCATTTACCATTAGGATATGTCTCATAATAATGCAGATTCTTTTTGCGTGGGACAAGCCAAAGAACTGACAACCGTGGGTATCGATTTATAAAAGTCAAGAGTTGGCCATTGCTAAATAAAGGCCACCCATTTTGAACTGGGCACAAGTAACCCCATTCTTCATCTGGACTGCTTCAGGAGGTTACGTTACCTGCCAGGGCCCTGTAGCAATTCCAGTCTGCAACTTCTATCTTAAAGGATTATACTTTTACTATTCCTTTTACTTGACTCTTTGGGGTGACACGACATAATGATAATGTGTTTCCAAATGTGATATGCAGTTTTGCTTAGATTAAGTTTTGTCAAATGAATTTTGCACCATCTTTTGGGCATTGTTGTTTTAATCATGATTTTTGGTGTTTCCAAGACTTTCTGTCCTCCAATTTTCCTGGTTAATCAAAGGGTGACTAAATAGTGAAGAATAACTCGAATTTTACCCACTGGGATACAAAGTCGCCACAAGTAGGGATTGCTTTGTTACCCACTTTGCTACCCACTTTGTTAGCTTACAATTTTTAGCATATAAAACATGAATAAAAATATCCCCCAAATAAATATTTTGACCATCATGTAAGGAAACTTGGCAGGGAAAACTTGCTGAGATATGCAAAAGATAAGCTTTAGAATAAAATACTGAATATTGATGCTGAAAGTGTTTATAGCCAAAATTCAAATAGGTATTTATAGCATCAGGTCAAGTCATTAGGAGGTCACAAAAGGATCTTGTGATTCTTTGAATAATAATTTGTTTAAATCAATGCATGAGGAGGAACAGATTAGGTCATTTTGATATTCATAAGGTAAGGCCAAGTTTTTATATTGTCTACTTCATGCTGTGCAATAGAAGACATTTGCAATGATTTATGCCAAATATCAGGATAATCATTGAGGCGCTTGTTTTATTGATAAAGGTAAGGTTCTATAATCATCACACTTGTACAGGAAAGTGGTTCTCAATCCTTTTGGAATCAGACTTCCTTTATAATCTTAAAAATTACTTAGGATCCTGATAAATTTTTGTTTGTGTTATTTCTGTCTATATTTACTGTATCAGAAACTTAAAATTAGAAAATTTTAAAATAATTATTCACTTAAGAAGAATATATTCATTATATGTTAATATACATTTTTATGAAAAATAACTATTTCCCAAAACAAAAAATTAGTAAGAATCTTTCTAAATCTCTTTAGTATTTGGATTAGTAGAAGAGAGCTGGATTCTCATGTCTGTTTATGCGTTCACTCTGTTGCACTATATTGTTTAAAGTATATGAAGAAAAAATCCAGCCTCATTCATATTGGAAAAGGGAGGACTCAGGGGCCCCTGAAAAAGTTTTGGGGACTGTGATTGTTAGTTTTATGTGTCAACTTGGCTAGGCTACAGTCCCCAGTTACTCACTCAAGCACCAGTCTACATGCTGCTGTGAAGGTGTTTTGCAGGTGTGATTAAAGTCTATAATCAGTCAACTTTAAATAGGAGAGGTTATCATAGACAATCTGGATGGGCCTGATTCAACTGGTTGCGAGGCCTTAGAAGCAGAGCTGTGTCTTCCTTGAAAAAGAAGAGGAAACTCCATGTGGGGATAGCAGCTTCAGCTTGTGCTTGAGAATTCCAGCATGGCCTGCCTGATGGCCTACCCTATGGGTGTCATACTTGCTTCACCAGGGCCACAATCATGTCAGCTAATTCCTTGCAATAAATGTCTTAGTCTGTATCTCCTACTGGTTCTGTTTCTCTGGTTGAACTCTTGTATAGAAACCCCCATGGGGTCCTTGAACTACACTTTGAGAATCACTGGTATAGACTATAAAGCCTTTAATGTCACTTACCTAACTGGCTTAACTTAATAATTCCACGGAGCCAGTAAGGCAGAAATCATCACTTCTATCCTCAGAGAGGATATTTATCAAATGGCGCCCATCCTACAGCACTCTTAGTCTTGATTCTTAAGTTCCTGTCCCCATACCAGTATTCTTTATCCTTCAGAATAATAACCTTCTATATATTTGGAAATATACTTGCCAATATAGATATTTATATTACTTAATAAATACATGCCATGAAGAAATTCCTTGGAAAAAGTAGGCAGGACATAAAAGTCTATCTTATACAGACATGCTTGTTAGGTAAGAACATATCAAATATTTACTACATACCTGTATCTGAGCTAGGAGTGGACGTGGTAAAAAGAAACACAAGGCTTTGTTTTATGCTCAAGGAGTTTATAATTTAGCTGGGAGAAATAAGATTATCCACCCCTGAAGATATGAAATGAGATTTAATAAAGAGATTTTGACTTTGCTTCCTTACCAATACTTTTTTTGAATGCTAGCCACTGGAACAGGGCCACTTTCATCTTTTTCAGCTATCACTATTATGGAATAGATCCCACCCCCATACCTACTGTCCTCACTAGTCGGTGAGTTTATGAAAGACAGGGATAATGACCGATCAGCAGGTACTTAACAATAACGACCTGTTCATTGAACGACTGACTGAAGATGCAGAGAAAGGGTATAGCACATGAAGGTGAAAAGGAAGAGCAAAAGCGGAAAAGTCAGGAGAAAAGGAAAACTAAAGAATTGAAAGATGGAACATGACTTTTTAAAGACAACAAAAAAAACTGAGCAGGAGAAGAGGGTGTGTCAAAGAGTATCAAGAGATTTATCAAGAGAACAAATGAAGAGTTTCCATCTTATGAGAGACTGGCTGGAAGCTGTGTTTCATTAGGAAGAAGAGGCAGAATAGTGTCATGGCTCATAGTCTGATGTTTAGTCAGGTAAATCTGAGTTTACATCCTAGTTCCATCACATACTAGCTCTGTGATCTTGGATAAATTACCTAACCTTGTTGAGCCTCAGTTTCCACAACCATGAACTTTTGGAAAGTTACCGTGAAAATTAAATGAGAAAATGTATGTAAAGTACCTCACATAGTGCCTAGAAAAGAGTGAATCCAATAAGCGTTGGCCCTCATAAGTATTAGTGTTACTACCACTATCATTGTTAATCCTAGAGGCAACAAGCAGCCAATGGAAAGTTTTTAACTGGAATAATGATTGGGGGCAGCTGTCACTTTGGAAAATACATTTAATGTTAGAATAAATCATTGAGGGAAAGTACCTAATCCAGAGCAATCAGTTAGGAGTTTATCTCAATAGTCCAAACACAAAGAAGCGATGGAGGTAAGGGACATCCTAGCCAAGTGCTCCTTCCACTGGATCATCACATATATTTGACATTGGTGGTTTATTCAGAACAGGAGCAAAAAGTCTCTCCTTAAGTATAATTGGTAAAAGGGAAACTATAAAATTCTGTGAGCATATTTAATTTAAGTATGTCATTGATCAGATTTAGGGGAGGATTTTAGAAGTTGAAAGTTGTAGGTTTTAGAGAATGTCCAACTCCCTGACATAACTATTAGTCTTCCACGTTCTCTTTGCTTAGCTGGCAAATTGACTAGAGGTCCCTAGACAACTCAATAGCTAAGGAGGTGCCTGTCTAGGATTAAAAAAAAAACTATATACAAGTCACGCAAATATTTCCGAGTATGTCTAGGATCTCATTAGAGTTATGTAAAGCTGGATATAGAAGTATCTACAGAACTTACAAATGGTAGCTATTCACACTCAATGACACACATCTGTTAATATCTGGGTACACTGGAAGTAAATTCAATTGATAACAAGTAATTGTAACAGGAGCCAACTAGGAGAACTCACTTGCCTAACTATAGCACTGGTCTTGTTTATGTTTGTATAAGTTATAGGGACATCTTTTCAATTTGAAACAAGCTTTTGGCCTTAGTATGAGGCTTGATCTTTATCACAGAACACACACAGAACCGGGACTCTTCCTGAGCAGCTTGCTCCACAGGAGAACATCAATAGGATGAATTTCAGGTCTTTCCAAAATTGTAAAATTTTAATACTCTGTACACAATTAAATTTAAGAGATGTTCCATTCACCATATGTAATACTTTTGACTTGGTTCAGGAGGTAAATGACAAATAATACAGAATATTCAGCAGAATTATGATATCGCTGCTAGTTTAAAGTGGAATTTCTAGTCTCAGGGTCCATTATGTTTGAGTGTAATGGTGTGAATCCCCTTTTCAAAAGATTTAGAAGTTTTTATTGTGCATTTGTGCAGAAATCATTGGCTGGAACAGGTCTTAAAGGAGTATAAAGAAAAAAGACATTAAATAAGAGATATCGCATAGTAGTCTTTGTACATGATTTTCTATTTATTGAATACAAGTAGTTAAGTTGATTTTCAAGGTGGGAGGGATGGATTTTCTCAGAGCCTAATGTGCATTGTTATGCAGGCCCTGTGGCTGTCTACAACATGTATTTGCAAGGTAGCTGCTTGGGACAGGTGGAGTGAGACCTGGGAACAGAGAGATGTGGCCTTCATCTAGAAATAAAAGCCTTGCCTATGTAGACGTGCTAGTAAGCAGTGTGTGTGACTTACCTTTCCCTACGACTTCTAGGTGAGAGATAACTATGAATTAATAAAGTTAAAGCAATGGAACTTGGAATAAAAATGGAAGACAAAAATAGGGCCTAGGATTTTATGATTCTATCTTAGCATATCACTGATAAAGGAGACAGACTCCGGAAGATGAGGAAGTTTGCTTGAAGTCACAAGTCAACGTCACCATCAAGACTATTTTCTAACTCCAGTTTTTTTTTTTTTTTTTTTTGAGGAAGATCAACCCTGAGCTAACATCTGCTGCCAATCCTCCTCTTTTTGCTGAGGAAGACTGGCCCTGAGCTAATATCCATGCCCATCTTCCTTTACTTTATATGTGGGATGCCTACCACAGCATGGCTTGCCAAGTGGTGCCATGTCCACATCTGGGATCCAAACCGGTGAACCCCGGGCCACCTGAAGTGGAATGTGCACACTTAACTGCTGCGCCACCAGGCTGGCCCCTCTAATTCCAATCCAGTGTACTTCTGCCACTTCATACTGTCTCAGTGAGGTCACCATAAGCACTGTATTTCTACCTGACGTTTTTCTGCCCAACCCAAACTACTTAAGCCCAAAGGGGAATTCATTGGCTCACAGAACTGGAATGTCCAGAGACCCAAGGCCTCCAACAATGTTATCAGCTCTCTTGTGTGTTTTAGACTGGCTTTCTCCATGTGGTAGGCCAGACGGCCTTTGGGAAACTCCAGACGCACATACTGACTCAGTCTAGAAGCCTCAATAGAAAGTCTTTCTGGACACATTTTATTTTTTTGCTAAAGTCCTGGGAAAGCCCCTGATTGTTTCACTTTAAATTGAATGCTCATCCCTGGACCAATCACCGTTGCCACAGGGATGGCTACTCTGATTCACCAGCTCACGTACATACTCTGTGGCAAGGTCATTTCTTTTAACCTCATGGAAAGTATTATTCGCAAGAAAAGGGGTTATCTAATCAGAAGGAGGTCAGGGATTCTAAATAGGCACCACCAACAAATATATATTATAATCAGATTCTAAGATGCAGCCTCATGGAAGGAAATACCTAAGAATAGAAACTTACCAAATGCAGGAATACCAACTCTGGAAACGGCGTTGCTTTTCTTATTCTAAATAATTTGTGTTGATATCTGTAATGAGAAAGATAAAGGAAAATTTCATTTCTGGAGATGGAAGAAAAGATTGATTCACTATGGTTTACATCAGGATAATTGCTTTCATATATACTCAAAACAAAAAATATTATATATTCTTAGAACAGAGTCTGGCATTTAATGAATGCTCGTTCCCTTCCTTTGCACATATATTCCATATAGAATTGTTAGCTTGATTTGTGCCAAGGCCACTGTCATCACCTTTATCACCAGAGACTGTCAGTGTCATTTATGTCATGAAGTCTCAATTAAAAGAAACTGTTATAAACTGTTTCATATTCTTGGTTTTCAATGTTCGAGTTTTTAAATGCCACAGTTCCCCAAATAACCTACCATTGCTCCTTGTGATTTCACAGCAAATGTTTCCCACTCTCCTAACACTGTGGTGGGGTATGAATTATTCTGATTTTCTTTTTAATTCCAACTCACTTGAACTTTGTCTAATACGGATTTGAGAATTGAATGATATAGCTGAAGATACTGTGGAATCTGGCAAAATAAATTTTCTACAACGTCACTTTTGAGGAAAATCAAAGACTTAAATGCAGCACAAATTCTTAATTAAGAAATTGTCATGTGTGTAATTTCAGAGGAGGCTGAAGAGGTAGTGTATGGTCATGGTTAGGTGCTGGGGCTTTTAAGTTAAATAGGTCTGGGCTGAAATCCCGACTTCTTACTAGCTGTGTGACTTTAGGCAAGTTCCTTCATCTCTTTAAGCTTTAATGACCTCACTTGTAATGGGGGAACACCATCATCACCTAATTCATAGATAATGCATATAGAGTGCATGATACTCTTTGAGCTCTAAATAAAGGTTAACCATCGTTATGACAGTCAAACTAATTTATGTGTGGGCAATGAAATAAAAAAAAGAACATAAATAGCACCTACTACAGCTCCTAGCACATCATGGGCAACACACATATGTTTGTAGAACTGAATGCTGATTTTTACTGCTGGAGATAGCTATCTTTTACATTTTCTCCAAGAAGCCTTCCCAAATTTCTTGATTCTCACTGATTCACTTCTTTCGTATTCTTTGTAATCACAAAGACAATTTAACTCCTAATTACATGCTGCTTGCCACGTAAGCTGTTGCATTATTCTCTCCGACTGAAATGTAAGTAATTTTTCTGCAGGAATTATACCTTACTTCAGTATATTCTTTATATCATCATCCTGAGCTTACAGTAAAGGGTAAATACTTGTCCATGGATAGACTGAAGGGAGGAACTTCCTTCTCTCCTCCAACCCTTTTAAACCAAAGTGGATTGTTCTACGTAAGTTGGCAGTAGACCCCCACACAGTTACCACAGGTACATGGATTGGGGTGAGAACCCCTCTTAAAATGTTTTAAGACTTCTCAAGCTCTCCTTTTGTATAGGTGTGTCTAAGACCCATAAATCCCAAATTCTTATTTGCTTACTCTCACAAGAGCCCAAATAAGCCTATGCCTTATTTCTATTACCTTTTAATATGCTTCAATTATGAAAGATAAGTGAGAAAAAGGTAATGGAGGATGGACTTTCTGATAACTCTGGCACCCACGGTTAGATGTTATCTTTGATGTCGAGGTTTGGCCAGAAATGGAGCAGGAGCATCATTTAATCCATGACCATAGACAGTGGTATATAAAGTGTCTCTTGGGACTTTGGTCCAAGAGCAGCAGGCTCTGGGTACTGCAATGTGACCTTTTTAATAGATTCAAGTATTTGATTCATACAGTAGGATGTTTCCCTGATGCCTTTCCCGAAGACCATGGTAGAGGCAAAAGTATCAGATGAGAGAGTATCTCAGATTGTGCCTCAACAGGAAGAAGAGCTCAGGCACCACGTGTTTGCTAGGAACACTTTTATACCCAAATAGCCTTGGGGAAAGACTTCCAAAATCTTGTCAAACCAGCCTTTACGGCCTAGTGGTTAAAGTTTGGTGCTCTGCTTTAGTGGCCTGGCTTTGGTTCCTGGGCACAGAATCAGACCACTTGTCTGTCAGTAGCCATGCTGTGGCGGTAGCTCACATAGCACTACAAGGACTTACAACTAGAATATACAGCTATGTACTGGGGCTTTGGGGAGGGAAAAAGGAAAAAATAAAAGGAAGATTGGCAACAGATGCTAGTTCAGGGTGAATCTTTTCCAGTAGAAAAAAAAAATCTTGTCAAACATCTCCAGAGTTTTCTTCTTTCTACCACTCCTCAATAGTCAGTAGCTCCCATTTCTTGCTGTCACTTCATTGTCTCTTCCACTTGTTGTCTCTTTTACTTTGTCATCTGTCTATCATGTTGATTTGACAATCTTGTTTCTGATATCTAGGGTCTACCTTGGCTTTTGATACCTGTGCAGGGTACAAATCTTATCTTTGCAATTACACCAGTAACATCAGATAGTGGTTCCTCAGCTGTAGATCCGTAAGTGGCCCTCCCCACAATTCTACATTGTAACTAATTTTTAATTGGGCCGAAGATTATGGGATGACAGGCCCATGTTTGATTTTCCATCAACCTCAGCAGTGATTAATATTCCGCTATCCTTGGTAGCCATTTTTTTCCTGGGAAATTCTGTGGGAACAATCCATTCAAATATGTTTTGTGAGATCAAAGGTCATATTACCATATGTTCTCACTTTTTCACGTACTACTGTTTCTGAAATTGTGGTGCATTTTACACTTGATATGTACCTTGAATGAGATATTTTAAATCCCTGATGCTACTATTTAATTTACAATGATGTGTATAATTGATGACATCTTAAAACTCAAGGTATATGGTAATATTATTCCTCATATTAGAGGTTCTCAAGTACACTTAATGGCTTTGGCATCATATTTCAGCACACACATGCCATTTAACAGAGCTAAGGGGTGATATCCCTAAGAGCTGTGAAAACCAACCAAATGCAGAGCATCTCAACCTTACAAGGCTAGAGGAAGATTAATCCTGGTTTTCACAGACATGCCTGGCCTGCCCGACGAAACTTCTGTACAAAAACAATAACCTTTCATCATCAAAAAAAGCTGCCAAATCACTACCACATCTGGGGTGGAGTAGTGGCTAATTTTGCACAAATATTCAGTGCCTTTTTGATCTTTGTGCCCAAATTCTTCTGGATTCCAATCAACTTGAACATGTTGAATAGTTGGTTATTATCTACAGTCCACTTCATCCCACTTACTCTTTCTGTTTCATTTAAATTTACAGGAAAACATCATCACAGGGTTTACAATGAGGCTTTACTCAATTTCCCCACCTGCACTCAACATTTCACTTGCTGAAACCACTGCTGTGAATTTTGTGATTTTCTTAAGACAAAAACAAACAAAAAACTTCTGCATATTTTCCAACAAGAACCTCATTTCTAAGGCATATGAACATATATTATCAGAAACAAGTTCATATTCCAAAATGAAAACAGTGTCTTAAATTTTTTTCTCACTTACAAAAAAAGGCATAACTATATCTGTGATTGGGAAGTCAGAGGTTGGATTACCATATAGAGAATATACAGAGAATAGTTTTCCTCCTCTCGAAAAATCCAACTACATGATAGTACCCTAAGCTTTGGGAAGACCAGCAAATTAGTGGTGACTAGGATTCATTGAGATTACACATTAGGCATGCCTTTGGATTCCTCAAGATTTAGAGCTCAATAGTGGACGAAGCCAGAGACATATTGGTACATACCCAGTCTACGATTATTTAATTGCATTATTTAAACAGGGAAGCTGAGTAATTCCTCTAAGGGTTAATTCTGTATCAACCACTGGGGAGTCAGTGAGGTTGTGAGCATGCATTGGAATTGATTCACACAGACCTGGTTCTAATTTCACTTCTGCCACCATTTCCTGGTTGTTTGACCTTGGAAAGCTACTTAATCTCTTAGCTTTAGCTTCTTCTTCTGAAAAATAAGCAAAATAATATCTACTTTACATGATCATTATAAATTCCTTCTGTCTATCTATGTCTACATCTATATCTTGTGTGTGTGTGTGTATACATATCTGGCATAATAAATTCTCAATGACAGTTGTCATTATTACTGTGCTCTACCCAACCCACCTGTAAACTCAGGTGCCACATCTAACAGCTCTCATTTTTTCCCATCACATGAGAATTGGATAATACAATTCATCTCCTAGGCTACTAACATTTATCCTCTCACCCCCGCTCTCTGTTTGGTCAAGGGAAGCTGCGGGAGTAGGACTAAATATAAAAATCATACAAAAGCCTAATTTCAAGGAAAAATGCCTGTGGCACAGAAAATAGTCCTATAATTGCTGATTTCTTTCAGTTGGGGAAGGAAAAGTCTGAAAAATCTTACAAAACCCTCCATTTAAAATTCCCCCTAGTATCGCTTTCATAAAAACCTCTTGCAAATAACTGGCTTAGAAACAAGGAATCTTATTTAAAGATGAGCAATCACAAAGGAAACATCATAAAAATTGTCACTTTTGTAGATAGATACTATGAAGATCAAATGGGGAATGAACCAGGAAAAACAAGTGAAAAATAGTGAACATTCAACGGAAAAAATTGCCATGGAGAAGATAAAATTGTGACCAAGTTTTCACTGTGTGCATAACACAACAAAACCACCTCATGAAGCGATCATCACTAAAATCTAAGATCAAGTCAGAATTCTGAAGACTAAAGAAGTGTGGGAAGAATACAGAAGGAAAACAAATAATAGAGCTGGCTGGTCTAAGGAGAGAAATGGAAGATAAAACTGAAATCAATGCAAACATGAATCTGAAATGAGAAGCAACACAAGGGAGAACAAAAACTGCTATAAATACAGTAAACCACAGACTACAGGGGTGGGAAAAGCGAGTTCCAAAGGCTCAGTGAGGGAAATTAGTGATATCAAAGACAGATGGGGTTATCCAACATGTGTATAATGGGAGCCCCTGATGAAGAAAATGGAAATAGGCAACTAAAGCAAATATTAAGAATTATAATTAAAGAAAAATTTTCAGACGTAATGACCTTGAATGTATAGTTTGAAAGGGCACTCTATATTCTGGGAAAGAAGTGACACTGAATGGCCAACACGATGTCATACCCTGGTGAAGTTACCAGATATCAATGATACAGAGGGAATCAATTGGGCAGCCAAAGGGAACCACCTCCAGTCCTGGATAGGGTGGGGAAATAGCTTCAGTAAATGCTGGAGGACAGGCAACATTGCTTATAAAATTCTCAGGGATAGAAAATCTTGCCTCAGAACCTTCTACCTAAACTATCAACTGCATTTTTGAACGTGCAAGAACTTAAGGAATATTGTTCCCAAGACTCTTTATTGAAAAACCTATTGGAGGAAAAACTTCAGTCCATCCACATATGATTATAAAGATTACAGCAAAAAGCCTTGTGGTGAGGACTGAATCTATTTGACTATATGACAGAGACTAAATGTCATGCAGGGATAATGATTTCAGAGCAGCATCTACATTTTATTAACTTTGGCAAAAGTTGGGAGGAGAAGGATAATTGAGGGCAGGTGTTATAAATATAGTGATTTTCTTACATTTTACAGCTGAGAATGATGGATCGAGCACTAGATGTATAACAGAACGAAAGGAAACACTAGCAAAGGTAATACTGGAAACTGAAATTAGGTGTTAGAAAAAGAGGAGACGAGAAAATACACTAGTTTCATCATTGCTTATAACAGAAAGTTGATAGATACCATTTAAAGAAGTAGAGGATTAATAGTTACTAATATTATACTTAAACTAATTACTAGAGCATGTGTAAACTTTCCATATTATCAAAACAAATACACACAAAAACCAAAACAGGAGACCATATATTAAAGGATTAAAAAAAATACTAACAAAAACCCCATGCCCTTTACATTAAGCGTATTAAAAGTTAGAGTAGCTGTGGCTACTTTCCTATGTTGGATCAGTAGAGTTTATATAGTACAATGATCGGTAAACTAAATGTCATTTAAGTAATTAGTACTACTTTTCCGTTGAGGCTTTATCAGAAAATTTCAGCATATGAAAAATGACAGATAAAGCTTTTTCTTGTTCCCTGAAACTAGGTAAACATTTTCATTAACCAATCAGCTAAATGAATATACCCAAATCAATAGCAAGTTCTTTAATAAAAGAGTCCCTTTTTTTTCTTGAAAAGGAAGAAGACTTCTGAGTCAAGTGTATGTTCGTACATGTGGTATATTGAATGATAGTGATGAGGTTTGTTCTTTGAGTAAGGGGCGGCAGTTTTTAGAAAGTAGAGTGGTACCAAGTTTCCAACACTTCCCTCTTGCAGTGGAAATGGTGGAGAGAGATGTACTACTTTGCTAGGGTTGCTGTAACAAAATACCATGAACTCGGTGGCTTAAACAACAGAAATTTATTGTCTCATAGTTCTGGAGGCTAGTGGTACTAGATTAAGGTGTTGGCAGGGCTGGTTCTGTCTCAGGGCTGAGAGAGAGAATCTGGTCCATGCCTCCCTCCTAGTGTCTGGTGTTTTGTTGGCAGTCTTAGGTTTGTGTTGGCTGATAGACACATCATCTTAATTCCTGCCCTCATGTTCACATGACATTCTCCCTCTGCGCATGTCTCTATGTGCACATTTCTCCTTTTTATAAGTGACACTAGTCATATGGGATTAGGAGCCCAAGTGCTTTGGTATGACCTCATCTTAACTAATTACATCTTCAAGACTTTATTTCCAAATGAGGCCACATTCTTAGGTACTGAGGTTAGGACCCATATAGGAATTTGGGGAGACATAATTGAGCCCACAGCAAGAGAGAAGAGAAAGTGGTGGTTCTGAATTAGTAGAGTAGACTATCTGATCTGTCAAGGCAGACAAACAACACCAAACTGGATGCCCACTAAAATCAGGTGCCATTGCTGGTATACATATTGAATGTCACTGGCACCTCTTACAGGATCTCTGTCCCCCAAAGATAATTCTGCTTATTGATGTGTATCACTGATATGAAAGAAAGTAGATGAGTACATTAGAGTACGAGAAGAAGAAATTAAGATCCAAATCTTAGCACCTTGAAACTAGGACATCCAATAAGTGAATGGAAACATTCTTGAATTTTTAAGACTTTCCAAATTTACGAGTAGTGCACTTGCTGTCCAGCATACTGTTTATAAGCAACCTAATAATGTTAAATAAGCATAATTCACTGCTCCTCCACCCAAGCAAGTCTTCCAAAATCTCATCTGGACTATGAACTCCTCACAGAGACACACACATTCTGTACTGGGGCTAACCATATTGCAACAATTATTTGCTGGTAACAAAGGGTGCAGGAGAGGATGGCTTGGTGTTGCACTTGTTGAAATGAACCCAATGCGGTAAGATCTAAGAGCTTTCATATCTTCCAGGTAGGAGAGAAACTCTGTCCCACAAATTTCAGCTTCCATTAATTGATGAACGTTTCCAAACGTGGGGGGATGATACGTAAAAAGGTTTGGGGCAGTGTGAGATAATATAGGATGCTACTTAAAAGTAGTAATATCATACTGATATCTATAATGAGATTTTTCTTTCTTAGTTTCTTTTTGTATTGATATAATTGAAAGAATTGGCTATCTCACTGTGGTATTTGTATAATTTAAATCCTTAACACATCCTAATCTCTCTTGCAGCACAAAGGAAGAAGCTGTAACTCAGAGTTTTAAGTAGGTGCCATTGTTTACATGGAATGCAATGTTATTTTTAAATTATATTTATTTTATGATTACTTTCTAGCTATGGCAAGGGACATAGAATCCCATTTATGGAAGAGTCAAGTATTTTTTAAAAATATATTTTAAAGTCAATTTTTAAAAAACTACACAATAAGTAAATCATGTAATTAAGCAAAAATTTGAACGATAGCATGCAAATGACTAAAATTTGGGAGGCAGTGAATTCATTTTTTCATTTATTCTAAAGGCATTTGCATACGAGAACAAAGCATTCCACTGGATGCTCAATAAATGTATTTAGATGCAGGAAAAGTTATACACTCTGCACACAAATTTGCATGTTTTCGTTGGGGAGAAAGCAAAACGGTAGAAATTCGACAAATCTCTCTTTTGCTGGACTAGATCCAGGGCCAAATTCCAACCCCCTTGGAGCTGGTGACAACGCCTCCTCCTTCCTTTCTGTTTTTATCCCAAGCTTCCCTGTTTTGCATTATGTTTGATCCCACAAGCCACCTCTGATCCTTTTGGGAATAGGCAGAGTATATAAAAGGGAGGTGATTAATCAGTATTTGTTGAATAAATGAATACATAAGTGAATGAATAAGTAAACAGAGAAAAGAGATGAGCTGAGAGGGGGAATTGCAAAGCTCTGATTGTGCTCAGCTCTGCTGTTTTAATGAGGAGGGTTGATGCAACGAGTACACTGCAGTTCTAACAAGGAAGGTAGCACCCTGCATGGCCCAGATGGGGAACATGAAGTCTAAACCAGCAGAAAATTAGAGAAAAAGCAGTTCCTTAGTGAGTGTTTGTCTTCTCTCCAGATGTGTTTGCATGACTGGCTGATAACCCCACGGAGACAATGGACCCAGAAATGACTTTTTAGGCAAGTCAGAGGAAGCTGGAGCTTATGATCACCTTGGTTAAACCTCAGGATTAACTGTATTGGTTCCAAATGTAAAGGAATCATGAAAATGAAAGTCCTGGTTGTCGGTGGAAAGGAAAGTTATAAAATCCCATTTGAGTGGGAACCCAGCCTGAATTAACAAGAGAGAGAAAAACATGACATGTCTTTGTTCTCTGCTCAGGAGGGGCATCAGCACGACACTGAAAGCTCTTCCGGGGACAAGAGAAAATCCCTAGAGGACTTGTGAAAGTTGTTTTCATCCTAGTTGATGGGATGATTCATAGGCTGTTGGAGAATATATTGTGGCAGAGCAAAGAGGAAAACCAGAGTGAATTTAATCTATTGTTCTTGACTCTCCAGCTTTGAACACTTCTGACTTTGTAATACGGTAATTTAGGTACATGTTCTCTCTCTCCTTCTAAATTGGAATCTCCCAGAAGCAGGATCTACTTCTTGACTCACTTTTGGATTCTCCACAGTACCCATTGTTTGAGACACAATAGTTCTCACTATGTATTGGTTGAATGTATGAATGAAAGCAGAAATTTGAAAATTACTACAGCCGCTGTATAAATTCTTTTCCATGAGTGTTTGGGCACTTACCTTGAACCAAATGCCACTTTTAGCCACTGGGAGGAATTTAAAAAATCAGAGCAACAGCCTCACTTCTCAAGACATTGTAAACCCGTGGCTGAGATAGCCATGAACACAGGTAATTTTTATACAACTGAGAACATGAGAAACAAAGTGAGAGAGAGATAAGGCAAAGCGATGTGGTTGCACAGGGAAAGAGGAATCAGATGTCAGCTTTGGGGGGTGCTTAGGGTGGGGATAAGGGAAGGAGTACGTGGTGGAGTCTTTGAAGGATGAAACAGGTATAGATAATTCTGGAGAAGGACGTCCCAGGGAAAATTAACCACAGACAAAATCTTGAAATGGGATAGACCATATATTGGGGTACTGGGTAGTTTAGAGGGGTTATATCCAGAATGTAGGGGTGCATTGTGTGTGTGTGTGTGTGTGTGTGTGTGTGTAGGGGACAGGAAAAGAATTAAGGAGTGAAAGATCATCTGGACGCAGATTTTACAGAGCCTTAAAAACCTGGTGAGGCCATTTGGATTTAACTAAATAATGAAGGCTGTGGAACAAGGACATGGCACTATCGTAGCTGCTCTTTAGGATCTGGACACAAGAATCAGCTCATCCCTCCAACAAATCAAGGGAAGAGTTCCTGATGCCCTTTCCTCCATGGCCATCTTTTTCCTTCCAGGTATCATGGGTGCACCACCGAAAGGAGACTCCAAAAGATGACAGCCGACTCAAGGAATGGCTCCCTGATGGAATTTCCTCCCCAGTAATAAGAAAGGACAATGAAAGAAGGAGAAAGTAGGAGAGCCCTTCTAAAGCAGAGGCACATTTGTCTCTATTTGAGGTGGCTATTAAAAAAAAAAAAAAGCTTTCCTTGAAAATTTACCATCAAAGAACATAGACCAATCTTAGTATTTAGTTTTATTTTCCAATAGGAAATGTATTCCTGGGAATCAAATACCCAGAGTTGATGAAAGAAAGCTCTACTTCACAAAGGAATGTCAGGTGATAAGAGTAGAATGAGTGACAGAATTAGAAAAAAGCATTTGCACGCTCTAATATAATTGATTCAGGCACAAATTTTCAATTGGTATTAAAACTATTAGATGAATAGAAATATAATCAAATAATGAATAAAAAACAAGTGAGATCTCATTGCTCCCCTGATCAAAACTTGGCATTGGCCCCACTTCACTGAGAGTAAGAGCTCAGGTCTTTACAGAGCACCCCCAAGGTCTCATACAGTCTGCCCCCACGACTTTGACCTCAGCCTCACTCTGTCCGCCTTGCTCCTGTAGCTTCAGTCACATGGACCTCCTTACTATTCTTTGGACATACCGGTCACGCTCCCTCCTTAGGGTCTTTCACTCGCTGTCCTTGTGGTCTGGGTTGCTCTTACCCCAGATAGCTGCACAGCTAACTCTTTTCTGATGCAAGTTCCTGTGAAGGGTCAACTTCTCAACACCCTGCTTACAAACACACCACACCCCCTTGCCACGTTCGGGCACACCTAGCCTGTATTACCCCACTCTGTTCTTTTACCTACAAGGCATTTATTAATCGCTAACCTGTCATCAAATTTATTTCTGCTGGGAGCCAGAGATTTTTGTCTTTTGTTCTCTGCAAAAATCCCAGGCATCTAGAATAGCACCTGGAAGGGAGTAGTTGCTCAAATATTTGTTTAATATATTGAATGCAAGTCTCTGGGCGAAGGAGTGACTTGTGAATCACACTTGATAAGCGGCTCCTGCACTGCCCGTGCACGCATTTGGAGCACAGATCATAAGCGTGGACTGGCCTCTGCATACATCCAGGGGAAATCTTGGCTCATGGGCATTCACCACCATAAATATGTGAGAAGCGGTGCCTAATTAGAGGATAAGGGAAGTGTATTAATGCTGGGAAATTAATGAGCTTGGGGAAAGGAAAACCAGTGCCTCTGACAAAGGAATCTGTTAGAAAAACATACACGTAGCAGAGGCCAAGAGAGGGGGCAACACCAATTTCCAGACTTGAGCCTCTCTGCTTCAAAGATCTGGAAGTTTTGCTTGTGATAAACTTCATTCAGTAGCCAACAGAATTCTCTCAACGCCCAGGCAGCTTCTTTGAACTTTACTCCTTTGTGAGCCATTCTAGAAGCCAGACCAGGGTCTGCACGCTGAGGAAAGAATGTTTCATCTGACCAGGGGATGGGGCAATCTGCTTCTTGAATCAGGAGGACCTTTCTCCTGGGAGGACCTCTCTCCTGGGAGGATGGGGTGCTAGGTATCATCACCTGTCTGGAATCAGGAAGCAGAGGGGAGGAGGCAGAAGTAAGCTGCTCAATCTCAGTGCAGGCTGTGAAGCCATCCTGTTTTCCCTTCCACAATCAGCTTTTTCTCTGTTCCTAGGATTATGATCTCCAAAGTTTTCTATTCCAATGGTTCCTAATTCATGAGGCCATGGGATGGGTGTCAGGGGTGTACAAATCCATGAGCACTCAACACTCTCTCTAGATGGAATAAATATCAGATGTTGTGTACACATCTGTAATGTTTTTGAGATGTATGTGTTACTGGGATTAATGAAACATAAATCCTATTAAAATTGTCACTGATTTGCAGTATGGTTTGTTATAACACTCGTAACAGTAAACTTTGTCACACTCTCAAATAAACAAACATAAGTTACTATTATCACAATAGTAGACAAAATCTTCTGTGGGAAAAAATAGGGTAGGGATAAATCATCGAGACCAAGTTCATCATTTATTTCCTTCATATGATGGAGAACCAGAGAGGTGGAGAGACCTTAAGGTCACACAGTGAGATGACAGAGGGCTGGGGTAGAATTCAGAACACCTAGCCAGTGCTCTCTCAACAACCACACTGCCCTGCCAGCCAACTCCAGCCTCTCGACATTCCTCACTGAACGGACATTCTCCTACTCTTTGACCTCTGACTCTTTAACCTCTTGTGAGGGCAGTCTGAATCAAGGGGCCAGAGCACTCAGTTGAGAAGAGGTCTTACTCTTCAAGATAAGACCTGCTTTTTGCAGAGGAACAAGCTGCTGCCCACCACAGGCAGTGCAGCACACAGGGTTTCTCAGGAGAGGTAACTTCCTTCCACTGCAGAACCGAACTGCTGGCTGCCCTGCCTCTCCTCTTGCCCCAAACCAATTCAGTCTTCACACTGCAGTGTGAGTGGTGTTTTCAAAGAGGAAACCCATGAACTGATTCAACAAGCTTTGAGCACCTCGTTGGTGCTGTGCCCTGGGGACACATCAGTGAACACACAGTCCCTACCCTTAGGGAGCTTACATAGAAGTGGGGGGAGCCAGAGAGGAAACAAAGACAGGTCAGGGATGGTAAGAGCTCAGAGGACAGGAAATGCAGGGCAGGGAATGGAGAGACACAGGGTGTGTGTTTGGGGGCTGTTTTTTACTCTTCTAAGGACTAGGACCAAAATCCTAAATGTGACTGACAGGGCTGTGTATGATCTTGGCCTCTCCAGGTTCCATGCTGCCCCTCTAGGCTCACGTTGTATAGGACATCTTCTCACATTTACAACCCAGCAACATAAGCTTTCTTTCAGATCCTGACCTCTACCATGAGATCTCCTGCCACTGGGCCTTTGCACATGTTGTTCCCTCAGCCTATTCCCTTTCCACTTAAAACAGCTTTCCCTTCCCCTAGTAAATTCCTTCAGAAGGTTCCTGAATTGTCACTTTATCAGGAAAGACTTCACTGACCACCTCCTGGCCCCATGGAGCTTCTCCTTTAGAGCACTCATCACATTCATAATTTACATATTTGTGGGTCTGATTAATCCCTGTTTCCTCCACTAGAACATAAACTCCATGAAGGCAGAGACCAGATATTACTTGGCTCATCCTAATACCCAACATAACAGGTGTTAGATATATATGGAACGAACAAAGATTATCTAGAGATTCTCCTTATAGACTGTTACGGTCTCCTCAACTGGGCATTTTGGGTGCTCTCCATGACTCTATTGAATTTTTTTTTTATTGAGGTGAAATTCCCATAACATAAACTTAGCCATTTTAGAGTGTACAAATAGTGACACTTAGTACATTCACAACGTTGTGCAACCATCACCTTTATCTAGTTCTAACATTTTCCTCACTCCAAAGGGAAAACCCATACTTATTAAGCAGTCCCTTCCCTTCCCATCTCTCCTCAAGCCCCTGGCAACCTCGAATCTGTTTTCTCTCTCCAAGGATTTGCCTATTATGGATATTTAATGTAAGTGGAATCACACAATACGTGACCTTTTGTGTCTGACTTCTTTCACTTAGTATTTTCAAGGTTTACCTGTTTTCAACATTTACCTTTACATTGTAGCATGTATCAGAAATTTATTTCATTTTATGTCTGAATAACATTCCATTGTATAGATATGTCACTTGCTATCTACCCTTTCATCATTTGATGGATATTTGGGTTCTTTTCACTTTTTTGGGGTTGTGATGAGCTGCTATGACCATAAGTTTACAAGTTTCTTTTATTTTGAATACATGTTTTTAGCTTTTTGGGGTAAATACCGATGAGTGGAATTGCTGGGCCATATAGTAATTTTATGTTAACATTTTGAGGCCTCTTGTGTATGAAGAAGAGATGCCTACCTTTGTGTAGTTACTGAGACTTGATCCTCTTTGCCAAACATTCCATGTTGCCAGAACTGTCCAGTTTCTGGGACTTGCCTCTCATGTTACTTTGCCAGGTGGCTGAATAACCTTGTGCTCCTCTGGGTGACCATCGTGGACACTCTGTCCCTTGCCTCAGAGTCTCCCCAGCGTGTGTTCTTCACCCCCAGTGATTTCCTCCATTACCTCTTCCTTTCAATGTCTGACCTATTTTCTTTCTAAAAGCCATTAACCTCCACGGAGCCCAGGAAACAGGTTTAAATGTGCCCTTGCAGCAAAAAGTTCCAGATGAGTTTTGATAGAAAGAGACATTTCCTTTGGCCCTGTTAATTTACTTAGGTAGGTTACTCTCGAAGTTTTGCAAACTTGGGAAAATTATTTAACCTCTGAGTCAATTTTCTCCTCTGTAAAATAGGAATAATACATGTTTTGTAGAGGTAAACCAGGAAGAGAGGCAAAACGCTTGGAGTTGTGCATGGCAGACGGCACTCTTCAATAGAAAACAGTCATTTGTTACTTTTCTCTGAGCAAAGGAGCCACAGTAGAGAGAGAGTTTCGTCATTATGATTTTCATAATTATTTGTTTTAATCAGAAATTTTACATTTTTGTCATTTATGTGTCCTTTCATGAGAAGCTGTGATCTTAAACCAGTCAAATTGCACTATTTCTGATTGAGACTTTCCTATGGCTTCAAATTAAATTTAGAATAAAACCCAAACTCCTTCCAAGGATTTCACCACCCTGAGCTGGCCCCTGGCCACCCTTCCAGCTGTATTTGCAGGCCTGTTTCCTTTTCTCTCAGGCTCCAACTACGCTGGCCTGCTGCTCCCTTGAGGCTCCAATTTCTTTCCAGCCTCAGGGCCTGGGGACCTGCTGATTACCCAGCCTAGAACCTCATTCCTGGGCTTCCCCAAGCTTTTGGCTAAGAAAGAACCTGCTATCACCTTAGTTAACTGCTTCCATTTAGACAGGCCACTCCTTATGCTTTACATTTAAAAGGAAAGCAAAAACATAATTTTTTGGTCACTGCATGTTTTTGCCTTTCCTCATAAATGATTATTTGTTTGCTTGGATATGGTCAGTCTCCCTTTCTAATCTGAGCTTCATGAGGCAAGCAACCTTGTCTTGTTCTATCCTGCACACACAAAGCTGCCTACAGAGGAGCCTCCTCTCTGTGGAATGAATGAAGCCATGATTTGTCTTCCATCTTGGTGCGACAATCGTCTCGAGTGAGCTTTATTTCCAATTCCACTGGGAAATCAAACCGGTGGTAAAAGTTGCTATAAAACCATTTCCATTTGCACTCTCAGAAAAAAGGAACCACGGGGATAGGATAACATCAAATTGTCTAATTATTGAAAACAAGAAGGCGGAAAAAGAACTAAAAACACAGTCACGCAGAAAGCTTTTGGGAGCAGAGGTGGTGGTGGGAGGAACCAGGATGGAGCATGAGGGAACTTTGGGGGTTATGGCTGCATTAGATTGGTTGTGGTGACGGTTTCACAGGTGTATATGTATGGCACAACCTAAATTGTATGTTTTATATATGTGCAGTTTATTGTGCGGTAATTAGACTTCAATAAAGCTATTAAAAGCTATTTAAAAATTACACAGAAAACAACATTAGCCACACCACAAAACAGCATGCATGGATTTCCTCCAGCTGGTGAGCTCAGAACCTAAGTTTTTGAAGGTAGAGATGATGCATCCCATTCATTCTGGGAATTCTGGGGTAGGACACTGGTGAGGTCATTTTTGCCGAGGTGGGAGAGAAAGAACAGCCTGTGTGGGGAAGCTGGTGCCTCCACATCTCACCTCTGTGCTTGAGGGGGCTCCCCCCTGGGGGAGCAGAAGAGAACAGCCCCCACAGCACCAGGCTCTCTCAACGGGAAGCCTTCCAGCCGAGACAAGAAACAGAAGGTTGTCTTGTGTTTTGTTTTCTCCTAAAGCAGTTAAGGGCTCAGATACACAGACCAGCAGCTCTTGCAGAAAACCTGCCATTTCCCACGCACTCATTGACCGCCCCTCCTGAGGCTGCCCTCTGTCTCCTAGCCTGCCCTCACGACCGAATACTTCCAGTTTGCAGACAAGTCAGATCCTCCCCTCAAATCTTTTTTTCTACCTCCTCTCTTTTCCTCTGCTTGCATTTCCTTTCTCTTTTCCTTCTTGTTCTATTTCCTCATTAGACATGAAAATAAATGAACATTTGTTGGATTCTGTGGGGCCAACCACTTTGCTTATATTAGTTTATTTAATCCTTAAAACCACCACAGGGAACAGCTACCTCTACTATTACTATTTTACTGATGAGGAAAACAATGCTGCGACTGGTTCAGGGCTTGTGGATGTCCTACCTCTTGTGAAGGTGGAGCCAGGATTTGAACCTGGGACACCTCCAACGTCTGAGTTCTTAACTCCCAGATGCAACCCCTTTCATGATTTCCCCAAATTTCTCTTTCCTTCTCCTTTACAGATGTACTAAGGTATGTGATGCCTCCGTAGGGTAAAGTATTATATGTTTATAAAAAATAATGTGGTGGAATGTATTAAATGGCATAGAAAATGATCATTGCATACTGTAAAGTACAGAAAACATGATCAATAATTAGGTACTCTATGATCAGGATATATGTATAGAATAAATTAGAAGCGTATACACCAAAATGTGCCAAGGGTCATCTACGTCATGGGATGGGAAAGGAGATTTACTTTCTTTTTTTTTTTGGCTTGTTTGTATTTTCTTGAATATTCATGATGAACATGTATTACTCATGTCATAGAAAAAAGTATAGGAATGCTCTCTGAAAAGTATAAGTCCCTTTGGAGGGGAGGCATATATTTCTTTTTTCTCCTCATGGTCTTGTTTCTGACTAGTGAATGGCATCTCTTCTCTCCCATGAGAGCCACACCATGTGATTCTTCCAGGATTGTAGGAAAGTAGCAGTGGTGCAAAGCAAAACATGTCGAAAGCAAAACTCAGTTCTCAGCTGAGAATGGGGCTTTCTTCTTCAGAGTGGCCCCAGCCACACTGAGAGGGGCTCCATTCTGGCAATGCTTTGCAAATGTTATGGACTTTCATATGCTGCCTTCCATCCAAGATTTCCCACGTCTCCCTCACCCCAAATACCTCTTTCAGGATTGACACCTCCAATTATACCTACCTTATAAAACCTATCGTTGTTTGCTCTGAGGTAGAAAGTTGCTAGTGTTAACAAAAATAGAGGGTTTTAACAATTTAACTTAAAGGTCCTTATGCTTCCCCAGTTGGTTGTGAATCGGATCAGGGCAGACCTATGTCTGTGGTTTCTCAGTGTCGCCCCAGCAGCTAGGATTCATTCATTCAATTAAAAATAGGTAGGGTGTCTACTTGCTTCCAAGCACTGGGCAGAGCGCTGGGGGAGTTAGTAATGAAGAAACAAAGTCTTGGCCTCCCCCAACTTAGAGAAAGGAACAGCCAACAAACATTCAAACAAAACGTTGTTATACCATCAAGGAAATATACAAGTTGCCATCAGGGTGAATAACCATGGGTTGATTTTAGATATGGTGCCAGGGAATGCCTCTCTGTAGAGATGATATTTGAGCTGAAACTTGAAAGTTTGGAAATTAAATAGAAATCACATTACAAGTATGCATCAAATATTTGCTTTGGGAATGAATGGGTCAGCTTTTTCTGCATCCCCCAACAGGACCTTGTACACAGCGGGAGACCAATAAATTGTTGAACTTGATTCAGACAGTAGGTTATTGAACCCCTATAACCTGCTAAGCATTAAGTTTTATAGACTTTGCCTCAGTCAATCTTCCTAACAACCACATGAGTCCTTTAAATAAAGAACCCACATTCTGCTGATGAAGAAAACATTCATTGAAATTTACTTGCCCAATGTCACATGGCTGGTGAGGAACAGAACCCAGATCAAAGCCCACAACTGTTGGGCAATCTCCAAATGCACCCTCTTCCACGAATCCTCGAAGGAGTGAAGGCATGAGACCATGTACAGAAGGTTTTAATGAGAAAACTAACCAAAAATAAGCACATTACCATTTACATAGTAGAAATTCAAAATCAAATTTCAGTTTTATAGAAGTCCTTTCTCTCTCTTAAATGTGAGCTGAAATTCTGGAAAAAAGACCATTTTTATAAGGAAAAAAAGAAAAGTCTCATTGCTTTAGTAATACCTCAGATAGATGCCAAGACTTCTGAAAAATATTCCTGTGGCCAGGAGAGTTGAGGAGCACTGAGTGAGCCTCGACATCCTACTTCCTAAGCTGACCTTGTGATTGATTTGCTGCATGACAGAAACAAATTAGAGAAACAAGTTCTCTACTCCCGACTGCAGGGTCCCTAACGATGCCCTCGCTATCAAAACTCAGCAACATGAGGGATTGTGGCAGATGTGTGGGTAAGAATTAGTGGGGTCAAAGTTCCCTGAAAATGGAGAAATGTCAGGCATTTGAGGGGATAAAGAATGGCAGAGTGGAACATAGTTTTGAAGGCTGCTCTGGGAGAAATGATTGGAGCTCATGATGGAGAAAAAAAGAATAATATCAGGGCAAGAACTGAAGGTGAATGAAAAGTGGGGGCAGCTTTTCTTTTCCCCAATAGCCATAGACTCCTTGATGGCAGTGCCCAGTTTTTCTTCATTTATTTTTTCCCTACAGGACTTGTCAGAGGGTCTGAGCACGTATTAGGCAAATAGATAACTGATTGGCCGATAATTTGGAACATTCTGAGAGATAGGAAAGAACGTTGTTACTGCAAAGACACGTTGACTGACAAGTGATAAAGGAAGCAAGGAGGACACAAAATTAGATGACTGAAGCGATCCATTGTGCAAGCTTCGGGAGTTTGTCTCCAGCAACTAGTGTGGACCCACTTCATGTGCGCGAGGGTACACGGAGAATGAGTCCATCTCTGATGGGTGCACATGAGACATGCTGTGAGTGTCCATGGAAGGCACTATTTAATTCAGAAGAGAAATTGGACCCACCTAACTACCATCCATCTGACATTTATTAAGCACCCACTCTGTGTCAGGCACTGTCGGACACAGGAGATAGAATCTTGAACAAAGCAAAACTAATCTGCCTTCTTGGAAAAGACAATCTAATAGATCAACTACTTTGCCTCAAAAGTTAATAATACAAGTAACTACTAACAACCGCAGTGAGTGGCTGAGAGTTTTTTATTTGCCATGGCATTCTAAAGAGGAAGGAGTCTTAGAGACCACTCAGTTTTAACATTGTGTCTTATAGAGAGGAAGGCTGAGACACAGCAAAGCCAACTTGCTCAGGGCTATGTAGCTTGTTTATGTCACACCCAAGCCGGGAACCTGATCTGCTGACTCGAAGTTTCTAAGTCGCTAGGCTAGGTCTAAGAGAAGCCTGTCCCTGTTCTTAATGCAGTGAGACTGAGGAAGGGACAGGCACTGGGGCTTGAAGGCCTCTCACACGCTGTCCCTTGCTCACCATTCCAGCACATGGAGAGCCAGGGGCTTCCAGCAGGCCTTCCCACAGGCCCGAACACATTTCATCGTCTGCATTGTCAGCAACGGGAAATCTTGGAATAACATGAATCTGCTCTTTCCTGTTGCACAAAATGCTGAAAACCTAACCGTTTGATGGTCCACTGCAAATAAAATATTACAGAAGCCTTAGTATAATTTTGATACCCTTTTGGTCGTCCCATTTAGCCTACTGCAGAACAGCCCCAGTCATCATTTGAGGAGTCTCTGTCATATGCTTGACAAGGTTGCAGCCTGGCTGCTCCCTGCAGGTATCCCACATCCAACAGCAGCAGAACAGGAGCAGAGCCTGGCTCCGCCTCACTACCCACCAGCCTCGTGTTTTCCTTGTTCAGAAAGGAGGGCAGGGGCTCCAAGTGGCTGTAAACCAGCTCTACTCTGACCCTAGGTCAGCGAGGCCTGGAGCAGGCTGTAGGGGGCTGTCTCTCCAGATCTGGAGGTCATCCCTGAGTTAGTGTCTCCCTGGTGACATACGGGAGGTCAGAATATCCACGGGGCGGCCTCACCTGGCAGCTTCTATCACCAGAGCCTCGAGGGCCGAGGACCTCAGCTTCCTGCTGAGGACACCACCTCTGTGCTGTTTTTCAGGACCAGGAAAGATCCCAGGGCTTTGTTACTATTCAGGAAGCTGGGCGTGGTTTCCTGCTTTTTAAACGGGGCTTAAGCTCAGAAGGTACAGAAAGTTCTAAGAGTAGTGGTTAATAGGATAAAGCCTCTGGAGTTAGACTGCTGGGCAGGGTTCCCGCTTCCTAGCAGAGCAAACTACTTAATCTCTTTGAGCCTCATATATTTATCTATAAAATCGATAGTGATGGTACCAACATGATGGGGCAACTATGAGGAGCAGCTGAGGCAGTCCTAAGTGCTCATAGCTGTGCCTGGAATTTCATTGTCGTTCTATATGTACATGTTAGCTCTTCCTGTTCTGGGTCTTCACAGTCTAGACAGATGCAGGATGGGTAGGCAGTCCTGACCTGGTAATTACGTTAGCTTCTTTCTCTCTCTCTCAATATGTGTGTGCGTGTATCACTCACATTAGCTGCGATATGTGTTTTAGCTAACGTGATACCTTGTCCAACCTGTCTGCCCTACTTACAAGATATATTTTTAGGTAAAATATTTTGCCAACATCATCAAGAGAAAAGGAAAGGGATGAGCAGATTCTTGAACTACATACGGTAATGTATATATAATGTTCTAAAAAGTGGTTGGCACATGGCAAGCACTCTGCAAATGATAGTTATTACAATCATAAGAACTTAGGGGCTGCTGGCACTTTGGTTGCTAACATTAACCATGTGTTTATTTTCACAGAGACCTTATGATTCCCATAGGTGCCAAGCAACACCACGTAGCTTCACTTGGCACCTGACTGTGATATGTGAGAAGAGTGGAATGACAGCTAGAAGGGGACTCAAAGGATATCGAGACAACCTCCTGTTTCACAAATGGGGAAACTAAGGCCCGGAGAGAGGAGAAGATTCTTAAGGCTATACAGTGAGTAACCTGTACTGTAACGCGTAACCAGTATTGTGGGCAAGAAGCCACAATCAGGACAGAATATGGAAAGACAGAATGGTTTCCTGTAGGCAAATGTGTCAGACAAGCATTCATTTTATCTCCCTATCTGTTTAATCCGTACGTGGATGTATCATATGAAAAACTGGGCTAGACTCAAATGAAGGAGTGAAAATTGGTGGAAGAAATATCAACAATCTAAGACATGCAGATGACACTATCTTCCTGGCAGAAAGCAGCAATGACTTGAAACAACTTCTGATGAAAGTGAAAGAAGATTCCAAAGCAGGACTGCACTTGAACATCAAGAGAACGAAAATCATGACTACAGAAGAACTACACAACTTTGACATAGATGATGAAGATATTGAAATTGTTAAAGGTTTTGTTTACCGTGGTTCAGTCATCAATTTAAATGGACACTGCAGCCAAGAAACCAAGAGAAGACTCAGACTTGGAAGGGCAGCAATGAAAGAATTAGGAAAGATCATCAAGTGTAAGGAAGTGTCATTAGAGACCAAGGCCAAGATTATCCACACCCTCGAATTCCCAATTCCTATGTACAAGTGCAAAAGCTGGACAGTGAAGAAGGCTGGCAGGAATATAATTGATTCGTTTGAAATACAGTGTTGGAGGAGAGCTCTGTGGATTCCCTGGACTGCCAGAGAGATGAACAAGTGGGTCCTAGAGCAAATTAAGCCTGAACTGTCCTTGGAGGCAAAGATGATAAAACCGAGGCTGTGCTACTTTGGGCACATCATGAGAAGGCAGAATTCTTTGGAAAAGAAGATAATGCTGGGAAAAGGAGATGGCAGAAGATGACCAAATATGAGATGGACTGACTCCGTAAAGGAAGCCACAGGCATGAGTCTACAGAAGCCAAGTAGGGCTGCTGAGGACAGGACACTGTGGACGTCACTCATTCATAGGGTTGCCAGGAGTCAAAGTCATCTGATGGCACATGATAAATACGAGTTATAAAATGGATGAAATTCAAACAAGCTGGAAGAAAAACAATAATAGTTATTGAACAGAAACTCTAGACTGGGTTTATACCAAGTGCTTACAACAAACTTATAAATTAGGTATACCGTTAGTTCCATTTTGCAGATAAGTAAACTGAGGCTTAGAGAGGTTAAGAAACCCACCTAATGTCAGAGAGCTAGTTTGGTTCCAGAGTCTGTGTTCTTGACTACTACACTATATTGGATAAGTAAATCTTGGTGGCAGAGTTGTGAATAGGGAATTAATGCACTAGATATGTTCAGCCATTGGGAAAAAACCTTGTGGGATAGCACATCTTTGCATTTAAGATTCAGATGGGCCTAGGTTCAATCCCAGCTCTGCCATTTAATAGCTTTGCTGTTGGCCTTGGGTAAGTCACCAACCCCCTTGAGTCCTAGGTTCCTCAGGTGTAAGGTGAGACAACCTGTGGCCCATAGGGCTGCTGAGAAAAGTCAACAGCACCATAGCCTAGTGATTAAGGAAGCAAGTCTGACTCAGAGCTCTACCACTTGAAGCTATGATATTTGCCATATTTCATACCTTGGCTGGGTCTTCAATTTCCTCATCTGTAAAACAAGTCAAGTAATACACCTTTTACATGGCGGAGTATGTTTGCTGAGTAAAGAAGATCATTTATGTAGAGCACTAGAGCAGGGAGCCTAGGACTCAATAAGTACTTGCTAAACATTAACTAATATTGTTATTATAGTGTATATAAAACCCCAACCATAGCATGTAGCACATTGCTGACATTAAATAAAATCTGGCTATTAAATGGAGATAAACTGAGCTCTTTCATAAAATATTAAAAAGCATAAGTGTTTTTGGCTAGGCTTCTGTCTCAAGCCTACCTCATTTCATTGGATTGAAAAAAAATGTGTCTGGGGTGAGAGGCGGAGTAGGGAGAAGGTTAAGGAAGAAATGGGACGATTTTATTTACCCAAGGACTTATAACTCTCCATGGACAATTAGCATGTCCTTCTGCCCCTTTCTTTTACTGCTTTTACTACGATTACCTGCGGAATCCTGCCCAAGGGGTAGCTGTTTTCTGGAACTGTGTCAGTACCTAGTTTTTAGATTTAGATTTCAGATTTTTAACATCAAAAGCTGGGAAAGGTAGGTTCTGAGGGAACTTGGAAAATAGCTTCCATTTCTTGAGATCTGAGAATGGGTCAGGCGCTAGCAAGGTATGTTAACATTTAAAAAATATTCTCTTCCTACCTTTCTTGTTGATTTGTGACCATTGAAGTGGATTGTGCTGGAACTTTAGAGACATTTCACTAGAGAAGGAACTTTTAATCACTAATCCATCCAGAAACAGTCTTTGGGAAGACATCTACCAACCAGTTCGCTCTCCATATCCAATGCTACTCAGGTCCTCTCGGGCCAGGAAGGGGATCTGTAGACCCCTGGGAGAAATTTTCACATTTTTCCATTTTTTATGAGGATGTTGGAGGGAAGAGCCAGTGGAAGGAATTCTTTAGTTTTAGGATAGTTAGTGTTTCCTCCTACTTCCCTCCGGTACTAGGATGTTGATTTATTCACATTAATGTTAAACTGTGGACATTTAGAAGATCTCATAGATTAGCACATCCATACTTCCATGCTCAACTTCTCTTTTGCTTAAATCTATCAAAAGTCATTTAAAAAAGTGAAAGAATTCCCCAGGTTTCATGGCAGCCAGGATTAGCCGTGTGCTACAGTTTTGTCCGATGAGATGGAAGGAGGTTTGCTGATACCACTCTCCATCCTCCCACTAGACATGGAGTGGCCACATTGTGACTATAAGGTATGGGGATGAGGAGCCAACGTGCCAAGGAGGCAGAGAGGAAGTTTGGAAAGCATGCATCCCTGAGGGCATCACTGCATCAGCTGTGGACAGCTTCCATCTGCACTTCTTGTTTCAGCCACTCTAATTGGGTCTTGTTTTATTTGTATGACTTATTCTTAACTGATACAGTGAATGGATACTTTTTATTTGTGGCTACTGAGGCTCCACTCTCTCTTTTCTAGCAACAGCAACCAGATTTCCTTTTAAAGAAACACTTCTTTCCTGCATGGGGCCTTGAGGCGGGGCGGGGGGGGACTATCAAAATACCCAGCCCTTGGTTTGCTAAGGGGATGGCACCAAGCCAAATAGTTTCCTCTACTTCCTGCCATGAAGCCCCGGTTACTTATCTTTTATGTTCTGGTTCTTCAGCCTTCACTCATATTCTAAAATTTACCCCAAATACTTCCAATAAATTCCATATTTTCTGATGGTAGTTAGAACCTGTTTCTGTTACCTTGAAGCCAAAGAAGACTTCCCGGTTATTAATCAATCTACAAAAGAACATTGACACTGAAGAGTCTACCTGCAAAGTAATGTGCTCAATTCTTTACCTGCATGATGCCATGTAATTCTTACAAAGCTCCATGCAGTAGGAACTATTAGGTCAATTTCAGAGCCAGGGAAACTGAGGTTCAAAGAGGTTAAGTGATTTCGCCAAGGTCACACAGCAAGAAAGTGGCTGTGGCAGACAGTACCAAATATCCATATGCTGCTGATATTTCCCAGTCTTCCTTCCATTTAGGTTGGGCCCTTGTAACTAGCACTGGCCAATGGAACATGAGCGGCAGTAGCATGTGCCACTACGAGGCTGAGGCAGCCGAGAGCTGGTGTATCTCCTCAATTTCTCATCTGCTACCTCAGCGACCTTGGAGACCTTTGAGGATGACTTTGCTACAGGTTGTATGATGGTCTTGCAACCCGTACTGGACTGTGACATGAGGGAGAAGTAAACTATTACCCGTTAAGTCACTGAGAGTTCAAGGTTTGTCTGTTGTGCACTTAGAGTTAATTATCCTGCCCAACGCATTGACAGAGTGAGTTGAAATCATTTCTGGTTCAGTTCTCTGTGATTTATCTTTTAACAAAACAATACAGAACTAAAAGCGGAGACAGAAAAGACACGTACTAAAAAATGACCCTTATTGGGCTCTCTGGTCCCAGGCTGGGTCTCTCTGGGAGATACTGTCTTTCTGTTCTTTTGCCTTGGATGCATGCCAGTGGAGTTCCCTCTAGTGCAATAATGACAATCATCATATCAGGTAATAACTACCTCTACCCTTCGAATGTTCACTTGCCATTGGCCACTGAATTAGGAAGTAGAAGACTATGGATTTAAACCAGGGAAGAAGATCTGATTTCAAAGCCCATACTCAGGCTCCAAATCTCGGTGTCCCTAAGTGAGGCTACTCATCTGTTTCCAAAGCTGACACAGAATCAGCTGACACAGCTTACTTTTTCTTTTTCTCGCTTCCTCCCTCCCTCTCACAGAGAACTCTGGGGCTAGCATCACTTACTGTCCTCAGGAAGGAAGCAACAGTGATCTGAAAGGCAGGGAGGCTGGGAGCAGAGAAGACCCCTGGTTACCTCCCAGCTCCCAGCATGAGGAGGTTCTGGTTATCATCATGCTAATGATTTTGCTAATTTTGCTCCATTCATCCCCATCTGCTCTGCTGAGAAGGGAGCAGGCAGTACAGTTTAATGCTTACTATTCTCTTAGTCTGCTGGCCAACCCTCCTTTGCCTTCTCATCAAATCTAAACTCCTGTCAAGCTTACTGGCCTCCAAGTTCTGACCCTAACTTTCTTATATGCCACCTACCACCCTCTGCTCTAGAAAAGCTAATCTTAATTTAATTCAATATATTAAATATTAATCAAATATCTATCATGTGCCTGGTATTGTGCAAGGCTCTGGGAATTGAAGGGTGGACATAATTAAAACAAGTATGGTACCCGCTCACCTCAAATGGCCTATGGTCTTGTGGGAGTCAGACATAGACAGGCAATCACAATACAGTGTGATGAAGGCTCTCATGCAGGAAGCAGAGGACACTCTGGGAACCCTATCAGAGGCACTACAGCCCAGACTATTAGGAAGTTTTTCTCAGCATTAAAAGGAGCCAGTTTCTTTGGCCAAGAATTCACAACATTGATGGAAGAGGTGAATAGTATAAGATGCAACAAATGTTGGCAGTTCTTCCTGAATGCCCAATTCCCAAATAGGATATGCATCTGCTGGGCCTCCTGCACACAGATACTGTGGCTGGAAAGGATTATGCCACATCACTGCCCTTTTATATCTGGGGCTTATATTAACATTCTGGAACAAGTAAGAACTATGAGACTTATTTAAAAGGATCAGTCTTCCCAGGCTCTTCACTTGGCAGCAACAAGACCACATTCTCATCATGGGGACAAAGCAGGCTTGGAACCCAGGTGTCCCCCCAAATTTCCTCTGTCTGTGCCCCCTAAAAAGCACTTTTCCTCAAAAGGCATCTAGTCCAGGTAGGGGCAGGAGTTACCATCTCCTTACCATCCTCTCCCCTTTTACCTCTGTACTCTGCCCGTGCCTGCAATGCTGTTAGTTTCCTAGCCTGGAAGGCCGCCACCTCTCTTCTTGGTTTACCCTCATCTTGCCCAGCTCAAGCCTCCCCCTGACCCATTCTTTTCCACAAAGCCTTCTGGTTGCTCCAGTTTGCATCACTCTATCCTCTCTCTCTTCCTTTTAAGAACATAGAATTCTGGCATTTGGAAGTATCAAGTCCTAAACAATATTCTAATTGAAAATTGTCCTTTTAAGTGCTCAGCTCCTCAGGACAAAAACTATGTTCCATTGTACCTGTTATAGACTTCATAATGCTTGGTACAATCATGGGCACTTAGTAGACACTCCCTAAATATTAATTGGGTGGGTGTATATGCTACAGTTCAAGGCACTCAGTAGGTGTTCATTAAATAATTTTTGGACCAGCAGATTATGTATGGAGCAAAAAGAGGCAGATTGATCTGGGATACAAAGAGCCCTTGATTTTAAGAGATCCTGTGGGATGGGAAGGGACATTATGGAGCCAGATACTTTGAGGAGACACTTTTGCATGCTAAATACTTACATTGTCTCAGTTAATTATGATAACAACCCTCTGAGTTAAGTACTATTATCTTGATATAATAAATAGTGATAAATAACATGGCATTGGAGAAATTATTCAAATTCAAATATGATACAAGAGCTTTGGTCTTATCACATACCACACTGGTTCTCCCATTGGGCATGCCAAGGGACAGTCCCTGATGGCACACATCCCAGTCTCAAGTCAGTGTTCTATAAGGAATGAGTGGAGGAACCTCATGGAGAGCTATGAATGGCTTTAGCAGACCCAACTCTTGAGATAATCGGTGTCCTGAGTCCAGGAGCTGGATCCTGTTAGATACAGTGTGTAATTGTACTGTTCCCAATGGAATGAAACCAGTGGACAGTTAGCCACTAATAATTAGATAGCTGGTAACTAAAGGTTTTTTTGGCAATTATTAATTGTAGTCTTTAGTTGTCCACCTGCTCATTGTTAGCTGTGCTGCTTATTTTCAAAAGACGGGTAGATAGGCAATATATTATCCAGATCCTACTAGGTTCCTCATAGACAACATCTCCCTGACGCTTGGGTCACTATGGTAACAGATGCCTGAGTTACTTTCAGGAACTAAGGATCAACCACTGTCCGGTTCAGGCCAGTGGAGACTACCAACCCACCAACTGGGCCTGTGCAGGTATGCAATAGATGAACTCCTGACATCCGAGAGCCAAAAACTGTACCCTCAGATCATGTTAATGCCACTATATTGTGAACGTGCGTCCGATGAAGAGCCAGGAAGCTTGACCATGCTTGCGCAGATTATCAATTACCTCACTTCTCCTTCCCTCCAACTATCTATCCCCATACTTCAGACCACTCTGCCTCCTTTATCCCATAAATGTTCCTAATGCTCATTTTCAGGGAGGTGGATTTGAGATTTGTTCTCCCATCTCCTCCCTTGGCTGCCTTGTGAACAAACCCTTTCTCTGCTGCAGACTCATCTCAGTGACTGGCATTTCGTGCGAAGGGCAAACCGAACCTGATTTGGTAACAGGAACAGTGATACAGACAGCTCAGATGAGCTGGTTTGCAGAGCCACCCACCAGGTCTTGTTTTCATTTTGACTACTTCAGTATTTTAATAACCAATGTTAACTTAAATGGCTTGGAATAACTTCTATTTTTGCTTTTGTTTATAAACCAGCTAAATGATGAGAATATATTCATCTCTAATTAGGAGGAAAATGATATATCAGAAAGAACTTGGAGAAAAAATCACAGAGGAGTGTCAGGTTCCTTCTCGAAGGCCTTACCTGACCAACAAAAGCTGCGGTCTGCAAGCAGCTCAGTGAAGCAGAACGGTCAGGAAATGAAGAGATCTAATTTCCCAAACCGTAGGATGTTTCATTGACCTTGAACAAGTCACTTCACCTTTGGACTTTAGTTCCTGAATTTGTTAAAAGCAAGGGCTGGATAAATTAAAACCCAAACTCATTATCATAGCCTAAGAGGCCACATATGATCTAGCCTTGGCTCGCTTCTCCCTTTCTGCCCACCTTCCTCCTTGTCCGCTGTGCTCCGGTCACACTCTCTCCTCTGACCCTTGATTGGCTTGTACCAGGGCCTTTGTGTTTGTTCTTCTCTCTGTCTGAAATGCTATCACACCCTCTTCCCTTCAAGATGGGACTGGTTCCTTTTTGACACTCAGGTTTCAGCTCAGACAGGCTTTCCCTGACTCTCTTAGCTGGAGCTGTCCTCCCCAGGTACTGTTCCATGAGCTTGTTTTATTTTATTCATGGTATTCGTTACTTCCTGAAAACTCCCTTATTTGTGTGTACATTCTTGATCTCTTCCTAAGAGAAGGAAAGCTCCATGAGAGCAGGGACTTCGTTAATTTTTTTTTCACTTCTCCAGTCCCTACATGGAGAACAAAACGGTACATAGTATATGCTCAGTAAATATCAAGTAGCCAATTTAATAATAATATAATAATAATAATGTGCTTATATAGGTTTCTACAGTTTCAAAAATACTCTGACAAGTTTAATCTCATTCAGACTTCACTATCCTGTAAATTAAGCAAGAATTATTGTATTTTGGTACCAAGATAAATTTTTTTTTTGTGGTAAGATAACCAATTCAATAATTTTGGGGAGTACCAAAGAGGAAGTGGAAAAACACTACATCGAAAGTGCTTATAATGTATAAGGCAGATTACGCTTAAGAAATATTGATGAGGGGCCAGCCCTGTGGGTGAGTGGTTAAGTTCATTCACTCTGCTTCAGCAGCTCAGGGTTTTGCCGGTTCTGATCCTGGGCACGGACATGGCACCACTTGTCAGGCCATGCTGAGGCAGCGTCCCACATAGCACAACCAGAGGCACTCCCAACTAGAATATACAACTATGGACTGGGGAGCTTTGGAGGGGAGAAGGAAAAAAAAGAAAAGATTGGCAATGGTTGTTAGCTCAGGTGCCAATCTTTAAAAACAAAAACAAAACATTGATGACAAAAAAAAAGTGTATGACTTAGAATCAAGGAAATATCATTATAAGTATCTCAGAAGTATTGGATCCTGGAGGCCGAGTTGGCACTGCATGCCTTTGCCCTGGGACAGCAGCTTCATAAAACTGGCTTCAGGAAAATGAAAGCTGCTTATACCTAGTGTTTGCATCTGGAAGCCGGCCTCTCTGAGCTCATTATCCCAGTCCATCCATTATCTCCTTCACCTCAATCCACTTGCCCCAAATCTCCCATCCTAATTTGGTTGTGCAACTCATTTCTTTATTTCCCCCTAGTTAAAGTCTCCTAAGAAGAGAGTGCTGGCAAAAAAGCTGAAGAAATTTAAAGAATCTGAATGTTCTGTCTCCTTTATATATTCTTTATGCTTTTATACCTTTTATGGGGTTAGAAGCCTCACACGGAGCGTAATGAGTTATTCAGGGCATGCAGTGTTACTGGGCCTGGGTGTAACGTAAATGGAATTATTTGCCGTGGAAATACCCAGTCCAATCTCTTAGCAAATTGCAATCCCTGAAACTAGGTCCCTTTGGAAGGTGCTTAAATAAATGTATACCTTGTTTGAGAGATTTGCAGCAATTCAAGAGACATATTGGGGTCTTTCTAATAGGAAAATAGGTTGGCTCTGCTCTATTTGTCGTAAAGTTTAATTAGCAATCATTTATCAGAACCTGTTAATTGCCCGATTGTTCATTGTTTGACAGGCTAAATTCAATCACCAAAACACTTCTCCCAAACACGCGAGCTATGTGTGGGGCCTTAGTTTCCAGTGAAGACACTGAGCCCACTGCTTTCTGAATTGAATGCGCAAGATGTTTTGGTATATAGTTTTCCAAGGAAAGGATCCATAGCTTTTATAAATTTACAGAGGGATCCATGGCCCCCCTCAATGTTCAGAACCACTGGTTTAATAATGAGAAGCAATAAAATCATAACTGCCGATACTTACGAATATTTATTTTATGTTCAGCATTATTCTAAGCATTTTACCTATTTAACTCATTTAATCCTCACAACAACACTATGAAGTAGGTACTCCTTTATGTCCATCTTGGAGTGAGGAAATGAAAACAGAGAGGTTAAATAACTTTTCTAAAGACACACAGTAAGTGGTAGAAGCCAGATTCAAACCCAGGTAGTCTGGCTCCAGAGTCCATCCTCTGCAACCACTAACTCTTGTTACTTTCTAGTAGACTTCTGGAAGAGAACTACACATCCCAATAATGCAGCTGAAGGCTCAAGGGGCTGGTAGAGTTCAGAGATCATCTGGGTCAGTGGCTATCAAATGTTTTCATACTGTACTGGACCCTATTTCATTTTCACCTGCAGTGCCACGTGTCCTTCACGGCATGCTGGCACACAAAACAGATGAAAGCAGCTCTGAGAAGAGAGAAAGAACAGGAGTGTATGCCGTGGTGTGAATGTACTTGTGAGCGTGTGGGAGAGATGTATGGGTAAGGATGTGGGATGAGTGTGTTAAAGGGCTGCTCCTTTGCCCTCCACGGTGCCTCCAGGTCATCTCTACCCAACCCAACAGCTCCAGAGAACCTAATGTGAAAATTACTCATGTTGTCTTACCCTTTGTTTTACAGGAGGTAAAATGAGGCAGAGAGAGCCGGTAGCTGGGTATGGGACCAGGCTCCTGGTCCTAGGGCATTTCTCTCTCTCTGCCCAATCTCCTTGTTGCAACGAGCCACTGTCCAACTCACGGCCAAGGGACTGTTACCGGTCAAGGACAAACACACTCGCATACAAGCCCTCTAAGCCTCTCCCTGGATGTTTGGATACTTCTAACCTTCTAGCTGGCTGAGGACAGTCACCAGAAGGCTTTCTAGGGCAGGACAAATGGAAGAAAAGGTTTGGGGTGGTTTGGCAATGTCAGGAATGTCAATGGCCTGTCAATGTCAATGACAAGAAAACCTTCAGCTACAAGTGGTGGAGTCAGGGTAGGGGGGCCACCTAGAAGATTCCCATATTCCTCAAGTCAAATCACACTGATCATCTGCTTTGAGTGGGACAGCCAGGAAGAGGAGGAAAGATAGCAGATCTTCTCCTGCCAGCCCACAAAATCCGGTGAGGCTCATTCTTCTAGACAGAATGTGTCTGGGGATGTCAGACCTACTTACAAGCCACAACTGTGCTGTCCTGCCTGCCACCTGCCTTCCCTTCTGGGTTTGCCATCATGCCTCTTTGCTGCCTCAGCAGTTGGCAGCTGGACCCGTCTGAGATTCCAAAGAACAAGCTCTCAGAAGAGCAGTGGCCTGATTTAAGTGGGGAGGGGAGCACTGTGGGGCAGGGTGGGGACCAGCAGCCACAATGCTTTCCGGCATGTCCCCATGATGCTGAATGATGGGGCGGAGTTTCTACTCATAGCAATTGAGGAAAACCCTCACAGGACCACAGTGGGGAAGGGAAGCTGGGCATTCTCATCTGCCTACTCTCTCTTTTCACACTCAGGGATCTAATAAGACCTGCATTTGATCAACTGTTCATTCCAGGGAGCATGTTCAGGGTGCCAGGCACTCTGCTAAGTGCTGGGGGAAAATGGAAATAAAGCCAGTCCTCATGAAGCTTCCAGTATAAACAGCGAGGTAAACTTAAATCAGATAAAAGTACAGTTTATAATTGGAATTGGTAATAAGATTAATAAAGAAAATAAGGAGCTAGAATATATAGCAGAGGGTCAGATTGAGTCTGGGGGTGGGGCAGGGATGGCTTCTGTGTGGCCTGTGATATAACCGAACTGAGGTCTGAAGGTAGGTAAAACTACTAGGAGAAGAGGTGGGAAAAGCATCCAGGTGGAAGGAACAGCAAGTGCAAAAGCACTGAGGCCACAAGGCATACTTCTTTATTCACCATGAAATATCAGTGACTCATTCATACATACACACACATACTCATCACCTATTGTATCGCACACAATTTATGTTTTCTCATTTCTTCTTTCTCAAGGTGTTGGAGAGGCAGACACAAACATGGAACGGAGTTAAATGAAATGGAGGTTATATATGGAGCATAATAAAGACATAAGGGAGGGCCATAATAACCGAGGATGTTGGCGAGTCAAGGAAAGTTGATTGGAGGAGATAATCCTGGCCTAAGATTTCCCAGACAAAGCGAGCGAGGAGTAAGATGATAATCTTAGGCAGAGGGTACAGCGTCAGCCAAAGCTTAAATGTAGAAAACAGTCTACTACCTATATAGGCAACTGCCAGCATTTCTGTTACTGGGAGGGACATTGCAAATCATGGGGTAGCAGATTAGACAGGAACAATTTGTACGACATCCTCGCACGCAGTTATTCTTTCCATGAACGTTTACTGAGCTTTTGCTACAAAGTAGGCCCTAGGGCTAGGAGACTGCGCAAAATCAGACTTGGTCTATGGCCTGGGGATCAGGACTCACACAAAGCAAGGACTCAGTGAAGTGAGGAAGACGACCCAATAATCAGACAGGTGGGAGTTAGAGAGATGACTAGGAGTAGCAGCTGGAAGCCAGACTTTGTAGATCCTATCAAAAATGTTGGTCTTCCTTCTCAAAGCAGTGAGAGGCTCTCACAGGGTTTTAAGCGGGGGTTTTAAACATGTTCAGATTTGCATTTTGAAAAGATGATTCAGGGTGCTATGGGGGAAGGACATTTACTCTCTGACTCAGACACCCGCTCCCTCTCCCCAAACCGTATCTGCCACGGCAATTGAGGAGAACCACGGAATCCACTCTACAGTACCATGTATCCACGCAGAAACCCTAGTAGCTTCCACTAGCTCTCTCTGCACTTGCAGCCATCTCGGGTTGCTACCAATGACGCCTTCCTGACTGCCTCTGAGGCCAACTGCAATGTCTTGGCAACAATTATATTAATATCAGAGTGAGGAATGAGCTGATGGAAAGCTGTTCATCCATGTAATGAGGTTTCAGTTGTGTTTTAGAAATGTGTCAGATAATTTGGTGAGAGGCAGCAGAGTGTTTTCTGTGTCAAGAGACGGGGGAGGTGGAACTCAAGTTCCTTGGCGTCAACTGCAATGTGAGAAATGTCATCTGTATGTGAGACGCTCAAGGCAGAATGAGCAAATGTGAAGGGAATAGTGACAGTGAGAGAAGCCCAGGACAAGACGTGGATGTGAGAGGAAGGGAGAGGAGTATAAACATCATAATTATCACCTAATAGTGATAAGCACTTATAACGCATCAAACATCATCTACGCCATCTCATTTAAACATGACAGCTCTGTGAGGTAGACATTAGCCTCATTTGACACAGGGCTCAGAGAGGTGAATTCAAATCCATATCTTTTTAACTCCAAAGTTTAAGTTTACAATGACCTCACGTAATGCCCATCCATGGATAAAAAAGCCCTTAGTCAGCATGAGTTTTGGTGTGGAATTGCAAAGTCTATTTTATATAAGGGACGATGTACTCGAAGCCAGAAAGGAGAACATCTTCCCCACCAAGCTTAGGTGAATCCCAATAGTGCATGTTCCTGTGTGACGTTAATGTGATCTGAGATAGTCATCTGGGCCAGTGCTCCCAAGTGTGGGACGTGTAACAACTATTAAGAGGCACATGGGGCCCCCATTGAATAAAATGGAGTCATACAGTGATAAAATTCATCCTATTTCAACCCCTTCAATTTTCCCTATTATATTAAGTCCGTGGTTGGCAGCATCAATTGTCTTGTGGAATCGTCTGAGGAGCCTTAGTAAATTCCCAGGCTCAAACCCCACCTCAGAGATGGATTTAATTAGTCCTGCACAGTGCTTCTCGCACCTTAATGTCCTGCAAACCATTTGGGGACCTTGATAAAATGCAGATTTGGATTCCATGGGTCTGGGTGGGGCTTGAGAGCTTGCATTTCTAACAAGCTCCCGAGAGATGCTGAGGCCCCTGGTCAGAGGACCTCACTTTAAATGGCTCGAGTCTAGGCTGCAGCCAAGGTTGAGAACCACTGCTTTAGGGAGGCAGTTTGAGTTTGGTGCAATTTATTTTCTTCTACAGTTAAAAAATTATCAATTAAAATGAGTTATACATGCACATGGAACACAAATCAAACAGCAAGCAATGACCCTCCCGCTCTATTCCCAGCCACCAGAAGCAAATCCCTCTACAGAATCAAATATTGTCAGTCTTCCAGAAGGATCCTTGCACATACAAGCATAGGTGTGTATGTGTATCTAGCCTTTAAAAAAACTACAAATGACAGCATTCCGATCACGCTGTTCAGCACTTTACTTTTTCACTTAATATATCTTGGAGATGTTTCATAACTGTACATAAAGAGCTGCCTCATTCTTTTTTGTATTGTGGTAAAATATATGAAATAAAATTTACCATTTTAACCATTTTTAAGTTTAGAGTTCAGTGGCATCAAGTACACTCACATTATTATGCAATCGTCACCACCATCCATCTCGAGAACTTCCCAAACTAAAACTCTATGTCTGCAAAATGGAGCTGGTTAATATTTAACTGTCCTTTTGAACAAAGCGAGAGCTGGTCTTGGGGCCAGAGCTTTCAGTGGACAGCAGTGTCAGCCCAGAGTTCACTTTGTGCTCTGTAATCCCTGTATTTCATTTTACAGTTACTCTGTTTGTGATAAGAAACACTAATTTTCCACTTAAAGTAGTTTGCTTTTTAAACAAATCTAATTTCTGCTGAAATAATGATACCTGGTAAGTATTAGTGAAGGCTGCCCCTAGCTGGACCACAAGATGGGAAAGTTGTACATCATGAAGAACTGAAGCACAGGAAGCCCCCCGCCCCTCCCGCCCCCTTTCTGAGCTCCCAACTGACTTTTATCTCCACACGCTGGGCAGTGAAAATGGCCTTCCCTTAGGGCCTCAGGACTTATACCCAAAGGCAGTTTTTTCTAAGGGCTCAGGCTGGTTTCTGGAAGTCAGACCACATAGCAGCCTCTCCTCTGTCATCCCTAACAGAATGGCAACCAAGAAGGAAGGCACGGCCCCTTAGGGGATTTTGTGCTCCCTGATAGAGACAAGGACCCCACCCTCAGCATTTTACAGGAGGTGACATCAGAGTTGCCCTTCTAGAGAATGACACTTGTCATGGGGGTGGGTATCTGGCTTGAGAAAAGTCAGAGAAGGACCAGCATCCCTCTCATATAGGGGGTTGCATAACAGATGTCGACTGAAGGCAAGAGGTGGATTCGCTGTGCAGCCACGGCAGAAAGGCTTGGAACTGGCCACCCGCAGACCTGGCACAGAGGCCTGTGTTCACCACCATCCAGCTCTGTGACCTGTAGCAAACCATCTCACCTTTCCAAGGATCAGGCTCTTTCTCATCTGCCAAAGGCTGAGGTGAAGATCTTGTGAGGATTAAAGGGAGTAGTATATGGAAGGATTTAGCACCATGCCTGGCACACTGTGAGTGCTCAGAAATGGAAATCTTATTGTCCTGGACTCTTCACTGAAAGGGAATTAAAGGAGGAGGATGTGGGCAAAAAGTGGGGTCCAGGGACCCCGATGGTGACTGTCCAGCCAAACCAAGTAACTGAAAGAGGGGGAGTGTGTGTGACCGGCCTCCCAGTGTGAGCCGTGGCAGGAGAAGTGGCATTAGTAGATGGGAGAGAAATGATGAGCTTCACCCTAAAACGGAGTCCACAGTAACTCGAAGTGTAACTGGGCAGAGAAATACTCCACTGAGAGGCTGATGAAAGAAAACTGGTCTCCAAATGTAAGAATTCCAATAACCACTTACCCTCTCCCTTCTGCATTTGCTTTCAAGTAAAACAGAAACAAAGTATCTGGAAAACAAAGCTGCAATAGACACATACTTTTCTTAGAAGCCAACACGCTGATCCAGTGAATAACACTGGAGCTGTCCTGGGTGCCAGGGCACAGTGACAAACATGATGGAGGAGACCCTTGCACTTACGGGTGTACATCCTAATGGGTCCCCTCCAAGCCCTTGACTCTGGCCCATTCATCTTGTCCACAGCCAATCCCTGCTTTTTCTCTGAGTGTCCTGGAAATGCAGCGGTACCCAGTGATCCTTCTGCCATGCAGAGGAAGAGAAAATAGATGGTTTTATTTTCAGAGGTAAGCCCAAGTATTTGTTCGGAAGATCTCTCAATTGTTAGGAAACAAAAAAGATTTACACTTATCGATGAGGTGTCTTTCTGTGATGGGGAGATCAAACTGAGCAGAAAGGATAATGAGCGAAGGCCAGGGCATCAGCCGAAGCTGCTCTGGTCATCGATTGGAAGGTTGGCAAATGAGGAGGAGCAGTGCAGGGAGACGGGGTCTGGGAAAATGTCCTCAGCAAGAGCTGCAAAAGCAGATTGTGCACAAGAGAAAGACTTGTGCATGATCTTGCGATAGAGAAGGAAAAATTTAACAGCAAATGATCAGCCAGTGCATTATGCTGGTCTGGGGAGTGGATTTTGACCTCAAAAGAACAGGGTTCAAAGGCCCCCTTCATCGCTTACTTAATGGGTACTCAATCTTACCAACCTTGGTTTCCTAAGCTGGAAAATGATGCTCACAGTAACTACCTCAGTAGGTTGGTTGGAGAATTAAGTGAAATGGTACACATGTAGGGGTCTGTAGAGTGCCCGGGACACTGCGGAAGTGTTATCTGTAAATGTATGCAAGGCTGAATGAAATGGAAGCAGAATTATGCTACTTTGGAAAGTAAGTAATTTGTGCAAGATCTCATAGGCATTAAAGGGCATGGTGTCCAAGATTTAACTCAATTTCTCCGACTTCTTTCTGTATTCCTTCCTGGTAACAGGCCAGTTGCATAAGTGCCACTTAGGAGGGATGACAGCACTTTCCTGACATGCAGCCACAATGCAGACCACCACTTTGTCTGACAGAATTCATAGGCCAGTCCTCAGGCTAAAATGCCAATTACTGAATTCTCTCACAGCAGTGAAAACATGCTTCACGATCTGTGATCAAATCCACTGGCTCTTAAACCAGGCTGAAAAGAGAAGGAAGGAAAAATGCAAAAGGGTTACTGTTCAAAAAGGTTAGGGATGGGCTGAGGGTACCTTGAAGAGACAAGAATTCTGCCCTGGTGCTTACTTCTGCGATATTCTGGTAACTAAAGTGTCATGGGGGGAAAGCCAAGCCAGCTAGTTAAGGAGCTCAACTGCGTCCGGATAAGACGAGGCAAAGGAAAACAAACAGACTCACTGCCCAGGCCGGGGTGGGAAGGTGCAAGGAAAACAAACTGTGGGTGGCAGGTTTGTCCACATGTCCCATGGGGTGGCCCAGCAGGACAAGTTTTTCCATGGTTAGTCAGTAATGTCTTATCAAACCATCTCGGAGAGGGTGATTCAGGCAGGAGGAGTTTGGGGCAGTTGAGCACAGACATGAAGAACCTGTGTTCGGTCACACCGGCTTGGATGTATGTCCTGGTGGTACCACTTTCAGCTGGGTGCCCCTGGCCAAGTTTCTGAGCTCCGAGAACGTCATCTTCCTCTTCTCTAAAATAGGGAGGATAGTACTGGAACCCACTTGAGACTGTCGCTGTGTTAGGATTACATGAACTACTTAAATAGTCTCACACAGAGCACCTACTCAATAAAAGGGGGCTGTTGTTAATTATTAATTACTGTCATTATTTGAGAGGGATCTCAGAGCCAGGCACACTCAGTGCAGGCAGCTGAAGAATGTTTGCTTTCCAAGGGTCCTGGTGCTCCTGGCAGAAGCAAGTCTCCACCCAAGGGAAGTCTGAGTCCGTAAAGCAAGTTGAATATGCAACTGGGTACCACGGTCGAAAGAGCACAAGTGCTGGCATCTGTCTCTGATCAGCCCAGGACAGACCTCTGGAAAATTTCTGGTCACTTATCCCAACATTGGTCCTAACTCAAGAGACTTTGTATCGGCAGATTTAAGGCAGCGCAGGAGAATGTTTTCCTAGAGCTGAAAGAAGCCCACTAACAGTCCGGTCAGCGCTCTGTCTTGGTGAACAGCAGCATCATTGATTGCTTTTAATGAGGAAACTTACCACCCCAAGGGTAGTGTGGTTGCCTGCGCACAGAGAAAGTGAAGAGAGGAGAAAGTTCTGGCTGGTTTGATGATATCCTAGAGAACACAACTTAAGTCATTTTCAACAACACACTTCACTCACCAGCCTAAAGGTGAGACGCCGATAAGGACCCTTAGGTACATGCGTGGAGAGAAAGTAGGTTGGATCTTGCAGTATAAGCTCCTGTCCAACTGAGTTCCCAGAGGAATGTGTGTTTCCTTGAGAATTTATTGAGGAAATATGACATAGAAGAGGGAAGGGGTCAGATGGATACAGTTAGAGCATCAAATCCTGATTCTCGCTGTGTCACCTGACTTGTCATCAGTTTCTACACTTACAGGGTGGGAGTGAGAGGCCCTCACTCATAGAAGGGTACAGGGAAAAGTAGCAGCAGCAGTGAACATTTCAGAGTACCTTACACATCAAGCACTGTTTCAGCATTTTATATGTATCTACTTATAGAATGTTCACACCACCACTGGGGGGAAAGTTCAGTAATATTCCCATTTATAGATGGGGAATCTGAAACACAGAATAGTTGAGAAACTTGTCCTAGGTCACACAGCTAGCAACTGACAGAGTCAGGCACTCTAAACCATGAGCCCATGCCCATCACCACTGTGATGGACTGCCTCTTGCACATGAGATAACATGAGGAAAATGCTTCTATCAGTGCCGAGTATGAAGGAGTAGTTAATAAATGTTGACTATCATTATTCTATCATTAGCCCCTAGTGCAGCAGATAGTATCTGCAAATTCTCCAGAAGATTTTAAGAATTAACACAGTTTGGGTTCTGCCTAGTATCCAATGTATGCTCTGGGTTAGGACTGATGATTTTCTGGGTTAGGACTGATGATTTTCTGGGTTAGGACTGATGATTTTCATTTTCCCTTTGGCAAGATGCACCATTTTCCTTTCTCTATGAAAATATCTGTCATTTTCTTCAAAGGGCACTTTGAGAAAAGGAATCCCTCTAGAGCATTTTTCTAAATCTTGGTAAACAAGACACATGGAAAATGGTAAAGTAAAACCACCATTTCAATGAAACTTCACAGGCATCATCTCATTGGGTGACATCTTGTGAGAAGGGCAGGCCCAGTTATGTTGAATTGTGTAGAAAGAAAGATTCCAGGGACTCGAGAAGGCAACCTGTCTGGTAGATAAGAGCATGTGCTCTTAAGCCACCCAGCGTGCATTCAGATCTGGGTTCCATCACTCCCTACCTGATGGCCTTGTACCCTCTAAGTCTCATATTCCTTATTTCCAAAACACAGAGAGAGTCAGCAGGAACATGAGATGAGATTATCCAAGGAATCCTCTTAGCACTTAGTAAGTTCTCAATAAACGTCCACTGCCAATATTGCTATTATCATTACTGTGGCCCACGGAGTTGGAAAAGAATTACTGAGAAGTATGGCCAGGATTCAAGACAAGGTCTTCACACACTGAATGTAAGTCTCTTTCTATGATACAACTTTCCTTACCGGCCCCTTCCTCCCCAGAAAATTATCAGGACTCTGGCTTGGCTCCTGATTCAAAAAATATATTGTTTTCAAAAGGCATCTGCAAATTGAGAACAACACAAGGGAACAGAACAAGATAAGGAATGCGTTAATAAAAGAATCATCGAGCAACCTGAGGATCAGATACAAAATCGGATGTCTCTTAAATCAAATAGGGTCAGGGCCAGGGCTGATACCAGGAAGGCTTGACACACATTACAATGAAGAACACATAAGTGCGAGGAGGGACCCATAAAAACTACCAGCGTGTGAAATATTGCCAAATGCTGTGTGCTTGCCAAAGAGGAAGCGTCAGTAGGCTGGATGCTAATGCTCCTCGCTGCAAAGCAAATGGGCTGGGTGTTAATTAAAGTGTGTAAGCCGATTCTTGAGGTTGTTGCCTGGGAAAAGGAATCCTGCAGAGAAGTCTCTTCCTCTGATAGATTTCTTTTGGAACTGTGGATTTTCTGCAAGTGAAATTTTCCAAAACAAACACAGCTCCCTGCGTATTCCATGCTCCCCATTGCTTGCAGGGCTGGGTGCTTGTGAATAAGAGATACGTTGTGCTGGTTTCTATATCGCTGTCACACCGAATACTCTGCAAAGGGCTGGCACCACACGTGCACCTCACAGGCTATGGAGGGCAGCTCTTATCATTCCGTTTTACAGAAGAGAAATATGAGAAGAGGAGACAAGAAGAGACATGACCACAGTTGCAGAGAGTGGTAGAGCCCATAGAGATGCTTTGTACACCCTGCTCCCAAATATGGACCTCTTTCTATCCTATGAATGAATGACACCCAAAATAGCAAAAGATATGTCAGCAAAGCCTGGTGGGAATTTGAATCAGTGACTTGAGGAAGCAGGGCTGGAAGGGAGCACTCTCAGCTTCCTGCACTTATACTGGCATGGCAAGTACCCCAGGCGTGCCTAAGATCAATATCATGTTTGGTCCAGAAGAGCTTGCTGGCATGTGTCACAGGCAGTGTTGCTTATTGAGACTGGTCAGCAGAGCCAGCCTGATCAGACCTTGCTATTTTCTCAAGGAACTAAATCCACTTGATGCCATTTAGCCTTTTTCCCTGTTACCCCAACAATGAAATCAGTTGCCCCTTGAGCTATTGAAAACCCAGGTGACCATTACTGCTGTTTTTAGACCAAGATGTTTGCCTTCCCAAGGGAGATTGAGTGGAGGTGTTGGATGAGAAGGAGAAAAACTAGCTGTCATGATATCTCCTAATCCTGTCTATTATTCATTCGCTCAACAAATATTAACTGAGCCTGTTTTAATTGGGAAATCTACTATGCCCTGGGGACCCAGTAGTGTCCAGCTGGCAGAAGACATGGAATGGCTCTACCCTCAGGGAACTTATGTTCTAGTGGGAAGGTAAACAATAAACAAGACGACAGAATTTCAGATCGTCATCAGCATTATGAAAATAATCAACACTGTGAGGGAGTGTAATTGAGGGTGGTAGTGGTGGTGGTGCGTCCATTTTAGATTCTGTGGTTTAGAAAGCCCTCTTGAACAGGCAACATTTGAGCTGCAACCTGGTTGAAAAGAGAGAGCCAAATACAGGAAAAGCCCAGGGGAACGTGCTCCAAGCAGAGGGAGGACCAGGGACACATGTCCCAAAGAGGAAAGAGCAGAGGCCGCCAGTGTTGCTGGCTCACTATGAAACTAAAGGAGCTGGTATTAGGTGACATTGGGGAGGGGACAAAGGTTGGAGTGATGAGAGTTCTGGTATTTGGAGGTTGGGTTTAATTCTAGGTAGCCACAGTGCACTGACCCAATGTCTTCCTCTCTGAGGTATTTGCTTTCCCTTCCATTGCTGGCTCTGGTGTTTTAAAGACCAGCTGCATTGTTCAGCTGCACAGTCTCTGAATTCTTAATGGCACAGACCACATGGATTACATATTGCTGACAGTGGGCTCTAAACATTCTCCAAATCCACAAGAAGGGGCCATTGAGGCCTGAGAAGTAGAGATCAAGTTCTAAATTAGTTCCCGAACATGGCAACAGGAGAATGAGGCTGTCAGCTTTGTTCTGCCTGGAGAAAGCCCCTTGACAAGTGGTTGTTCCTCACCACCTCTGTACACTCTGAATCTGGAACACCCTCAGCTAACTATGACCTCATTGATGTAAGTCAAAAGCATGGACTGGGATCAGCAAGCACTGGTTTGGCTCAGTTAATCTCCTTGAGCCTCAGCATCCTCAGCAGTATTGTAGGTAATACTGACACCTGACTCACGGGCTTGTAAATTGCCTCACACTCGTGCTTGTAAATCATAAACCTTCAAATAAGCTCTCACCATTACTATTTTTATCAGTCACCATCAACAAAAAGCCAACTCTCACTCTCTCTCTTCCTCACACACATTTACTTCTTTCAAAATCCTGCATAATGGTTTTGTAAGCTTTTTGAAAGAGGCCCTGAAATAGCACAGGTGATGACCAATGCCTGTATAATATGGGCTCTCTATACAGGTAATTCATTCCTAGCTATAGGCAGCAAGGGCAGAGGCTGCCTGCTCATCAGCACGTGGAGGAAGCCAAGACTCCATGGAGTGAGCACCATCACCATCCGCAGCCGCCCTCATAACTCAGTCCATGCAAGCACGAGATCTTCCAGCGTGGGCAAAGAGCTCCCCAGATACAGAGGAATGAGGTTCCCTGGGACCCGGAGCTGCTGGAGGCTGGTGGTGGACACAGCTACAGCCCCAAGGACCCAGGGTAGTGAGGATGAAGCCAGGGGCAGCCTCAGAGCCTCCCTTTGAAGTAGCGTTCCTACCCCAGGGCAGCAAGCACTGGTGAGAGCTGAAGAGAAACCCCCTCCACCCCAAAGTCTTAGCATCAAGCAGGGCGCTTACCTCCTTCCTCCTTGGTGCAGGGTGCAGGCTCCACAGCTATGACACGGGGAGTCAGCACTCCTAGGGAGTTTTTATTCTGGTGGGGCACTAAGGAGGGAGGCTGAACTGTCACTGCCTCCAGTTATCCCATCAAAGGGGAGTGACGGCCAGTACAAGAGCCTCCTTCTCATCCCTGGCTGGGGCAGGCAGCCCCAACCCTTTTAGAAGCCCAGCCTTCAGTGTCACATACCTGAACACAATTCCTCCACCCCGTTTCCTCCTCTCCTGGCCTGCTGGAGAAACCTGCTGAGCCCCGCCCTCCCCAAGGCTTCTAGGTTCCTCTTCCAAGCCCTGCATCTCCGCCCTTCTCCTCCTCTTCCGTGGAGGCTCCCTGGCAGGGCTGGCCTAACCGGCTCAGGCTCCCAGAGAGAAGCCCAGAGAGGCTGCCTGTGCTGTTAGCTGGTGGGTGGGTGGCCTGGTCTCCACTATCTCAGCTCTGCCCCCGGGCCCCCACACTTTATTTTGAGATAGAGCCCTTGGATTAGTTAGAGCTAGAACTTGGGACTTTTGCCCAACTGTGGGGAAATGAAGAGTATTTTCTGGTGATTAATTTAAAAACTATAGGGATTTGAAGGCCAAGTCTCAGGAGATGGGTGCTCTGTCTAGCTGCTTCACAGGGCGACTTCAATCCAGGCCAAGGAGCTACATCTCTAATGCCGGAGACTCGGCTGTACCACACCCTTACTTCAGGGGGTCCAGCTCTTCTCAGGACAGACACAACAGCTACCTTTATTCTCAGTAGAAAGAGGAGGGAGAGAATTGAGAGACAGGTTGAAATCTGCCCACTAGGCTGAAAGGAGATTCCATTTCTTCATCTGTGAAGTGTTGGGGAGATCGTCAAGGAAAGTTTAGCCATGCACCCATGTCTGTTGTTAAAAAGCACTTAGAAATCCCAATCAATGACTGTTCCACTGAATCCACAGCTGGTCTTAACATAAGGAGTTAAATTATCCTTGAAAAACAATCATTGCTCAGGTCCCAAATTCTAAGCATTTGGGATTTTATTTCCCTACCTTGGTTAAGTTAGTATTCTTGCTCTCCAGGTCAGAGATTTCCAGATTTTAGGATTCATAAGAATTATCCAGGGTATTAAAGCTGCAGATTTCTGCATGAAACTCTCAGATTCCAGGAGGGCTCAGGAATCTGTATTTTAAAGATTTCCCCTAGGTGATTCTGATGTACGTGGTTTGGCATCTGTACTTTAAGGAATACTGTCCTGGAATAGGTCTAAATTCTCTATTCCCAGCCTGGCATTTCTGGGTGCCTTTGAGCCTCAGCTGAGGACCAGCTGTTCTCCACTGTTTCCAATTCACTTTTCTACCCCTGCACTCAGGAATTTCCCAGCTGACTTCAGTATCTTCCTCCTCCCTTTAACTCACAAATCAGCTTTGTCAGAGAAGAGAGTGCTAAAGGAAATGATGTCATCGAACCCTTTCTTATCGTCACAGCAGCAAAGTCATTGAGCCCTGGTTCTGCCCTTTCTCTCCCCTGAGGCTCAGACCTCACACCATTGCCACCACTACATCACCTGTTCCCAAGCTAGTCCCCCTGTGCCAGCCCCTCCCCAGTCACTCTCCCTCATAATACCACTACTTCTGGGGAAGATGCCTGGTGCATGGGCCCCACAATCAATTGCTTTCCCTGCTCCATGGCTGAGGCAATCCGTGTTCAGGTTCCTTATTTCTTGCGTCAAGTTTAGTTTAGAATGAGATTCTCACATCCCACCTGCTCCCCCAAATGGACTTCTCATACAGGCCACTAGACTTCATATGAGTGTTTGTCCATGCCAATCGTTTTAATCATAAGACAAGAACTACAGGACCCACTCGATTCAAAGCACATTTACTAAGCACCCAATACGTGCAGGACATCGTATGAGGCACAGCGAGGGGTGTGAAGAGGACCAAAATGTGTCAATGATGATGTAGTTATTGTTATTGGCATCGTTTTACAAGTGAATTGGGCAGAGGGCACTGAATGGGGATCAAATGATAAAAGTGATGTAGGAAAATGTGTGGGCTTTATTTTCCCAAGGGGAAAGGTTCTCTTGGAGCCACCCACCCCCACCTAGAAGTAGGTCAGGGGATCTGCTGTGATACATTAGGGAAACTAAAAATAGATGTTTTCTTGCCTTGCCAATGCAGTTCCCCAAGACTTTCCCAGCACTCACAAGCTTCAGACGAAATGAATGGCAGCACAGTCAATGGCACCACAGTGGTTACAAACACAGACTTTGGCACCAGACTGCTTGGATGGAAAGCCTTTCTCTCCAGCTCCCAGCTGTGTGGTTTTGGGCCAAGTGCTGAACCTCCCTTGGGAAAAAAGTAGTACTCTCATGACGGGGCTGTTACCTGGATGATATGAGCTAATATGTATAAAGTGCTTTTAACGGTGAATGTCCTCACATGTTATTATTATTCAGGAGGTCTTGAGCACTGTTACTACATATTGATTTGCACTCTAAAAGACTCATAATGTTTTTTCACCTTAAGACAATGTCTTCCAAATATTTGCTTTCTTTGATTTTTACACTTCTCAATTCTACGCTCAACCTTCCTCATTAATTTACCCATGCTTTCCTTCATGTATTAATTTATATATATACATTTATTTTTGAGGAGGTACTATGTGCCAAGAACTGTGCTAGGTGCTGGTGATAAAATGGTTGGAGAGATAGCCACTATCCCTGCTCTGAAGGAGTTTACGGTCCATTGGCGTACCAGGTATTGATTGAATAATCACAGGAAAATTGTGAAATTATGATTGTGATAAGTGTTAAGAAGGAGCAGTCGCTGTGCTGAGAAAGTATGTGAGAAGGGCTTTGACCTGGTCAAGGGGTTAGGGTAGAACTGGGATATGAAGGAAGAGATGGAATTAATTATATGGAGTGGAGGTGCCTCATGAGAATATTCCAGATAGAGAAATGCCATGTGTCTTGTGTATTAATCAGTTTTGTTGCAGTAACAAATAACCTCCAAATCTCAGCTTACACCGTAAAGGTTTATTAGTCACTTGTGTTGCAGGTAGGCTGTGGGTTGACTGCAGCCCTGCTCGGGCTATGACTCTGTTTCTCATTCGGGGACTCAAACTGAAGGAACAGCCCCTATGCGGGACTTGCTATTCTTGTAGCAGAAAGAAGGGTCAAGAGCCCTGGTGGGAACTTTCCATGACTCTGAAAGCTTCTGCTTGGATGTAGCCTTCATGTGTGCTTACATTCCTTTTGCTGACAGTGGGCTCTTAAAAGTCTCCAAATCTATAAGAAGAGGCCACTGAGGCCTGAGAAGTAGAGACTGAAGCCAATGGGACAGGGGTATATCGTGCTCAACACTGGGAACAAAGCAAGGTACATGGCAGAGGGCAGTAACCTAACCCTCTTACAGGGAAGAGGATGGGAATGAATAATTGAAAAAATAATATAAACTACGATACTAAGCTTCTCAAATAAAAAACTTAGAGGCCTTTGTGGCTAATGCTGAGAGAGTTGGTGGGAACGTAATGAGAGACGAGACTGGAGCAGTAGGTGGGGCCAAGCCATGGAAAAGAATCTGACCTCCGTACTGTAAGCAGTGGAGAAACACTGAGCTTTACCCATTTAACCTCTTTCCTTAGTTGTTAAAAGAACACTTTTCATGTTTTTCTGGTTTCTGAAGGAATACGTGTTTGTTATAGAAAATGTGGAGACGACAGACGAAAAGAAAAAATACAAATCACCCTTAACTTTACAACTTCAGAGAGAACCATTATTGGTTGATATTTTGGTGAACATGTTTCTAGAGTTTCAGAGGCTTTCCAATGTATATAAAGTATTTTTAAAACCCAAATTGGATCATATTCTTCATCGGTTGTTATGAATATTTTCCAAGTTATTAAATATTCTCCCCATTATCATCATCATATGGATGCACCATACTTTGACTAATTCCCAAATATCGGACATTTATGTTTTTATAATTTTTCTATTTTATAAAAATTCTGCCATGAAGTTTTTTGTATTTAGCAACGTCGATATTTCACAGATATGGTATTTTTACCTGAAAGGGTATGACAAATTTAAAGGCCATTGACATGCATTCCCGGTTGTCCCGCAAGAAAAGTTGTAGCAAATCACACACAACCCCATGGCAGGATTTGCCAACTCTGTTGATGACTATTTTATATTGTCAGTTTAATCAGTGGAAGATACCGTCTTATTTTTGTTTTGCATTTATTTGATAATTAAGGACAGACCTTATTGTATATAATTCCCAGTGCTTTCATCAGGGAAAGACTTCCTAGATTAAAAATCTGGGCCTTTTGGATCTTCTGCTTAGAATGCTCTCTTGTTTCTTCTTCAGCAAATTGTAACTACTTTGTCCTCTATAACTCATTGTAAGATTTGCTTCTGCTTCCTACAAGAAGCCATCTCTGACTTCCCCCGCCCCTGATCATCTCCTACCCGTGGGTGCTGCCAGTCAGGATATGGACAGTTGGTTCTATGTGTACAGTGGGATGATATGGTTCATGAGCACTTTGTTTCCCCAAGTGGAGTGGGTGCCCTCCTATAGTGTCTCGATCTGTGCTCTGCGTGTGTTATGGTCCATAAATATTTGTGAGTAAATTCTAAGGCATGATGGCACAATGGGTGAGTGATTTTTGACTTGATGGATGACTCAATTCTGGGGACTTGCACATGGCTCTATTAATAAAAGATTGTGGGCCAAAAGTCATTGCTAATGCCACTCAGGATCTCTTTTTAGATTGTAATCTAACATCAATTTTTCAACTTCCCAAACATAGGTTGGTAACATGGGGCCTTCTGATTTGACAGAAGCCCAATTATTTTATCTCCCTCTGATTTTTCTTTCCTCCTAGCCACAGTCAAAGAACATCTATCCATTTGATATGTGGCGTGGTTTCTGGTTAGTTTTTACTAAGGATTTGAGGTTTGATTTTTTCTTTCTGTTACAGGTTGTGCTAATGTCTTGTTAAGCTAGTCTGACAGTGTAAATTGCACCTTCGTACTCCCCTTCTCATGTTACTGGGAGGGGACAAAGCCTTGCAAGAGGAAATGACCATTAACAGGGCATTCCGCTGTGTCAGTGGGGAATGTGGGGAAAAGCCAACCCTTGTTGACACATCTTGCTTTCTGGGGTTGTGGGTTAAATTCTCGAAAGTCTTTCCAAGCCCTCAGGCAGATTGGGTTTATAATGACTTATCTCTATATTGGCATCACTTGCACCCTTGTCTTGAAGGAGAAGGAACCAAAGCCTGGCAAGCATGTGTCCCATCATGTCACTGAACCCAGAAGTAATTTTAGGATTATTCTCTCACATAGGTCTACACAACCCCCTTCAGTGACTAGAATGATTCCATGAGATGGACCTATCTGCATTCCCGACATGCATCAATATTATCAGGTGGTGCTCGAATCTACTATAGAGTCTAACAGACATTCTTACCACTCTCTCCCATTTTGCAAATATCCTCTATGCCTTGAAACAGACAGATGCTTGTCTCCTTCCAGGAATAGTTGAGATTTTGGTTTTTAATTATTGTTTTCCAAATAAAACCAAGGCACACCTGAACAGGAGTCCTCTCCATGAATTGCTTAATTAAAATAGCTCCCTGAAGGCCGTTGAAATATCTGAGGAGGAGGGCAAAGCACAGAGATTTAATTTTGAGTAGCTTCTTTATTAAAATGGAAGGAAATACAAGCTGGTCTACTTCAACTTTGAAAGCTGCATTAAAAAATCCATCAGCAAAGAATGATTCTCTTTAATAAAGCAGTGTTTCCAGAATATGATATGAAGACCACCTACATTAGGATGATTTGGGGGAACTTGTGAAAAATTCAGGTTCTTGGCTCCACCCTAGACCTCCTGAAGCCTCTGAGGGTGGAGCCTGGGATCTGGATTTTAATGCCTACCACCCAAGATAATTTCTATGTACACCAAAGTTTGAGAACCAATACAAAACAATGATATTCTGGGCGGAGTCTGAATGTGATATTGTCTTCTTAAAACTCCATGTGTCAGGATATTATTTAATGTTGCCCTCCTCCATTAATTTGTTAGATCTGTGAAGATAGGGACCAGTGAGGTCACTCCCATCTCCCCAGGACCCAGCATGATGCCCGGCCCACCCCACACCTATTGGATCAGAAACTCAGGGAATCAGGCCCATCAACGTTTATTTTAACAAGTCCTGCAAATGAGCCTGATGTGTGCTACAGTTTGAGGAGCACTAGTATAAAAGAATCTTTTCAGAAAAGCTATTTGCTTCTTAACAGTAGCAACCTACTGCCTTTTATTCCTCTCTCCAATTCAGATGGAACATTCTTCGGTCTATATGCCACAACATATCTTTTAAGGGCAGGATACATTAAATCCCAGGCATGGTTTCAAGAACAGGAAACACTATCCCGTTTTACAGAAGAGGAGAGTGAAGCTCATAGAATGTAAATGACTTACGTGAGCTCATGGAGCTGATAAAGGACAGCCCTGGGGTTTAATTCATGATCTCTTAGACACTAATGCCAATCTTCTTCCTTATTCTTCTATTGATTCTCCAGATCCTGGCTTTTGTTTTACTGGGCTGCACGAGGACTGTTCCAAGAGTTTTTTTAAGGGGAGAAATAAGACAATCTTTATCTTTTCTTGTATCACTAATAGCACCATCTGGGGGATGGCTGCTCTGTGTGACCTTGAGATCTAAGTCGTTCCCTGAACATACCATCCAGAAGTGGTTTGAGGGATTCACTGGGGCTTACAGGCTAGAGGGATAGACTGATCATTGCGGGATTGTCTCTCCTTGCATCTACCAAACAATCCTAAAAAATCATGCGTTTCCTTTATTCTTTTCCAGTAACCAAAAACAGTCCTATTTCAAGGATTGAAGGAAACCAGAGTGGGCCTAATGGAAAAACATTCATTAGGAATAAATCATTGTTTATGCTGAAAGTAGATCTGTGCTTTTTAAAAAATTAGAGTTGTGTGGGAGATCATGCTTGTTTGACCCAGAGCAAAGTAGGCAACATCATCCATTCATTCATCTATTCATTCATTTACCCTCTATGACCATTTTGAAAGTGCAGTTGCACAAATTCAATCAAACAACAGGCAATTCAAATATAGCAAGATGAGCGCCATGACAAGCAAAGGCAAGATGCTGTGGAAATGCATAAGAGGGCAAGCCAACCAGGTTTGGGAGTTGAGGAAAGCTTCCCAGAGGAAGCGGCGTCTAGGCCAAGACTTGAAGATTTCATAGGCACTACCAGTTGGGGAGTGGGCAAGGAGAGAAATGTAGGGAGGAGGACGGGGTTTTTCTGCAGAAGGAAGTATATGTAAAGAGTATACTGCAGAGTCAGGCCATTGAGGCCTTGTAACTCTTCCCCAACCTATTTCTGTTCTTAGGGGAACCCAAACCAAGATAGATACGGAATATGGACTTTAGTCTAGGCATTCAAAGTCTTGGCATCTTTGTTATTCTTCTATTCTTACTTATCACCATCATCATTATCATCACCATTATTATTATATTATTATTAGAGCCAGTAAGATCACTATATTAGTGCAACTATGTGTTCAGAACAGGTAGAATAGAGACTCATTTTCTCCTCTTCTCAGACTAGATGCATCTGGGGTTAGCTTCTGGTGGCCCCACTGAAAGTGGACCCTGATAAACAATAGTGTGTTCAGGGGTAGAAAATGGGAAGTATCTCATACAAGGAATATATAAAAGAACAAGAAGGGTTAGGAAAGGCAGGAGAGCTATCTTTCAAATCTCAAGTGCTATTATTGAGGGGGGGCTTCCCTGACATCCAACTCTAGGCTGTCTCCCATGAAACTGTCATAGCACTCTCTCAACTGTAAGTTTCATTGGGATAAGAACCAAGTTTGTCTTACTACTGCTTCCCCAGTGCCTAGCACGGTGCCTGGTACATAATAGGTACTCAACAGATATTTGTTGAGTGAATGAATGACTGGGACAGAGGCAGTCCCATGCCAATGGCAGGGCTTTTCCAGGCTCTGCACAATTATTCCCATCATTTCCAAAGGTCAGTGCCTGATTGTATTCCCTCTCAATAGAAATATGGCCCATTTGAAAGATCCAAAGTACATCACATTGTTGTGGCTGGCTTCCATAGCATAGCTATAGATGATCCTTTAAAAAACTTCACCCATGAATGAGACGCAGCATTTAATGGTTCTGCAGTACAGTTTGGAGAGTTCATTTTTCACAATATGTTTTATGCATCATAAACCAAAATATGCAATTGGAAACAATGATGAGAAAGTGACACCACATTTTCCAGATTCAAAGCCCTGGGAATTGACCCCTCTGCCTAATCTACTGCTAAGTGCCCTGAGATTGCACAGGAGGAAAGTAGGTACAAGTGAAGATTTTAATCATAGAGCAGACAGGTTCAAAGCACCCCAAGCAGTTTTCTGAACTCTTCAAGCATCAGAGCATTCCTCCAAGGACTTCAGATACCATTTTGTCCAACATCTTCATTTTTTTATGGGTCAACTTGGGTCCCTCAAAATAAAGTGTCTTTTTCCCATTAAAACATCCTATTAGTGGCAGAGCAAGTATCTTTAGTCAAAGACCTGCTTTTTCCACCATGCTTTTCTGCTGTCCTTTCTTCTCCATCTGTGTTAAGCTAGGTATTGATCCTCCTCCAAAAATCTAAGATGGGCTAAAATATGAAGCTGTCTTTCTTTGATTTTTCCCACCTAGAATCATGTCCTTCTTGGTCACCTCTTTTCATATATAACATATTGCAGATTTTCTTTCTCTTGTTATCTCCTCTTTGGGTTTTCTCTTTAGCCAAAATGACCTATTTAGCTTGTGACGATCAGTGGCATCTTGGCTTCTGGCAGCCTAGACCAAAAGAACAGATGCAGAAAAGTCAAGTGGACGAGGACACTCTGAAGATCTGGACTTTCAAGGAATAAGGAAGCACTCAGCTTCCCTGATTTCTTATTCATTTTTCTAAGATTAATGCACTTAAATACATAAAATACAATGCTCATCTCAAGCAGCTGCTCATTTATGAGCCTTTGGCACCAGTCGCCTAGACTTGAGTTTTTGGAAATCAAATGATTGATACTCTCTTTAATCTCAAATTTTCATATTCATCATGAATGCTTATTCCTAAATAGATCTAGGTTGCAGGATGAGTGATTTAAAGAACAGAAAGCTTCTCCACTACAGACTCTGTTTCCATTGGCCTATTAAGCCACATATAATCCTTTTCATGAGAGCATTCGTCTCCAGAAAGCTCCTATCAAATGCAGTTAGGACTAGCACACTTAAGGTACCAGGAGTCATCAGCTTTTGAATCAGGATTAGCTGACTAGGAAACCAGTTTTTACCTTGAAAATCTGAAATTATAATTCCTTTCATAAATGGGAAGCAAGACAGGTAAGTTTCGATACATAGAAGTTTGGAACATATGCCATGTCTACAGTGAAGGAATCGGTGGGAAGAGTGAGGAGTAAAAGGATGGTCATGAAGACAGTTGAATAAAACTTACATTTCTTCATTGTTTTTTATGGGGACAGACTAGATAGCCAAGACTGTGAATCTTTGAAAATTCCGCTTCATTCATCTATTTTTTTTTCACCAACCACTCCGTGAACACTTACTGTATACGGCGCTTAGTGGGCAAGGAGGAGGAAGAAGAAAGAGAGGTACAGTGTTTAGTCTCTACCTTTGTTAAATACATTACATAGAGATGGGAAAAACACATAACTAAAGGATACAAAATAAGGCAGAGTTATATGTAGTCTAAAATAGAGGAGCATGTTAAGAGTGAGGACAAGCAGGGGAAGAAATGATCAATTGCAACAATATTAGCTCTTGCTATTTCAGAGGCATCTCTGCATCACTTCTCTGACTCTACCCTCGAGTTTGAGACAAGGATATCCTTCCTTTAGAGAAAAAGTAGACTGAGAAGTTAATTGCCCTCAGATCATCTTCTGGATTGAGGCCAAATAGGTGTTTCTGTGTCAGTCATGATAAGAAAGGTTCTCTCTTGAACATGAAAGCATCTTCAACTCACCTCTGTCCTTCCTCATCACTGACTCTCTTTTTCTAAGATACCCAGAAGAAGCTTTTGTGATTTCCATCTCTCACTGGCTTCTCAAGTCATTGCTCTTTCCTTAGATTTCAACTTGTTGGTAGGAAGGAAAACCACTGCTTTTCTCTATTGAACCAAAATGCAAACAGTGGGCAAATAAACAGTTCTAGTACAACTTAAGTTAAGATAACTAGATTCCAGAATTCAGATTTTTAACTGTTGCACTACACTGTCTTCCAAAGGAGTCCCAAATGGAAACATCTGGTCCCAGAAGTTCTCAGCTGGATTTTGATGAATGGCAACCTCTTTTGCAAAAACCAAAACATTCCATTAACCCTCACCTCAACTCACCGCCTTAGCTTTATTTTTAACTATTTGAGTCCTTAGTCAAATCATGCAAGTGTCAAAGTTGTGCTGTCTTGAGAGGTACCCTTTATCTTAGCTTTCTGAGGTCTAGAATTAGGATGGGAACTCCTTACCCAGATCAAAGTTTCTCTAGGAAAGTCTGTCTCTAAGAAAGAGTAGTTGCTTATCTTGAGTTACGACAACGTGGGACAGGGTACAAGCATTATCTCCATTGATTAATACTTAGTGGCTCGTCTTGCTTTCTCTCTCAGGTTATCTTTTGCCTTCTCATCTCAACTCTCTATTTTGGGTGTTTTGTTTTGTCCAAATATATTGAAGGACTTGACATTGGTTTTCCGGGCATTGGGCCCAGGGTTTCTAGAGTTTGGCTTTCTATCTTATAGGTTATTCCAGATATCACACTTGGAGATGAATACATTGGTCACTGTTATATTCATTAGTGGAAAAATGTGTTTCAATTTAGGAGAAAAGAACTTGAACTCTGGTACTTCCAAGGATGATAGGTGAAAAGGCTGCCTTATGAGTTGAGAGTGTTGTTATGCTTTATGGATGATGAGACATAAAAATAAATCTTGCAGTAATGCCATGGAAGAGCTTGTGCCTCATATTTGCTTTGGAATAGAGCTCTGTTTTGGTTTGAAAGCTATTCAAACTTGATGCTTGAAATATTAACATTTTATCCTCAAATATGCTTACAAATCACAGATCATACTAGTAAATATTCATGGATCATGTTCTTTTACTTCGTAGGAAAGTATGAAGAGTAGAAAGAAAACATTATGGGGTCAGAGCTTGGAGTATGGTGGGAGACAAGATTAAACATCAGCAGAGTTACCCTGGCAATAAATTTGAGTTTCTATTTGTGGTGCTTGGTTGCAAAATAACTCCAAGCACTTTCAAAGATGAATGATGCTGGGAAAAGGTGAAGCCAAACTTTCTGGTCCCAATCAAAGCACACACAAGCTAAGATGCCAGAGAATCGATAGCAATGGTGCCTCATATAATATCTTGCCTTGAGAGTTGTAGAATGCTTTAGAATTAACTAATCACTTGCACATATATTTTGTTACCTGATCCTGTGAGATGTATTATTATACCCATTTCTGAGATGAAGAGACCGTTGTTCTTTGCTTTTAAATGACTTGCCCATGTTTCCAAGGCTAATTAACTCAAACAATGGGGACCTGGATCCCAGATCCATAGACTTCTGCTCCAGGATTCTTTCAGGTACATCTTATCATGCAGGATTCAGATACCTCTTCCTCCTGCAGGATTTTCTATCCACCTAATTCTGGATCTCTAGGCTCCAAACATGACCCCATACCACCCTAGCTCCCATCACATTGACTTGTAATGAATTATTTCCTTGGCTTTATTTTCCACTGGACTTTGAGCTCCAGGAGAGAAGTGGCTTGTTTACCATGGCGATATCAACACATGGGGCCTGGCACGTAGTAAATGTTCTGTTAGTCTTTGTGAACTGAACTGAATTCCAACACTTATTTTGCCAAAACAGGGAGGACAGTAAAGGTGTAACTTCTAGATTGACAGGCTCCAAGTCTGTTTAGAAGGAAGAACATATTACTGGTGCTGCCCTCTTGAAAATCTCATTGCAGATGCTCAAGAGAGGACTCAGAAATTCTTTCTAACGCAGATCATGGTTCTGCTTTGGGTATTACCCCTGTTTCAGTCTTAGTTGAAGGGCAGTTCTGCCCAGTGGCTAAGGAATGAGAAATTCTAAAATTTCTCTGGATACACGGACCCTTTCCTATGATTCCCGACCCAATGCCCACACACCTGCCGAAGAGGGATGTGTATATTTGACTCTCTAGAGGAGCTGTTTCTGTTCCCAAAACCAGCTATCCTCTGCCAGGCAGATCATTGTGATGATGAGGTTGGCAGAGGTGCCAGATGATGTCTCGTCATCCCACATGGAAGAGGAGCAAACGTTAAGCGAAGATAAACAATAAAAAAGGTCCATTTAAAACCCATAACCTGCATGATTCAAAATTGGAAGTGGGACTCAGGATCTCAGTCTCCTTTGGAAATTTGTAAACTCTACCCCATTGCTGTGAGATTCTCCAGTGTGGCCAGCACAGTCAGAGTTGGCTGGATTCCCAGGTGCAATGCAGAGTCCATCTGTTCAGTCACTCTGTCTGGTGTGGATTTGGGTAATGAGTTTTGTGCATGGGACAGGTTCAAGTTACATTTGAATTTCTTAAATGTATTGAAAATGTGGTTGTGAGTCCTGAGTTCACTGAACCCTTAAGAGTTAGAGATTCCCACCATGGCCTCCTTGCAACTTTTTCAAGTCCATACACAACATATTTCAGTCCATACACAACAGTTGTTTAGAGGGATATATGAATATAGTCTGCTTTAAGACTGATAAATCTAGTTTAGTACAACGCCTGGTTTAGAGTAGATATTTAATAACTATTTCTTTAATAATAAAAATAGTAGTATGTTTTTAGTATTTCTATGCATCAGGTAATATGCTAAGGACTTTTCCTTCTTTCCTTCCTTCCTCCCCTCCTTCCTTCCTTGTTTCTTTCTCTCTCTCTCTTTCTCCCTCCCTCCCTCCGTCTATCCTCCCTCCTTCCTTTCCACAGATGTTCACTGAGTTCCCTGTACATATCAGGTACCCTTCTAAAAGCTCGGGCTATAGTGTGAACAAGTAATATTATGCACCTTAAATTCCAGTTGGAGGCATACTAATAATAATCAAGTAAACAAATAGAGAATACAACTTCAGATAGAGATACATACTATGAAAAGATAAATAAAACGGAGAAGTATGATGTGACCAGGGATGAAGGACTACTTTCCCTTGGTCATACGGGGAAAACCTGTATGGGAGAGACATTTGAACTGACATTCTTTCAATGAGTAAGAAAGAATTTGCCATGTGACAGTCTGTGGGGAAAGTTTTCTAGGCAGATGAGCATTCCAAGGTAAATGTCCCATATGAACAAGACTTGTTTGTGTAGTAAAAAGAAGCCAGCATCTTTGGAGCAAGATGCACAATGGGAGACAGTAGTACACACATGAGATTGGAGAGAAGAGCAGATGGCAGATTGTGTAGAGGTGTTGTAGGCCATGGTGAATAAAACTTCAATATATTATCTTTTTTAACCAACACAATGATCCTATGATGTAAGTGCTATTTGTATCTCCATTTTTAGAGGGGAATAGTGAGACTTAGAGAGGTGAGGTAGCATGGTCACATGACTGACAAGTGGCAGAATCAATATTTGAACCTAGGAAACCTGGTTCCAGAACTCAATCTACAAATCCCAACATAAATCCAGACATGATCAACATCACCTTAGAATCATCCCCTTTCACACTTCCACCCACTCATCAATCCATGCTCCCAACCCCAACACAGAATACCGATTAGAGCATGGATGTGGGAGTCAGAGCCAAACAAACTCAGCCTAAAATCTCAGCTCTGCCTTGACTGGCTATCTGATCTGGGAAAGTCATCTAATTCCTTAGGGCTTTAGTTTTCTTGTCTGTAAAATGAGACTAATAATAGTACTTTCCTCTCACTTCTTAGGGTGTTTTGAGAATAAAGTGACATCATATCTGCCCGTGATAAATTCTCAATGAATTCTTAACTACAAACCAAACCAAACCAAACACCCACCACATTTACTCATTTACCACAACCCATCTGTCCTTCCTCTCTCCTTCTCTGCTATTGTCTGGGTTGCGGATCATTACTACTACCATCCAGAACTTCTGAGTCAGATTCTTCAGATGGAGTCCAGAAAGTTGCATTTTAACACACTCCTCTACTGTTTCTGATGCAAGCTAGAGTTTAAGACCACGGAAATAGACCATAAACCAAGATACAAGAGGATTGTGGTAGATCTCAGTGTCAGCGTTGGAAATTGCAACTATATTTGCAAAAATACCCAATGTCAGGGTTCAATGGGATTTTGGGTCTTTCTCATGCCATTTTGGTGGTGTTACAGCCAGAGTTTTGGTAGTACATGAATCCTGCCTGGCTGTTGCCCATCTTCCATGTTCTCCTGCTCTCGCAATGTTCCTGTTTGAATTAAATGCAGGGAATAATAGCCAAATGATATTTAAAGTACAATGTGTAATAACTCTCAGTGCACAATTATGGTAAAGGCTGGTCTGATTCACCTGTTTAGGTTTAAGTTCTAACATTTAATTCAAATGTTGACATTTCAATTTGAACCTTCAATAGGCATCTCAAATTTAATATGTACAAAACCAAACTCATTTTCTTTTCTCTAAATCTGCTCCTTCAATAACCGTTCCCATTTTGGGAAAAAGCATATTCTTCTAATTGCTCACACTAAAAACTTAGAGGGATCAGTTTCTCTTCTATTTTTTCTCATGACCCATATCAGCAAATCATGTCGGCTTTGTCTTCAAAACACATCCAAGGTATGACTTCTCAACAATCCTGTTGCTACAACCCTGAACTGAACCAACATCATCTTTTGCCTGAGGTATTGCAAGAGCTACCCAACTGGTTTCCTTGTGTCTGCCCTTGTACTTCCAAAAGTCTTTTCTCAATAGAGCAGCCAAAACACCCTTTGGAAACCTGAGTCACATTAAGGGATCTATGGGAGGCTGAATAATGGCCTCCCAAATATGCTCAGGTCCCAGTCCCAGAACCTATGCATATTTCCTTATATGACAAAGAGATATTGTAAATATGATTAAGTTAAGGATCTTGAGATGAGGAAATTATCCTGATGATCCCAGTGGGTCTGATGTAACTACAATGGTCAGAGTCAGAGGAGACAGCGATGTGATGATGGAAGCAGAGATTGGAGTGATGTGTTTTGAAGATGGAAGAAGAGGCCACAAGCAGAGGAATACAAGTGGCCTCTAGATTCTGAAAAAGGAAATAGATTCTCTCCTCACAGCCTCCAGTAGGAAACATCCCTGCCAACACCTTAACCTCAGCTCAGTGAAACTAATTTTGGAATTCTGACTTACAGAACTGTAAGAGAATGAATTTGTGTTGTTTTAAGCTGTTAAGTTTGTGGTAATTTGTAACAGCAGCAATAGGAAACTGAGACAGCTCCCCTTTATCCCATTTCATGCTGAGTAAAATCCAAAGTCATCACAATAACCTACAAGGCCTCACACAATCTACTTCCTGCCATCCACCTTGTTACTCTGACCTCATCTCCCATCACTCTCCATTTGCTCATTCTGTTCCAGCCACTTGGCCTCATTGCTGCTCCTCAGTCACCCAGGCTGACCCCTGCTCCTTGCCTTTGCTCCTTTCCACAGCTGGAGTGCTCTTCTCCTGAAACAATCACATGATTTGGTCCTCATTTCCTTGGGTTTAACTACCACCTTCTCATTGGAGGCCTTCCTAACCACTCTACTTGAAATCGGAACACAACTCCCTTGTCCCACTTGCCTGCCTTATTTTTTCCAAAGTCCTTGGAAAGCACCATCTGGTGAACTCTAGGTATTATCTATTTATTTACTAGACTGTAAGATCTATTTTTCTTTGCTTTGTACACTGTTATGTGCCTACCACCTGCTATGATGCTTACACATAGTAGGTGCTCGAAATATTTTTGCTAGTTGGAAGGAATTGAAGTGAATGAGACACTAACTCAGTGCAATGTCCAGCATGATTTGGCATGCAGGCAGGGAGCGATGGCAGGGCTCCAGGGAGAACCCTGACTCAGCTAAGTGAGTGTTTCATGAAGTTTAAGAAGAGGAGAGGCAGCTGACAAGTCATGCCAAGGGCAAGTCCTGATTTGACTTATTAACCAAGCTGTGTGTAGTGGAAGGCATGGAGAGAGGAATAGATCATGGGGTAAGGCCTTTTAATGCAATTGCCCTATCCATTAATATTCATACCACAATTAATTCTTGACCTCAGACCAATTATGTTAGAAATTCTCTTCCCTTCCCTGGAAACGAGACCTGGTAAGGAAGTAGATAAAGAGAGTTAAAAATTTCTTTCCTCTATATTGGGTTATTTTTAAACTCTTCAGAAAGTCTCAAAGAAATGATTTAATGAGGAACCCATAAATTTCCAGACTTTCTCTCAATGACAGAAGATGATCCATGAGCAAAGTTTAGCTCCCTTTTCATCATAAGGGGGTGTTCTAAGCAAATTAAAAGCTCCTCAGCAGGCATCCATTAGTAATGGCATCACATATGACACTCTATACACACACAGCACATTGTACAAATGCAAGGGAAATTGACACCTCTGGGACCCAAACTGTGGGTAACAATCAAAGAAAAAGCCTGGCCATAGCAGCTGCAGGGATGGCAGATAGTCCAAATCACCTGTCAGTTCTCGAGTAGTTGCCTGAAGCTCTGAGGCCTCATCTAGAAGCAGTGGGAGAAAGTGCTGTTATGCTGAATTTGTAATGCTGGCCTCAGGCATAGGGAAGCCACACATACCACATGTGTTTGCTTTGAGTGAGAGAAAATATTTTAGAGATTAGAATTTGTAAAGCAAACTCTAAGGGGAGCCACTGTATTTTACATCTCTTTCTCATTCATGGATTGTCACCCCTGCCTAATAATCTATGCTAGGAATGGAGAAGGCAAGTTAGAAAGAGGTTAAAGGCTCTGGTTGAAACTGAACAGTTAATGTACAAAACAGCAAAAAGTCCCAATGCTTATGGCAACTCTGGTTATCATTAAGTGACTGCATGTGACACACTGAAGGATGGACACTTACAGAACAGTACTTTGAGTGTGTAGAAGCTTCCATGGATGAACAAAAACCTATTTTCCTCATCCTGATCTATCATTTCTCACCACATGTGCTATTTATCAGAAAATAGGCTCTCTAGTCACCAAATATATGGTGGTTGTTGATAAGACAAGAAGTCAAAATTGAAAGGAATAAAAATCAGGCATCCAGAAAAGCACTGGCCACTAATCCTCTTCGTTATTGTAGTGGATTGCCCAATCCATTCTGCTCTTGAAGTTGGCTTTGAGACAGCCTCCTTTGGAGACCTGCTGATTGTGTTACAAATATGGGTTTGACATGTAGCAGATGAGGATTTTTCAAAACACATGCTCCGTGGAGAGGGAGGTCACAGCTTAGGTGAAATCAACACAGGTTCCTGGTCTGGCTCAGATCAAAGCACTGGGGAGTGAAATGCCCTGGAAGGTCATGTAAACGCATTTGGTAATAACCTTACATCTTGTCATCAACCTTCATTCTTCAGAGGTCCCTTGTCGTGGGTGCTCTTCCTCAGGTGCTCCTGTGACCTGTTGGGATTTTGGCCTCTTCTAGCATTCCCAAGTATTTTTCTATCATCCTCCCCTGTCATCTCTCTGCCCTGAAATTATCCTGTGGATAATCCTGGCAGCTGGTCCCATGCAGTGCTGCTCTTGGTAGCTGCAGAGCTTCTGCTGCTAGAATCTTTTCCTGTAGCTTTTACCCCTGACAGTGGGGATAGTGTATGCCAGGTGACACTAAGTAGAACAGATGGCCTCGTTTTTGCCTGGCTCCTATTTAAAGTCAGGTTCTTCCCCTCTGATGCCATGTATGTCAAACGCCACTTCTCTTAAGCGATAGTATTTACTTACATTTACCAGGAAGAAAATTTAGATGTAATTAAAATTTTTAAAAATATTTGTATATTTCATAAATTAAAAATGAGCATGGTAAAATAAATTCCGAAACTGGACAGAAAGGGACTGAATAAAAGATAAAAGTCTCTTCTCTCTCTAACTCTCCTAAACAATACTAACAAACTTTCTTACATACGGAAATACATCTGCATTTATATCCATGTATCCTATTCTAATTCCCAGAATTGGGGTAACACTCTACATACTATTCGACAACGTTTTTTATTTTTATTAACATCTTGGAGATAGCATCATATAAACATATATTCTTATAATCTAGCCTTTTTATTGATAATATGCTATTCCATCATATAAATGTACGAAAATTTATTCCATTAGGCCCCCACAGATGGATATTCATTTCATTTCTAGTAACTGTTATTAGGTTTGCTGTTACAAACACGGCGGTAATGAGCATTCCTGCACTAGACACACTTCTACATATGTCTAACAGTTTTTTAAAAGACTTTGCTCTCCTCTCCCATGTTCCCAGTAATTCTCCAGCACCTTATCCTGCTTTATTTTCTTCATAGAATTTGGTGTTATCTAAGCTCTCCCATTTATTTCTACTTACTTCCTGTCCCCCCAGATTAGAATATTAAGTGTCACAAGAATAGACAACGTTGTCTTATTCACCTCTGTATTACCAGCATTGAACAGTGCATGGCACACAGTGGTTGCTCAATAAATATTAGTTGAATTACAAACAAAATGAACCTCAATATATCTGATGGAGTGTAATTGAAAACTACAATGCAAACTAGCTTGAGAGAAAAGGAAATTTCTTGTCTCACAAAACTGGAAGTCTAATGATAAGGGAGATTCTAAGCATTTTTGATTAGTGCCTTCATAGTCGCCAAGGACCGAAATTTTTCCCATCGTTTGATTCTGTCATCTTCAGCCTACGCTTCCTTTTATGGAGGGTTACATGCTCAAAGATGGCTGAAGGATTTGTAGGCCTCACCTCCAGACATGACAACGCCCAGAGGAAGGAGGTAGGCCATCCCATTCTGTGTTTCTTTCCTGGAGATTATGAATCCTTTAATAGAAGTCCCCAGAAGACTGTCTTCTATCATTTTATTAGCCAGATGAGTCACATGCACATTTCAGAGTCAATCATAAGCAAGGGGTGTGGAACTACCTGTCCTGGCTTAGACTGATCACCGTGGGTGGAATGGATATTGAGGGATCATCCATAAATGTCCACAACACTCAAGCTCTGGAGTCAAACTAGCAGCCCTGGTATTCTGGGTTCTAAACCTGGCCATGAGCAAGGTAGTGGTTAGTTATACGATGTTAAAGGGACCAAAATAGGAGGCAGAAGGTTGGAACCACTGGGGATTTAAGGAGCTAAACTGCTCTGTAATCATGTAAAACAATCTCTGTGTTGTAGGAGGAGATACATATTTTCAGACTACAGTTTTTTGGGGGATAACTTTACTTTCTAAGTATGGGTTTAGACTTAAATGTGACTAAAATTGGTGCTTGTTCTAGGGGGACGTGTGTATTATTCTTAGAACAGTGGGCCACAGATGTCAGAGGCTGCAACAGAAGACCTCAGGGAGGTTGTGTGGACATGGTGGTTGCACAGCCACAGCAGCCCAGCTGGGAAACCAAGATCCCGTTGGCTCCACCCTCGAAATATATCACAGAACTGAACCATGCTCATCATTCCCATTTCCACAAATTTAGTTGAAGATCCCCTCATTTTCTGCCTGGACCACTCCTGCCTGATGTCTTGGCCTTCTCTCTTGCCTCTCATCCATTGGTTCTCTGTGTGGAAGCCAAGCGAGCTTTTAAAAACAAAATCAGTCATGTCATTCTCTGGCTCAAAACTTCACATAGCTTTTCACCTCAATAAAAAGAAAAGAAAATAATAGGAGAGTAGATCTATCACAATAAAAATAATTATAGCTATGTATGATGATGGATGTTAACTAGACTTATTGTGGTGATCATTTTGTAATATACAAATATTGAATAATTATGTTGTACACTTGAAACTAATATCATGTTACATATCAATTATATCTCATTAGAAAAAAAGAATAAAGTGCATTCTCCTTACCGTTATGCCCTTGACTTCCCTGCCCTGAGGTGATACACCACTGCTCCCTCCCTCATTCGCTGCACTGTAACCCCACGGGATGCTGTTCTTCCCATTAAACATGCCACGCTGTTACCATCTGAAGGGCTTTGCAGTGGACTTCCAGTTTGTCACACGATTGCCACCTTCAGATTATTCAGTTCTCACCTCCGATGTCACATCCGCCATAGGCCCTTCCTGAGCCCTGTAGCTAAAGTAACCACCCCAAGTCCTAGGAACTTTCTATCTCATGTTTTATTTTAATTTGTTCAGAGTTTTATCACTATATCTTACATGTTTATTTGCTTAACTAATTTTCAGTCTCTTCCAACCAGAAGGTAAACTCCTCCAGGAGTAGGATAGAGATTTTGTTTGGCACAATATCCCCAGCACCTAGAACAATGACTGCTTAATTAACATTTGTGTGCCTAAGTAATATTTTTAACAATAATACCAAAGTCTATTCTTTTAACTCCTTCTACATCATACATTCATGTCATATGTCACAAATGAAGGCTCAGAGAAGAAGTGACTTCATAGCAGGCATGATTGGTTTGGAAGACAAAAAGGGTGGGTACAGGCTTGTGAGCCTTTTGTCAAATATTTAAAATGCTGTCATGTGGAAAAGTGGCTCTGGGGTCAAGTCGCTTTAACAGGACCAGTAGGTAGGAATTATGAGACATTGACACAGACTCACAGAAGCCACAAAAGAGAATCCCCAAATTGCCAGATCAATTTCTCCCTCTTGTGAAAGGAATGGTTCTTTCTTGCTGAGAGAGATGCTAAGTCAACCTACATAACAATGGTCTGAGAGAGAAAAGGCAATGGAAGGGAGAAGGAGAAGAAAGCTGCCTTAGTGGGAGAAGAGGGGGAATTTTGAGTGGGAGGATGGTGATGGAACCTGCAGCTGCCCACTGAGAGAAAAGGATAGAGGAAGAAAGAGGATTTAGTTATGTATTGCTGTGGACCCTTCATCTGGGTTCCTCTTAGTGCTATTGAGTGGAGAATGGGATTCCTTTCTCATTATTTTGAATATTGACTCTGCGGCTGAACCATCTGGGATCCTGGATTGTATCAGTTACATTAAAAATACAACTTTAAAACAACTGAATGAAAATGAAGAAAACTGCCTGATAAAGAAATTAGTAGCTTGTCATTTGAAATTTAAGCAGAACCTCAAATACAATTTGCTGGAGACTAAAGTACGGATTAACTTCTAAGGTCTGCTCCAACTCCTGCCAGACTATGGCTCTAACTTATTGTCAGGTAGCAAGAGCTGGAGGTAGGACAGAGGGACCTTTATGTGGGATCACAGATGGCCTCTTGGATGACAGCTGGCCAGTTTGGGTTTGGAAATGGGTACAGTAAAGGGACATTGATTGTTTCTGTTTCCCCATCTAGAATTTCACTCCAAAATTACTTGAAAGGTGAAGAAAACAGAGGTGTCAGTGAACTGAGGAGAGATGAGGGGTGTGGCATCAGTGCTGGCCAGGGTTGGCGTGTGACCTTTGGTCAGCCGCTGACCCCTCCGTACGTTCTCTCCCACATCCTGAGCACAGGGGAGTGATACTCTCTCTGTGGAGAGGAAAGATGATCTGCTTTGGGAGCTGCTCTGATCTCAACAAAAATTGGGCCCCTGGAACAAGGTGAGCAGGCAAACATGGGATGGTCCCAGCACAGTGAACTGGCAAGGAGGGCACTGGACTGTGAGTGAGCCTGTGTGACCTTAGGAGAGTCCCTGCCCTCTCTGGGCCTCACTGTGTTTATTTGTGAACTAAGATGACTAGATAAGACACTCTGAAAGGTCTCCTCACTCTGATTTTCTGTTTAACAAAGGTGCAGGCAGTATGCATTTGCTGTGACATAATCTTGAGAAAGTTAAGGGTGAGAATAAAATTGGGATACAAAAATAAGACAGAGGATGGCATCAAGAAAGAAATAAAAAAGAAGTGGGTAAGAAAGGCACCAATTAGAGTAGAGAAAATCATAAATTTCCTTAGATGACATAACTTTACAAGTGGCCAGGGAAGAAAAATACTATTAGAAATTCTCAGCTGACTCTCTCCTGCTCTATGTATAAGATGTGAAGAACTATAGAGGAGAGATCTCCTTTTTCCTTCTTCCTTATTCTTCACAGCTGGTCTGAATATTTGATTTTTAATGATACACAAGACTCTCCACGGTCTGCCCCATCTGTTCTGTCTACTTTCTCTCTCTCTAATCCCTCCTGCTCTTTCATTACTGTGGCCACTTCAGACTCGTCCTCACAAAGACTCTGCCTCCTGCATTAGTCAGCTCGGGCTGCCATAACAAAATACCATCCGCTGAGTCGCTTCAACAACAGAAATTTATTTTCTCACAGTTCTGGAGGCTGGAAGTCCAAGATCAAGGTGCTGGCAGATTTGGTTTCTCCTGAGGCCTCCCTTCTTGGCTTGCTGATGGCCGCCTTCTCCCTGTGTCCTCACAGGGCTCTGTCTGAGCCCATGCAGCCCTGGGGTCTCTCCGTCTTCTTAGGACAACACTCATTTTGGATTAAGGCCCCACCTTAATGGTTTCATTTTAACCTAGTAACCTCTTGGGTTTTCTTTTCAGTTTGAAAGCAGTCACTGTTTACCAACTGATCAGATTACAAAAATAATCATCATAGATGCCTTAGTTCATCCTTCTAACAAGCCTGTTGATCTGATCTTCCCTGTTGTCAGCATCTTCACCTTCTACAAAATGCATGGTAGTTTTCTTCACTCCACCTCATGGAGAAGATAATTTGAAGGCCACAGGAAGTCATTGCTTCTTTGAAGCATTTTTCAACTGTATAGATCTCATAAATCTGATCCTCCGTATAAATAACACTGTATTTACCAAGAGATGGAACAATCAATGTGTTATCTGTCAGGGCAATTCACTTCTTGTTGATTTTGCCATAACCCCGCTTGTAGATCAATTCATTTACTGACTTCAGGTTCCGGTACCCCCTTGCGGTATATGGTCCCACAATCCTCAGCATGTTAGCTGAAGCTCAGTTGGAGCTTAACAAAGGTGCCATTGAAGGTCTGGCGAAGGTGAAACATCTTTTGGATCTTTGGTTTCACACCATTGATACCCCTGATCCTGATGACAGATGCCAATTTGGATTCCACGATACGTACAAGTTGCCAGCTTTTCTTTGATCCTAGCCATTCGAGTCTCAGTTCTGTACATCCGCCTGTATTCCTTGTGACAGTGCTTAGCATTTTCATAGGTAAGCTTCCTTCTTGCCTTTTGAAGCATCTTTTGGGCAAACTTCTTTCTCAGGTGCTTGATCTCCAGCTCTGCAAGATTCCCTCACTTTTTCTTAAGGGTTTCTGGCACCACAGGAAACTTCTTTCTCTTCTCTTCTGCACTCCCCATGGTTCCAGCCAGAAGGAGGTTAATCACCTCCTTAAAGGCCCTATCTCTAAATATAGTCACGTCCTGAGGTACTGGGGGTTAGAGCTTCAACATATGATTTTGAGGGGACACAATTCAGCCCAGAACACCATTTCACAACCTTTATTCAAACTTTTCCTCCTAGAAGTCTTCTCCCCTTTTCTCTTTCAAAATCCTGTGCATCCTTTAATCTCATCTCAAAAGCCCCTTCCTCCTTTCCTTCTTTCATCCCTCCCTCCCTCTGTAACTGGCTTTTCTTTTAATTGAAGAAGTAAAACTTGTACATGGTATAATAATAAAGGCACAAAAGTGCTATCATGTAGACGATAAAACTCTTTCACACTCAAACCTCCCCTCCAGAGTGCCCTTCTGTAAGCAAATGGTTAATACTAGTTTTTGGAGTCTCATGTCTGACCCATAACACTCACATCCTAGTCATTAGGCAACACTGCCTAGAGAGAAGGGGTCATTCTAACTGAGGGATGGACCGAGACATCACAGTTGGTAGTTTAAATCCATCATACCAGGTCTTTCCCAATTCTTGATGACCAGGATTGCTCCCTCCCCAGGCAGTGGGGCATAGAGCAGCCTTGGTCTTTAAGAATCACACAGACTTGGATTTGAATCCAAGCACCAGAACTCACTAGCGAGGTACTTTGGACAAATTGTTTCATCTCTTTGAGCCTCTGTTTACTTGTCTAAAAAAGAGGGACAATAATTCTACCTTCTCCAGAGAGCTGTGGGATGAAATGTGAGGTTGCTTTTGAAATGCCATGTGAACAGCACACAGTAACGCTGCAGAAATGTTCTTCCTTTTTGTCGCCCTCGGGTTTCTGCAGGACTCTACGACTGCTTCCTTACCCATGAAGGCTGCTTTGTTCTCAGCCTGTCCCGTGGTTCCTGAGAGCAGGCACACGTGGATGCAGCTTTATATCCTTGAAGACCTCCTTGATTCTAGCTTAGTGCCTATTTAGGCAATTAACAAATATTAAATTTAAAGCTGGATCTATTTGGCACACAAAAGGCAAAGTATGATGTTTTATGGTGGGAAGACTGAGTAACCCAGTTCTGTCACCTAATTGAGGTGTGGCCTCAGGCAAGCCATTTAAACCTCTCTAGCCCACAGGTTTCTTATCTGTAGAATGTGGGTGGCCATTTCTACTTCAGGAGGCTGCTGGGAGGAGAAATGAGAGGAGCCCCTGAGCTGCTGCAGGATATAGAGTTACGTAGTACTATGATGATCTTTCCTATGGGTTTTCGTTTTCCCTTTCACATGAAACTCTCTCTTTGGGGTACACAGTGTCCCTGTTCTCCTATTCCTACCCTCTCTTCATATTGAGAGCTCACACTCAGCAAGGGCTGGAAGGAAATAAGGAACTAAGGTCTAAGCAAGAGTTGTAAGAGTTATTCTTTCCTAAATTCTGAGAGTTTGAAACCACATTGCGGCAATTTTCTGTTCCACTGTCAAATTGACTCCAGTGAGTCATCTCTATGGTAATCATTAGAGAAAGCCTCAGATGATAATTTATTTAATGAGGGAATCCACATTGTTCTGCACATGCCAGTCCTCCTAAAATACAGTCAGCAACTGAGCAGCAGGACGTCAGTCACTTTGTGATTCATTTGCTGCCACTCAGCATCTTCTGTGCAAGTTCTAACTGCAGCATCCAGTCTCTGGTACCTCATTTGATGTTCTAGAACCTTCCATCTGACTATCGCCAGGGGAAAAGCACATTGTGTACTCCCTGATCCTATTCCATCTGCAAGATCATGTCCTGTGTAGGTCTTAATACTAAAAACAGAAAGAGCAGCCTGGAAGTAGAAGTCAGGGAAGGCTGTCAAGCAGGGTTGGTGGCAGGAGTGGTGAATAGGCAGAGAGATTTAGAAGGAGGAGACAGAGTTTGTCCAGGTCATTGGTTTTCAAACATTTCACTCCCAGGACTCCTTCACGCTTGTAAAAATTATTAAGGACCCTAAAAATGTTTTCTTTATGTGGATTACATGTATCAATAGTTATCATATTAGAAATTAGAAAAAGAAGTTAAATTTTTCTAAATTTCTTTAAAAATAATAATTATCTTTAACATGAGAGCAATAACATCAATATATATCATGTAGCCTCTGGAAAACTCCGTTTTATACTCAAGAAAGAATGAAAGTGAAAAAGACGATTCATGTCCTAGTATTATTACAAAAATAATTTTGATCTTATGGACATACAAAAAGAGTCCTGGGGCCCTTGAGAGCCATTGGTGTAGGCAAGGACATTGGAAAATAAAGGGCTGAGAGAGAGTGTGATATACATGAACCAATCTCTCTCTCTAACATTAATAATATGTCGACGAAAATAATCCATAATCAATCTATAAATGAAAATTTGGGGTGAGTTTATTCTGAGCTAAAATGTGAGGACCATGGCCCAGGGCCTGTCTTCCCAAAGAAAGAAAGGGAACCGAATAATTGGGGTGCAGAGAGATTATATACCCCCAAAGAGGATGTTTCACATATGATTAAAATGTCCCTTTTACAATAGCTGCGAGACTGCTCTGTCAACACAGCGATTGATGGACACAGCAGGTAGGTCTGCTGTCTCAGTGGACACAGCAGGATGGCAGATCTGGTCTCAAGCTGGGTGGTCACAGGTGAGCTGGGTGGTCAAAGGTGAGTGCAGCAATCAGTTCCTAGCCTAAGGAAAGATGCTTATCCTTAAGGAAATGCCAATGTAGGGGGAAGTTGCACCTTTATCTTAAGGGCATTTGTTCTTGCCATAGTAAATGTCTAAAGCAGATATACAATGCATGCTCAATGGCCATGCCAGGTCCTTTTGGAAAAACAAAGTCAGGCTGAATTAGGTTTATACCAAATGGCTTCCTCACATACTCCAATATATCCTATTGCTTGCCATTTCTATTTGTCAGCACATTAAATCTTTACTGTGTATTAGATATTGTGCTAATTCATAGTTATTATTTCATGTAACCCTCATAATAACTCATGAGAGGAGATATAATTATTATACCCATTTTACAGATTAAGAAATTAGGCACAGAGAAGTTACAACTCAAAGTGAGGCCCAATTTCTATGACAAATATCAGAAAGGGGCAAATTAATTTCCCAATGCAAATTGTTGTGAGGTGTATTCTAAAGCATATAGATAGAAAACAAAGAGACGTGAGGAACACTCTTTTGCAAACAAACTCCAGGTTAAGGGTTATTTAGCCTTGGAGGATGACAAGAGTAACTTCCTGGTTAGGTTCTAGACAGACAAGGAGAAAAGACTGTAGTGGATGCTGCTGTATGCTGTCCACACCCCCTCAGAGCTGAGGCGCTCACATATTGACTGCTGACTGCTCTCAGTGAGCTCCTCTCTGAGAATTATTCTCAAAGAGAGCTGCTAATCCAACCTCACCCTCCTTCCCCTGCAGCAGCCCAAAGCTGGGACTGGTTAGCAGGTAAATAAAAGCCCTTGTCCTAAGTCAGGGAAACTCTGAAAGGTCATCCCAGTTCCAGACCTCCCCATGGGATCTGAGGAGGCCTTCTTTGCCTGTGTGTTACTGCTCAGAACCTCCTTCTGTTCAGTCCTGCTTCCTTCACTCGGCCTCAGGTGTTGATCCTGGGGGCACTTGTCAATCAACATCCTGTACCCAAATCTCCCTCTCAGAGTCTGTTTCCCTGGGGAACCAACCTAAGATAAAGACAGATTGCTAAATCTTCCACCATTCAGCACAGTTCACTCCAATTCTTTTTAAATATTAGGTTTCCATGTGGTTAATAGTAAGCCTCTTTAAATTCAACAAGTGGAATGAATAGTCCTGACGTATCCAGCCTTCCAGGGACAGTCTTTCCATTCTATGTCAGACACTTCCGATTTTGAGAGTTCTTCCTCCTACTGAGCGGAAGTTGATCTGCTGGGTACACATCCACTGTTCTGAGTTTTCCATGTGGAGCTTTCCAGATACACCTAGTCATTCTTCTGTGATGGCTGTCCACATTACTATCTGGGTGGATGGATGACGACCTCACCACAGTCAGAGAACTGGACCAGACGACATTTTAGGAACTTGCTAGTCCTGAGGTGTTCTGCTTGCAGGAAGTTTTTTCAGGTAGGCTGTTCATGGTAAAAGTTTCCCCCTTCCAAGCTCCACCTTCCATGAAAACTTGGATGCCCCAAACCATGGAAGGGCGGTAGCAGAACGAACTTCCTTCTAATTCTCCTTTTGTTTTCTGTTACAGTAAAACGGGGATGAAGATTTAAGGTCCCTGAGTGCCATGGTTTTCAATTTGACCCCATATACCTTCTTTCCTGTGCACCGGCTTATTTTGTGCAGTCTCATCTTCCCTGCTGTGTTCTGGAAGTAGGACAATTTTCAGTGTTATTTTTAATCACGTACCACTCAGGGAGATAATGATATTGATTAAATGTGAGCCTAAGAAAGGTAATTCTCTTGGAGAGGACTACGCGGAAGTGTGTTTTGCTTCAAAACCTCCACCAGGTGGCATTTTATTAAAGCAGTATTGCTATTGTGCCTACTGGAGGCAATTGCTCATGCTGTTCTTAAACGGATAGTAGGAAGCTCTTTGAAAATTTAAATGTCATATTTCCACAGATAATTATAGTAAGGATTCTAAAGCAAAAGCTCAGCATATTTTTTAAGATAAAATATCAAGATCCTCCCTGCCACATCTAGTTTAACCTAAAAAGAGACTGGAGACTTGAGACAAGATTTGTAACCTGGGCTCTGGCACTTGTGATATGACCTTGTGCAAGTCACTTCCGCTCTCTGGGCTCATTTCTCCTTCTTTGAAATGAGAAAGGAAAGCAACCAGACAGTCTTCTAAGGTCTATTTACTTCTAAGACTTATAACTCTCTTTCATTAATGGTTTTAAATTACAAGTTTTCTACTACCCTCATCACCGAATTTGTAATAAAGACAAAATCTAACCATTTGGTTTGCTTATTAAATACTTTATGTGAAACATTGTTGGGATTTTAGACTACTCTAATTTTCATTGTTGAGGAGCACCTGTTGGAGGCATTTCTTCTCATATTGAGTCTTAGAATCTTTTATTTCAATCTAAACAATCTTAGTGGCTGACAAGCTCTTTCCTACCCTTTCAAGCTGTTGTGGAATGAGTTCTTTGAAACCTAGAGAAGCTCATCTGAGAGAACAAGAGAGGTCTTCACAGATAATTATCAGCATTAGACAGGTGAAGAGCGCTCAACTCGCTTGTCCAATTCTGCAAAAGAAACCTCTTTAAACTTTCCATTTTCCAGATTGCTTTCACCTGAACTATAAAAGATCCCACTGAACAGAGGCTTATAACACTTTACACTGTCATAGAATTTTTTCCCCATCTTTCCATCTTGAAGGCTTAATAAAACAGGCTGGATAGCGCCTTCAGAGCCCAAGCTCCTCAGGGCCTGTGAATTTGGGCTCAGGGAAGAAGTTTTAACGCCTTGAGAGCATTAGTCCTCTACCATGGATACTGAGCGAGGCTGCATTGAATCCACGGTGTGAAACCTGCTTCGCCCTCAACCCCACTGCCATCAGCACCCCAAGTTCACAGAACCTGGAGCTGTCCAGGTCGGAAAGGACTTTGCTGGTGGCCTGGCTCCATGTTTTTCAAAGGGTGTTCCATGAAAGTAGAGCCACTGTGGGAAAAAGACATGGTTCTTTCATCAAAGAAGTTTTAGAAAGGCTTCGAATACTCCCCTCCAATAGTCACAGTGCACGTTAGCATTTTAACTCTGGGAATTCCTACAGCAAGGGAACCTATTTGTATAACCCATTGTTTTGCAAACCCATGGAATGCTTTGAGGAATGCAGCTCTAATTTAACCATTTTATAGACAATGAAGAAACAGAATTTAGTCACAATAAAAATGCAAGGGCAGATTTGGATTCAGAACCCTATATCTCCTGGCTTTGAGCTCTGTTCTTTTTGTCCATACATTCTAATTACAGATCCAAATCTCGACCATTCTCTACAATCTTTCAAAATGTAATATGAATTACATACGTTTTAAAACAACAATGGACGCAGATGATGTTGTCTAATGTTATTTTACTAACGAGCGAAGTAAGGCTGAGAGGGCTTAAGTGACCTTCTCAAGGTCATACAACTAAGTAGGAGCAGAACTAGAGATAAGAGCTGAATTTGCTTAATGTCTGTCCAGGGATGGCACCCATAATCATGTCATCTGTTCCCTTTAATCCATACCTTTGCATTAGGAATGAAGAAGATTACATCTAAGCCATTCTATACGTATGTCGTTCTCAGCTAGTAACAAATTCAGTCAATTAGGATTGTTCCTTTTGCTTTAGCAGAGGAATGAGACAGCAGGACAGATAAGTTTTGCTGACACTATTTCAACAAGGAAGAGCCAATAAAAATAAAAATCAGAATGAAAAATGTTGAATACATAACTTTGAATATAAACTCACCTCCTTGAAAGTTTGGCTTAGACTAGCTTAGTGAGAAATTGTATTATTAATAGATTTTTAAAATCCAATTCCAGCTCTGGGTAGCAGTGACAAAGTTCAAATATTAAAGATCATGATAATAATTGTAGAAATAAAGATAGGTAACATTTACTAAGAGCCTATGCAGTGCCAGGCACTGTGCTAAAGGCTCACATACACCTAACCTTCACAGTAACTCTGCGAGGTAGGGATGCCCATTTTATGGATGATCAAGCTGAAGCTCAGGGAAGTTAAGAGGCTGACGAAAGGTCACAGAATAGCAAATGGTAGAATAAGGATTTGACCCCATGAAGTGAGTTTCTAGAACCGGTGTCCTTAAACGTTTTACAAAGTTAAGAAAATGCCACATGAAAATTAAATCTGAAAATATGATATTAGAAATATCCTCCTCCTTTGAAGGCCCTGTTGCCCAGTGGGAAGCACGAAGTCCCTTTTCTTCCACCCATTTGTGTCAGTGAGTTCCCTGCTGGCCAGGCCCTTGATAAGGCTATGCTGCCTTATATTCTGAGGGCTCTTAAGGGATGAACACAAACACTTCTAGTTTCATGTGTAATGGAATTACATGATTTGGAGAAGAAACTTGGCTGAAGGCCACCTTCCGTGCTCTGGGAAGAAAGAGTTTGCCAAAGAAAATAATGATGGGGATAAGATGACCTTAAGTAGAGTCTGCAGAAGAAAAATGGTCTGAAGTAAGTTGGCAGCTTTCCAAAACGTGTTCATTTCCAAGAATCCCGTCCATCTGAATGTACTCTGTAATAACTGTCGTTTGCTTTCCCTTAAAACCAAGGTGATAGTAACAACCTCCTTGCCTTTGGAAACCAAAGAAACTTCATTTCAGTGGCTGGTTCCATGGCTCTGGGAAGGCTGAAGTGTCATCAAGATTTCTAGGAGCTCCCAGGGGCCTGCTTCCTCCTAATGACTTCTATCCCTAGCTCCTGCAGCCACTGGTGTTGGCCCATTCTCCTGTTTACAGAGAAATAAAGGTACTCACATTTTCTGAGTTAGATCACCTTACTGAAGATTTGAAAGGTTAATGGGAGAGGTCACATTGTGTCCTGCAAAGTTTTCTGCCACCTCTGTCCTCCGCTCCCTTACCCTTCCCTGCTCTCCATTCCTTCCCCTCTCCTTTCCTCTCTTTTATTCTCTCCTTCCCTCTTAGAAACAAAATCCTCTTTCTGCCACTAGCAAGTGGTTCTGCCCTTCTCTGAAGGCTCCACATAAGCTGAAATGCATTCCTTACAGCCGCTCAACAACCCCAAGAGAGCCTCTCACGGCATCTTTCCAAGAAATGTGGTTTGCTCCTTAAGAGAAATTCTGTAGCATACCACCAAGAACAAATTTTTCTCTTCTTGTTATAGCCATATGTACTTGAAAATAGCAAAATCGTGTCTCTTCTTTCAAATTCTGTACTTCTGACTTCTCACCAACGCAGTCAACCTGTCTTCCTTGTTATTTAACACTAATACGTTACAAAGAAAATGGTTCTATCTTATAAAAATACTATGCCTCTAAGTCATTTATTGTCTCATGACTCCTCAACTCTCCTGTACAAAAAATGTAGGGAGGATGTTGCTTAATTTTCTTTGAAGATGAACAAAATTTAAGTCCAAAAAGGGTGAAATGATCAGTCAAAACTCAACTGCCACGTATCTGGCACCACACCCATGTTCTTTCTTGATGTACTCCATTACCTCTGATACGTATCCTCCAAAATGTAGTTGAGAGGATGACTCCTTTCACCAGCATGAGTGCCTGTGGCCAGTTCTGCACTTCAGCTCTAGGGCTGGAGACCACCACAAAGAGAGAGAGAGAATAAACAAAGGAAACCAAGATGAAGAGACAAAGAAAATCTCCATTATCATTGGCCTTCCAATGGCTTCGGTCAAGTCATCCGGGAGCAGCTTTTCTCCACCCTGTAGAAGGAATGTGCTTTTAAATTTAATTGGGTCATTATTAAAGACTAAATAGCTTCCTTTTGCTCTGGGTCAAAATCCAAACTCCTGAAGATAGTCCTGAGTGATCGGTCTCTTCCTCTTTTCTATCCTCACCCGAGTTACCTGTTCCCTCTTTCAATCTTCTCCAGTTGTGTGCCCTCTTTGTAGTTTTTCAAATGAGCAGTCTACTTTCTGTCTCAGACCTCTCCCACTTGCTCTTCCTCCTGCTTAAAATTAACCTCCATCCCATTCCACTTACTACCTTTCCACCTTGTCAACTTTTTCTGGTTCTATGTTTTCCACTTATTTGTCTTCTCTTTGACAAGCCCTTCCCACTATCCTGTGTTGAAGAGCCTGTCCCCGACTTTGCTCTATGTATTGACATTGTTTTTTATGGTATCTAGCTCCCACTAGACCTTATGAAGCTCTGAGGCCAGTGCTTAGTTAGTTTCTGGCACATAATAGGCTTTCAATAAATAATATTGATTGAATGTTTGAAAGAATGAATGAGGAAGGCAGCACGGGAAAGCATTCCTTTCTGCCTGTGCTAGGCTCCTTTATTTGCTCATTCTACAAATGCCTATTACACCTCACCCACTTGTGTGTGTATTAAGGGGACCCAGGGATTGATCTGACATAGGCCCTGCCATGGGACTCTTACAACTCAATAGGAAGCTATCTGGGAGGCAGTTTTGGAGCATGGGAACTGAGCACAGACTTTGTCTTTGCCAAGTCTTCTTATCTACAACCTTCCAGAATCTCCTTAAGGCTGCCCGACACATTCTACACCTGATACATCATGATGACCCTTTAAGCTGCCAGGTCAGCTATATTGAAACGAGCGTGGCTCTTCAGTTCTGCTGCAGCCCAAGCGATTTCTAGGCTCTGATTCTGCAATTTCTGAAAGAACTGCAAGGACTCTTGGGATTAGTAGCTGAATTTAATATATTTGTTTATCACGAATTGAGAAGGCCAGTCTGGCTCTTTCCTCCTAAAAGGGAAAACATTTTTAAATTACACTTTAGAGTGCTTATCCCGGTTCTCCCCAACCTTCAGAGCCCACACAAGCCTATCTCCTCTCTGAAACCTCCCTGAACTAGCCTAGCTTATTGTTAACTTTCTGTATACATTCTCTCTACCTCCCACTGTGTCACATAATCACATAATCACTAGATTCAGATATCATCACATAATGTTGCATTGTTATTTAGCTATTTTAGGCATGTTTGTGTGTATTCTGTCTCCCCACGGAGTTCCTTGAGGACAAAAACATGTGTATTTCCTTTTTGAATCCCATAGTGTTTAGCATGGTCCTAGGCATTCCTTAAGAGGTCAAGGATGTAGGTCCCATAAAAAGATGTCACATGTTGGGTTCTCTGGAAGCAGACGCTGAAATAAAGTGTGGCTGGTAGGATATTTGTTAGGGATGAATGCATATGGAAGGAAGTGAGGGAAGGAGGACTGGGCAGATGGAGAAATCCAACCGGGATGCAGATCCAACATAGCCTCAGCCAACCCCACCGAGTTCTCCCATGAAGCACCAAAATGACAGGGCCTTTCTATCTTCCAGCCCCTGCCTTGATCAGTCATTGTATGTGAGGCTTCCCCAGAAGGGTATGCCCTTGGGTGGCTTTCTGCTACTGAAGCAAGGACTGGAGAAGCTGTCAGCTGAGGCTGCCTGCTGACAACTAGGGCAAGAAGTCCTTCTTTGAAGGGGAATCTGGGTTGCACATCTTCTTGTCCATCATAAAGTAAATGACACCATTCAAAAAAAGCCTTATGAGATTCAAGTTTGATAGATGCCTGTGGAACTGAATCCCCTTGGCCAGATCTCTGGTTAAGCTGAAAGACCACCCTATGAATGCAGACTGTACCTAATAAGGAAAAAGTAGTGATGATACCTTGGTCTGGGGATGATATGGGGCAGAAAATGCATCCCCCCCAATTTTTTCTTTTTGACGAAGATTAGCCCTGACCTAACCTCTGCTGCCAATCATACTCTCTTTGCTGAGGAAGACTGGCCCTGAGCTAACATCCGTGCCCATCTTCCTCCACTTTATATGTGGGATGCCTACCACAGCATGGCTTGCCAAGTGGTGCCATGTCTGCACCGGGGATCCAAACCAGCGAACCCTGGGACGCTGAAGCGGAACGTGCGAACTTAACCACTGCGCCACCCGGCTGGCACCCCCCCAAATTTAAAAGGGCACATAGGAAAACTCACATTCCTGAAATCCACCCAGGACTGCTCCTTTCCATAGAGAGTTCCAATTTGATAAGTACAGAAATGCCCCCCACCCGACCATGTACTCAATTCAAAATATTTCTCCAACAGTGCCTGAAATCTCCACCATTTTCCTGTACATGATGACATGACATCATCTGACTCACATAAACGCCTATGAAATAGAAATAACTTCTCCTTATTGAAAGCCTACTATTTACTAGGCATTTCGCATATCTGTTTCTTTATGTTTGTGGGGGTTATAAGCCTGGCCCTGTGCTAAACACTTTTATTGGATCATCTCATTGAATCGCACCCACAATATTATAATGTAAATTCTCTTTTTCTATTTTACAGATCGGGAAATGGAAGTTTAACAAGGGGAAGCCACTTGAACAAGACTACAAGATAGTAAATGGTAGAACCAGAATTTAATCCAAGCAGTCTGACCCTAGGGAAATTTTTAAACTTTCTTTACAACAAGGACATCACTTTCTCATTAAAGACACTTGCCTATTTCTTGAAATTTGCTCTCATAAGTCCTTTAGGGGTTCAGAGCCTCAGGGGCGAGGCCCCAAGGCTTGAGTACGTGGAAAATTATTCTGCATAATAGCAAGATAAGGAGTTCAAGTTCTCCCAGAGGGAAATGGGAGGGTCCAGGTAGACTGGTCGCTCTGTGGAGGAAGAGTCAGAAAGCAGCCCTACTCCCATCATCCAGCAGCTCAGCTGAAGATCTTTAGGAGAACAAAAATGCATAATGAAAAAAAATCGTGTATGTGATATAAATTTCTTTCTCAGTCTTATAAAAGCTTCAGTAAAATTGACAGTGCTCACAGAGACACTGATGAGTCGGTTCCTTAGAAGAACTTGAGGGAATGCTGAGATATGCATCCACGTGGGTGCTGGCTGACCATGGAGATAGCCCACTGAGACAGAGGATCTCCAGGACAAGGGGACAACTGATAACTGGATTTTCCTTTCTCTTAAAACAACCCATCGGGTTAGATGATATTTCCATCTTATGCTGAAAAATAGTGACTGTGAGACATTAACTTGCCGAATGTCATACAGATAATAATGACAAATCAGGACGTCATGACAAACCAGGTCCCACAGCCTGAACTTTTTTCTTTGACTCTAAACTGTCATCAGAAGAGGTGGGGGGAAATATTGAAGAAACAAGCAAACAGCTGCTAATATTTTGATTCCTCTCTCAGGTCCTTAATTTCAATCTCTTTGACCTGAGCAGAAGAAGGCAAATGAAAAGTGAAAGCCGCAAATAGGAATGCTTCTGAGTGACTGTGTGTATAATGAGAGGGAGCTCTGATCCCACCGCGGCAAATCCCTGATCCTTCCCCATGGGTGAGAGTCATCATGAATAATGTGGTGACAGCTCTTGGAGGAGATGCACAGAGCCAAGGGATTTTTAGCTTCAGAGAGCTGAAGAAGCTATAAATCATAACCCCTCAAAATTGGGGGTCCTGTTCCTACCCATGACATCTCTGCAAAACAGTCATGAAATTTAAATCCAGAGAGATTCGCGTCTTGCTTTAGGATGCAAGCACCTAGCCCTCCAAGAAGCAGCAAGGTTTATATAAAAAGGACCTTGAAACATGAAAGCTTGCTATCAGTGTCACATCAAAAACCCAGCCAGAGCACTCTCCTCTGGTTGTTTCATTTTCACTGAAACAGGCATGCCTGCCAGGATGGTTTGCAGACCCAGATGCTCTCATTTGATCCACAGATGGGAGAGTGGAAAGAAGCAGACAACTCAGGCAAAGGTTCTGAACTTTGAACATTTACTTTGTACCAGGCTTGGTTCCCTCTATTCTTGGTACAGGTGACACAATGGAGAATAAGAGAGATGAGATCCTTGCCTGGATGGAACTCACAGTGTAATGGAAAAGATGGGTAGGATGATCTGGAATATAGGACAGAGGAGAAAGGGTAGTTCTCAAACTCAGGAGACAAGCCTCTTAGTGACTTAAACTGAGCTGCAAGGGGGCTTTGAGGATAAGAAATAAGCAAAAACTTAGTTATCAGAATGATTTCTCTCTAGATCCATGGTTTAATAGGTAGGGCAGGGTGAAAATATTGGGGGGGGGGAGCCAGAATGAGCCATGATGCCTCTGCCTTGTCCACCTCTCTGGGCATGAAGACCAACAGTGGTATATGAAGGGGCTCCTGGAACTTCTTTACACTCTTCATGGAGATTTCCCACAAAAGCTCTGGCCCTTTCCCTGGTGTCTCCCACCTCTGAAAACTTCTTTGCCAGCAGTCATCACACTAAACCACTCAATGCTTTTGTCCAGTGTACATGGAAGAACATGAGAAATGTTTGGTACCTTTGCCCACATTGACTTCAGTGGGATGAGTAGGAGTCAAACTTGGGCCCTGGAAACACTGTAAACGCTGGGAAACACGCAGGACCCTTCTGTGGTTTATGGGGGCCTGGAATTGGCCACTCCAAGATATGTCTCTTTGGCATGATGATCATTTGAGACTGGTTACTTTGCAGACAGGAAAGCAACTGAAAAGTAGAATTTACTTACCCTTTGTAAGAGACATTTACATTGTAAAGGAAATCTCCATCTGTAAAGATATCTCCCTCTCTACCAGGAAGAAGGGGGGATGACCCTATCTCTAGAAACTCTTAATCAATGGGGAAGGCAAGGACTTAAATCTGCATTTGTTTACTGTGCTTGTCTGGTAACCTCCTGTAACTGACTCCCCCCACCCCCAACATCCTCCTTTGTCTTTAGCTGGATATAATATTTAAGTGGGGACTTCAGCCATTTTGGCGAGTTGCTAAGCTTGCCTGAGCCTCCCATGTATACATGTTATAAAGCTTTGTTTAATTTTCTCCTGCTATTCTGTCTCATGTGAATTTAATTCATTCTCTGGCCAGACGAACCCAGAGAGGGTAGAGGAAATGTCTTCCTCCCCTACAGGTTCATGAGATGAATGTGTCCTTGAAGGAAATCTGCCATGGCTCCACCAAGCTCAGGAAGATTACAAGGCAAGTCTTGATTAGGGAAAATGAGCACATTCCATCCCTTCCAGTCAGCAGGTTGATCCTTTTCCTTCTTCATTTCCCACTCACTGGACCTACACTTTTCTCCATGTTGACTCATTTTTTCTTGGGCACTGTGTACATGCCCAGCATGGATGGCTGGGTGATCCCTTTGCCTGCAGAGAAGACATTCAGCCAGGCACTGGGGAGAGATTCCACGGGGAGGGCTTTCTTTTCCAGAAGGAGCTCGTCCAGTGGAGTGATATCATGGTCAAGTTCAAAGTTTGTTTCTAGACAGATTAACATCGCAGATATTAAGTCCTTGAGCAGCTAACCTGATCCTCAGCTTTACCCCAGCTATCCCAGGTTCCATCACAGCAGCAGCCCAACACATGTACTTCCCACACACCAAGTCCACACTGCTCTGTCTCTGCATTTCTAAAATGCAAAAGCCAGTACTTTCAGGAAATGTTTCTGTCCCTGAACCACTTAAAAGCTGGCTGCCTTGTCATATGGGGAAAGTGGGGAAACCTGACCTAAGCCTGGGGTTCATTTTTATGTTCCTGCTGAATCTAGTTCCCATGCCGTGGCTAAAGATAGACCTGAGAGGTACTTAAATATGTGAAGAGGTGTCCTGTCCAAGCTTGTGAATAGCAGGTCCTGCTGCTTCTCCTACTTTTGCTAGGAATTTCCCTCAGAAACTTCCTCCACCTTCCCTCTGACATTCTCACATTTGGGAGGAGAAAAGGTCACAGAAAGGAAACTGCTTCATATCCCCCTCCTCCTCCCCAGCTCCCCTAGGTGCACTGTGTCCCACAATCAATAGCCAAGCTCACATACATGCACAGTCGTGTTCTACCCACAGAGAAGTTTGCATCCTCTCCAGCCTTGAGACAGGAAGGGAGGTTACCCAAAGGATAAAGATTTTCATTTGAGGCAGAGAGGGGAACAAGTCCCACAGCAGCCTCCCTGACATACACACTTACACACACACACACACACACACACACACCCCGACCAGAAGTTCTGTGTTCCCCACACTCTAGAGCGTTTGCAGGAGGAAGGGGAAGTCGTGGACTGCTCCTCATTTCATTACGGCTAAGCTAAGAGGTGGGGCAGGCCCATCTCCCCATTCTTCATCAAGAAGGGAAAGAGGTCTTAGGTAAAGGTGTCAGCAGTTCCCACTGAGATTTATGGACATAGATTTCTCTCTACTTTTCTGAACTCAGGGCCCAGTTCCCCAAACTGCTGATTCTCACACAGGCCATATGGGAGGCTACTTGTCTTCTACTCTTCATGGGGAGTTTCTGGCTCTACCAGGCCTGAGTAGCCCTACCCACCCCACAACTGTGTAGGGGTCAGCAGAGTGAGGGAGCAAGCAGAGGACTGCTTGAGCCAAGACCTGGCCTTGGGACTTTCATGAATTTCTCACCTTCACAGATTCCTAGAGGTTTTTATGGTATTTATTTTTGGTAACTTGTAAATGATAAAATTAAGAAAAAATATTTTAAAGGTAGAATATCTGAGTAGATTAAAATGAAGGAATGCTGGATGGTAGTGGATATGCAATGTCACTGTCAACTTCTCTCTATGAACAGGGTCTTCTTTTAGAGGCCAAAGAAGACATTCCCCAGGAGCTAGTGCTACCCCACCCCCGCCATCTAAGCACAAGCTACTGAGATGCCATACATGTCAACCCCAGGTGTGGCAGACACAGAGGACGCCACTCTCCTATTTGAGTAAATACATTTTTAAAGAACATTTTTGGAGGGCAGGAAAAGTAGATCTTCCTGTTCAGAGAACATTCTATATAGATGGAGGGAGACTTTAGGGATCAGTGGGGGATGCACATCCCATATTACAGAGCAGATGGCAGTGGTGATGGCAGCCCGTGGGACCTGGTCCCCTTGGTACCTGCTGATGGAAGGGTGGCATGGGAGACACAGGCTAGCTGGTTTTGGGGCAACTTACCTACTTTTCCATTTTCTCCTTGGATAAATCTACCTTAAGAAATGGCTCATCTTTTTTTGGTGTTTACTTTTTTGAGGAGCCCATCTCTTCTGGGGCAAGAACTGTGGCTTCGGGATCTCTGTTGGTCCCCATCCTTGGCAGACTGGCTCATTAGCTCTTTGATGAAGGAGGTCCCTCTGCCTGCTCATGGAGTTCTCTAAAGGAAAATGTCCTCATCTTTCTTAAGAAGGCCCAAGCACTTTATTATCCAAAAATGGTAATGTCATAAAAGTAGAAGAAAGGCTGAGGAACTTCTACAAATTAAAGGATACTCCAGACATGATAGCTAAGCTCAATATGTGATCTTAGACGGGATCCTCTACTGGAGAGAAAACAATCCAATGAAAGACATTCTTGGGTAAACTGACAAGAAATACAGCCAAGAGATTAGATAAAATTTCTGTATTAATGTTCAATTCACTGAAGCTGAGAACCGTACTGTAGGTACAGAAGAGAATATTCTTCTTCTTAGGAAATACACCCTGAAGCATTTAGCAATAAAGGGCAATAATGTATTCAATCTACTTTCCAATGTTCAGGAAAAAGAGTAGTCACGTGTGTGTGCAGAGAAGGCAAATGGAGCAGAATGTGAAAACGAGGTGAATCTGGGTAAATAGTGTGCTCTTCACTCTTCAGGCAACTTCTCTGTAAGTTGGAAATTACTTTCAAATGAGAAGTTTTATAAAATGGCCCATGCCCTGTGCCCTAAATTTTACCCCTACTTTGAAATTCTCTAAATTTACCATCCACACTGCAACCATCACACAAGGCCCCCAGAAATGCGGCAATCCTGCTATAAATCCTTTGTAGTAGGAGGTGTCTCAGGCGAACACCCTGGGATACACGTCACAGTTGAGGTTTGAACATTTCAAACAGGGTTTTGTTTTTTTTACAAAATACTGCAATAAGGAAAAAACCCAAATGGAATAAAAATTCTACACATATGTGAAAATACAGACTAAATACAAAGAGGAGGGTGACACACTTGAAATCTGCACCTGACCCTGGCACATACCTGGGGCAGGACATCGCATCTCTTTGCTCTTCGGTTTTCTGATCTAGAATGTGGAAATTTAAGTAGGAAAAAACAGATAAGCCCTATGAGAAAGATTCAGGAAAAGAAATGTGTAAAGAGAAAACTAGCCCTCTCAGGAAAACTTAACATCGAGCTACTGTAGTTGAGGCAGAGTGACCCCAGCACAGGGCTAGACAGAAAACCAATGAAATGGAACATAGTCCTGAAATCAATCCCAACACCCAACGTAAGTTTGTGTTTGAAACAGAAGGCGTTTCAAACTGTTGGGAGAAAGTACAGACAATCTATTCTGTTGAGAAAAATGAGGGGCTGAGGAGAAATGGATTTTCAGAAGGATGGAAAACAGAACATCCTGAGATGTTCAGGAACCTCTGGGCATGGCTCTTGCTCTTCCATCTCAAATGGTAATATGGAGTGCTGGCAGAGAGCTGATACAGGAGAAAGCTGAGGACGGCTAGACATAAGATGAGCAGGTATAGAGCTGAGTAGTTTCTATTTTTATTTGAATTCGCAGAAACAGCCCAAATTTTTGTTTAGGGACACACCTCTTCCCATGCACACACTTTCAGTCTACAAGAATCCGGATGGGCATACGCAGCTGAAATCGTGTACTGAAGAAAATCAATGAGAGCAGGAGTAGGCAAACTTTTTCTTCTGTTTAGAGCCAGATAGTAAATATTTTAGACTTTGTGGACTAAGAGGCAATATTGAGGATATCATGTAGGAGGCAGGCAGAATTCTAAAATGGCCAAAGTTTCTGGCACCTGGCATAAACCAACAGATAGCAAAACAGCCAGAGAGAATCTGCAAATGAACACTGATGAGAATTGACATGCAAATGTTGCTTTCTCGGTACTTTTGCAAAATCTGAACATCCAGCAACAGTGGACCCACATGACAATATTCCCGTATGGCAATAATTGGCTGTTTGAGATAGACCATGTCCTCTCTACCTGGCCTGCCTCACTCGCTTACACATTCGAGGTTCATTCATACTGTTGCATCTATCAATAGCTCATTCCTTTTTATTTCTGAACAATATCCCATTGCAGGATACACCAGAGTTCATCTATTCACCAGTTAATGGTCATTTGGATTGCTTCCACTTCTTGACTACTGTAAGACTACTATAAACATTCACATACAAGACTTTGTGTGGACATATGTTTTCATTTCTCTTGGGTAGACATCTAGAGTAGACTTACTGGATCATATGGTAAATCTATCTTTAACATTTTGAGAAACTGTTTTCCAAGCTGGCTTTTTTTTTTTTTTTGATTGGGTTGTCTTAGTTTTGAGTTGTTCTTTGTATATTCTGAGTACAAGTCCTTCAACAGATATATGATTTGTAAATATTTTCTTTCAATCTGTATCTTATCTTTGCATTAACAGTATTTTTTGAAGTACAAAAGTTTCTAGTTTGATGAGGACTAATTTATCATTTGTTTTCATTTGTGGATGTGCTTTTGATGTTGTATCTAAGATATGTTTGGCTAATCCACAGTCACAAAGATTTTCTTCTCTGCTTTCTTCTAGAAATTAGTAACCTTAGTACTTACATTTAGATCTATGATCCATTTTGAGTTAATTCTGGGTGTGGTGTGTGGTTAAGGGTCTGAATACATCTTTTTCATGTGGATATCTAATTGTTTCAGTACCATTTGTTGAAAAGTCCATCCTTTCTCTCATTGAATTGTCTTGACCCTTTTGTTGAAATCAATAGACTCTAAACGTGAGAGTGTATTCCTAGATTTTCAATTCTGTTCCATTGAGCTATATATCTATCTCTATGTCAATACCACATTATCTTCATTATAATAGTTTCATAGTAAATTTTGAAATTGGAAAGTGTGAATCCTCCAATTTTGTTCTTTCTTTTTAAAATTGGTTTTGCTATTCTGGGTCTTTTGAATTTCCATATAAATCTTAGGCGAGCCTGTCAATTTCTGCAAAAAAAAAAAAAAATCTTGCTGAGTTATCCATAAGGATCACATCTAGTCTCTATATCAATCTGGAAAAAATTTCCCTCCTAACAATATTGACTCTTCCAACTCATAAATATGGAGTGTTTCTCCGTGTATTTAGGTCTTCTTTATTTCCATGATGTTTTATAAGTCTTATATTTCTTTTATTAAATTTATTCACATATATTTTATTCTCTTGATGCTATTATAAATGAAATTTTAAAACTTTTTGTTTCTGGATTATATAGAAATAGAATTGATTTTGCATGTTGATCTTCTATTCCGTGACCTTGATGAATTTGCTTAATTCCAGTAGTTTGTGTGTGTGTGTGTGTGTGTGTGTGCGTATTCCTTAGGATTTTCACAGACATACAGAATCATATATCTGTGAGTGAGTATAGTTTAACTTCTCTCTTTCCAATCTCGATGCCCTTTAGTCAGTGTTATTGCCTGACACCATTAGCTAAAACTTTCAATGTTGAATAGAAATGGCAAGAGTAGACATCTTTACCTTGTTCCTGATATTAGGGAGAAAGAATTCAGACTTTCATTATTGCATTTAATGTTAGCTTTAGGTTTTTCGTAAATGCTTTTTATCAGGTTGCGGAAATTCCACTTTATTCTTTGTTGAGAGTTGGGTTTTTTTTTTTTTATCACGATGGGATTTGGATGTTTTAAATGCTTTACTCTACATCTGTTAAGATGATCATGCAGTTTTCGTCTTTTTAAAAAAATTAGCATGATGTATCACACTAATTGACTTTTGGATGTTAATTTAACCTTGCATTGCTGGGGTACATCTCACTAGGTCATAGTGTATAATCTTTTTTCTATGTTGTTGACTGGGCTTGCTAATATTTGTTAAGGAATTTTTGCATCTATATACATGAAGAATATTGGTCTGTAGTTTGCTTTTTGTCTGTGTGAATCATGTTTTTATCTGTCCTTGGTATCATGGCTTTATAGAATAAGTTGTTGTGTTCCCTCGTTTCTGTTTTTGGAAGAGTTTGTGGAAGATTGCTATTATCTCTTCTTTAAATGTTTAAAAGGATTCACCAGTCAAGCCATATGGCCTTGAGATTTTACTTTGTGGGGATATATGTAACTACTGATTCAATCTCCTGGCTTATTATAGGCCTATTATATTTTCAATCTATTCTTGAGACAGTTTTGGTAATTTGCATCTTTATATTGATTTTTCCTTTCATCTAAGCTGTATAATTTGTTGGCATGAAATTATTCATAGTATTTCTGAAAATTCTTTTAACTTCGGTAAATTTGGTGATGTCCACTCTTTCATTTTTTATTTTGGTATCTCTGTGTTTTCTATTTTATTTCTTTATGGCAAACCGAGTTTGCCATTTGCTTGTACTGATTTTCTTTATTTCTGGTTCCTGTGTCATTGATTTCTGCTCTAATATTTATTATTACCTTCTGTTTTCTTGCTTTGGCTTTGGGGTTTAGTTACTCTTCTTTTTCTAGTTTCTAAAAATCAAAGCTTAGGTTATTAATTAGAAATTTTTTTTCCAATATAGGCATTTAAAGGTATAAATTTCCCTTTAAGTACTTGCTTTGACATCTCATAAATTTTATATTTTGTACTTTCATTTCCACTGAGTTCAAAATATTTTCTAATTTTATGATTTCTCCTTTGACCTATGAATTATTTAGAAGTGTGTTGTTACATTTTCAAATGCCTATGGATTTCCCTATTTCCTTTTGTTATTGATTTCTAATTCCATTGTGAGAATATACTGTTACAATGTCACTACCTTTCAATGTATTGATACTGCTTTATGGCCTAGCATATGGTCTATACTAGAGAATGTTCCATGTGCACTTGAAGAAAATGCATATTTTTCCGTTGTTGGGTGGATTGTTCTCTGGAAGTCAATTAGGTCATGCTGGTTGATAGTTGATAGTGTTTTTTTGTCTTATATATCGTCGCTAATTTTCTCTCTAGTTTTTCCATCAACGTTTGAGTGAAGGGTTTTCAACTCTTCAGTTATTATTGTTCAGTTGCTTATTTCTCTTTTCAGTTGTGTCAGTTTTTGCTTCATCTATTTTAGGACTCTGCTGTTGTGTGCAAATTGTTTATAATTGTAATATTTTCCTGATCATTTTATTATAAAATACGTTTCTTTGTCTCTATTAACATTTTCTATCTTAACCTCTATTTTGTCTGATATTAATATAGCTCCTCCAGCTCTTTCATTGTTACCGTTTGCATGGTATATCTTTTTACTTCCTTTTGCTTTCAACTTGTCTGTGTCTTTGTATATAAAGAGTTTGTATGTAAGTGTCTTTGTATCTAAAGATCTTACAGGCAGTATATTGTTGGCTTTTGTTTTTGTTTGTTTTACTCAGTCCGATAGCCTCTGCCTTTTGTTTGGAGTATTTAATCTATTTACATTAAATGTTTAATATGGTTGAATTTATTTCTACCATTTTGTTAATTGTTTTATACCTTTTTTTTTTCCTGTGTTCCTTCTTTACCGCCTTTTGTGTGTTAAATAGATTTTCTGTGCACCATTTTAACTTGTTTCTTTCTTTCTTTTTTTTTTTTTGAGGAAGATTAGCCCTGAGCTAACTACTGCCAGTCTTTCTCTTTTTGCTGAGGAAGCCTGGCCCTGAGCTGACATCGTTCCCATCTTCCTCTACTTTATATGTGGGATGCCTACCACAGCACGGCATGCCAAGTGGTGCCATGTCCGCACCCGGGATCCGAACTGGTGAACCCCAGGCCGCTGAGAAGTGGAACATGTGAACTTAACCTCTGTGCCAGTGGGCCGGTCCCCTTAACTCGTTTCTTTATATATATATATATATTTTTAAAGATTTTATTTTTTCCTTTTTCTCCCCAAAGCCCCCCCGGTACATAGTTGTGTATTCTTCATTGTGGGTTCTTCTAGTTGTGGCATGTGGAACGCTGCCTCAGCGTGGTCCGACGAGCAGTGCCATGTCCGCGCCCAGGATTCGAACCAACGAAACACTGGGCCGCCTGCAGCGGAGCACGCGAACTTAACCACTCAGCCACGGGGCCAGCCCCTCGTTTCTTTATATTTTTATTATATAATTTTAAAGTTATTTGCTTAGTGGTTGCTCTAGGGATTACAATATGCATCTTCCTTTATCACAATTGATTTCAGATTTATACAAACTTAAATACAGTAAAAAGAAAAAAAGAAAATTTTCCCCAACATAACTCCAATTCTCTTCCCTTACTTTGGGCATTTATTTTTATATCTATTATATGCTCATGTGTTATAAACTCACTAATACAGTTTCAGAAAGTTTATAGTGCAGCTGTCTTTTAAATCAATTGAGAGAAGGGAGGAAAATACATGTTTATGTTTTCTTTTATACATTTTTACGTAATTACCTTTATGAGTGCTCTTTATTTCTTTGTGTGGATTTGAGTTACCATCTGGTGCCATTTTCTTTGAACCTGAAAGATTTCCTCCAGGGCTTCTTTTAAGGCAGATCTGCGGGAAATAATACCTCTTATATTTATCAGGGAAAGTCTTTGTTTCACCTTCACTTTTTAAAGGATAGTTTTGATGGATATCGAATTATTTGTTGACTTTTTTTTCAGTGTGTTGAGTATGTTATCCCATTGCTTTCTGTCTTCTATTGTTTCTGATATGAAGTAAGCTATTATTCTTATTGTGGTTCCTTTCAAGACATTCTGTTTTGGTATTTTATCAGTTAGAGTATAATGTGTCTAGATGTCGATCTTTTTGTCTTTAGCATATTTAGAGTTTGTTGGACTTTTTGGACTTGTAGATTAATGTTTTTCATAAATTTTGGAAGCTTCAATCACCATTTTTTAAAAGTACTTTTCTGTTCCTTTCTCTCCTTCTCTTCTCTTTTCTGTGAGTCCCATTGTGCACATATTGGTACTTTTAGTGTTGTTCCATAGCCTCTGAGGCCCTATTCATTGTCTTCATTCTTCTCCTGTTTTCAGATTGTATGTTTTCTGTTGATCTATTCTCAAGTTTGCTGATTCTTTCTTCTGTCAGCTCAAATCTTCTATTGAGCCCCTCCAATGTATTTTTTTTCTATTTCAGTTATTGACCATTTAACTGAGAATTTCTGTTTTGTTCTTTTTTTTTACATTTCCTGTCTCTCTACTGATAATCTCCATTTGGAGATTCCTTGCTGTCATATTTTCCTTTAATTCTTTAAACATAATTTCTGTATTCATTTGAATGCAATTATTATAATAGCTGCTTTGAAGTCTTTGTCTGCTAAAGTAAACATCTTGATCCCCTCAGAGATAGTTTCTATTTATGCTTTTTGTGTGTGTAGTGGCCACATTTTCCTATTATGTTGAATTTTTCATTGTACTTTTTGGTGAAAATTGGGCATTTTAGATAATATATTGTAGTACTCTGGATTCTGACTTCACCACTCCCAGGGGATGGTGTTGTTGCTTTAGTTGTTTGTTTAGTGACTTGGCTGTTGGCTGTTTAGTGACTTGGCTGGACTAATTCTGTCAAACTGTCTGCCCTCCATTGTGTTCACCCCTGATGTCTCTAATCTGGTTACTTTTCTTAATTCTTTTCTTAACTTTTAAGACAGGCTTTCTTGGGTTTCTCCCTGGCCAGGATAGCTTAGTGGTCAGCCAAAGACTGGTCAGAAATTGTGCTTAAACACCTGAGACTTTCACTGTTTGCTAACGACTCTGTGTGTAGGTTGCAGAATGACTTCAGAGCTCCAGCAGATGCCCCAGGTTTTACTTTCTGCTTGTGCAAGGCTTCACATTCCTTTGGGGATGAGTAGATATCTAGGGCCTTCTCTTGACTCTCCTAAGCAGGCAAATATCCTTACAGACCATCAGAAATATCTGGGTTATTATCCAAACCCATTATGCCTGGCTTATTCCTTGTATTTCCCTACTCCATTTCTGGTTGATCTGTTGTTTGGCCCAGTCAGTATCACAGTCTCCAACAGATGTGATATTTGCCCTCCTAAATTGGCACTGAGATTGCTATTATTTTCGACAAAGTCCTTGAATATATGGCTTCTCTCTACTCTGCTCCAACTCAGGTCAGCCCTCCATTGTAGGAGAGCTGTCTGTTCTTACTTCTCCCCAGTCATGGTAGAGCTACCATGTCATGGAAATGAAAGGAGGGGTGGGAGCAGCCTAAAACGTCACAGACTCTCACTGTCCTTATAGATGGTTAGTAATTGTTCTTTTTCTTTTTTTTAAATTTATTTTTTTTGAGGAAGATTACCTGAGCTAACATCTGCTGCCAGTCTGCCTCTTTTTGCTGAGGAAGACTGGGCCTAAGCTAATATCCATGCCCATATTCCTCTACTTTATATGTGGGATGCCCGCCACAGCATGGCTTGCCAAGCAGTGCCATGTCTGCACCCGGGATCCAAACCGGTGAACCCCAGGTCACCAAAGTGGAATGTGCGAACTTAACCGTTCCGCCACCGGGCTTGCCCCAGTAATTTTTCTTGAATAAACACTTCCCAATTTATTGTATGCCTTTGATCAATTTCCAGAGTCCTACAGTGATTGTGTTTAACAATTCTGCTCAGTTTTATCATTGCTTTTTGGGAATGAGGATTTGCCAAACCTCCTCTCTGACATTTTGTGGCTCCTTCTCTAAGCATATACATTTTATAAAGCAAATTCTCTTATGCATTTAAATACTATTTACAAGTGTAACCAAGCTCCAGAGCTGAATCCCCAAACCATAATGAGGTACTATCCAGCATCCTACAGCAACCCACAACCAAATTTTGATTTCTTTATTACTCCCTCTGAAATTTCATGAAAAACACATATTTTAATAATATCAAGATTAAGACATAGAGCATTTCTTTCTTTGATCCTTGGTAAGGAGAGAGAGGAGGGAGGAGTCTTAGACTTATTCTATTTCTGAGGTTGCATCAGTCCTAAGATGAGTAATTCAGAACCTAGAAGGAATAGAATGATAGAGTTGCCACAGATCTAAACATCATTTATTACATTCCTTCATTTTACAGATAAGCAAACTGAGACTCAGGGAGATTAGCTGTGGGAGTAAATTTTAGATGGTTACTTTTAAGAGACTCAGTTACGTGTCTGTGGCTCTTATTTTTTAGCAGTGGTACATAGAGTTGGAGCACTTGAAAAGCTGGGTGGAAGACTGATGTTGGCTGTTGGGCAGGATAAAAGTACTCCCAATAATTCCTTTTACTTTCTTTCTAAGAAAAAGGATATGCTTTGTTGTGACAGCAAAGGACTCTTTCAACAGAAAAAGAAAAATAAATTTCTACAGATGCCAGCTCTGCATTCTCTAGTTAAGTGCTTGGAAATATGAAATTGAAATATAATCGTCAGGGATTTGTATTAGGACCCACTTGGGGATGTGTGCCGAGGACAGCATGTGACAAACTCACACAGCACTGCTTCTATACTTACATTTTAGAAATCAGACATCTGTTTGGGTCACTGATGGCAATGCTCAGAGCACCACCATTCGCTAGTATCTCTCATAAGATTCTGGGTTGATATATCTAATTCTAGGAATGGGCTAGACATGAACAAACAGACCTCTTTAAAAGAAGCAGCAATTTCCTGTGGTTTGGCTGAAGTCTTTATCCTCCCCACACCTAATGGAGGTGCAGTGACTGGACTTAATGCTTGTCCCATTGTATTAGATGCTGTTTGGATTTTGCTACACATGGGTCTTGCTTTGCACCTTCTGAACCAAAGATCTTGCATTGGAGTACAGAGACACAACCTCTATAATCATGGAGGTGACTTGTATACCAGACAGCAGGAAAAGGAAATTTTTAGCTAAAATAACAAGTAGCTTTTAAGAGAGTAAGGAGAGGACAAGAGAAGTGATATTTTGAGGTTCTGAGATGTCAGGATTTGAAATGATCTGGTGTTGTTGAGTTGCATAGGCCTGCTGGTCAGAACTCTTTTCACATATGGATAAATCTTGTTGCCTCGACCTAACACTGACCACAACCCATGGAATTAGAAAAGACAGATGTCATGGGGAGGAAGAGACAGACAACAGGATGGAGAGAGGAGGAGAGGATAGAAAAAAGGAGGAAAAAAGGAGAGAAAAATTAGGGAACTCAGAGGAGGAGGTAGCAAAAAGGGAAGTAAGACCTGGGCACCTGTCTCCTACTTAGAAGAGCTCTGTCAGCCTCTCTGGGTTTCTGTTTTCCCACCTATTGGATGAATGGACTGGACTAGATGATTGCTTAGGTCCTTGTTCTGTGAGAATAATTCTGCCCCATTATAGACTACATTTCCCTCTCCTTCCATCTCTGTGGTCTTATTTTCATCTACCACTCTCCTCACTCACACACTTTACTCCAGTTAGGCATGCCTTCCTGCATTCCTCCAACATATGGAGCCCACTCCTCATTCTCTGATGCCCACCTAGGCCTTCTGCATTGCCATTCTCTGTTCCTGAAGTGTTCTCCCGCCAGATCTTTGCATGGCATGCTCTTTTACATCCCTTAGACTTCTGCGTAAATATCGTCTCCTTGTAGAGTCCTTCTCTGACCTTCCTATGTAATAGGAGACCTCTCTTGCCCTCATCCCTCCCTCATTGTCTCCCATTATTCAATTCTACTTACTTGCTGTGTAGTATGATATAGTATAAAATAAATGTATGCATTTACATGTTTTTTAATCTGTCTGAAGCAAAGATTTGGTCTCGTTCTCCAATGTATCCTTAACACCAAGGACAGCACCTGCTATGTTGTAGGCACTCAATAAACATTCATAGAATAAACCTTACATCTGGCTGTGGAGGTAGCCTAGCTAGGTTTTAATGTTCCCTTTTTATAGATTAGGACACCATAGTGTAAAATAGGAAATCAGCTTAAAACATCCTGTGATTTGTGGTTATTTTTGCCTTATTCCCCTGTCACTCTACACACTTGCCTTGCATTTATACTAGATTTCAGCACTGTGTTCTCCCCTTCAAACTCTATAACATCCTGCTCTGATTAATAAATTGCAATCAATTGCAATGCCTAATTATCTCCTTAGGAAGTCTGAAAAGAGTGTAATAGATGGAGCATACTTACTTCTCAGCATGGGAGGGGAGCTATGGCTGGGTAACCCGGAAAAAAAATGCTTCAAGGAAAGAAAAATAATAAGAGAGCAAATGAAAAGTTGTTCTAGGTAGAAATAACTGAAATGTGTTTACTACTTTCAAATATCAGGTTTAATAAAAGTTGTTTGGTTTGACGTCTGGAGTTCTTAAAGCAGTGTTTCTCCAAGTGCAGTTATCAGACCACCTGATTCAGATATAACCAAGGGGCTTGATAAAAATGCAAATGTCCAGGAAAACTCCAAATTGATGGGCTCAGAGTCTCTAAAGGTATAGCCCAGAAACCTTCATCTTTATAAGTTCCCCATGATGTTTTCTGATGCACACTAGAGTTTGGAATAAAATTGGCTGAGTGATTATTCAGTTTTATTTTGCGTTTGAAATTGCATTCTTTCCTTTATTTATCACAAATATTCGCTGAATGCCTGCTGTGTGAGAGACACTGTGCTGGGAGCTTGGATAGAGAGATGAATAAGATGTGAGTCCAAGGATCTTTGTCTTTGAATGTCACTGAAGGTCAGAGAGAGATAAGAGGATATGGTGCATTGGAAGGATCTCATCCTGTGGTCTGGGATCTGTGTGGGAAAGCTACTATCAGGGGACTTGAAGGTTGTCATGTGGAAGGGGCAGAAGCCATGTTTTATATCATCCAGAGGACAGAAGTAAAGCCAGTAAGTGGATGTTTCAGGAAAGTTAATTTGGGCTCCATATGAAGAAGAAATTTCCTGCAATCAGAGCTGCCCTGTTGGAGAACAAGTGTGCACTGGCCTCATCCAAGTGGGTGTTGGAAGACCATCTGTTAGGGATTCAGGACAGGAATTCCCACAATTAGTGAGAGATGGAGCTCCATGGCTTCTGACTCTAAGATTCATTGATTCAACAAAAATATTATATATGAATATTATATGAATTCCACAACAATTTGTGTCCAAAATTCTTTTATTTAGATCCTATGAAAGATATAAAACAAACAAGATAGGCTCATCGTTTTTAGAGAACAGGAAGAAAAAAACAGATACTAAGACTGATAGGTAGCATTTCTTACATGCTTACTGTGTGCTAGACCTTATGTTAAGCACCTTTCGTGCATTCCTTTCTTTTGTCCTTAGAGCAATCCTATGATGTGGGTGCCATTATTGTCTCCATTTTACAGCTGGACCCAATGATATTGTAGCCCTCCCAGGAAGAGGAGGACCATTTTGGAATGACTCAGTTTTGCAGATTTTGAAATGTTCAGACAAAGTTCTCACGTGATTCTTTGACTCTTTCTCTGGCTGATGTGGACTCAGCTCTCAGATCTTGCCTCCAATGTTGTTCCCTTGGGACAACCTTCTCAATTCCCCTAGATTAAACCAGGTCTCCTGATCATCTGTTCCCATGGTACCCTGTAACTCTCCTTCTTAACTACTATCCTAGTTGCCATGAACTATCATAAGGGGAGGAAATTGCTTGAAATCCATTTAACAGAGATTCAATTTGTTCAATTGAAACTATAGCTCATCTTGTGCTCTAATGGCATCATGGTTACTGAACTCTAAATCTCCTGGGTGGTTACTCAGCCTGGAAGAGAAATATAGGATTTTTAGTATAGCCTGTGTATGTTATGTAAAAATCACAAAGTCACTGTCTTCAGATTTGTATATGAAGTCCTCCTAAGATGGTCCTTTGCTGACTCTTCCTCCTCTGCCCCCTGCCCCCAAATAAATGCCAGCTGTCCTGAGCTCCTGAAGGTTCCCGCATGAGCCTTATTGTTTCTTATCTCCACTATTTTGCTTACACTGCTACCTCTTCCTCCATCCCTGCCTCCTGCCTCTCTGCTTGGGTATCTTTCAAGACATCATCTTTTCTGTGAAGCTGTCACCTGCTTCATGTGATCCCACCCTGTATGCCCCACACAGAGCTCTATAATAACACTTGCAACACTTGATTTCACTTCAGTCTCTTTCTACTAGATCAGGGGTCCACAAACTTTTTCTGTAAAGACTCAGATATTAAATATTTTCGGCTTTGTGGGCCACATGGTTTTTGTTAACAACTACTCAACTCCACTGCTGTAGCACAAAAGTCTCCATAGATGCTTTGCAAACAAGTGGACATGGGTGTGTTTCAATGAAATGTGATTTAGCAAAACAGGCATTGGGCAAAACTTGCCCCACAGGCTGTAGTTTGTCAATCTCTGTTCTAGAGTATGAGCTCTTCAGGATACCAATCACGATTTATTTATCTATTTCTAGGTGCTTTCCTGATATCGAGCACCCGGTAGGTGTCCGGCAAATGTTTATTGGCTGAATGCATGATTCCAATCCTGATACAAGCTACGTTGTGATCTGAGACAATTTCCTTCCCAACTAATATTTTAAAATCCTAGCACTCTTTCCATTTTGAGCTTCAATGTTATCATCTGAAAAATGTGGGAAATACCAGTTGCCTTGTATCACTCACAGGGTTTTGAAAAGGATCAAAGTGACATTGGACATGGACTTCTATAAAGCAGAGCACACATGTGAGGAACTCTCTCTCTTATTACATGTGCTGGACCGAGAGTCAGTGAGATCTTCAAGAAAATTTAGTGGACAGAAAACATGCAAATATGAGGTCTGATTTGGCAAATGAAATGGAAATTTACAATCCCTTGTAATTGACAAAGATCTAAGGAGCAATTAAACCCGTGGAGAAGGCAAGACAAGGATGGCCATACAGCAGCTGCACTTTCTTGCCCTTCCTCCACCTCTGCTGGTGCTGGGGCTGTTCTGCTGTCTCATTGCCACCTTATCTGGCTCTCAGACAAGGGGTGGCAAACCGATTTGTAACCCCAAGTATCAGGACTGGTTGCTTCTCTAGCTCTACTTAAAGCTGAGAAAGATTCTGAGCCCGTGTCCAATCTCAATGAAGAGTTTTACATGATGGCAAAGGTTGCTCAGGAGAACTACGTCATTTAGGGGTAGATATATCATCGATGAGGTTGCCTTGGGGACCTGAGGGTGTCCACTGCAGTGGGGAGCCAAGGGAAGCATGTAGGTCTTAGGCACCTGGGAAAAGAACTGTAAGACAATTCAGAAAGCCAGAGAGGATGCTAAAATCTAAACTGGACCATTTCAAAATTTTAGTTAGAATTAGACCAGGAAAGATGGTGTAATCTTTCATCGCTTGTTTTTCTCTCTTACTCTGAGGAGCCCACTTGCAATCTAGTATTCCTGGTACTTTAGATTGTGCATTAGATGGGTCAGTTATGCCCCAGTGGGCTATTCTAGAAGTCTTTCTCCATTTGGAACATTGCCTTTATCAGTAAGTTAATTCCATGGTTTTCCCAATTGATTTATAAACTTATGAACAAACTCTCAGGCAAGTTTTACCATCTTCATCTTCTGTCTGTCTGGTTTGTTGTTTTGTTTTCTTGCTCTTTGTGAATACTCTGAATCCAGCTCACCCACCAGCCTCTCATTTTCATCTCGCTCTCACTGTGGCTCTTAATACTGGCTGTTCTAAAGAATTGCGTGGAGAGCTTTTAGGATGATTTGGTGCCTGGGACTCCATTAGCAGAAGTTCTCATTTAATTAGCGTGGACAGGACCTGAGCATTGGTATTTTTTAAAAGCTCCCAGAGGGAATTCTTATCTTTGGCTACAGTTGAACACAGTGGTTAGAGTTCAGGCTCCTGGGACAGAGAGAGATGGTTTCATGTCCTAGCTCCCCTATTTACTGTGTGACCACTGGAAAGTGGCATAACTTCTCTGTTTCTTAGTTATTTCTTCTTGTTTAATGGGGCTAATAATAAGCACCTTCTTCGTAGGGTTATTATCATGAAGAACAGAAAAGAACAGATAAAAAGCACTTAGAACAGTAACAAGCACATGGTAGATGAGTAATAAATATCAACTATTGTGGCTATTGTCATTTTTGTTCTTATTGTGGTTATTGTTGTTGTGATGAGGATGATGATGATTACTAGTGTGATATACACACTTATTTGCCTGGACCACCATGGTTACTCGAAGGCACAATAGCAAGCTAATTTTCCACTTTTGCTTCTCCATTCTGTGCTAGGCTGTGTAAACACATTTAGAACAGGGAGCAAGAACTAGAGTCAGGAGACCTCGGTTCTAGCGCCCAGTTCTGCCATCGACTAGCTATGTGGTCTTGGGTAGCCATCTAGTTTTCTCAGTTACAAACAGGGCATACAAAGATAGAGACACAAAAGAACACCTCCATTCCCCGAGAGGGAAAACATTCATACTTCTCTTTGTGCATGCTGTTCCACAAAGAGAACCCGGAATGTCTTTCCTCTTGATTCTTCTTCTAATGTAATCCTTTTAATCCTTTAAGAACCAGTCAGAATTCTACCTTCTTGCTTAAGAACTTAGGGAGAGCACTAGTTTTACTTTTATGTTCCCACAGCATATTATTGATCTTTCTTTTGGCACCCTCATTTTATTTTGTCTTGAATTATAACTAGTTGTTTATTTCTCTTCTCTCTTACTATGAGGTCACTGAAGGTACAGAGTATTTTTTTTCCTCATTTGTAGCTGAATATTTTCTAGTACAGAGCTAGCAAGTTATCAACTGTGGCTGCATAACAAACAACCTCAAAAGTTCAGAGGCATACAAAATAGGCATTGATTCTTAAGGAAGCTTTGCTGGTCAGCTGGGGAAGCCCTGCTCAGGCTGCAGGTCTCTGGGTTGGCTGGGGCTTCTCTGCTCCATGTGTCTCTCATCCTCCCTCTGGGAGCAGGAGGTTAGCTAGAGCATGCTCTTCTTATAATCACTGCAGAGATGCAAGAGGACAAGTTCAACTACATAAGCACATTTTAAGCCATTGCTCATGTTGTGTCTGTTATATATGATCGGCCAAAGCAAACCACGTGGTCAAGACCAAAGTCATCTTTTATGAGAAGAACTGAAAGGTTAGATGGCAAAGATTATGGATATAGGAAGGGATGAAGAATTATAACCAATAATTCATTCCAGTACATGTGTAGTAGGGTTGAAAAAGGCAACAAAAAGCAAATAAGTATTTCCATATAATAAAACACTTCTTAGAGCTAGGAAAACATTTCTCAAAATATTTATCATGGAACAGTAATTCCAGCAGACATGACTAGGTGTTTCTTGATAAAGGAGGGTTTGGATGGGATTCTAGAGTAGAATTAGTGCAGGAAATACAGACTTACATTTAAAAGGTTTTTGTTTTGTTAACTGAGGCATTTTCAGAGCTTTTGATTTGTTAACTTGTGTCAGGTATATGCTGAGGGGTGACATAATAGGTAGATTTAGCATCTTGTTGAACTAGTGTTTTATGAGACCCATTTCCAGACATATTGTGTGGAATGATGGGAACACAGTTTTCTTGATGTTTCACTCAGAGGGGTTGCTTGGGGAGCTGAAGAAGGATTAAGGCAGTAAGGGCAGAAGAATGGCCAATTAGAAAGTTGAATGAAGACTCCAATTGATGATAGAAAGTGCACAGAGTGGGGCAACTACATAAAAAATAATGCCCTCCGGAAACTCAAATAATAAATAAATTTAGAAACTGAGAAGTCTATGTACACCTTCCATGATGCAAGTAATATGTCAGAGCAGAACCTGGTTGATGAATCAGAGTTAGGACTTTAAGTTAAAATTGGATTCAATGAAATGTGATGAGATTGGCCTGGCTGGACACTCCCTGTCCTCGGAGGTGTCACGATTCAGATTGCAAAGCTGGAGTTGATTTTCAGGGATAGGGGACAAACCCACAGAAGTGGATTATTGGCTCATACTGTGCTCTCTTGCTTTCCAATCAGTGTCTATCTTCACTCTCGGTGCTTTGTCCTCTGCTTTTCAGCTTCTTTACTGAACTCTAATCTTGAGAACATGGAGTCAAAACTCTCTGGGCTCTGTTGACAAATCGCTGATGCATTGATTAGATGGATGGAACTGATAGAAGCAAAGCTATTGTTGGGGGTGGAATGAGCAGCATAGATAAGTGCAGACAGGGAAGAACTGGGAAAAGAGACACAAAACCAATCTTTCAGAGTAGGAGAGCTCTCTGTACCCATGGAGGCCAGACTGCAAGGAAATTTATTTAGACGGTTTGTGAATTAGGGCTGAATAATAAATCTGAGGTGAGAGATAAGGGTGAGAAGCACAAAATTTGAAGAGGCACAAAGAGCATTAAAATAGTCTCTTTCTGACAGTTTCAGAGAGAAATATATATTTAATTTCTTTGATATCCTCATGACTATCACAAGATTTTAGAGCAAAATGCTGACTCTCCCTGTCAAGAAATAAAGTAATAAAGATATCTCGTATAGCAGAGGTGACAGATTCAAAGGCCAAGGGAGTCTAGGTAGATGATGTCAAGGGTGATATTGGACAGGGATAAACTGGAAGATAGGGAATAGTGGTGAATGAACCAGAACCAGAAGGCCCCATCTAAAGCATCAAAGCTAGGAGAAATCTTCAGGCCATTGTTGCCTTGCTAGAATGAGAATTCAGAGTTGCCAGATGTTCTGATTTATAAAGAAAGGCTATAAATGCACATTCTGTGTGTAAATAAATACCTTTTGGGGCATGCTGTCTAGGTATAATCCAGCCCACCATTCAGGAACCTGAACTCTGCCTTATAGGACTGCAGTGATGCGAGATTGGGAATACCAGCCTTGGAATCTGACATCTGGACTTGGATCCCCGTGACCAGGAGGTTACTTACTAACTGACTTGAAATTTTCTTATCAATAAGTTGGGGGATGATAATACCTACCACATAGATTTAAGTGGCTTAACAATCAAAGTCACTGTAGCATGGACAGTTGGCTGTCCACCAACCTTTTGCTGTCCTTCTTTGGGATATAGTCATTTCCGGTTAGTGGCTTCCCAGCAGTGACCGTATTTCCTAGCTCCTGCTTACAGCCAGATGTGGCCTGGTGAGTAGTTCTCAATAATGGATGAGAACAGAAGTGATATCTATCACTTTTGGACCAAGGCTTTCAGAAAACAGGGATGACTTCTCCCTCCTCTCTGTCAGCAGAATGCACGTGATGATGAGGGTGGCTGAGCCATAGCATGAAAGGAGACTGGGTCTCAGAATTACCATGTGGAGGAAAGCCAGCTGCCAACTGGGAGCACCCACTTGCTCTGTTAGATGAGTGATAAATGAATTTCTTTTTTGTTTGGGCCATTCTACACTTTGAGATTAATTTGTCACTGCAGCCTTATCCAGCCTAATAATATAATCCCTGACACTTGGCAGGTGCTATGTGAATGTGAGTTGCTTTCCCTGAATTACGCTCAGTTACCTTCTCTTTATACCTGTTATGTGTGCAGCACTCCCCTAGGCTCTCTGCCTGCACGGTGTCATTTCTCATCACTGTTTGCAAGGTAGAAATTATCATCCACATTTTATAGAGGCAGAATCAGCACCTCTGGGAGGTGACACTCTGCATTCAGGGTGACTCAGCCAGTAAGTGTAGAGCCACAATGTGAACTAGGTCTGCCTAATTCCACACATGGGCTCTTGCTTGTGAACCACACTGCCTTCCTGTCTGCACTGGAGCTGACTGGAGTGTAATGGAAGAAAGATTCCACCTGGCCCTGAATACTATGCCAGGAGCCTTTAGTCCCTCTTCCTTCTTTACCAATAAATAGAGCATAGACAGCTTCAGGAAGCATTTCAATAACTTAGAAAGATTTGTGTGACTCCCTGCTGGAACTTAAAAAGCACTTTTGCTTATCCAAATTGGATAAAGGATGTGATTTTCCAAAGAAACTTCACACTGAATTATTCTATGACAATAGTATCAGACTGGACTTGCTCAGCTGCATTTAAGATAAGCGAAGGGGAAAGACTAGTCAATGCACAAGAGGCAGTATGCTCTAACCTCAAGTTTATCTTTGTGTCCCTAGGGCCTATGTAGTCTCCAGAATACAATAGGCACCCAATTCTGGTTAGGAAGGAAGGGAGGGAGGGCCGGATGGAGGGAACATGACAAGAGGAGAAGAGGGATCAGAAAGAGACTAGGAAAGGAACAGAAGAAGGAAGAGCAGGAGGCAAAAAGGGAGGAAGAGGTATCATATTACTAATTTGCAGTCCCATGTTCTATTTTTGGTTGAAGTCCCAGTGCTGACAGAAACCAATTTTAGAAACTCCTAACAGAAATTTACAATTAAACGTCACCTTGGATATCTCCCCTGAGCCCTCTCTTTGAAGACGAGGAATTTGAGATTCAGAGGTTAGACAAACTGTACAAGGCTTCTCAGTGAGTTCATTGTAGAATCGGGATTAGAACCTAGTTCTCTTTACTGCCAACCACATCACCTTTTAAAAATCTTCACCGTGTAATCGCTGTGATGACAAGTGAAGTTGAGATGGAAGCACAGCGGTTCTTTGACAGAGAAATCAGCAAAAATAAGTATATATATGTATATATGTCGCTTCATTATTCTGAGTCAGTGACCTACGATAACTAACCCGGCTAAATTTCACAAAGTTCAGTGAAGTTTCAACATACATTTAATTTTGGTAAATTTAACTCAAGTTGCTCAGCAAAGATAGGAGAGGCAAAGAGGGAAGGAAGAATTTAAATAATGCAGGTGACTCACCAGTCACTCCACTCAAACATATGACCTGAGGCAGCCCGACACCGGGCTGCAGATCTACTGTTCCTCCTCGGTAGAAAGTTCTCTCGTGCTTCCTGTAGAGTGAGCATCTCACTCTGCTGAGTGTTTAGTGTTTAAAGATACATATTTTTCATACAACATTGCCCCTGAATGCAAGCCAACTCACCACTTCATCTGGTGCTCAACTGAAGAAAGAACAATCTGTTCCAAAATTGGAGCAAATATAGTCTGTGTTGGATATGCTGAGAGTTAGTATTATGATCTCCAGCAGAGTGCCTTCTGAGGGGTGTTGAAGGGTGATTATTGACTATTTGTGGTGTTTGCTTTAGAAGCTGACTTGCAATCTCAATCTCCTGTTGAGATGTGAGGTCCCTGCATTGATTTCTACAACGTACATTCAGTGTCCTATTTGGTTGCCTCTCTGACTGTAACATGGTCAAGCATCATGTACTTTAATTGCAATGGTAACCTTGACGCAAACTGTATTATCAGGAGAATACATGTGTGGATGACGGGCAATATTTAAGATTCCTATAATACTGGGGACATGTAATAGAAAACTGGCAGGTTTTATTTAAATGGCAATATTTAAGATTCATCTAATTATGAGAACCAACAATAACTATTCCCCCAAAGACAGAAATTGTGCAGACTTCAAAGAGCAGTGGACTGAGAGGTCCAAGTTTCCGGGTTTGCCTTTTAGTCTGCGTTGATAGATGGGTGGCACTAGGCATGCAAATTACAGTATTTGGGATTTGATTCCATCACTTAAAACATGTGCAGGTAGTAATAATTATCTCAAAAGTTGTCTCTAGATTTTATATGGTATCAGTCTATTAAATATATTTCCCTTTCTTGTGCGCACAAGAAGAAGAGAAAAGAGCTCTCTACATTCTGTTTGCCCACCTGCCACTTGGTAGATCAGAAGACAAGTACCAAATTGAGACTATAATTTGGCTCATTCCCAAATTAGAAGTTTGAAGCTGTCTTACTTTCTCCTAGAGGATTTTTTTGCTGTTGCAGGTGCAGCCACTCATTGGATTCAGCTTCATTTTTTAAACCCAGCACTCAAAGTATAAGAACCTCCCAGTGTGTGTGTCACTCTTCTCCCCCTGCAGCCTCATTTCAGTGAATCTGTGAATTGCTGACTGGTCAGGGGGCTCTCCTGGACTCTGGCTTTCAGGTTACTAATATTGTCTTATTTCAATGACACCAAAGGCTTGTTACCTGAGAGATCCTGCCCACTTCTATCTGGTTCTAAGAATCTGTGACCAAGAAGAATTGACAGCTCTTCAAAGTCAGAGCAAAGGAAGACCCTATGATCTTGAGCTTGTCTTTTCTTCCCCAAAATCACAAATAGCAATGAAAAACTCCTGTCCCAGCCAAAGCACAATATAGCCCAATAACATCCTATTGCCTTTTGAGTTGAACAAGGAAAGTATCAGCAAGGATGGGACTAAGTTGAGAGGACCCAACACTAATGAATGGAAAGGAGAAATAAAAGGTATCAGTAGTTGAAAGTTTTAAAAAGGAGGACAGAGCTTCAGATGAATGAAATGGCCTCCGCTTTTTTGGAAGTCCTCCAAAGCGATGGGGGATTGCCAACTGAAAAGAGATGGCATGCTCATGAGGGGAAAAAACTGCCAATATAGATGATTCTAATAAGAATCACAGGTCTCTGAGCCTTTTCTGAGCCATATAGTGGCTCCTTTCTCTCAGGGTCAAGATATGAAGGTGCCTTCTCATGTCATAGTGCAGTGTGTTCTTCATGTGTCTGTCTGTCTTCCTCCCGTAGCTGTGAGGACTTCAGTGCATAGACCAGGAACTTACCTGTTTTCCTTTATTAAACATTCTTTTAGAACATCTCTGCTTTCACTGCTCTCATCTTGAAAAAATCCCCCTAGCTTTTCTTTTGCAGGCATAGAAACAGGATGGAAGACAAGGTGAAGTTTAAGGTCTTCTGTTAGGAGTGTATTTACATAAAAATAATTTGGAAGTGGAAAACCCAATATAGACAAGCGTGCTGATTACAGGGATGGCTGAGCAAACTAAAACAGAATGATATAAAGTTAGAATATAGAAGAAGTGAGATCTAAGCAATTCCAATTTAGATGAGAAGCATAATAAGAATTCTGAGAAGGGACTGATGACCATGGGTTGGAGCCTCATGTGACATTCAGCTGCCAGAGTCATGTTTAGAAGAGAACCCCCCACATAACAGTAGCTGAATTTGCAGTGTGGGAAGCTAGGGAAAGCGTGACCGTTTGCACTGTTCTTCATCTAAGAGCCAAAACAGGGCCTAAATCTACTTCATCCAGCAGGGGGAGCCATGTCTCCTGAACAGTCCATCTCTGCTCTTTGGTGGTTGGAGTAGGGAAGGTAAAATAGGGGGCCTTTGGAGACTAATGCAATCACTGCATTTAAAAGCCCTAATGCTCCATAATAACTAATTTATCACAAAGCACCTCCACCATTTGTTTTGTAACAATCAAATGCAAGTGATAATCTAGGAATGAAGGAGGGTATGGTGCTAAGAAACAATAGTGGGTAATGAGGAAATTCCTAATTAACTTAAATAACAGGAGACCCAAAAAATGTTTCCGGAAGTCTGAGAAGATTCAGATGGTGTGTATTCTTTTGCCTGATCTGAATTTAGCCTCTGATGGGAAGGTGATGGGGAATTTTGCTCAAGTTTACTCTGGGCCAGACATTTTGCTAAGCATTTTTTATGTCTTGTCTCACTCAATCCTCATGGCAACACTATATGTTACAGACTATCATTGGACTCATTTTTAAAGATGCAGAAATGATACACAATGAAGTTACATAAAAGTGCCAATAAGTGCTGGAAACAACACAAATACCTAGACAGCATGAGTTCACAGTCCGCATTTTTAGGACTGTGTATGGTCATGCCTATCTTTTATTGTGGCAGGTGTTATGTTGGATGCCTTAAAACTATCTTATGTAAAACCATTGGGGCCGACCCCGTGGCCGAGTGGTTAAGTTTGCGCGCTCTGCTTCAGCGGCCCAGGGTTTCACTGGTTCGGATCCTGGGCACGGACATGACACCGCTCATCAAGCCACTATGAGGCGGTGTCCCGCATGCCACAACTAGAAGGAACCACAACTAAAAATACACAACTATGTACCAGAGGGCTTTGGGGAGAAAAATGAAAAATAAAATCTTAAAAGAAACCCAAAACTATCTTACGTAAAACTGTCTAGTTAAACATATCCCACCCACAAAATTAAAACTGAAGGAGGTTAAGTGACTCCTAATACCACATAGTTCATAAATAACTAAGACAAGTTTGTTTATTTCAAAGCCACATTTTTGACCTAGGAATTGGGGGAATGTAGAAAAAGAATAGATCTTGACTCCCCTCTAGAACCTTATAGTTTAATAAAGGACACAAAAAGCAATGGAAAGAAACCAGCAAACACTGAATTAAAATTCTGTTTCAAGGTCTGAAGTTTAACAGTTGACTGCGATGGGCCATGAGGAATAGGGGTGAACAATAGGCCCTAGTGGCCTGAAAGCTCTTGGAGGAGTGGGTTCGGTTCTGGAATTTGCATAAAGACTCATCAGTCTCTCATTTTAATCGTCTCCCCATCTATGTGTTCCTTTCTATGGATCTTGAAATAAACTTCTTGTCTATTTTCAGCAGAATGATGCCATGGAGACAGGCCTGGTGTCCAGGAAGTAGAGATCTAAGCAATCTGTCCTGGAGTGCCTCCTGACTCCTGATCCAGGGCAAGGAGCAGAGGTGCCTCTGTGCAGGGACCCAGCCTGTGTGTGGTAGGAGGCGGCTGTGCTGCTGTGTGGGCTGCACAGGAAGGTCTCAGGTGGGGGTATTAGAAATTGGAAATAAAAGCTGCCAGTTACTAACATCTCACCTGTGGAGTCTTTTGCAACAAACACTTGCAGAGAAATATATTTAGTGCAGTTGTGTGTAGAGAGGTTGGCCAAGGAGAAGATCATAAGAGGGAAGGAAGAGGCATGTTTATTCTATATTTTCACATATTTTTGCGTTTCATGAGCTACCTCCTATTAGCTACCTTGTGTTGAGTGTGTGCTATGTGCCAGGTGCCCTGCACACTTGATCTCTATTTACAAGGATTTCCACTTAACAGTGGGTAGAAATGGAGAATTTAAAGAGGTTAAAGTAAAACAGTACATCTTTGAGCTCAGATTTGATCTGAATCCAAAGCCCATGCTTTTTGACCCAACACTGTACTGGCCTACATGTGCTCAGAGAATCCAGGCTATTGATAAAGCACAATTCCAGACCTTCCTCTCACATCTCGGAGCAGGTTTGTGTTGTGGTTTCTGTATTTGTATGTGAGAAATGAGCAAGAAGAAGTGGTATCTATGCACGTTGAAACTGGACCTTCTTGCAAATGCAATGATGGAAGCTCTTCTCGGGCAGCTGGGGTGAAACTTCTACTCTTTCTCCCCATTGTCTTTGGTCCAAGTAGTGGATGGCATCTGCAGTGGAGCTTCCATATGGTGACTGGATATTTCTCCTAACCACATTTGTTCCTGTTTAGATAGCAGCACTGTATGGTTCCCAGAAGTGACATCAGCTTGTAATAAATCATTTTCTGTTTGAACTAACCAGAGTGGATTGCGTGGTCTGCAAAAGTCCCTATGACTTATATTACCTCATTTGACAAATGGGGAAACTGAGGCTCAGAGATGATATGACTTGCTTAAGCATTCCTCTCCTCTGCCATATTTTTTTTTGCAAGGGTAAATGTATTTTCTCATAAAAGTCCTCTGTGGATGAGCTTTATCTGTAAGAAGTGGGAACTTAGCCTGTTTACATGGCTTTTTCCCTTAGTGATTGTTAGGGTGTGGCCTTATTTCAGGTGAGGTATGGAATTCTCTTTTTGATCTAACTTTAAAGGAGTTAGAATCCTTAAAAACGCCCATACGTAGGAGGCAATGTATGATGCACTAAAATGAAGGCTGTGTGGATATGTGTGGGTTTGGCCTATTCAGCAACACTTCTCCCTTTTTTGGTAAAAACCTCTGACATTTCCTTTAGAGAACTGTTATTCCTCACTCCAGTGATTCTGATAGCACTGAATCTAAGGGGCCTGCGTGTGACTCAGACTGACCAATTGGAATACCAGTGTTGTCCACGTGAGGGCGCCTGACCCAACCGAGGTTGACCAGAGTCAGTTTTAGAGGTTTGTTTTGACTTTTGAGAGAGAGAGAAAGAGAGAGAGAGAGAGAGAGAGAGGAGACTTCCATTATATTGCACGTTTCTGGAAGCACGGAAGCTTGAAACTTCAAGGGATCATCTGGCTGCCATATGAACAAACTGATCTGAGCATAAAGTTTAAAAAGAAGAAAACAGAGCTGATAGAGAAAGGGGAGCTAGATGGGGAGAAGCAGCTGGAGAAAGAGCGATAGAGAGATGGACAGAAAGAGAATGATAGAAAAAGGCAGGAAAGAGACAGAAGGAAGATAGAGACAAAAATAGAGAAAGGAGTTACCTTAGGCACACATACGTACAGATCACACAGATCCATACACAGAGACACACAGAAAGACAGGGGGCAACACACATGCATGCACACAAAGATAGATGCGGAGAGAGTCAGAGGAAGTCGATGTCACTGTTACTTGGTAGTAGCATTTGAATTCCTGCAACCATCTGGGCCTAAAACAATATTGTTCAAGGACTTCTTGGTTTTAAGAGCAAATACGGTTTAAACCCATCGGAGTTGGAGTCTTGAAGAGTATAGACTAAGAGTCTGGTATTTCTGGCTCCATTTGGGTCACTCAACCAGCTCTGTGACCTCCCTGTGTCTCAGATTCCTCAGTTTTCTCATGTTTAAAAGGGCAGTGATGACACCTGCTTTACCTACCTCCAATGTTGTGAAAGCTGATATTAGGAGGATGTGAAAGGGATTTGAATGTAAAAAAAAATTCTATACAGATACATCAACATCATCATGGAACATCAATCTTGAAAAAATTTCTGTGGTAGGAGTTTGGGTTTTGTTTTGTAATGCTGCAGTTTTCACAAGGGACAAGGTTGGAGAAAAAGCTAATCCAAACAGGCGATGCTTTTTGAGGTAACAGAAAGCAGTGATTAAATGGTGTCAAACATTTGGGGAGCTGATGGATCTAATGGGAGGGAATTGCTTTGAGGAGAGATGATTGTTACTTTTAAGGACACCTTGAGGAAGTGACTCAGAAAATTAGCATGATCACCTGCTGCAAAGTGGTTCTCGTTTCTCCATTTGCTTTCAGATGAAAAGAAAATGGAGGAAGGACACCTAATCCTGATCTTTCAAATCCATTTTTTACTGATTTTGCAGAGTTACATCTTTGGTTCAAAAGAAGAAAATCATTTCTCTGACTTTCTCCTCATGCCTCCCTGATGGAAGATGTTTTGTTTGTGATTTGTTGGGTTCCTTCAGCAGCAATACTGCTGTAACTATCTTTGGTGGTAAAGAAATAATAGATATATGGTACTTGAACAGGTTGCCTCCTGAAAGCCAGTTGAAATCTTCTGGAAGAAATCATCTCAAAAGTATTAGTTCAAAGAGAATATCTAAATATGATTGAGTGCAGGGCAATGAAATAGATGTTTCATGTCCTTCGTCTCCTTCAGTACTCACACGTGGGGTTGATATTGAACCACGTCTTGTAGATGAGGAAAGTGACCTGTAGAGAATTTAGGTGAGAAGCTCCCAAACAGGGTTGCACATCAGCATGATCTGAAGTGCTTGTTTGAAAAAGATTCTTTGGCTGAAGCCCAGGTGATTCTGATGTGTGCGATCAGGTTTGGGAAACATCGCGTTCAGTACCTTGGCGAAGAATATACTGCTAGCTGATGGGGCCAGTACTTGATCTAGGTCTGTCTGAATCCAAATTCGGTGTTCCTTCTGTTTCATCATCTTTTTTGATGATCCTCAAGGTAACTTAAACAAACAAACAAAACCTTAACCAAAGACATCTTTTGTATTGCTCTCTATACTGAAAACATTCCATCAAGAGACAGGAAATCACAAATCCTATTGAGTGTACACTTCTAGAAAACTATTTTCCCTCTAGTGATGGTTTTGTCTACGTTAGACCTAACACAGGGCTAATTAAATGCTCACTGTCCTATGTCAGGTTTGTCTAGCGACATTGTACTGTTATCTACTTGCTGGTGAAATTAAGAGAACAAACACATTCACTAGAGTGTTGAAGGTCAGCTCTCCTTAATAAAGGGTTTCGGCTATGTGAAATTGGAAAAGAAATGATGTATTCTGAAGCTATTTTCATCCCATTAACTTAAGTCAAGAAGAATAAAGGCAAATGCAGTTTCGAAGATTAGCCTCCAAATCCGATGTGCTTTGAAGGGACGTGACTGACTTTTTTCTGCCACCTCCACTGTCCCCTTGCCTCCTCAACTTAGAAACTTGGAACTGGAACATTCACAAATGCTGAGCATATACACGTACTTTTCATGTTCTCTGTAACAGAACATACTTTTTCTGAGCTCGGGGTCTGCAATCTACCTATCCTTAGGGAAGGGATGAATTCTGCTTCCTTCTCTAAGGCAGGCAGCCCCTCCACCACCTGCCTTCTTTAGGACAGAGATCAAGTAAATATGGTGCCCCGATACCTTCTAACATTTTATTCAGAGCTGGTGGCAAACTTACTTTAATTCAGTGTAATCAGGTTTCTCCCATTGGTCTGTGTTATGATTCAGAGCATTCTCTCCTAGAAGTTTTGGCTTCCTGAGAGTACCAAGACAACTTAGAAAAGACAAGGGAATTTGAACTAGAGAAAGCATCCTGATAACTTAAGCCCTTCGCAAAAGCATGGAGACTATTTCTGGTTTACATAGACCACAGAAATCCTTTCACCCCAAGGCACAACGGGAGGAGAGGCATTTCCAGAGTGTTATCTTTTCCAAAGTGATATACACGTAATCTTTCTAGTATTCACAGTAAACAGCAATTTGGGATTTTTCCAACTATCTCAGACATTCTGAAACAAAAATTGGCATTTGACTTCTAAAGATCCCAGGTTGTCTAGTTTTTTATACAAGAAGTAAATCTGGGTCCTCATCAGAGCCATAAAAAGTTTGAGGTAACAAAAATAGTTTGAGGTAAAAAGTTGAGAGAGATGAACAGAGATGCCCTCAAAATACATAGGTGAGATTTTGAACCCATTTTTAACAATTTTTTTTACTTGCGTAAGATTGACCCTGAGCTAACATCTGTGCCCATCTTCTTCTACTTTATATGTGGGACACCTGCCACAGCATGGCTTGATAAGTGGTGCTTAGGTCTATGCCTGGGATCTGAACCAGTGAACCATGGGTCACCAAAGAGAGCACAAACTTAACCACTATGCCACCAGGCCGGCCCAACAATTTTTAACAATGAAATTCCTGGTGGTAAATGGGACCTGGGTGGGTAGGGAGAGTGCAGCATCATAAAGTATGGTGTTTTCTGAATAAACTGTTCCACTCTATTTTAGTAGTATGCCTCCATTATTATAAGACATATTAATAGTCTTGTGGAGAGGAATCCAAAGGTATGTCTGCTACAAAGTGGTACTCTTAAAGCAGCCCAGTGAACCCAACATCCAGGTAGTCCACACTCCATAAGAAAGGGCCCTCCAAATGCTATTGTCCTGAAAGCTCTCTCTTCACTTCTGTGCATTCCTCTGGCTTCTCACTTTGTCCCCGCCCTCATGGGAATTTTCTTCCGTTTTCAACCTCATAAGTTAGGCGGATTTGATTTTCCCAGGTTGCTCCTCTTTTCTGTACATCCTACATTTGACCTCTGACTTTTCCCATATTAGGTCATTCTGGGAAACCACTTGGTTCACTCTACCCCCAGCCTCTGGGACTCCAGCTTCCAGCTATATCAGCAGATTTAGTTGGCATTTCTTTCTTCTTGCTGAAGTCTTTGTGACAGGCATAATTTCACTCCATTTTCTACCAGATAACTAGATCTCGAACTCCATCTGACTAATATACATTGCAGCAAATGCCTGTTAGAAATGAATCTGAAATAAAAGTTAATGGTGTTAGGTCTCTGATGGTGAGATTCCAAATCACCAAATGCGTGACCATCTGGTCCAGCACAGCCCCGACTAACCCTGTCATCCCATCTCCCTCATACATAGAGGGAGATAACTAGAAGTTGATTCAGGCAAATACTCACTCTTCATTAATAATTTTCAGGCTCTGGTTCAACTCCTTTGTATTTTACGCCTCTACTGAACAGGCCTGAAACAAATGTGACCCACTAAAATATCTTTTACCTAGACCAATGGCTGGCCTAGGTGTTCCCTTCAGTATCACCCTGTTTCCTGTTGGTCTTCCAAGTTGAGAGGAAGAAATCCTTTAGACTTCTAGAAGGAGGACCTGGGTCTCTAACTTCGTAGGACCAAAAGAATTAAACAGCACCAAGAGAGATAGAGGTCAAGAGAGAATTCCATTCCCCTTTAGTTCAATTCACAATCTCTTCTCCTCCATTTCTTCCATTTTGTTCTTATACTCTATCACAGCACCTCCTTTATCTTGATACTGCAGTGAGGTATGGTGGGGAGTCTGTGTGTGTGTGTAGGGGCCCTATCTTGGGGTTATAAGGTGCAGCCAATAATGGTCCTGAGGGTATTCAGTGAAAAAAAGAGCTGGATAGTGAAGATATGAGGAAATCAGGCATTCTTAAACTCTACTGACTGGAAAGCAAATTGGTAAAACCTTGCTTGAGCGTTATCTGTTAATATTTATCAATCACCTTAAAAATGTATATTCCCTCCTTTAGGAATCTATTTTTAAAGAAATAAGAAATGTAGAAAAGGATTTGTGCCCAAAGATCTGAATCTCAGCATAGTTTATTCCAATGAAAAAAACTCAGAGATTTGTTAGGTAAGTTATGAAATACCCACACGATAGGATTCTGTCATTAAAAATACTATTCCTGAAGAATTTTTATTTATGGGGAAATGATTATGCTCAGTGAAAAGGATAGATACAAAACCATGTGTTTGTAACATCAGTTCCGCCAAAAATGAAATATTGAAAAACGATTGCGTAAAAATGTTAATGAATTTTGCGTGATTTCTTTTTCTTCTTTATATTTTCTGTATTTAGAAGAAATAAGGCTTGGGGGTTTCCTAGACCAAATGAAGGCAAAGCTTCTGGGAGGTTCCCAGTTGCAAACACAAAGCAGAGCCTGATGCAATAGCAAAAGGGGATTGTTAGAAAGATATCTTGGCCTTATAGAATCAATGAGAAGCTGGAAGATAAAGCTGGAGAAGGGCAGGTGGGCTACCTGGACTGTTTGTGGGCCCAGGGAAAGAGAACAAATGGAGGCCCACATACGATACGTTTAAATATTTATGAGTTATAAATCAAACTAACAAACTATTGCATGAAATATGTTCTATCCTTTGCCCTTGACAAATGTCTTCATAACAACAACAAGAAGTAGATGCAAAGCAATGGTTACTTCCGAGTAACTGTGGACAGCCTGCGCTTTTGCCCTGGGGATATGAAGACACTCTAGAGCCCAGGAAGAGTAGGGAGAGATGACAGAGAAGAATGTCTCCCTGGTTTGTTGGCTCCCTCCCTCAGGCTCCTTTTCTGATGGCTCAGGAATCCACAAGACAAACTCCCGCATTTTCTTCCTCTTTGAGGTGCTCTGGGGGCTTTTTATTCTCATGTTCAGGTGCTTGCCCACTGCAAACCCCTTTTTCCCCATTCTATGCACTTCATAAGCCGTAAGGTTTCTCCTCACCCTACACAGTTCACACTAGGGACCTTCTGCCCACAAAGTTGCCCCAGCACCCCCCAGCCCCTGCTTATATTGCCCTTTCAGGTTCCCCAGAGCAACCTCTCATTCTTCTCTTCTCACTCGCTCACACGCCCTAGGAAGGGCCTTGCCTGTGCGCGTATGGATACCACAAACCAAGTTTTATTCACACCCTACCACCTCCTTGTAATAAGTCATTCCTCAGCCAACCTTATGTCCTGGGGTGTGCATGCCAGTGGCAGCATGGTTCATCCTCAAGAGTGTAAATGTGGGGAAGACTTGGATGTAGGCCAGGGCTATACGAGTGGAAAATTTGGGGACCCTGAGTATCCAAAATGTGGTGGGCCTGCTCCAAGTGGGGACACCTCCTTGGCCCCCCTGGAAACATAAATAGGGAAGTCTTGGAAGAAAAAGAAGAAGAAAGCAGGGAAGCAAGGCTATTTGGTTGCCAGAAGAGCCTGGTCAGGAAGGACCTGTCCTGGTCATAGCTGCCTCTGCTGTTGGTGTCGGTCAAGATTCAAGGTCCAGGGATATATCTTCTGATTGGCCACCCTTGGGTCTCCTGATAGCCCCTAGCTGGTCTAGATAGCAGGTAGAAGAACGATCGTGCTACTGTGGTTGGAGGCTCTGGGGTTCTGGAAAATCTCCTTCTGCTAAGACAGTATACAATGGAAGAGGAATCCTCCAAATGGATACAAGGAGGTCATTAGGAAGGGGAATGGTTGCTGGGGAATAATCTAGAAAGGCATAAGATCATTTATTTATAAAATAACCTACTTGTGTACGAGAAAAACATGGCTCCAATCATTCTCCGAGAAGAGAATTTGGTAATAGTTCATGCTATGGTCTGAATGTTTGTGTCCCCCCCAAATTCATATGTTGAAATTATAACTTGCAAAAATGGTCATATTAGGAGGTGGGGCCATTGGGAGTTTCTTAGATCATGTGGGCAGAGCACTCATGAATGAGATGAATGCCTGATGAAAGAGTGATAAAGAGACCCAGAGAGATCTCTTGCCTCTTTCACCGTGTGAGGAAACAGAGAGAAGGCACTGCCTAGGAAGCAGAAAGGGGGAATTCACCAGAAGGTGACTGTGCTGACACCTGGATCTTGGACTTCCTAGCCTCTTGAACTGTAGGCAATACATTTCTGTTGTTTACAAGCTATCCAGCTTGTGATATTTTGTTACAGCAGCCAGAACAAACTAAGATAGTGTGTAAGATAAACTGGAGATGGGAAGACAAATTAGGAACCCTCTCTACCCTGGAGTGAATGTTAGTGGTTACCTTTGAGTTATCTAGTTAGAGTTAGAGGTAGATTGTTATCTAAAACAATGACTCTCAGGTTGCAATTGTGGGCTTGGGTTCCCAGTAATTCCTTCCAACTCCCTGGGTTATGGAGTGACTGCCCTGCCCATCAGGTTGGAATGTATACAACGCTTGGTGAAGTAAGTAGCGTTCTGTTTCTCCTAGCCAAGAAATACATTTGGAGGCACAGAGGTAGATGCACAGTTTTGTGTCTGGAAGAACAAAATCCCGGGATTGAGGTAATAGCACTGAGCCCCATTGTGTCTTGGAGGACTTGCCTATGAACAATTAAATGCGTCCCTCCGAAAATACATCATGCCACACACACATACAGAATGCTGAGGGGACCTAGTAAAACATAACTACAATAAAGGAATCTATGTGTCAGACTCCTTTCATATCAACTGATCTCAACACTCGTATGTGAGTAAATGTGGGGAGAGGGCTGGGGGAATAAACCCTTGTTTCATTTCTCAACTAGTGATTTTAAGGCCTAGCTTCTGGTTAAGTGCTTCTGAAAATCACAACAGAAGGTCTCTGGGGTTAGAGATTATAAATTGTCTCCCACATGACCCATTATTTCAAAAGCACTAACTCAAGTGTGTAAACTCCTGTGCTTCTAGGCTGAACGACTCATGGCCTCTAATATATATTTTCTCCTTTGAAGGTTAAAGGAACAGTGATGTCTTATACCTTATTAAATTCTTCTGTCCTCTCATTCTTTCTTTGTCCATCTATCCAAGGCTTCTCTCTTTCTCTTCCCTCCATTTCCCTCTTGTTCCAAATTAGCCGCCTTCTCAGACTTTGCCATTTCTGGCAATGGGGCAATTGTTGTTTGTGTTATTCAGAATTGACACCTGGGTGACGTTACTAACTCCTCTATTTTCCCCACATCTGGTCAGTCACAGTTTCTATCAGCCCTGTCAATGTATTCTGTATGACGTCTCCTAGATGCTTGCCATCCATTCATTTCCTGCTATTACCATCTGGCCTCCATTATTGCTCACCTCTATCTATATTATGTCCAGAGGTTAACAGTCTCTCTTTTAAAAATTTCTTTTTCTTCACTCAAGTCTACATTCTGTTAGAAGATTAATATACTGTTACTTAACTCTATTTTAAAACTGCCCAAAGAATTTCCCAGTCTTAAGTATAAATTGAAATTCCTTAACTTGGCATTCAAGGCTCTCACTCCATTGGATCCCTACCTTCTTTCTATCTTACCTCCTATAGCTTTTGTAGCTGCACTGGTTTGCTAAGGCTTCCTGAAAACCTCAAGCACATTTTTACCTGGCCATCTTTTCTTCTGCTCTTCTGCCTGCCTGGGATTTTCTCCCTTCACCTCTACTCTAGCCTAACCCTAGTGCATCCTTTAAAGTCTATCTCTGACCTGACCCCTGCTTTGGAATGTTTTCTGATTGACCAATTTATAACACTTTCTTTTACTCTAATAACCTATAGGAACTTGCTCTCTGACTGTTCCCTCATTTTAATTTAATGCTAGATAGCTGTAATGCTACTTCTCTATTACTAGAAATATCCTGTATCCCAGCTAGGTTGTATATTCCCTGAGTGTATAACCTTTCTCTTACATTTCTTTGACTTGAAACTCTAACAATAACAATGAATGAAAAGAATAAGAGCAACATTCATTGGGTGCTTACCATATGCTTGGCCCTATGTTAAGGGTTTTGTGTTTATGATCTCACTGGATTCCTTACCATCACTGAATGAAATAGGCACTCTTATTCTTTCCTCTTTTCACACGAGGAAGCTGGAGCTTAGAAAAGGAAAGTAATTGTTTGAGGGTCACAAAACCAGGAAGTTTTAAAGTCAGCATCTGAACCTTGGTCTTTCTTGCAGCAGAGCCTAAACTGTACTGAATCTCCAGTTCTCACTCAGTGTGCTACATTCAAAGAATTTTTGAGAGCCAACCAAATATAAAGCATTGCCCTTGTAACTTATTCATTGATATGATAACTACAAATAGCTAAAAATGACTCAAACTAGCCTACCCAAAAAGGGCTACTTCCTGTGGAGGCATAGAACATTCTCAGGGAACCCAAGTGAGCCAGCCATCATGAAGGATGAAGGATGACTGCAGTGTTCTTTCTACTGTCTTCATTGAGAGGTCAAATCTAATTTTCCTCCCCTTGAATCTGAATTGGACTTGCTGAATTTTTTGACTAGTAGAACAGGGGCAGAAAAGAGGGCAATACCTGTTTCTAGCCCAGGACCTTAAGAGATTGGCAGCTTCTATTTCCTCTCTCTCCGAACACTTTCTGGGAGAATCTTGAGCCATTCTGAAAGAAGCCTGACTAGTCTGAGAGCCATACTACAGAGGTCACAGGTAGATGATCAGGCTGGTAGTTCCAGCTGAACCCAGTCTTCCTGCCAACTGACTGAGGTACAAGACATATGAGTGGAGCCATCATGGGACCCTTAAACCAGTCCTTCTGCTAGCTGAATACCAGTGAGTAACTTCAGTCAATGACATATGAAGCAGGAGACCCACCCAACCAAGCTCTGCACTAATTCTTAATCCTCAAAATCATGAGCTATAATAAAATGGCTGTTGTTTAAGGCACTAAGTTTTGCATTAATCTGCTGTACAGCAATTGGTAACTGGAACCAACTAGAAACAGCGACTGTGAACCATAAACTGCTCTGTCTGGCTCTATGAGACTACAGAGCCTTCCCTCCCCTTTCCTTGCTAAGTGCCTGTGTTATTCATCTCCCTTTTAGTGGACTAAATCCCTCTGTTATCCTCTGTATATAGCAGGAATTGGTCATGGCTCAACTCCTTAATTTATACATCCTTCTAGTTCAAGATATGATGAAAATTGAATAGTATCTCTTGTTTTAATTCTAAATTTCCATAGGAGAGATTTTTTAATTGGGCTCAGCTTGAGTTGGTTTTCAACGCCTACTGCAATAAGCTGTAGCTAAGAAGGAGGGGCCATAATACAAATATGGCTTCCAGCATCTGCAACAGTGTATGTGTGGTGGGGGGACAAATCTGTTCTCAGAAAAGTACTCAGTTATTCTTCAGTTAAAAGCCTGCCTTCCTTATTTCTGGATCCTCAAATGACTCTGCTCTCTGCTTCAAGCCTGTGGAGTGTATCAGTCTGCTAAAGTGTATCACATGCTGATTAGCATAATATTGATCTCTTGAGTGGCCTCCATTACTTAGTGTCCTCCAGAAGTTCTTTGGAAAGCACAGGAAATTGGCACCCTACGTACAGTCAGCCTTCTCTCAGTTAAACATTCTCCTCAGGAGCAGTGAGTGGGGTGCTGGTTCAGAGGCAGAGTAGCAGAGAGATAGAAAGGAATCTAAGGTATATGCACATGTTGCATAATGCAGCATTTTCCAGACATCAGTCATTCATTACCACATTCTGGATTTGGGCCCATTTCCACCTACCATTGGTACTAATATTTACTTTATGTTTTTCTTTAAATAAATTTCTCTATTTAAAATATGGATATATTTATTTAAAAAGTAACTATCAGAACTTCTTGTTTCTGGTTCAGCCTGTAAGGAGCTTGGAAGTTACCCCTCCATCTTAACAAGTAAAAGCCTGAACAGATTGAAAATTCATCAACTCTTCTTGGATCCATAAAAGAGGTGAGAACACAGAGCAGACTCCTGCCCCCAAGATTGGAGAGAGAGGGACAGGTGAATACAGGGAGTCACAGCTCACCAGAGCAGAGACTCATGAGTGGAAACTGCCTCAGGAATCAGTGCCAGGGTAGGAAAACCTGAATTGTGGTTGACAAATTGCTGGCAGCTCAGTGTGTGCAACTCTGGACAACTCTGAGAGTTAAATCACCAGGGAGACCAAGTCACAGGTGGGCCCTCTCTTTTGCGGGTTTTACCTCCTGGAGCTCTGCCAGGTTCTCATAATAAATATCAGAGAAAAATCCTCTCATGATTTGAGCAGGGGGAAGGAAAAAGGAACCATCTGCAAATACGTCAGAGCACTCTGTTCTTCTTAACAAGGTGTACCCTCAGGAGAAACTAGTCAACCAGAGCCTAACCTGCTGAAGTATTATCAGAACCTACCTGACCCAGGGGAAGGGAAATACCAACTTTTAATTCTACCTTCCATGTGAGAGAAGGAAATACTCAGCTCCTGTCCACTCTAGCCTTCTAAATGGGAGGAGGAAAATACTCAATTCCAGCCCACTCTGGTCATCCTATTCCAACTAAGGGGAGAAAAATTGAGAAACACATGTGAAATTCATAGTCCAGAAACATAGGTTCACTAAAGACTGACACCTGATTATAGGACTATACTTCTCTTCCCCCCACACCTCACCACCAGGTAAGTAAAGGCCTATATACAGCAGTTTCTTTTGCCCAGTACATCATGTCTGGCTATCAAGAAAATATTACAAGGCACACTAAAAGGCAAAAACACAACTTGAAGTGACAGAGCAAGTATCAGTAACATATATGTCAGGGATATTGTAATTATCATACCAGGAATTTAAACAACTATGGTTGATATGATAAGGGTTTTCATTGATAAAGAAGACAGCACGCAAGAACAGATGGGCAATGTAAGCAGGGAGATAGATATCCTAAAAAAGAAACAGAGATAAATGCTGGAGAATAAAAACACTGTAGCAGAAATGAAGACTGCCTTTGATAAGCTCATTTGTAGACTGGACATAAACGAGGAAAGAATCTCTGAGCTTGATAATTTTTCAGTAGATACCTCCAAAACTGAAAAAGAGAACAAAGACTGCAAAAAACAGAACTCAATATCCAAGGACTGTGGGACAATTACAAAAGATGTAACATACGCATATTGTGAATACCAGAAGAAGAAAGGAGCAAAAGAAATATTTGAAGCAATAATGGCTGAGAATTTTCCCCAAATTAATGTCAGACACCAAACCACAGATCCAGGAAGCTCAGAGAACAATAATAAGGATAAATGTCAAAAAAATATGCCAAGGCGTATCATTTTCAAACTACAGAAAATCAAAGATAATGAAAAACCCTGAAAGAAGCCAAAGGGGAAAAAACCCCCACCATATCTATAGAGGAACAAAGATAAGAATTATATCAAACTTCTCAGAAACTGTGCAACCAAGAAGAGAGAGAAGTGAAATATTTAAAATATTGACAGAAAAAACAAATATAGATTAAAAGTAAATAGAGAAAAATATACCATGCTAACACTAATCAAAAGAAAGCAAAAGTAGCTATATTAATTTCAAAAAAGGAATCTTCAAAATAAGAAAAGTTACCGGGGATGAAGAAGAGCATTACATAATGATAATGACTGACACCATCAATCTCCTGGATATAATGGACATCTATAGACTACTTCACCCAACAATAGCAGAACACACATTCTTCTCAAGTTCACGTAGAACATTCACTAAAATAGACCACATCTGGGCCATAAAACAAGCCTCAACAACTTAAAAGAATAGAAATCATACAGTGTCTGCTCTCGGACCACAATGGAATTAAACTAGAAATTAAAAACAGAAAGATAGCTGGAAAACTCCCAAATGTGTGAAGATTAAACAACATAATTTAAGTAACACATGAGTCAAAGAATAAATCTTAAGAGAAATTAAAAGTATTTTGAAGTAAATGAAAATAAAACAAATTATCAAAGTTTGTGAGATGAAAAGAAAGCAGCACTTACAGGAAAATTTAATACATATATTATAAAAGAATAAAATTCTCAAGTGAATGACTTAATTTTCCACCATAGGAAACCAGAAAAAAAAGAGCAAATTAAATCCAAATAAGCAGAGGAAATAAGAATTAGAGAATAATTCAATGAAATTCCATTGAAAACAGAAAAATAGTAGAGAAAATCAATGAAAACAAATCTGTTTCTTTGAAAAGATCAATAAAATCAATAAGCCTCTAGCCAGACTAACAAAGAACTAAAGAGAGAGGACACCAATGGCTAACATCAGAAATGAAAGAGATGTCCCTACAGATGCTATGGACATTAAAGGGATAATAAAGGAATAGCATGAAAAACTCTATGCCCACAGATTTGATGTAAAATTTGGACCAATATGAAATTAGTCCAATAAAATGTACCAATCCCTATAAAGATACAACCTGCCAAGACTAACACGAGAAGAAATAGACAATCTGAATAAGCTCGTACTTTTTAAAGAAATTGAACCAATAATTAACAACCTTCCAAAATAGAAAGCACCAGACTTGGATGAGCTTGCTGGTGAATTCTACCAAACATTTAAGGAAGAAATTTCAATTCTCTACAATCTCTTGTGGATGATAGAAGCAGAGGGAATACTTCCTAACTCATACTATGAGGCCAGCATTATGTAATGCCAAAACCAGACAATGACGTTGCAAGAAAGAGAAACAGAGAGCAGTATCTCTCAAGAACATAGATTAAAAAATTCCTTAACAAAACATTAGTAAATTGAATCCAACAATGTACAAAAAGAATTATATATGACTACCAAGTAGGATTTATCCCAGGCACGCAAAGCTAGTTCAACATTCTATAACAAATTAATGTAATCCAACACATCAACAGGCTAAAGAGGAAAAACCACGTTATATCAATAGATGCAGAAAAGGCATTTGACAAAATTCAACACCAATACATGGTAAAAACTCTCAGTAAACTAGGAATAGAGAGACACTTCTTCAACTTGATTTAAAAAAAATCTACAGAAAACTGACAGCCAAAATCATACGTTTTTAAAAATTAATTTTATTTTTTTATTGTGGTAACATTATTTTATAACATTACATACATTCCAGGTGTACGTTATTATATTTTAATTTCCATGTAGATTACATGGTGTTCTCCACCCGAAGACTAATTACCATCCGTCACCACACACACGTGCCTAATCACCCCTTTCACCCTCCTCCCTCCCCCTTCCCCTCTGGTAACCACCAATCCAATCTCTGTCTCTATGTGTTTGCTGTTGTTCTTACCTTCTATTTATGAGTGAGATCATACAGTATTTGATTTTATCTCTTTGACTTATTTCACTTAGCATAATACCCTCAAGGTCCAACCATGTTGTCATAAATGGCCAGATTTCATCATTTTTATGTCTGAGTAGTATTCTATTGTGTATACATACCACATCTTCTTTATCCCTTTGTCCCTTCATGGGCACCTAGGTTGCTTCCAAGTCTTGGCTATTGTGAATAATGCTACAATGAACATAGGGGTGCATATATCTTTACACATTTGGGTTTTCATATTCTTTGGATAAATACCCAGCAGTGGAATAGCTGGATCATATGGTAGTTCTATTCTTAATTTTTTGAGGAATCTCCATACTGTTTTCCATAGTGGCTGCCCCACTTTGCACAGCCACGAGCAGTGTATGAGAGTTCTCTTTTCTCCGTATCCTCTCCAACACTTGTTATTTCCTGTCTTGTTAATTATAACCATTCTGACAGGCATGAGGTGATATCTCACTGTAGTTTTGATTTGCATTTTCCTGATAATAGTGATGTTTAACATCTTTTCATGTGCCTGTTGGCCGTCTGTATATCTTCTTTGGAGAAATGTAGGTTCAGATCTTTTGCCCAATTTAAATTGGGTTGTTAGTTTTTTGTTGTGGAGATGTATGAGTTTTTTATATATTTTAGATATTGACTCCTTATCAGATATATGGTTTGCAAATATCTCCCCCAATTGTTGTCTTTTCATTTGTTGATGGTTTCCTTTGCTGTGCAGAAGCTTTTTAGTTTGATGTGGTCCCATTTTTATATTTTCCCTATCATTTCCTTTGCCTGGTCAGACATAGTACTTGAAAATATGCTGCTAAGACTGAAGTAGAAGAGCATACTGCCTATGCTTTCTTCTAGAAGTTTCATGGTTTCAGGTCTTACATTCAAGTCTTTAATACATTTTGAGTTAATTTTTGTGTATGTTGTAAGATAATGGTCTAGTTTCGTTCTTTTGAATGTGGTTGCCCAGTTTTCTCAACACCATTTGTTGAAGAGACTTTCCTTTGTCCATTGTATGTTCGTGGCTCCCCTGTCGAAAATTAGCTGTCCATAGATGTGCATTTGTTTCTGGGCTCTCAATTCTGTTCCATTGATCTGTGTGTCTGTTTTTGTGCTGGTACCATGCTGTTTTGATTACTATAGCTTTGTAGTATATTTTAAATATCAGGGAGTGTGATACCTCCAGCTTTGTTCTTTTTCCTCAGGATTCCTTTGGCTATTCAGGGTCTTTTGTTGTTCCATATAAATTTTAGGATACTTGGTTCTATTTCTGTGAAAAGTGTCATTGGAACTTTGCTAGGGATTGCATGGAATCTATAGATTGCTTTAGGAAGTATGGACATTTTAACTATGTTAATTCTTCCAATCCAAGAGCATGGAATATCTTTCCATTTCTTTGTGTCTTCTTCTAATTCTTTCAACTATGTTTTATAATTTTCAGTGTACAGGTCTTTCACCTCTTTGTTTAAACTTATTCCTAGATATTTTATTTTTTGCTGCAATTATAATTGGGATTGTATTTTTAAGTTCTCTTTCTGCTACTTCGTTGTAGTGTATAGAAATGCAACTGATTTTTTATGTTGATTTTGTATCCTGCAACTTTACCGTATTCATTTATTTCAAAAAGTGTTTTGGTGTATTCTTTAGGGTTTTCTCTATATAAAATCATGTCATTTGCAAATAGTGACAGTTTCACTTTTTCTTTTCCAATGTGAATCCCTTTTATTTCTTTTTCTTGCCTGATTAGTCTGGCTAAGACTTCCAATACTATGGTTAAATAAGATTGGTGAAAGTGGGCATCCTTCTCTGGTTCCTGTTCTTAGAGGGATAGCTTTCAGTTTTTCTCTGTTGAGAGTGATATTAGCTGTGGGTTTGTCATATATGTCCCTTATTGTGTTGAGCTATTTTCCTCCTATACCCATTTTATTCAGAGTTTTTGTCATAAATGGATGCTGTATCTTTTCAAATTCTTTCTCTGCATCTATTGAAATAATCATGTAAATTTTTATTCTTCATTTTGTTAGTGTGGTGTATCATGTTGATTAATTTGCAAATGTTGAACCATCTCTGCATCCCTGGAATAAATCCCACTTGATCATGGAGTATGATCTTTTTAACGTATTTCATTTGCTAGTATTTTGTTGAAAGATTTTTGCATCGATGTTCATTGATATTGGCCTGTAATTTTCTTTTTTGTGTTGTCCTTGTCTGGTTTTTGTATCGGGGTAATGTTGGCTTTGTAGAATGAGTTAGGAAGCTTCCTCTCCTCTTCAATTTCTTGGAAGAGTTTGCGAAGGATAGGTATTAAGTCTTCTTTGAAAGCTTGGTAGAACTTACTAGGGAGGCTGTCTGGTCCTGGGCTCTTATTTTGGGGGGAAGGTTTTTGATTACTGTTTCAATCTCCTTACTGATGATTGGTCTATTCAAATTCTCCATTTCTTCTTGATTCAGTTTTGTAAGGTTGTATGATTCTAAGAATTTATCCGTTTCTTCTAGATTATCCAATTTGTTGTTGTACAGCTTTTCATAGTATTCTCTTATAATCTTTTGTATTTCTGAGGTGTCTGTTGTAATTTCTACTCTTTCATTTCTGATTTTATTTAAGCCTTCTCTCTTTTTTCTAGCTAAAGTTTTGTCAATTTTATTTATCTTTCAAAGAACTAGGTCTTAGTTTCATTGCTTTTTTTCTATTTTTTTTAGTCTCTATTTCATTTATTTCTGCTCTGATTTTTATTATTTCCTTCCTTCTACTCATTTTGGTCTTTGTTTCTTCTTTTCCATTTCCTGTTAGATTGTTTATTTGAGATTTTCCTGTTTGTTGAGATAGGCCTGTATTGCTATAAACTTCCTTCTTAGAACCACTTTTGCTGTATCCCACAAATTTTGCCATGTCATATTTCATTTTCATTTGTCTCCAGGTATTTTTTTTTTATTTCTTCTTTGTTTTATTTGTTGACTCAATCATTGTTCAGTAGCATTTTGTTTAATCTTCACGTATTAGTGGCTTTTCCTTCCTGTAGTTGATTTCTAGTTTCATATCCTTTTGGTCAGAAAAGATGCTTGACAGTATTTCTTCTTAAATTTACTGAGACTTATTTTGTGGCCTAATATGTGATCTATCCTGGAGAATGGTCCATGTGCATTTGAAAAGAATGTGGTTCCTGCAGGTTTGGATGGAATGTTCTCTGTATATCTACTAAGCCCAACTGATCTAATGTGTCATTTAAGGCCGATCTTTTCTTATCGAGCTTCTCTTTGGATGATCTATTCATTGGTGTAAGTGGAGTGTTAAAGTCCCTTACTATTATTGTGTTACTGTCTATTTCTCTTTTTATGTCTGTTAATAATTGCTTATGTATTTAGGTGGTCCTATATTGAGCGTGTAGATATTAACGAGTGTTATATCCTCTTGTTAGATTGCTCCTTTTATCATTATGTAGTGCCCTTCTTTGTCTCTTGTTACAGTTTTTGTTTTAAAGTCTATTTTGTCTGATAGAAGTATTGCTACCCCAGCTTTCTTTTCATTGACATTGCATGGAGTCTCTTTTTCCATCCCTTCACTTTCAGTTTGTGAGAGTCTTTAGGTCTGAAATGTATCTCTTGTATGCAGTATATCTACTGATATTGTTTTTTTATCCAGTTGTCCACACTATGCTTTTTGATTGGAGCATTTATTTCATTGACATTTAAAGTAGTTATTGACAAAAATGTATTTATTGCCATTTTGTTACTTTTTTTCTGGGTGTTTTAGTAGTTCTTCTCTGTTCCTTCCTTTTTCTCTTGCTCTCTTCTGTTGTTGTTTGATGGCTTTCTTTAGTATTATGATTGGGTTCGTTTCTATTAATTTTTTGTGTCTTTATTATAGATTTCTGGTTTGTGATTAACAAGAGGTTCATATATAATAATGTACATATATGGCAATCTACATCAAGTTGATGGTTTCTTTAGTTTGACCTCTTGCTAAAAGCTCTGTTCTTTTATTCCTCTCCTCCCACATTTTGTGTTTTTGATATTATATCTAACTTCTTTTCATGTATATGTATGTGTATGTGTTACCTTCTTATCACGGAAATAGGTCATTTTAGTACTTTTGTCATTTGACCTTCATATTAGCTTCATATGTGGTTGATCTGTTACCTTTACTCTATATTTGCCTTTATCGGTGATTTTATTGTTTTTTTTTTTTGGATAATTTTCTTATTCCTATTTCTGGTCTTTTCTTTTTCACTTAAATAATTCCCTTTAGCATTTCTTGTAAGGCTGGTTTCTTGGTGATAAACTCCTTGAGTTTTTGCTTGTCTAGGAAACTCTTTGTTCCTTCTTTCATTCTGAATGATAACCTTGCTGAGTAGAGAATTCTTGGCTGTAGGTTTTTTCCTTTCAGCACTTTAAATATATCCTTCCACTCCCTTTTACCCTGTACGGTTTTGACTGAGAAGTCAGCTGATAGCCTTATGGAGTTTCCTTTGTAAGTCACTTGTTGCATTTCTCTTGTGCCTTTTAGGATTCTTTATTTATCTTTAATTCTTGTCATATTCATTTTAATGTGTCTTGGTGTGGGCCTCTTTGGGTTTATCTTCTTTTGTGCTCTCTGTGCTTCCTATACCTGGATATCTGTTTCCTTCCTTAGGTTAGGAAAGTTTTCAGCTATTATTTCTTTGAATAGATTCTATGCCCCTTTGTCTCTCTCTTCTCCTCTGGGACACCTATAATATGGATGTTAATGCACTTGATGCTGTCCTAGAGGTCACTTAGACTGTCCTCATTCTTTTAAATTCTTTTTTCTTTTATCTGTTCAGCTTGGATGATTTCCCCTAGTCTTTTGTCCAGCTTGCTGATCCATTCTTCTATATCATCTACTCTGCTTTTGAGTCCTTCTAGTGAATTTTTCATTTCCTATATTGTATTCTTCATTTCTGACTGGTTCCTTTTTATATTTTCCAATTCTTTGTTGAAGTGCTCACTGAGATCATCCATTCTTCTCCCAAGATCAGTGAGCATCCTTATGACTATCAATGTGTACTCTTTGTCAGGTAGACCATTTATCTCTGTTTCATTTAGTTCTTTTTCTGGGTTTTGTCCTGTTTCCTTATTGGAGCTTATGCCCGTGCCTCCTCATTTTGCCTCTTTCTCTGTGCTTATATCTATGTATTAGGTAGGTCAGCTGCATCTCCCAATCTTGGACAGGTGGGCTTATGTAAGTGATGCCTTATGAGGCCTAGCAGTGTGCCTCCCTCTTTTCACCAGTTCCAAATGTTCCAGGAGTGTCCCCTGCATGGGCTACATGTGTTCTGTTGTGGCAGGGTTGTTCTTGCTGTAGGTGCCTGGGAAGGCTAGGCTGTTCCCCTGACTGGCTGGCTGTAATGCTAAGCTGGGTGTGGCTGCTATGGGCCCTTTAGTCACTTTGTCATGTGTGGGAAGCCCAGTACAGTTGGCTGCAAAGTCTAATAGCACATTCCTGTTGCAGTTTTTCTAAGTAAGTAGGCCCCCAGCATGGTTGGTTGCTAGGCTCAGGGGCTTAAAACCTCTGTAGTCCTCCAGCTTGCAAGGCTGTTGTCAGCTCTCTCAGGATTGGCACTGATTGGGGCTGGCCTCAGGCATAGGACACCCAATTGCTTCAGGCTTTTGAAGGAGGAACCAATCCCCTATATGGCTGTTTGAGAAGCACAAGTCTGCTGCATTTGACAAGTACCACTGCCCACAGGGCCAGACACTCCATCAACACAGTTCTGCCCTGTGTACACACACTGACCCACTGAAGCAGACCAAGTCATCCCACTGTAGTGGCCCCACATACTCCACCATTGCAGGCCCACCCCTTGCACATGCCATGTTCCACAGAGGCAGACCCACTTTCCCAGCTATAGAGGTTACAGTCACCCTACATATGTGGGCCCACAAGTTGCCCAAGGGCTTGCTCTTGTGTGGGACCAGTCCCTAGAATGGGCTATGTACTCTGGCTGAGCTGGGTTAAATGGGTACTCTAGTAGGTGGGACACACCCTAGCCTAATAGCCCAGGGGAGAAACCCTAATGGCATCTGCTAGTGTCTGTGTCAGCACACCTGTACTGGGTCAAAATAAAGGCTGCTGCAAATTCCTCAATCCCTGGAGAGGTCTCACTTCTCACCAAGATGTGCACAGAGCCTATCAAGTGAGTCTATTTTCACCAAATGACTGTGCACCTTTCTTTCTGGTGGTTTTATATTGCTTTCTGAAATGGATGAATTTGTGCATGGGCCCTTTAAGAGCAGGCTGTTTTTCCCCTTATGTCCAACAGTTTTTCTGGGGGTATTCCCCATTGTAGTCAATAGGCAGCAAAACCAGATATTATGACCCTTGTCTCAGTAGTGCTGAGTCTAAAAGCTGCTTATTGTGGCAATGCCCCCCAACTAAAATCTGCCACTCCTTCTGAGAGGGTTTCATACCTTAGGATTGCTCTTGGCTGGCCATGAAGCTCTGTGACTCTAAGATTGCTTTTTTTCTCTCTCCAGAAAGGAATTTCTGCCTCTTCCCTCTCAGTCAGCCTCATCCCTTATTGTTTGAGTTCTTTTTATCCTGTTTTCAGTTCTCTCTCAGGGGTAATTGATCTAAGAGTAGTTGTAAATTTGTTGTGTCCATGGGAGAGAGTGACTTCAGAGTCTGCCCATGCTGCCATCTTGACCCAACATCATTCTTAATAGTGAGAAACTAGAAAGTTTCCCTCCAAGACTGGGAACAAGGAAAGGATGTCCCCTCTCACTACTCATTTTCAACATCATACTTAAAGCCCTACCTAAGATAAGAAAAGGAAATAAAATGCATACAGATTGGAATAGAAGAAATAAAACTGTTTTTGCTTGCAGGTGACATTATTGTCTGGAATCTGAAAGAACTAACAAAAAAAGAAAAAAAAAAACCCTTCTGGAACTAATAGCAATTATAGCAATGCAGCTGGATACAATATTTAAAAATTCAATTTCTTTTCTATATACCAGCCATGAACAAGTGGAATTTGAAATTAAAAACACAATACCATTTACATTAGTATCCCCCAAAATTAAATACTCAGGTATAAATCTAACAAAATCTGTATAAGATCTATATGAGGAAAACTATAAAACTCTGATGCATGAAATCAAAGAAATAAATAAATGAGGAAATATTCCATGTCCGTGGATAGGAAGACTCAACATTATGAAGAGGTCAGTTCTTCCCAACTTGATCTATAGATTCAATGAAATCCTAATCAAACTCACAGGATGCTATTTTGTAGATACTGATAAACTTATTCTTCAGTTTATATAGAGAGGCAAAAGATCCAGAATAACCAACACAATATTGAAAAAGTTGGAAGACTGACATATACCTGACTTCAGGACTTACTATGAAGCTACAGTAATCAAGACACTGTCATAATGGTGAAAGACTACACAAATAGATCAGTGGGACAGACTAGAGAGCCCAGAAATAGAGTCACATATATATATAGCCAACTGACCTTTGACAAAGGAGCAAAGGCAATACAATTGAGCAGAGATAGTCTTTTCAACAAATGGTTCTGGAACAATTGAACACCCACATGAAAAGTAAATAAATCTATACATAGACCTTACACTTTTCACAAAAATTAACTCAACATGGATCACAGACCTAAAGGTAAAATGCAAAACTATAAAACCCCTAGAAGATAACATAGGAGAAAACCCAGAGGACTGTGGGTATGGTGATGACTTTTTAGACACAGTACCAAAGGCACTATCCATGAAAGAAGTAATTGATAAAATGAACTTCATTAAAATTAAAAACTTCTTTCTGAAAGACAATGTCAAGAAAATGAGAAAATAAGTCACAGACTGGAAGAAAATGTGTCTCTAGTGAAAGACACATCTCATAAAGGACTGTTATCCAAAATACACAAAAAACTCTTAAAAATCTTCAATAAGAAAACAAACAACTTACTAAAAAAAATGAACAAAAGACTTGAACATACATCTCACCAAGGAGATATACAGATGACAAATAAGCATATGAAAAGATGCTCCACATATGTGGATCATGTGTGATCAGGGAAATGCAAATTAGAACAACAATGGGATACCACTAAATGCCTATCAGAATGGCCAAAATTTGGACCACTGACAAGAACAAATGCTGATAAACATGTGGAGCAATGGGAGCTCTCATTCACTGTTGCTAGGAATGCAAAATGGTAGTCACTATGGAAGAGTAAACACACTCTTACCATATGATCCAGCAATCATACTCCTTGGAATTTACCCAAAGGAGTTGAAAATGTATGTCCGCACAAAAACCTGCACATGGACATTTATAGCAGCTTTATTCATAATTGCCAAAACTTGGAAGCAACTAAGATGTCCTCAGTCAGTGAGTGGATAAACAAACTGTGGTACATCCAGACATTGGAAAATTACTCACTGCTAAAAAGAAAATGAGCTATCAAAGCCATAAAAAGACATGGAGGAGACTTAAATACATATTGCTAAGTGGAAGAAAAGCCAATCTGGAAAAGGTACATACTGTTTAACTCCAACTATATTCTGGAAAAGACAAAACTATAGAAACAGTACAAAGTTTAGTGGTTGCGGGGGTTGAAGTGGGGGAGGAAGGAATAGGTGGAGTACAGAAGATTTTTATTGCTGTGAAAATACTTTGTATGATACTATGATAATGGATACACCATTATACATTTTTCCAGACCCACAGAATGTGCAACACCAAGAATGAACCCTAAGGTCAACTACGGTCTTTGTGTGATTATGATGTGTCAATGTAGATTCATCAGTTGTAACAAATGTACCAGTCTGGTGGGGGATGTTAACAGTGAAGGAGGCTGCCTGGGGGCAGGGAGTTTATGGGAAATTGCTGTACCTTCCTCTCAATTTTGCTGTGAACCTAGAAGTCCTCTAAAAAATAGTCTTTTACAAAAAGTAACTATCACTATTACATGTGAAAAACTAGTATTAACTGCCGTGAATAAACAGAAACTGTAAAACTATCACAGTGAAAATAAATTCGTATTATTTATTGCTGGGGCCTTTTGCCTGCTGAAGGCTCTGAAGCTGTTTCTTTATTAAATAAGACTAGCTGATATTACAGAGGAGTTAGGGACACACCATAACCAAATTGAGTCTTTCTCATTCAGATAATCAGAAGGAATGGAAGAGAATACAAAAGAGAATATCTGTCACTATGTTATTTAATACCACGCCTTCATAGATCTTAAATAATCACATGTAACCTTTACAAGCACATCCTACATTTTAAGATATGTTGGAATAGTCCTCCCGAGAGAGCTACTGCTCAAGTTTGACTGTTTGGGTTTAAATTCCCGCTCTGCCCGTTTACTAGCCTGTGTTATCTTGGGAAAATTACTTCTCCTCTCTGAATCTTGTTGCCTTTTTCTTTTGAAGATTAGCCCTGAGATATCATTTGTTGCCAATCTTCCTTCTTTTTTTCCTCCCCAAAGCCCGAGTACATAGTTGTATATGCTAGTTGTGAGTTATTCTAGTTATTCTATGTGGGATGCCATTACAGCATGGCGTGATGAGCAATGTGTAAGTCTGTGCCCAGGATCCAAACTGATAAACCTCAGGCCGCTGAAGCAGAGTGAACGAACTTAACCGCTTGGCCATGGGGTGGCCCCTGAATCTTGATGTCTTAAAATAGGAAATAATAATAGAATAATACAATCTTTCTCATGGGATTGTCATCAGGATTAAATGAGATGGGCTGTGTAAACTACTTAACAGAGACTCTGAGACTAAACACAGTACTTGGCTCAACAGACATTTCGTTTAATATGCACTGTCTATCATGTCATGCTATACCATGGTCATCGGGGGTGAGAAAAGGGAATAAGATGCTTTCCCGTTCTGAAACATTTCACTGTCAATTTTAGCCATTCATACCTTTATGGAAAGGTATACATCCTTTCATATAAATACCAATGGTATTATATACCACTGGTTCTCAATGCTGGTTGTGCCACAGAATTACCTGAAGAGCTGAGAGAAGAAATATAGACTTTCCAGCTTCTCTTAGATCTGGTGAACAAAAAGTTCCTTGGATGAGGCCCAAGCATGCATGCTTTCAAAATGCTCCCTGGTGATCTTTCTATCCAGCTATATTAGTTTCCTAGGCCTGCCATGATAGGTTACCATGAACTGGGAGGCTTAAAACAACAGAAATTTATTCTTTTAAAGTTCTAGATGATAGAAATCCAAAATCAAGGTGCCAGCAGGGCCACGCTCTCTCTGGAGTCTCTAGGAGAGGATCCATCCCTGCTTTTTCCTAGCCTCTGACAGTGGCTGACGATCCTTGGTGTTGCTTGGCTTGTAGATACGTTACTCAAATCTTTGCCTATGTTGTTTCCATATCTTGACTGCTGTGAATAATGCTACAATGGACATGGGAGTGTGTACATCTCTTTGAGATCCTGAATTCTCTTCAGGTATATACTGAGAAGTGGGATGGCTGGCTTGTATGGTGATTCTATTTTTAATTTTTGGAGGAACTGCCATACTGTTTTCCATAGTGGCTGTACCATTTCACATTCCCACCAACACAATCTAAGGGTTCCCATTTCTTCACATCCTCACCAACACTGGTTATCTTGTGTGTGTGTTTTTATAATAGATCTCCTAACAGCTGTGAGGTAATATTGCATTGCAGTCTTGACTTGCCATTGTAACGTCAACTTAACTTTATTACATCTGTAAAGAGCCTGTTTCCAAATAAGGTCACATTCGCAGGTATTAGAGTTTAGGGCTTCACATATATTTTTGGAGGACAATTCAACCTAAATACTACCTGTGGTTGAGAACCACTGTTTTAAACTTGAATCTTGCTATTTTACAGTGATAATTATTACTACCACCATCATCTACTGAGCAATTAGAAAAATCACCTACTTCACATTATGTTACTTTACTGTTATCCCCATTTTATAGAAGAGAAAACTGAGGTGTGAGATTAAAAAACTTGTTAGTTAGGGCTGAAGCCAAGACTGGAACTCAGGACTCTAGACGTCATTATTCCTTAGGGAGACCTGCAAAGACCAGGAAACTGTCAGACATCCATGCTGTCTTCCAGTGAGCTAATTCCATATTGATGAACATAAGGCTGGAATCTCATCTCCAGATGTTTCAGCAGATAATGAGGTGGAAAGAACTCTGGACTGGAAGGCTGGTTTCCTCCCATCTCTGCCAGTAAGTCACTTTCTCCCTGGTGCCAGAGGCAGACTCAGGCAGAGTTATTGGATCCATACCTCAGCTTCAATAAAGCAGGTCATTTTTTAACTGTTTGGGTTTTTTTTTTTTTTTTTTTTTTTT